>NC_073249.2:208435000-209055000 GCF_029289425.2 Pan paniscus | reverse complement strand
AGGCACAGCACTGAGCACTCCACCACACAATCTTCCTAACTCACAGCTGTCCTTTGAGGCTGGTGCTGTTATTATCATGCCTCATTTCATAGATGTGAAAACAGACTTGGGGAGCTTACACAACTTGCCTGATGTTAGGATTTGAATCAGATCTGTCTGACTCCAGAGCAGTCTCTAGGAATGCCTCCCTATCTTCTCCTTTGGGGTGGTAATTAACTAAAGCTCTCCATTCCTCCTTCTTGAACCATGAAGTTTGTAGTGCCCCTGCCCGCAAATGTGTGTATGTGTGTGCGTGTGTGTGTGTGTGTGTGTGTATGTGTGCATGAAAGAAAGAGAGAGAGAGAAAGAGACACTCAGGGAATGGGGAAGCGCAGATGTGGCCAAAAAGTGAGGTAAGAAGGCTGGAAGCTGAAGCCAGAGGTGAATAGATGTCTTAAGAGCAGGGACCAAGAGCTGAGAAAAGAGGAGCAACAGAAAGGAAAGACCTGAGCTATGGGGATGGTGCCTATGGGGATGGTCCAAGCCTTGCCCCATGACTGTGACCTTTCAATCTCTCACTGGGCACCCAGCAAGTGCCAGGCACCAACACTGAGCAAAACTCCCATTCTCCACAAGGCCTGGCCCAGCAGCAGCTGGGATGGTTTCTCATCCCTTGAGGAACCCCAGAGCATATATTCTCTGCCATCTGAGTAGCCAGCCACGTGGCTACTCCCAATATCATCATCACGCTGAACTCTTCCATGACATCAGCCCAATAATGGGTACCTCCATCCCCCCGACCTTGTGACAACATTTCATAGATGTCTTCTCCACACCACTCATACCACCTGCATCAGCACCATCATTAATTTCTTCCTTCATCTGGCAAATATGTATGGAGCCTCTATTATGTGCCAGGTACTCTTCTAGCCACTGGGGACACAGCAGTGAACAAAATCAAGTGTCAGCTCTCGGAGTCTTCCATTCATCCCATTCATCATCCTCACTACTCCCTCCATGACCTTGACTGCCAGCACCATTACCATCACTATAATATCATCAACCATTGTTTCCTGAGCACTTCGCTTGGAGCTGAGCACATAAAAAAGTTACCCCATCCTTGCAGCCCATGTTCTGCTTCCTATCTTATCATCAGCACAGAGGGAAATCCCTCCTTACAGAGACACGCCTCCAGTTTTCCCGCAGAGTGTAGCCCCCCAAAGCCCAATGGGTGGAGGAGGGCTGTCTGACCTGCTTGGAAATTCTTTTAGTGTAAAAAGGAGCTGATGCTTCATCCCGGAGACAGCTGCATTTCCCCAGAGCAGGAAATGAAATAACACAAAGACTGTGGCTCTCCCAAATAAAAAAAAAAAATGCCCATGAGATGCCAGAAAGGGACTGGGGAGAACACTGTGGCTTGTGCTGGGCTCTGGCAGCCTCTGCCCACAAGCAGCATCTCGGCAAGAGCCCCTTAAAGAGTAACTGATAGAGTAATAAGGGAGCATGGGTTGGGGGGAACAAATGATCCTTAATTTTCTGGCTGCAAATGAGTTCATCTATTCACCCACGTGGCTCCTGTTTCCCCTCCTCCCCCTGCCCAGCATCTGGCTTCCTTCTAACCTGGCATTCCATATTACAGAGGGCTCCATCAGCCCCTAAGGCTGGGATTTATTTAAATGGTGAGTGAGCTGTGTGGCCAAAGCCCGTGTTAAGCAATGTTTATTACAATCAATAAATCATGGTCTCGTATCTGATCCAGAGACGGAAATAGCTCGTGAGCCCAGGATGCAAGGGAGAGTGAGGTTAGCACAGCCCGAGATAAGACAGACTCAATCGAGGTCAGTCTCTCCACCCTGGCTGCAGGTGGCTGGGTGCTCTAGAGCTCTGGTCTCCTCTCCTGACATTTCCTCTCCCACCTACCCCTTTGAGAAACCTCCCCCAGGGTCTACCTTGTCTCCACATGAGAGAAGGCTGACCTGGGAGCAGAGGCATGGCTTGGAGAGCCAGGTGGGCTCCTCAGGAGCAGCAGGATTTGGGTGAGAAAATTGCCGGGTCTCCTTTGGTGACTTCTTTCCTGGTGGGTGGAAGGGTAGCTCCATACCCTGCCACTCTGGAAAGGAAGCAGGGTAGTTAGGAGACAACTTGAAATGCCCAAATCTGCAAGTCTGCAGCTTGGAAGGAGAGGAGCACTAAGGAGGGGTAGATTCATTTAGTTTTAAGAGCACAGTTTTGGTATCACCAAGAGCCAGTTGGGTTCAAATCCCAGCTTCACCACTTCCTTCCATTAGTTACCTAACCTCTCTGTGTAAATTGGAGGAAAGAATATGACCTTCTTTATAGGGTTATTTAGGAGAAATGCAAGGAGTTGATGTGGGTAGGAGTACTTCACACCAGGGCGGGTATATGGTTTCTTCTCAATAGATGGCACTTGCTGTGGTAGGCTGAATATGCTCCCCCCCAAATGTCCTTGTCGTAATTCCCAGAACCTGCAAATGTCACTTTTATGGCAAAAGGGACTCTGCAGAATCATGAAGGATCTTGGGATGAGAACATTATCTTGGATTATTCCAGCGGGCTCTGTGTAGTCACAATGGGCCCTGGAATAGAACACAAGAGAATAGAGAATTCAGTGTGAGAAGAAGGCCATGCAACAAGAGAGGCAGAATCAGAGAGAGAAGATGCCATGCTGATGGCTTCGAAAATGAAAAAAGGGTCCTGAGTCAAAGAATACAAGTGGATTCTAGGAGCTAGGAAAGTCAGGAAACAGGCTGTGCTCTGGAGCCTCCATAAAAAACCAGTCATGTGAACACCTTGATGTTAGCCCATAAGCCTCACGTCAAACTTCTGGCTTCTAGAACTGCAGGAAAAGCAATTTGTGTTGATTTAGCCGGTGAGTTTGTGATAATTTTTAAAAGGATCAAGACGGAAAGTAATGTATCTAGGAAGACCATGGTGCTGATGATGCCAGTGCCAGCTTCTCAGATGTCTCCCAGAATCCCTCAGGTCATACATGGAACCCCACCCATCTTCTTGGAAGGAGGAAACCAGGCTAGAGAACGTTCTACATGTGCCTACTTGGCATTACCAGCTCAGAGAAGTGGGAATGTGGAGCTTCACACAGATTTCTGATGCCCATGCAAGCAGTGGTCAAACCCTTTGTGGTCCCAGTCTCATGGGTCACCACAAGCTTATCAAGCAGAGCTTAATTCATGGAGTTTGTTTAGTCAATAGATGCCCTTATACTGGCTGAGGGGTGGCCAGTTGATGCATAGAGAGGGAGGAAAGGCAAGAGCAAATTCTGGGGGAAGCTAAATGTTGTGCAGGCAATTAGGAGTGAGGACTTGGCAGGACCAACTGTCAATACGGAGAACTGGACAATGGCTTGATAATAGGGTGAGGTAGGAGACCCCTTACCTGGGTCGAAGGTCAGGGCAAGCCTTCCTTGATGAAGGGACAGCTGAGCTGGTCCAGGGCTCCTTACAATGCTCCTGGCTAGGAGTAGGATTGGCCCTAGGCCTCAAGGTCTGGGGAAACCTACGACAGCATCTGTGAGCAAAAACCACCCAGGGACCCAGGGAGATGGACTAAGGGACAGTGACAGTGGGAAGTTTCTCTTCCTTCAAATCATGTTCTCCTTTGGAGAGATGCATGCGCTCGATCTCAGGATCTACTCTGATAAGGGAGGGGCTCCTACTCCCCAGTGAGACAGATGAGCCACCCACAGCAGCGACTCAGGCTGCTGGAAGCAGCGGGCGGCAGTTTCCTTTTCCTTTGTCTTTTGCCTAGGCAGGGCTGCCAGCTCTCCCGGAGGCTCCTTGCCTAGCCCAGAAGGACTGATGGGAGGAGTGGGAGATGGCGGGTGTTGTTGGAGATGGGTGCTGGAACTGCCTCAGGGGAAATGCTGGGGAAGACGGGAAGAGGTGTCGCCAGCTTGGATGATTCTGAGGTCTCCTCTAGTGGGTCTCTAATGACGACACCTGAACTAGATATAGCAGAATCACCTGGGGAGCTTGTCTACAGAGCATGCTCCGGAGACCTCCTGCAGCAGATTCCCACTCAGTGGTCTGGGATGGGACTTGACTTTGCATTTTTAGGGAGTAGGTTTGGGAGCCACCAGTTTGCATACTGGTTTCAGACAAGCAATGTCCACAAGGCCCCAACAGCCTTGGAGAAGAGAGAGAGGGGGAATAGGAAAAGCAGGATGAGGACAAAGGGAGAGAGGGCAAAGCCAGAGTAGAGGAGCAGAAAAGGCAATGGGTTGAGCACTCACTATTCATGGAGGGCCCTCTAGGCACCAGGCTCATTTGTTCCTCCCTGGAACCCTTCGAGTTCAGTATTGGTATTTCCATTATTCTGTTGAGGATAATGAGGCCCAGGAAGGTTATGTGACTTGCTTAAGGCCACACGGATAATGGATTGGAATTTGACCACTGCATACTATCCATATTTGTGTTCATTGTGCTTACAGAACAGCCCCTTGAGGACTTGTGTCGCCTAAGTCGAATGACAGGGAAGAAACAAAAATGATTGTGTTCTTGGGTCTCTGGAGAAGAAACAACTTCCCAGATGGAAAGCAGAGGCTTCTGTGGTGGCCCCTGGTCCTCATCCTAACCCTAGGCTTTAGTGACTTACCCAGGAGTGAGTTCTTACAGTCCAAAACAGAGCACCTCAGGGATTTGAAAGAGCCTGACCGTCTCCCCAACCTCCCAGGCCCACTCCGTCTCTAGCAGGCACCCAGCCCCTGCCTGGGGCAATCCCCTCTGGCCTTCCCATGAGCCCCTGGCCAGCTCCTGCTCCAGCTTTCTCTTGGTTCAGATCACAGCTGCATCTCTTACAATGGCCCTGGACCTCTGGATTTGGCTTCGGGAGTGGCTCTTCCCCAAGTGCTTCTGGCTCTTTCCCCCAAACTTTGCTTCCAACTCACCCAACAGGCTTGTTCTATTTCAAATGGTGAGCCCATCAGCAACCCTAACTGCATATCAGTGCAGAACAGTGGTGCAGACAGATTCTGTACTTAAGGCATCATGTGGGAACTGGGAAGGGAAAGAAGCTTGTCTTATCCTATTAGTTTTTATCTTGTGTTTGTATTGGGAGGGTTGATCACATTGTCTCTCTCCTGGGATCACCAGACAGGGCCAATGCTAAAGAGCTGTGGGTATCACACTACTTTAGGTGTGATTGTCATCATCAGAGGAGGAAGGAAGTTGAGAAGGAGGAGGAAGGGGAACAAAGATGAGGTAAAGAAATAATGGCGTGCTTCTCTCTTCCCTCCACCCCTTATGGGCCACTTTCAGCAGAGCAGCCAGAAACACAACCATGATGCATACGTTTAAAGATCTCTCTATTGGTTTCTCTGGCATTTTGGATCAGATAATGCTTTGTGTGGAGGGCTGTTCTGTGCATTGTAAGATGTTTAGCAGCATCCCTGGCCTCTACACATTTGATTCCAGCAACACCTGCCCCAGTCTTAACAGCCAAACATCTCTCCAGATATTGCCAAATTGCTCCCTGTTGAGAACCTCTGCTGAACTGTTGAAAGCCCTGTAATGACTTCTCCAGTGGGCTGCATTATTGCTCCTAATCCTTCCACACCCATAGCCATATGCCTTTGTACCCTCTTCCAGTAGAGGCAGAGTCCATTTCCTTGTCCCAGTGATACTGGGTTCAGCCATCGACTTACATTAGCCAATGGCATGGGAGTGGAAGGGACAGTGAGTCAGTTTTGACTAGACCTTAAGAGACATCACCTGTTACCATCTTCTGCTTCTGCCATTGCCTCAAGAAGGGCATTCCTGGGGCAGTCCGCTGGCCCCAGGAAGAGGATGGGTACATGTGGCGTACACCTGGACCTCACCTATAGTTCAAGCCAAGCCCAGCCAAGCGCCAGCAAAAGTAGACAACCCCGATCCAAGCTGAAGATGAGGGAGGACAAGTGATTGTCACTTTAAGCCACTGAGTGGCTTGTTAGGCAGCATTATGTGGAGATGGCTGATGAACACAGCTTTCTGTTGAAACTGAGAGACACTCTAAACTCCTTCTCTAACCTCTAAGGCCCTGCATGATTCAACCTCTGCCAAACTCTTTCAGGGATGGGAGGAGCATACGTGGCAGAGGGAAGAGCAAGGAAAAAGACCCTGAGATGGTTCCAAGTCAGGGTTCAGAGGACAGAAATATGGCCAGTGTTAGGCAAGGAGCAGATTGTGGTTGCAGGCCCTGCTTTCTAGAGAAGCCCGGCTAAGACAGGCATAACCAGCATAAAAGTCCAGGATATTCCAATTATAGATTTCATGCCCTTAACTCCCACACTGTAGATTAAAAAAAATAATGATTATTAGAAGTAACAGTCATAGGCTGGGTGTGGTGGCTCACGCCTATAATCCCAACACTTTGAGAGGCTGAGGTGGGAGGACTTCTTGAGCCCACGAGTTTGAGACCAGCCTGGGCAACATGGCGAAATCCTGTTTCTACAAAAAAAAAAAAAAAAAAAAAAATACAAAAATTAGTCGTGTGTGGTGACATGTGCCTATAGTCCCAGCTACTCAGGACACTGAGGTGGGAGAATCTCTTGAGCCCAGGAGGTCAAGGCTGCAGTGAGCTGTGATTGCACCACTGCACTCCCGCCTGGGAAACAGAGTAAGATCCTGTCTCAAAAAAAGGAAAAAAAAATAACAGAAAAAGAAGTAATAGTAGTAGTATTGCTATTAAGCTTTCTCTATGGGCCAGGCACTAGGCTAAGCACTTAACACACAGCACCAAATTCAGTCTTTCCATGCTTATGAGGGAAGTTCATTATCGTAGTCATTTTACAGATGGGGAAATGAAATCATAACTTGCCAGAACTCACACAAGTCATGGTGACAGATTGAGCATTCAAACCCAGGTCCATCTGACCATAGAACTCAAGCTCTCAAGCCATCCCTCTGTCTCTCCCCTGACTAGCTGTGAATACCCAGACATTTTCTAGAACAAATTTCTTTTCAGAAAGCAGGAGAGATGTGCTGCTTTTGAAGTGCATGACACCTTCCGGAGACAAGTGTCACCGTGGAGTCATCAAAGCCTTCAGTTACCTTCAAAGGCCGGCTGCTTGCTCTCCAGAATCACATCGTCAATGTGCCCTCCCTCTGCAGGGAGGGGTTGGCTTGTTTATTTCTTTGGGGACAAGCTTTAGGGTACACAGCCTCCATTATAGGACAGACTCCAGGATTTTTAGTCTCTGGAATTTGATCTCATGGCTGAAAGGCAACTGATAGAGGGGCAGATAGACCAGGCTAAATAAGAGGTTGATTTTGCAGAAGACTGGCCAGGGTGGAGGGTCTTGAGGAGGCCTTCAAAGCTTAGGAGAACTTTAAAGAGTACAGAAGGCTGGGCTCCACCCCTAGCCTCTGATTTGAAGGTCAAAGCTGTACTTTTTTTTTTGAGATGGAGTCTAACTCTGTTACCTAGGCTAGAGTACAGTGGCATAATTTTGGCTCACTGCAACCTCTGCCTCCCAGGCTCAAGCAATCCTCCCTCCTCACTCTTCCGAGTAGCTGGGACCACATGCACACGCCACTGTGCTTGGCTAATTTTTTGTATTTTTGGCAGAGATGGGGTGTCACCATGTTTCCCAGGCTGGTCTTGAACTCCTGAGCTCAAGCATTCTGCCTACATCAGCCTCCCAAAGTTCTGGGATTACAGGCTTAAGCCAGGGCACCTGGCCCAGAGCTGTACATGTTTTAAGCCTTCCTCCATCCCCAAGTGATTCCAACTTGCACTCCTGTTTAAAAATATCTGCCCTGGAGGCTGTGTCCACATGGAATGCTCTCTGCTTGTCCCATCTCCTTCCTTATTATGTTTCATGGCCAGGGGTTTTGGTATCACCTCTTTCTGCATGATGCCTTCCTGGGTTCATTAGTCAAAGGCAAATGTCTTTTCTAGTCTTTTCCCATACCTGAACATTTGACTCTTAGAAGGTCCTTCAAAACCAATATACCCTCCAAAAACTCACGTTTGTCCCTAATCTACTCCCACGTCTGGGGTTTTCTGTCTCAATAAATAGCACACCCATCCTTCCAAAAGCCAGAAAGGGAAGGTACAACTGATTAAGGACTCAGGTCCTGGGCTGCACAGTCAGCCTCCTGGGTTTACAGCTTGGTTCCACCACCAATGGCTGTGTGACCATGAGCAAGTCACTTACTCTCTCTGAGCCTCAGTTTCCTAACCTAGGAGATGGGATGAAGTACTTCTGTATCCTGGGGTTGTGGTTAGGAGTCGGTGAGATGCGATATGTAAAATGCTTAGCACAGCACTTGGCACACAGTGTGCTCAATCAGTGCTCACTGTAATCATCCTGACATCTCTCTCTCCTTCCTTCCTCGTATCCAATCCATCACCAAGTTCGCCAACCCATCACCACTTCTGTCTCCTCAACATCAATTCCATCCTCTTCTCTCCATCTCCACCTCCATTGCCACCTACAGCATACTGTCTCTCCAGGACAACTACACCTGCTTCCTAATAGGCCTCTCTGCTCCCGCTTCCCTTCTGCTTCCAATCTATTCTCAACACAGCAACAGCAGTGACCTGGGTGTTCTTTTAAAACACGAATGCGATGATGGGATCATGCCCCTCCAATGCTTAAAACCTCCAGTGACTCCTCAGTGCTCTCAGGATGAAATCTAAATTCCCAAATGTGCATGAACAGTGTTCTCGACCTGGTCTTTGCCTTTCCAGCCTCCTGCCTTGACACAGTCTCTCTCTGTCTCAGTCTCTGTCTTTCTCTCGTCCTCTCTCCCCAGCCTGTCACCATGCAGATTCTTTTGCCTAATCCACTCTACCCCCCTTCTGTCTTCCTCTGTCTTCCTCTGTCTCCCTCCTACTCATCCTTGCAGCCGCAGCCGAGATGTTGCCAGCTCAGGGGGAGTCAGATTCTAGGCCAGATCCCTGGCTCTGTGCCCCACAGCCCACCCTTTGCATCCCCCGCTCCGGCACCTGTCATGCACACACCACGTTATGGTGATCTCTGGTCCAGTCTGCAAATGTGTTGTTGCCTGGCACAAAGTAAACAGTCGATGGATGCTGCTGTGCTCGTCATCGTCAAGTCGTCACTATCATCATTTGCTCTGGCCAACTCCTGGTGTTTGCTGTCCTCTTAGAAGCTGTGGTATGAATTGCATGGATTGCATTCATGCATCACCCTTCCCTGTGTCTACATCCCATGCCTGTCACTTTGCAGTTCTCCTCTCTAAAGAGACCCACTCTGTTTCCCACCCCTTAAGTCTGGGCTGGCTTTCACCCATAGAATGCGACGGAAGTAACAGAGGCCAGTCCTGAGTCTAGGCCTCAAGGGGCCTCGCGCCTTTCTGCTCTGTCTTTGGCTTCCTGGTCTCCACCATGAGAATGTGCCTGGGCTGGCCAGCAGGAGAATGAGATGTGTGGAGCAGAGCTGAGCTGCTGAGACCATCCGAGAGAGTAGCCGGCAGCCAGCCAGCCCCCAACCTGTGATCAGCAGAGCCACTCGGCTGACCTGCAGATGAGAACAGACACACGAGCAGGCCAGTTGAGCTGAACCTCATAGGCTCACAAGCTGAATAAATGCTTATTGTTGCGCGCTGCTGAGGTTTTGTGGATATCTGTTAGGCAGCCTTATAGTAGCAATTGATAACTGATACAGAAGCCACCGAAAGGAGCAAGCTAAGTCCTAGGGAAAAACGTTGCCAGGCGTTCGGTCTTCTCAGAGTGATAGCTGCTCATTAGAAAGAAACCAACTTTGACTGTCACCTTCTCTGCCACTTGCAGTCTGTTAAACCCAGAGACTGGCGGATGCCTTTCAGCACAGCCGCACTCTGCCTCCCCTCCCTTCCTCCCAGACTCCTGTCTGAGACAGAACAGTATCTTTGAGAACCCGAGGGCAAAATCCTCTGCAGGAGTAGGAGGCGGCTCTTAAACAGCCCCAGGCGATGTGGAAGGTGGGCAGAGGCTGAGCTATTGCACTGCTCCCCAAATCCCAGTGCCTGGCCGCACCCCCAACACCTGAAGCCTGCCTACCCTGGTTTAAGGCTCCCCCAGCCTTCCTGGTGAAGACCCCTCATGGATTCTTGTTACTCTCAGGATTGTACAATAAACCCTTCTTCACGCAGAGTAGACGTGACGGGAAAGTCTATTTCTGGCCTGAATGTATTGCATCTTGTTTGACACCTCCGCTCAGCTGGCGTTCAGGTGGGCACTACCTGCTCATGGAAAGTCCAGGAGAAAATGGAAGAGAAGATTTTTTAGAAATCAACACACAATTCAACGTCTTTCTTTCTTTCCTTCTTTGAGAGAGAGAGAGAGAGAGAAAGAGAGCAGTAGACAAGTCAATTTCACAGGGGCTGAGTATTTACACCAGTCTGAACCTGGGCTGGAAAACTGTTCACCCCAAGCACCATGGCGAGTGGGGAAGGAGGAGGCAGCTGCCGCCTTGAAATCACCAACACAGCTTTGTTTCATTGGCCCTGAGTCAGCCAAAACATTAGACGTTCCAAATATTAGACAACCTTCCAGGCCAATGTTAGCCCCAAAGCACAACCAAAAACCAAACAGAAGTGTCTCAAATGTTCCTGAATGTTTTTACATTTCTTGGACAACTATTCTGCTCTGAGGGAATGTGAGAAGAGCTGTCTGCTCCATGGAGGCCCCAGAGAAAATCATTTCCCATGCCAAGGCTGGAGCTGGTGGCTGTTTCCCTCTGGGGAATGGGGTGGGCTCCATCACCCTCAGACAAGCTATAAAGCAGGCTTTCAAATAGCATATACTCTGTGGGAGCAATTCTACTTCTGGAGATAGATTTTTAAAAAATCAAAAGCAAGATCTTGAAGAGATGTATACATACTCATGTTCGTAGCAGCATCATACACAATAGCCCAGAGGTAGAAGCAACCCAGGCGTTCATTGACGGATGCATGGATGAACAAAATGTGGGACATCCATACAATGGAACATTCAGCCTTCAAGAGGAAAGGGATTCTGTCAAGGATGCTGCAGCGTGGATAAGGCTTGAGGACAGTATGCCAAGTAAAATAAACCAGTCTCCAAAAAGACAAACATCACATGATTCCACTTATGTGAGGTACCTAGAGGAGTCAGATCCACAGAGACAGAAAGTATAAAGGTGGTTACCAGGGACTGGGGGGAGGAGGGAATGTGGAATTGTTTATTGGGTACAGAGTTTGAGTTTTGCAAGATGAAAAAGTTCTGGAGATTGTACAACTATGCGAATATACTTAACACTACTGAAATATACACTCAGAAATGGTTAAGATGCTATATTTTATGTAATATACTTTGTACCACAATTTAAAATAATTTTAAGGTCAGGCGTGGTGGCTCATGCCTGTAATCCCGGCACTTTGGGGGGCCGAGGTGGGTCGATCACCTGAGGTCAGGAGTTCGAGACCAGCCCGGCCAACATGGGGAAACCCTGTCTCTATTAAAAATACAAAAAATTAGTCAGGAATGGTGGCATGTGCCTGTAATCCCAGCTACTCGGGAGGCTGAGACAGGAGAATCACTTGAACCTGGGAGGTGGAAGTTGCAGTGAGCTGAGATCGCGCCATTGCACTCCAGCCTGGGCGACAGAGCGAGACTCCATCTCAAATAATAATAATAATAGTTTATACTATTAGCCGAGTGTGGTGGTGTGTGCCTGTGGTCCCAGCTACTCAGGAGGCTGAAGCAGGAGGATCGCTTGAGCCCAGGAGTTTGAGGTTGCAGTGAGCTATGATCATGCCACTGCACTCCAGCCTGGATGACAGAATGAGACCCTCTATGCCAAAAAACAGTGTATATTATACATGTGTTAAATGTTTTAATACACAAAATTATAAAGAAGAAAGCAAAAAAGAGGACCTTAATTCTCATAGCCAGGACACCCTTTTGACATTTACATATTTTTAAAAAAATTCTGATATACACACATGGTCAGAATACTTAGAATTATAGAGAAACATAATTTATATCAACTTTTAAAATTTACACAGAAAGAATCTTACACCATTCTGGATCTTACCTTTTTCACTTAATATACATTAGAGACCTTTTTAAGTCAACATTATCCAGCTACCTCATTCTTTTCAACAGTTTCACATTCCTAGTAAGAGTCTCCGGCTGGGCACAGTGACTCACGCCTGTAATCCCAGCACTTTGGGAGGCCGAGGCGGGTGGATCACCTGAGGTCAGGAGTTTGAGACCAGCCTGGCCAACATGGTGAAACCTGGTCTCTACTAAAAAAAATACAAGAATTAGCCGGGCATGGTAGCAGGCACCTGTAATCCCAGCTACTCAGGAGGCTGAGGCAGGAGAATCGCTTGAACTCGGGAGGCAGAGGTTGCAGTGAGCCGAAATCGTGCCACTGCACTCTAGCCTGCCAACAAGGACAAGACGCTGTCTTAACAACAACAACAAAAAAAGTCTCCATGTTTGAGCCCGTATTCTATTCTTATTTCCAAGTGATTAACAGGTGGTAACTCATTAAACCTTCCCAGCAGCCTCTGAAGCAGATCCTGGCATCATCCTCATTTTATAGGGAAAGAAACGAGTCCACAGAGGTTAGTGACTTGCCCAGGTTCATGTAGCTCGTAGTGGTAGAGCAAGGATTCAAACCCAGACCCTTGGGCTCCAGAACTGTGCTCTTAGTTTGCCACTTAAACCAGGGGGCTTTTTATTGTATGAATAAACTGTACTCAGTGGAACCAGTCTCTTATTTGTGGCCACCGAGGTTGTTTTTGCTCCTTTGCTACTGTAAATAATGCTGAATATTTGTGTCTGCGTGTGTGTGAGTGTATCTTGCATGTAAATACAAGAATGAGTCTATAGGGTATATTCCTAGATGGGTTAAAGGGGTTGGTGCATTTCAAATTTTGATATTATTGTCAAATTGCCCTGCAAAGAAGTAGCATCGATTTACACTCTCACCATTAATGGATGAGAAGCCAGCAAGAGTATCTTTTGAAGTGCACACCCGAGGATATTACAGGAATACTGGGGAGGGCTTGCAGTCCTCCTTTTAAAAACTGACTTCTCATGCTTCTGCCGTGCACTGGCCACCTTGAATGAGCTTCTTAGGGGAGATTTGGGACCTGGATCCAGAATTGGCATAGGTGCCTGCCTAAACCCAGAGTGGTGGAGACACAGTCTGAACCACAGTAATGTCACGGCTAGAGGTTACTGAATGCTCAAGTGTGTTCAGCAAGCGACATGCTGCTGCTGGGCTTTCCTGCGTGAAGACAGAGCAGGTAGCCACACCCGGAGGATTGTGGTGGGACCCCTCAAGGTTGCAATCAGGCTAGATGAGAGAGCACCTGAATTTGAGTCCCAGCTTTCCCAAAACTTGCTCTGTGACCTTGGTCAAGTGCCTCTCCTTCCTGGGCCTCAGGCTCCCCCTCTAAAATGAGAGAATGGGACCAGGTGCTGCAGAACCTCTTTCTAGCCCCACTATTCTGTGATCCTGTGGCTCTCAACATAAGCAAGGATTTTCCATAGGCCTCTGTCACCCGCAGGTATTAATATTTCCATGAAGCATGATAGAATACTGAAATATGTTGGCCCTGAAGCC
Organism: Pan paniscus; assembly: GCF_029289425.2. Classification (NCBI taxonomy): domain Eukaryota; kingdom Metazoa; phylum Chordata; class Mammalia; order Primates; family Hominidae; genus Pan; species Pan paniscus. The sequence goes on along the minus strand of NC_073249.2, from coordinate 209,041,451 downwards.
AGTATGCTGGGGCTCAAAGCCCAGCTCAGGGTCATATTAGCTGTGTATCATCAAACAAATCACCTAACCTGCTTGATCCCCAGGCCCTTTATCTGAAGGTAGGAATAAAAAGAGTTTGTGAGGCTTATTTTGAGAATTATAAGAGAGATAATGCATCTATCGTGTCTCACCGTTAGCAAACACTCAGCAAATATTAGCGACGAGTGCTGCTACTACTACTGTTTTTCATTTCTTTCCATTGATATCTGGAGCAAGGAGGATGCTGGGGATGGATGGCTGCTTCCTGGACTCCAGTTGCCTGGCTGGCCTTTAAACAGAGCCCCCCTGGGGCAACTTGTGCCTTGAAATACATTTCCAAAGGAAGCTTCAGTGTCATGTGCTCCGGGCATCTTGGAGAGGTGGTGAGACATCTTTGTTGTCGCAACTAATGTTGGTAAAGGGTTTGGGGTCAACCAGGAGAGGATGCTCCAGAAAGGTAATGAGATAAACACACCTTTCCCTGCATCAGCGTCTTCGGTCCCAGCCAGCCCCAGGGAGGCAGCGCGAGGGGAGTGGAGAGAGGACATTGCGGGGAGGGGGCTGCTCTGTGCCCTGCTTCAGTGGGAAAGGCAGGGTTTAGGGAACTGACAGGCGTGGGGTCAAGGGTGCCTCTGACACCTAGTAGCAGCCCATGTCCTTGGGCAAACAGCCGTGCTCACAGAGCCTCTGTGTCTTCATCGCTAGAATGGGGATGGGAGTTGCTTTGAGACTGCAGTATTGAAGGTCGTAGCACAGTGCCTGGCACAGAGCAGGGGCTCAATAACTGTCAGCTTTCTCTCCTGCCCTTTTCAAAATTCAGGCAGCCCTGGGTGCAGAGCCTTGGCTTGGGCACTGTGGGTTGTCTGTGGGAAACAGCAGGTGTGAGCCTCTACCCCCAGGGAGCTCCCAGTCCAAGCGGCGTGCTGGGCCCTGCCTTTGGTGAGCTTAAAAGCTTCGGCCACCACAGGTGTCATTTATTTGTTCTTCCTGCAGAGGAACATGGGGTCCTGCTCCTCAGAGCACCTGGCCCGGCAGCACAAGCATCCCCAGAGACCTTGTTAGAAATGCAGACTCACAGGCCCACTCCAGGCCTCGTGAATCAGCACCTGCACGTTGACAAGATCCCCAGGTGATTCATGTGTGTGGTCGTTTAAGAAGTGCAGGTGCAGGGCACTGAATGTTGTTCTCGTTATCCTGGCCCAGGCTTGCCATGGCTTCCCCTCTCCTGGGCCAAGAAGACAGTGAAGGATAGAAGAGCTGTGGCTACCCCAGACCACAGAGGAATTTGGAGATGCTCCCAAAGGGGGCCTTGCTCTGGGATGCAGATGTGTCTTCTGGGGTGGCCACCTGCCCCACTCCTCCTCCAGCCCATGGGTCCAGGTGGCCTGCAGAGACAAGAGACGGTGTGCTACCACAGCAAAGCAATCTTCAGAGGTCAGGCCAGTGGGACAAAGCCTCCGCCCCCGCCAGTCATGTTTCCCATAAACTTCCTCCTACTCCGCTTTTCCCTGTCTCGGAGGGAGCAAGTGAGCTGGGGAGACCGAGGCAGCTGGGACCAGCTGGCTGATAATGGCAGATCCACCAAACAGCTGCCACAGAAGGCATATTAAAGATGCTTGCTTGATCCCACTTTAATAACCTGGCAGTTTGCGCGGCCAAACGCAGCTAAGAAGTTGTGGAACAAGAGGGCCGTTTCTTATTATTTTTAATACAGAGCTTTTTATAACTGATTTTGTTGGTGTCATTAACATGCCACATGTTTAATGAGACTACATGGTAACAAGGGGCCTGTCTCGTTACTCACAAGCCACAGAAGCAGCTGTGGGCACACCCACCCTCACAAACCCACATGTACCCATGCAGGTGGAATCGTACACACGCAAACACACCAGACAGGCACACATGCAGCTTCACCCACATAGGCAAGGGATACCTGTGCACATGGGAGCACATGTTTTGACACATGCGTGCCGTCACACATGTGGGCAAGTCACACACATGCAAATATGTGAGCCTGGTGATCATGTGAGCTGCACACACATGCACGTTTGACACACACACACACACACACACACACACACGGTTTTCCAATCCATGGCATGGAGTGGAAAGGCATATGAGAAGTGTCTCCCACAGACCCACATGAGTACTCTCCAGGCGCTCTTCAGGCAGCAGGACTGGGGCAGGGCTGCACGGAGCCCCTCTCACCCCGTGTGCGTCAAACAGGAGAAGGTGGGCGCAGCAACCCAAGCTGGGTGTGGCCAGAGAGGGGAGCGAGGCCCCAGAATCTGCCAGCAAAGGGAATTTTCAGAAACGGGAAGCCTGTAGAGTAGCAAGGAACTCCCTGATGGAGGAGAGGGGGAAGGAAGGGGAGGGCAGGGCAGGAGGGGAGGGGATGGAGGACAGCAATCCTGCCTCTTCTTTCAGGGATGCCCTTCCACTCCTCAGGGTCTATTTCTGGATTCATCTTGAATCTGAGACTCACACACACACATGCACACACATAGTGGGGTAAAATAACAGCAATCGCAGACACTCACAGAATATCCAGAGTGCACCTGGCCCTCTTCTAAGTCCTGCGTGGGCGTTCGCTCATCCGACCCTCTCAGCCTCTGTATGGTGAGTCCACGATTCTCTGCTCTTACAGTCAAGGAAATGGTACTTGAAGAAGGTAAGTCACTGACCTAAGGTCACCCCTCCTGGAAGGGATGGGGACTCTGGTATCCCAAGTCCAGAGCCTTGACCCTGCTGTGCAAACCTCTTCTAGAATCAGAGAGGGAAGAAGAGGAAGTGAGAGGTGAGGGCTGAGGATTCAGAATGAAAAGAAAAAGGACCAGGAAGAGGGGGAAAGGTATGTGCTTGGGCCTGGGGGACAAGGGTGACGTTGAGCTGGGAGGACAGGCTGAAAGTACCTTGTGCCACTTGTCTTCCTGCCCACCCTGGGAGGGAGGAATTGGTGACCTTATTTCTCAACGAAGGCCTGGGAAGTTGTCTTTCGTGCCCTTGGTGAGAAGGAGGAGGAGGCGCCCCACCCAGGTCTGCTGGTTCGGGGCCGACTTGCAATGTGGCCTAGTTGAGCTTCTTCCCGCCACTCAGACCCCCAGCTCTCCTCCCGCTCCTTTGTCAGCAGAGGCAGCCGCAGAACAACGGGTCAGCATCTTCCTTAGAACAGCCCCGCGCTGGGCAAGTGGTAACGAGACACCTGTCAGCCTTCTCATCCCCAGGCTTCTGTGCAGAGCAGATGAGAGGAGCTCTTTGCAGAGTCGCGCTGAGTAGGAATAAAGAGGAGGATAAGGGCAGGAGCACGAGGGGGCGGGAGGATGAGGAATAAAACCATCGACGTTTGCCAAAGAACAGATGCAGCGTTTTCTGCCTTCTGATCTGTAAGCCTCTGGAAATTGGGGGTCTGCGGGGGTCCCTCCGTGTGGCCGTTTTAATTCTGGCCTCTCTGCTCCATGTGGCTTTCTGGAACTGTCATTGAACAGGCTCCCCAAAGGAGACATCGATATGCCCGGGAAAGACAAAACCATGAATCCCCCTGCCTTCTCCGGGGGCTGGAAGGAGGCGGTGGGCAGTTGGGGAGCGATCGACGTTTTAATAACTGCAGTCAGCATGGCACCGGGCAGCCCAGGCCCAGACAAAGGCGCTAGATCCTGCACCTCCTGCACCCTGGCCTCCTCCCGGCTCGCTGCTTTCCTGGGCCCCTTCAGAGCTGGCCTCACACACACTGGGCCCTCATAAAAGTCAGAGGCTCCTGCCTGCCAGGCCGAACTTGGCCTTGAACTTTAAAAGGAGGAGAGACTGTCAGGGGCTGGGTGTGGAGTCGATGGAGACTCAGGGAAGTGATTTGAGTAATAAGGGCTGTGGTGATTGGGGATGGGGAGGACCCCGGGGGCAGGTGCACGGGGTTGTCCAGGGCAGGTAGCTCTGTAGTGGTCACCTCTGAAGTCAGGTGCAGCGACGTCAGCCCCTCCAGCTTATACACTGTCCTACTTTCCCAGCTCTTCATCACTACACTGTTTCCCAGATCCAACCAGCACCCCCACCATACCCCTCTGTGCACTGAAGCCAGTGATAGTAATGGATGTGTTTTGGGTGCAGCTTCAGGATCCCCCATTATTGCCCACAGTCCTGACACGCAGCTCCAACCAAGCTCTGCCAGCCCAGCAGGTCTCAGACAAAGGAAATGAAACAATGGCCAGAAACATGCTTTGTAAATTGCAAAAGGGGCTGCATGAACATGGGCCGTTTGAGTTACTACTAGGAGGGAAGGATTTTGGATGCATATGATCAGGACTATGGAGACAATAACTCCTGTGCTGAGCCAAGCATGGGGTTAAGAGGTTTACATAAACAAATATATTTAGTCTACACATGGCCCTAAAAGGTAGACATTAGGACCTTTCTTTTACAGGTGGGGAAACCGAGTCTCAGAGACACAAAATGGCTTGCCTACGATCACACAGGCTCAGAGGCTGAGTTTGGGTTGCAGCCCAGGCTTCCTGACTTCAGATTTCACACTGTTCTGCTTTCTCCAGTTATGGGGGGCCTGGGAAGCCTTGTGGCTCCCCCTTGCTGTCTGGCTCCCCCTTCCCCCTTGGAGGATATCCTCCCTGCCCGTCATCTGTCCCCATCCCCGACTGGCCCAGTTACCTCCAAGTGTCTCTGGACTTACTGTCACTTGCTGTGGCACCTCTTTTCCCAGAGGCTGTGAGATTTCTCCCCAATAGAAGTGAAACGATCACAGTGAATTTGTCTCAGCAGGCCTCAGATAGGGTGACCCCACCCATAGACCCTGCCAGGAATGGTGAGTGTGGTTTTTGAGCTCAGCAGCTGCCCACGGCAACACACTGAGATACTATCCCAGGGGGCTTGTGGGGTGGGGGGTGGAGAGAGGACGGGGTCTTGTCCTGAGAGTTTGAGGCCAACAGGAGCAAGGGTCTGTCCCATGGACACCATAAAGCAGATGAGCCCAGGCTGGACTAGGTGCCTGGATTCTTGCTCTGCTGTCAGCCCATGGCATGGGAAGTGCATATCCCTCCAGCCACCAGCCACATGCAGAATCAACCTCCCACATCCATCTCTGGAGGTTGAGGGGCAAAAATGGGAGACCACTTGGAGTCCATACTTGGCAATCAGCCAGACATGGGTTAACCCTAGTTTTATCTCATATTCGTGATGAGATTTGGGCAAGTAATTTCACCAAACTGGGTCCATTTTCGGACTCAGTTTTCCCATCTGTAAAATGGGGATAATAAGTCAGTCTACAGATATTGCAAAGATTAAATATACCTAATACAGCACAGACATTAAGTGAATGATATCTACTAACATGGGTGGAGAATTAGGTTCAAGCTAGGCCCCCTGACACTGCCTCCTGGAATTCTCCGCTACATTTTTGGAGAACAGGATGAGGAGCAAGGAGTGAACATTGGGAGCCATCAGCAATGCCTTGGGGGTCATGAGCAGTGGGCAGTCAGTGGGCAGAGGCCGGCTGACTACTTGGTAGCGATGCTTTGGGAGACTTCTCCCATGGGCAGGGAGGTAAAACTGGATGGCTCCTGAAATCCCATTCTATCTATACAACTCCATGTGATCAGAATCGGTTCTATTCTTCCCTCTTAGCTAGATGGAAAAAAAAGTAGCCTCTGAATGTCAATGTCTGTTCAAATGACTCATGTTGGATCAACCTGAGAACTGGGACCACCAGCTTAGGCTCTGAAATGCAGTTGTATCTACACCAGGGCTTCTGCAAAAATCTCGAGTAGAGATGATGAGGACAGATGGATAGAAGAGACCATGGGTCTGGATGAGCTGGGAAGGAAAGACAGGGATAGGAAACAATTGTTCTAAGACAATGGAAGAATAATTTATTGAACTTCGCTATTCCCCCAGGACTGGACCAGGCCTGGGGGCCCCATGGTAAGGACAGCAAAGCCCTTGCCATGTATGAGTGGGAGACAGACATTTTGGGAACCTTCAAGGTGGTAAGGCTAAGTCAGAAGTAGAAGCAGGACACTGTGGGAGCTAGTGAAGGGACATCTAACTCAGCCTGGAGAAGACAATTCCTGAGCTAGTCCCAAAGGGCAAATAAGCTAGAGAGAGTGATGGCAGAGAAATGTAAATAAAAGATTCCTTTTAGAGAGGAGAAAAAGACAAAAAGCAAAAAAAGAAAAAAGAAAAAATAAAGAAATCAAAAGCATGCTTTATAATCTATGCGTCGTTCACCATAATACTCTAGGACTTTGCACAATGCCTGGCAATAGTAGGCATTCAATAGACATTCGCTGAGTGAATAATAAAGTCAGAACTTGCACATTGCTTATTAGTTTAATCTATTTGACAATCCTATGAGGCAGACGTTAGTAATACCTTCATCTGATAGATGGGAAATAGTGACGGAGAGACCAAATAACTTGCTCAAGGTCAAGTAACTTGAATAAACCAGAAGGTGGCAGAGCTGGGATTCAAACAGAATTATCCTAGCTCCAAAGCCTACATCTGAGCCTCTCTGCTCTAGTGTGGCCCTCTTCCATTCTCCTGATGCTGAGCAGTACACTGTGTCCACAAACCGTGAGCAGGAGTGCGTGAGCTGGCCAGGGCTGCCATGACAAAGACCACAGACTGGGGGGCCTTAAACAACAGAAATTAATTTTCTCATGATTCTGGAGGCCAGAAGTCCAAGATCAAGATGTTGACAGGGTTGGCTTCTTCCGAGGCCTCTCTCCTTGGCTTGCAGAGAGCTGTCTTCTCTCTGAATCTTCACATCATCTTTGCTGTTGTGTGTTTGTGTCCAAATTCCTCATCTTACAAAACACCAATCATACTGGATAAGGGCCCACTTGAACGGTCTCATTTTAAATTTATTACCCCTTTAAAGATCCTATCTCCAAATGCTGTCACATTCCTAGATACTGGGGGTTAGGACTTCAACACATAAATGCGGAGGCTGAGGAGACAATTCAGCCCGTAATGAGGGGGTTCAGGGAATGAGTGGCAGCTGAAGCTAGAGGGGGAGGCAGGGAAATCCTGCTGGGTCTATACATGGAAGGGATATAGCTGGACCACATCTGAAGGGAAGGATAAGGCCCTAAGCAGGATGGCAAGGCTGTAACAGACACTCTCAGACATTTCTCTACACGGATTACATCAGTGGGACAAAAGGGTCCAATGTGTGCCCACTTTACACTTGAAAAAATAAAATTGGTGATAACAGCAAAGCATTAACATCCATGCAATTGCACACATTTGCTTTAGCCAAGGATTCATGGATGATTCATGGCTAACTGCAACACATACACATTTCAAAATCTAATAGGGTTACCTGAACACTGTAAAATTAACCAAACCATCCCCAACCAACTAAATTGAACTAAATTGACAGTGAAGTTGAACTATCAGGCATTGCTAATTACAAAGCAAGAGGAACAGCAGCTGAAAACCACAGCTTACTCGTGACCACCCTGCTTATTTGCTGATAACGGCATCCCCTCCCCACCATGGATTGGGGGACTTGACATTCTCTGCATGACCACTGCACAGCAGGAGCTTCGTGATACTGTCACATGTGTGAGGCAGCCAGACCTCTTAAAAGAAAGATAGATCCCTGAGTTTATGAATACCACATTTTGGTCACTGATGATAATTCACTGAGTAGGTTAGTAATCAATAGGTCTTTGTCTGATGTCAAAACAAAAGCTCATGAAAACATAAGCCATTTGCCTGGAAGAATGGAAGAAAAGTTATAAATATGAATTAATTCATGGTCCAACAATGCCCTGCCTCCACCACCCATGATCTATGAACGTATTTTGAAAGTTTCTGTAGTAGAGAAACATCTCAGCTCTGCCACTACCAGCCCTGTGCCCCAGGGCCATCCACCGTAGTACAGGTCCTGATACAAACAAAACACACATAAATACATTAAACACATTCTCATTGAGAGATGCAAGCATTTTGTAAATCCATACTTAGAATCTAAAAGAAATAAAATGGCAACTTTTGACAAATTATGTTCTAGCAGAAAGTCCTGGACAGGCAGCCAGAAGGCCTCAGTTCTAGACCCAGCTCAACCACGAATCAGCTATGTCAGAGATTTATCTTATCCTGGAACGTGCTCATATATACAATGGGTGCCCAAGGTTCTTTTAGGTCTGTGTGCCCATGGAATATCTTCTGTTTCCTGCTCACTTCCTGTATTAGTTATCTACGGCTGCATAACAAATGACCCCACAACTTAGATGCTTAAAACACAACACGTTTATTATCTCACAGTTTCTATGGGTCAGGAATCCAGGGGCCACTTGGCTAAGTCCTCTGGCTCTGGGTTTCTCTCCAGGGGCTGCAGTCATCTGAAGGCTCAGCTGAGGATTGGTCTGTTTCTAAGCTCACTCCATTATCACTGGCAGGATTCAGTTGCTCACGGCCTTTTGGGCTAATGGCCTCAGTTCCTCATGAGCTGTTGTCTGGGGTCAGGAGAGGCTTCCTTGGTTCCTTGCTACATGGGCTTCTCCACAGGGCAGCTCACAACGTGGTGACTTGCTTCATCAGAGCTAGCAAGGGAGGGGGCCACAGAGAGTGCTAGTAAAGCTGAAGTCACAGTCTTTCCTAACCTTAGCTCAGAAGTGACATCCCATCACTTTTTCCCTATTCTATGCATTAGAAGTGAGTCACTAGGTCCAGCCCACACTCAGCAGGAAGAGATAACACACATGCAGGAGATGGGGATCATTGGGAACCATTGTAGAAGCAGCCCATCAGACTTTTCCCCTCATTGTTCTTGGCCTCATTGGGTCATCTGAGACTGTGGCTGTCTTGCTTAGACTTTTATACGCTGCTCCATTAAAAAGGGGCTGAGAAGTGGGAAGTGGTGATTGGGAGAATGTGAAGTAGGCCCGCTAAGCAAACCCCTGGAGGGTTGGTGCACCGGGAGAATGAAGAAAGGGGAAATTGACAACAGATGTAGCCCTATTACATTAATGGGAGTTGCTTCAGCCAATTACCCCATGGGTGCTGCATCCTACTAATGCAACTTAGGAGAAAAGGCAGTGTCTGAGGCACATCAGATCAGTCTTTCTCGTGCTCCAGCTCCAGCCTCCTGGCCCCAGTCCTCTACCTCCAGGTAGTTGGAGCACTGGAGGGTGGCAAGACCACTGGAGCAAAGCACTGCGTTCAATCTGTTCTGTTGAGCTCAGTGGATATTAACACCTTCAGGAAGAGAAAAACAAAAAGGCAAAGCTTCTTTAAGAAGGTTCATGGAGAAACCTCTCCATTCTGAAGGAATGACTCTTTTTTTTTGTTGAGGGGAGTTAAGGATAAGTTAGAAGCTTTGCAAGATGTGGAAGGAAAGAAACTGAGCGTGTTTCAATGGTCTTGCCTTGACCAGTGGCAGGAAGGACCTGGGAACTTGGAGTGTAGACAGTAAAATGCCCTTGCTTGACAAATGCAAAGATTTCATTTGAACTCCAGCTGCAGATTTTGGCTGTGTGAATGAGGCCTTACCACTCTACAGTCCCAGATGGCAGGGCCTGGGTAGGCCATAGTGGAGACGAGGGTGAGACATCAAGGGTACACAATTTTAGGAGACCTTCATTCTCAGAAGTGCAGCAGGACCCTAGTCCTGGCCCTGGCGTAGATAAATTGGTTGTGTGGTTGTTTGTTCAATGTCAGCCTCTCCACCTACTCTGGGCATTCCATGTCTGTTTTTGTTCAGCTCCATGTTTCCCGCGTCTCCTGTGGGGTCTGGTACTTACGTGTGGGATGAATCAATCAATCAATCAATCAATCAATCAATCAACTCTCCTGGGTGAGATTCCATTTATCTATCAAGATACAGCTCAAAGGTTCTTTCTCCCTGAAACCTTGCCTACTGCCTGAATAGCACTGAGGGCCACCTCTTGGGTTTCCATCAAACCGATACCCACTCCCCACCAACTACCACCACCATCAGAGTGTGCTCACTGGGGAGCTGTGGGATGGTGCATAAGAGCTGGGGTTCCAGAGTTGTAGTGCTGGGATTCACATCCTTATTCCATCTCTTATTAGTACTCTGATATGGTTTGGCTCTTTGTCCCCACCCAAATCTCATCTTGAATTGTAATCCAAATTGTTATCCACACGTATTGAGGGAGGGACCTCATGGGACATGATTAGATCATGGGGACTGTTCCCCCATGCTGTTCTCATGATAGTGAGTGAGGCTCACAAGATCTGATGGTTTTATAGGTGACTGGTATTTCCACTGCTTGCACTTCTCTCTCTTGCTGCCATGAGAAGAAGGACATGTTTGCTTCCCCTTCTGCCATTATTGTAAGTTTCCTGAGGCCTCCCCAGCCATGCAGAATTGTGAGTCAATTAAACCTCTTGCCTTTATAAATTACCCAGTCTTGGGTATTTCTTCATAGCAGTGTGAAAATGGACTAATACACTTTGTGACCTTGGCCTCATGCTGGACTTCTTTATACCTCAGTTTCCCTATCTGTAAATTGGGGCCACTAATAGTTGTGTTGTAAGGATTAAAGACATTAATGCATATTAAGCATTTAGGATGATGCCAAGCTTATAGTAGGTGCTCAATAGATACTTGCTATTCCCTGCATTCACTTACTCATCACCTTCTACTGTACTTATCTACCTAGTTAGACAAGACTGTGACTTAATCATTTCAGTATCCCTTCTCCTGGCACACAATAGGTGTATATACTGCATTCACTTAGGGAACCATTTTGCCTAAGGAGGATAGAACAGAGCCTCGACCTCTGAGAATAACCCTGCTATGTTTCACCTCCCCACCTCCATTCCCCAACACCCCTACCTGGTAGAGACCCCTTGGACCCTGGAGATCTTCGAGCTCTGGGTCCCATGTTCCCCCTCCCCACCTCTTCATTAATCTTGATTAGGGAGTCTTCGCAGGGTCCCATGATCCCCCTCCCCACCTCTTCATTAATCTTGATTAGGGAGTCTTCGCACTGGAGTTCATTTTCTTGCAGATGCTTATCAGTCATGTAGCAGGGAATCTCTCCCGTGCTAATGAGGAATCAAAGTTTTGCCATGTTATCACTTCGCTAATTAGTACACAGGCTTCTTTGGGGGGAAAAAGGTCAGGAAAGATATTGGCAGAAAGTTGTGATTTCCAAGTGGGCTGGGCATGGTGGTGAGGTTCAGAGAAGGAGGAAAGGCGCTGGGTTCCCAACTTCTCCATCCTGCTGGACTGGTCCCAGGAAGTCAGGCCAGGGCAGAGAAGGTTTCAGGTATCCCTACCTTGAGCCAGTGTCTGCACACAACCTCAGCTCGCTGGATCTAGGTCACGAGAGCCTCTGGCTTGTGAATCGGATTCAAAGTCCTAATGAGAAAGAGGCTGAGGCAGGATGGGCAGTTCCCGAGTGCAGGAGGACTGTTTGGCTGCAGGCAGGGTTGGGGAGCATTGTCCAGGCCAGTCTGGAGACCAGGAAACCAGATCCCTCCCGTCAGCAGCTGAGCTAGAGCACAGACGGTTACTGCTGTGGCATCTGCCTTCTCCAGGCTCTTTGTTCTGCCAACAAACAAACAAACAAACAAACAAAAAACCGAACCGAACAGTAGTTGAGGCTGAAAAAACAGATTTTATTCAGGACTGTTGCAATAGAGGAAAGAGACCAGTGTAGAGCTGGGCTCATTTCTGAATACACCCTGGGAAAGTGTGAATTTTTAGCCAAGGAGCAGGTTGGGGTATAGTCTGTTATCTGCCAGTTTCTCATCTGCAGGTTCAACCAACTATGGCCAAAAATATTTGCAGAGAATAAATACATAAAAAATAACAATATAACAACAACAAAAAATTAATAATAAAAACAATACAGTATAACAACTATTTACATAGCACTTATATTAGATATTATAAATAATCTAGAAATGATTTGAAGTAAACAGGAAGATGGACATAGGTTATATGCAAATACTACATCATTTTATATGAGACTTGAGCATTCTCAAATTTTGGTCCTAGAACGAGTTTCCCAGGCAATACCAAGGGATGAGAAACAACACCTGGGGGATGCGGAGGATGGGGAACCTATCAGATATAGAGGATGGAGGATTCTGGTTAAACCGACTTAGCAGGATTCTTGCTAAAACTGGATTCCACAAGGAAGTGCATGAAATGGGCCTCAGAGAAAGTTCTGGAACGCGACTAAAGTTTGAACAAGCAAATAATCTTTGTCAGTTCTTCTGCTCAAATTCCAGACAGGGGGTCTGGATCACCTGTCAGCCCCTCGGTAATGGGAGGGTGTCACCGTTGCACTGACACCTTATGGAAGGGTTAATCCTTCCAAAGGAAATCAGAGCCATGCTAGGAAGCAGGAATGGGTGCTGGACAGACAAGGAAAAATGCCTGCTCTGCCTCCCCCTTAAGGAAGTGCCCTTCTTTCATTCAACAAAGATGTATTAGGTGCCTATTATGTGCTGGCACCTTGGGCTGTGCTTAAGGAATTAACAGGGAGGTCTTTAGGAGGCAGCATTAGAGAGACCCCAATGCACCCCCCAGGGGCACACTATGGAGGGCATGCTAGTCACAAGGTCCCACAAGGGATGGGGGCCTGGGAAGAGATCTACAGTTTGAGGGTTGTAACATCCAAGGCAATTGCCAAGCACAGTGGGATCAGGACCAGGAAGGCAGCACAGCCTAGTGGGTCAGACAGATCTTGGCCACAGGCCATGTGACTTTAGGCAGTTCATGTCTCTGGGCCTCACCTTCTCCATCTGTAAAATGGGATGACATAAATACAGGGTACAATAAAGGCCGGACACATGGTGGGTGCCCAGGACTTGTTGGGGAGGTGGGGGTAGGGTCCAGGGTGTGGTCCAAGGAGTAAATGTGAGTCTCTATCAGGGGACAGTGCAAAAGGTCAGGCTTCAAGGAGGAAATGCAGTAAAAGACTGGGAAGCCCAGCTCAAGACAGGATGAGGTAAGACCGTCCAGGAAAGTCCTTTGGTTGGATTTTGCCAGAGGGTATGGGGATGCATTGGCTAACTTAAAAATGGGTGCAAACTTGAGACAGCCATTTTCTCAACTAAACAGCAATGCTCTCAGTGTGGGGAGTGTGCTTCCTCCATCAGATCAGGCCCTCTCCTGGGAAGGGGTTGTGCCTCCCTTGTCAGTGTAGTGTTTGACAGCACAGGCTCTGCAGACAACTGCTTCTGTTTGAATCCTTTCTCTGCCACTTCTTGGCTGTGTGGCCTTGTGGAAGTTACATGGCCCCTTCGAGCCTCAGTTTCCATATCTATGAAATGTGGATATTGGTGGTTCCTATATCACAAAATATATGTATGCAAAGCCCACATTAGGTGATTTTTAAAATTTTTCTTTATTTATCTTTTATGAAATGGGGTCCCACTATGTTGCCCAGGCTGGAGTGCAGTGTAGTGCACTACAGCTGCAAACTCCTGGGTTCAAGAGAGACTTCCACCTCAGCCTCTTGAGTAGCTGGAACTACATGCAGCACCCTTCCCCATACCCAGCTTATATTAAGTGTTTAATAACTATTCACTTGTGTACTAGTCTTCAACTACTGCATAACACGTACCCCAAAATGTAGTCGCATAAAACAACATCGCTAAAGAATTGAGGGTCAGGAATCCAGGTGTGGCTTAGCTGGGTCCTCCGGTCAGGGGTGTCCTGCAGTCTGATCGAGGTATCAGCCCAGGCTGTGCTTATGTCAGGGCTCGACTGAGAACAGATCTGCTGACAAGCTCCCTCCACCCACGGTTGGCAAGATCAATTCCCCCAAGTGTTGCTGGGCCTTAGCCTGGGAAGCCGTTGTCTTCCCTCCTTTCCTTGCCACCTGGGCCTCTGCATAGGGAAGCGCACAACATGGCGGCTTGCGTTATCAGAGCCAGCGGGGGAGGGGCCTGGAGAGAGCGCAGGCAGGACAAAGCCACAGTGTTTTGTAACCTAATCCCAGAAGGGACCTCCCATCACTTTCCCTATTCTATTCATTAGAAGGGAGTCAGTCTGTCCAGCAGAGGGGATTGCAAAGACCTGTGAATACCAGGAAGCCTCATCAGGGCCACGCTGGAAGTTGCCATTCACACCTAGACTGGGGGCTGCCTGTGAGAAGGGATGGGGAGAAGGGGCTTTGTCTTTTCCTTCACCGCTCTGTCTCTAGCACCTAGAAAAATGCCTGGCACGACACAGGAGCTCCACAAATGTTTGTCCAGTGTATCAGAATGAGGGTACCTGGGGCAGGGGCTGGATAAAGAGGAGCTTCGTCTCCCCTCTATCCCCCTCTGGGCACCCAGACAGAATATTGCAGCCCTGAGCCCAGAATAATCCCCCTGGGGAGAGCCTTCCCCACTCAGAAAAGCCTCTGGTTGCATTGCAGTGTTTTGCTACTGACCTCCCCCTCTGAGGGAAGGCAAATTTCATCCAGAAGGAGATGTGTGAAAATTGGATTTGCTGCCAGGGTCAAACTTTGCTGTGTTTTATCCCGGCTGTCACCTGCCTTTGAAACACAGAATATTTCTCCGAATGATGCCTCTCACTCGTGGCCCCTCCTTTCTGGAATCAGAGCCCATGAACTTCTACCAGCTTCCTCTGGGCCATCTCTCTGGCTGCTGCCCAGCTCAGGCCACGTTCATCTCTCTCCTTGTCCCTTGCTGTGGTCCCTTGACTGGTGTCCTCATCCCCACCCAGCCCCGCTCCTTCCCATTTTTCAAGCAGCCAGAGAGGCCTTTCAAAAACACAAATCGGAGCACGTAATTCTTCTCCTTAAAGCCTTCTCCTAGCTTCCTGTTGTTCTGGAATAAAATCCCAACTCCCACCCTGCAGGCTTTGGCCCTGCCACCTCTCCCAGCTCATCTCCTAAAAAACGTCCTAGGCCCTCCCTTGCCGCAGGCATGGTCCGCCAGTTCCTGAAACATGGAAGCTCTTCCTCCCTCCAAGACTTGGCTCTGTTCTGTCTGCCTGGGCTCTTCCCCTGGCTCTTTGCAGTGCTGGCTCCTTATCCTTCTTATCTAGCTTAGTTGTCACCTCTTCAGAGAAGCCTTCCCTGACTGCACTATGCTCCCATTATTACCATTCTCATCATCTTGTTTACCTATTTCCTGGTCCAGATTACAACTTGTAATCATTTTGGTTTAATTAATTCTATGAGGATGGAGGTGCCTAATAGGTCACAGCTATATCCCTTAGGCTCAGCACATGGTAGGACAAATGAATTTCCCCTTTCCTGCAGGATTTCAATAGCCTCCCCGCTGCCTGCCTTGCCCATGACTCACCTCCTCCAACACACTCAGGACATAGCTGCCAGGGAAAACATAGCCCTGAACGTGTCCCTCCCACCCTGGAAGCCCTCAGTGGCTTCCCATTACTCAGTAGCATCAGGGACGCTTGGGCTCAGCTTCCAGACTGGACCCAGCCAACCATTTCTTAACATTCCCTTCCATCCACCCCATGCTCTGGTCAAACTGGAATATTTGCTGCATTCCTGAGCACTCCTTGCTCTTTTCTATCTCAGGGCTTTGGCAGGGATGTTTTCCCTCCACCTGGAAAGCCTTTCTCTTCTCTGCAAGACAAAAAAATGCATCTTCATCTCAATTCATCTCCTCCTCCAGGAAGTCTCCCTGACTGCCTCTTTGGTGAAGAGGGAAGAACTTGGAAGTTGGTGTCAGTCCTGGGTCCATATCTCTGCTCTACCATTTGCAGAGCAAATGAGTATATGACTCCCTGTGTCTGAATCTGTTCAGTGGGAACAATTCTGACTCTCAGAGTCGTTGAATGAAACACCTTATAAGAAAGCCTCTGGCCCTGAGGAGATTTCAAGCAGACGTGAGGCCCTTTCCAGGTTTACTGGTAACCTGTGATACTCCTTCATACTTCATCTTCTTCTAATGCACTTGGGGTGAACCCGTTCTCCTCTGTCCCCACTGTCCCTTCTGGGCAGGAACATACCTTCTCCCTCTCCCTTCCCTTACCCTGCCTGCCAAGATATTTACTTTACGCCAAGTAGGGTCTAGGGAGAGTCTGCTGAATGTCCTTGACCTTTCCTCTTCTCTGGATATTCTTCCTTTACAGAGAAAAGCAACTCAGTACAATTTTCTGCTAATTCATGCATTCATTCACTGAGCTTCTACCATGTGAACAAGAGCCTGGTGGAATTTTCATTTTAGGACGTTGGAACTGCCATGATTCATTTGGTCAACAAACATCTGTCTACCACTGTCTACCATGGTTGTGTGTGCTCAGTTACCCCAGTAATGTCTCCAGCTCCCTGGTGGCAGTCATTAGCTGTTGCTCAGGGCACTTGAGTCCCTCTTTCCTACAGCTCAATCTGTCCTTAAGGGCCATTCTCCAAGGTTTCTAGACATTGTTCTTCCCCACTGGGTAACTGTGGCTCTGCTCCATGTCTATAGTGAGGCCTGCCAGATGCAGGACCCCTGCAGGCAGACAGCTGTGAAATCCTCCCTGATCCGCTGCAGCCAGTGAGGGGAATCTGGAATTCTCTGCCTCCCAGGCTCCTGTGTGCATTTCAGCCTCTCTGACCAGGCTCAGAGGCAGCTTCAGAGGCAGCCAGGGGTGCAGGGCAGGTCTCTCTCCTTAAAGAGGAGCAGTTGTCTGATCCAGCAATTTCATTTCTGGGTATATATTTCAAAACAAAGCAGGATTTCAAAGGGATATTTGTACCCCCATGTGTGTAGAGCAGGATTATACACAAAAACCAAAAAATCCAAGAGTCCATCCGCTGAGGAGTGGATAAGCAAAATGTAGAGTAGCCATACAATGGAATATTATTCAGCCTTCAAAAAGAAGGAAAGTCTGACGCATGTGACAACATGGATGAAGAGTCCATCTGCTGAGGAGTGGATAAGCAAAATGTAGTCTATCCATACAGTAGAATATTATTCAGCCTTCAAAAAGAAGGAAAGTCTGATGCATGTGTCAACATGGATGAAACTTGAGGACATTATGCAAAGTGAATAAGGCAGGCACCTAAAGACAAATACTGTGTCACACTAGTTACATGAGGTATCTAAAACAGGAAGGGGAGAGATGGTTGCCAGGGGTTGGGGGAGAGGGGAAATGGGGAGTTGTTTAATCTGCATGGAGTTTCCGTTTTTGCAAGATAATAGGGTTCTGGAGAGCTGTTTCCCAACAATGGAAATCTACTTAACACTACTGAGCTGTCCTCTTAAACATTGTTAAGACAGTGAATTTTATGGTTTGTGTATTTTACCACAGTTAAACATTTAAGAGAAAAAGAGAGAGAGGAAGAGAGAAGGCCTTCTGGGTAAGAACACCTGAGCAGGTAGGAATGGCCCTGGGGGATCTGACCTTGGCCTCTGAGCCCTACCTCCTCCCTAAGTGCCTTCAGCTTTCACTTCTTCTCCCGCCAGACTCAGCAACCCTCCCTTGTTTGTCAGTGGCCTGACTATGGACACACCTTTCCTCTTACAACCACTGATCACAGCTGACTTCAGCTGCTACTTCCAGCTTTCCTAAAAAAAGAAATAAAATAGAAAGGAAATAAACATAGAACAACCAAGCTGGAATACCATGTTTCTGCCATCCAACAACAGCCAACCTGTTTCTGTGGATTCTGAGCACTGCTCCATCCCAGAGGGGCTGCCCTCTGATGGCCTCATTTAATTCTTCATTTAGAAACAAAGATGGTTTTCGTATAGGGAAGCTATGCCTGGTTGGTATGGAGTTCTCTTACGTCCCCACTGCTGGGGCTGAAGACCACCACCAGCCTCACAGGCTCTTCCTCTGCCTTTGCCATTGTATTAGTCTGTTCTCATGCTGTTGATGAAGACTAGGTAATTTATAAAGAAAAAGACCCAAGACTGGGTAATTTATAAAGAAAAAGAGGTCTAATGGACTCACAGTTCCATGTGGCTGGGGAGGCCTTACAATCGTGGTGGAAGGCGAAAGGCATCTCTTATGTGGCAGCAGGCAAAGAGAGAGCGTGTGCAGGGAAACTCTCCTTTATAAAACCATCAGATCTCATGAGACTTATTCACTATCATGAAAACAACATGGAAAATACCTGTTCCCATGATTCAATTACCTCCCACTGGGTCCCTCTCATGACACATGGAAACTGTGGGAGCTACAATTCAAGATGAGACCTGAGTGGGGACACAGTCAACTCCTATCAACCATGTTATTTGGGGTTCTCACTTCTGGCAGGCTGATGTCAGCAAGCCCCAGGCAATCTCCTTGTCCAATCCAGCCTGGTCACTGGGCCCTTCAACTTGGCACCTGCTCTTATGGGCTGCACCTCCACTGGACCTTCAAGATACAGCTGGGGCCTCCTGACCCAGGGCCTGGGGGCTGGGACAGCCCTTTGGGGATAGAAAGGCAGCCAGTTCTGAGCCCTGGGGCTCTGGGTCATCCAGCTGGCCTCCTGGGATGACTCAACCTTGCAGAAAGATCTCTTCTAGATCTTCCACAGCCTGGGGTGTGGGTTCAAGAGCTGAGAGGCCAGAGCTCAGCATCCTCTAACCCCTGTCCTTGGCCATCAGAGACCTGTAATTGCCCTAAAATCCATCTTTTTCCCAGGCACATACTCACCAAAGCCCTTGGTTCCTCTCTCTCTCTCTCTCTCTCTCTCTCTCTCACACACACACTCTGGGTACCTGGCAGATGAAAACCATCCTCTCTCTGTTCCAACCCAACAACCCAATCCTGATGAAAGCTGGACCTGGGTTGCTGGGATGCAGCTTTCAGAGGGGGCATTGGCCTAATGAGCTTGCTTCCAGACCATGTGTTTGCTCTTCAGCCAGCGTCACTGTGGGGCTGCTCTGGGGGACTCAGCACAGTACGGCACATCCTCTGACTGGAGCACACAGACCATCCCTTGTGGAAAGCAGGCACCTGAGACAGCAACTCTATAGGCCACCTAGAGAAGAGTGTCACCCTCACCTGCCGTCAAACCTGGGCTGGACCACTCCATAGCCTTGTGGCCTGGCACTAATTCCTTACCCTTTCTGAACTTCAGTTTTCCTCATCAGTAAACAGTAATAACATGTCTCGCACTGCCTTACTGTCATGTTCAAATGTGATTATCTATGTAAAGCACCCAGCCCTGGAGCTGGAGGTCAATGAATGCTATTTCCTGTCCTCCTTTCTAAGACAGGTGAGGAAACCTGCAATGCCGGGAGCAGCCATTGTTTGCATTACTAGATGCGGCCTTGTACTGTCTCTCACCTGCTCCAAATGAATGACTGGGGAGGAATAATGATAGGCCTTTTCCAGTTGTATATTACTGTTCTCAGAGTAATATACAAATTCTTCGTCATATTTCTTCCTTAAGGAAAAAAAACCTGGGAGGCTTCCAGGGAAGGCACATTTAACTCCACTTTGTAGATAGAGATATGAAGGCCCAGTGAGGGCAAGGACCTCATTCAAGGTCACAGAGCCAGGAAGTGGCTGAGTTAAGATGGGAACCCAGATCAGGGTGCTTTTGTTTGCTTTTGTTTTGTTTTTAAGCTTTGTTATGGAAAGTTTGCCAAGGCCTCACCCTGTTCTCAGGAGTGTATCAGGGTAGACATCATTCTCAGGAGATGGGGCCAGGGATGCTGCCAGGCCAGGAGAGGCACCTTCGTACCCAGCAGAGCCCATGCCCTGGATGAACTAATTACCGTGCTCCTTCACACTCATACCGAGCCTTCCTTCCAGAGAGACCCTAAAGTGCTTCTGAGCTGCTCGTACATATTTATATGCCTGCGTGCATGATAAAAATAAAACCACTTCACCCACCACTGAAATGCAGCCACTCGGGGTGTGAAATATGGGGCTTATGGAACAGAGGCAAGGAGCGGCTCTCAAGGAGAGGCGTGTGTCCCTCCTGACATTGCAAGGGGGCAGCTGGAGGGAGGTGGAATTTAATTATCTTGGCGAGTAAGTGCTGGACGTGGAAGTAGGAGCCAGGAAGACTGTGGGTCCCTGGGCACCGGGGACTCCCTTGGCCTCCCTGGGATGGAGAGCTGGTCCTGCCAGAGAGGACAGTACCAGCTAAAGGAGTGCACGGGCCCCTCAGCATCCATCTCTTTACAGACCCCTGAACCCCACTCCCTGGGAGCTGCCTGCAGGTATGTGGGCTCCAGCCTTCTGCCCTCCAAAACCCAATGTGCCACCAAACACCATTTCTTCCTTTAAAGGAAGGTCCCAGGAGGCGTTCGTGAGTTAAGACCTCTTGGAGTGAGGACCAGCAACTTTGCTGCTGTCCGGTCAAGGCTGTAGCTAAGAAAGGTGCCATTCTCAGAAGAAGCTGAGCTTCTTTTCTGGCCATGGCAACCTTTCAATGGTTCCTTGACTTTGTTCTGATTTCTGGTGCTGAGCCTTGCTGTACATTTAGACTTCTGCTCCTGCCTGTCCTCTTTTCCCTCCCTCCCTCCCTTCTTCCTTCCTTCCTTTCCTCCTTGTTTCCTTCCTTCCTCCCTTCCTCTCTTCCTTCCTCCCTCCTTCTCTCCCTCTTTCTTTCCTTCCTTTCTTCCTTCCTTCTTCCCTCCCTCCCTCCTTTCTTTCTTTCTTTCCTTTCTTTCTCTCTCACTCTTTCTTTCTTCCCTTCCTTCCTTCTTTCCTTCCTTCCCTTTCTCTCTTCCTCCCCAGTCCCTATCTCCCTCCTTTCTCCCTCCCTTTCTCTCTCCCTCCCTTTCTCCCTCTCTCCCTCTCTCTCTCTTTCTCTCTCTTTCTTTCTTTCTTTCTTTCTTTCCTTCTTTCTTTCTTCTTTCCTCTCTCCCTCTTCCCCTTCTCCTTTCTTCTTCCCTGATATATTTTGGATATTTGTCACTTCCAAATCTCTTGTTGGAATTGATCTTCAGTGTTGGAAGTGGGGTCTAATAGGAGGTGTTTGGTGCCCTCCCTGAAGTAGTGAGTGAGGTCTACCTCTTGAGGTTACTGTGAGATCTGATTATTAAGAAGAGCCTGACACCTCCTCCTCTTTCTCTTGCTCCCTCTCTTGCCATGTGGCACTCCTGCTCCCCCTCTACCTTCCACCAGGAGTAAGAGCTTCCTGAAGCCTCACCAGAAGCTGAGCATATGCTGGTGCCATGCTTGTACAGCCCCCAAAACCATGAGCCAAATAAACCTCTTTCTTTATCAATTACCAGTCTCAGGTATTCCTTTATAGAAACAAAAAATGGACTAATACACCCACCCTGTACTTTGCCCATCTGACCACTATAGTCTTAATCCCCTGGTGCAAGCACAGAGGCTGAAAAGGCCAAGAGAAGGCATCCAATGTAGGCTTCCTGAACTATGACAAAGAAAGCTGAGCTCTGGAGCAGGAGCAGAAATTAGCCAGCTTAAAGGATGTGTGTGGGGTGCATGGGACAGGGTAGGGGAGATGGGAGAGGGAGGGGAGCTTGGATGGCTATCTCAGCAGAGGGGGCAGCATGTAGAAAGGTCTGCAATCAAGAGAGAGAGCTTCGTGAACTCTGAGAACTGAACATGTGAACAAAGCTGCAGAAGTGAGCCCAGGATAGAGCTGAAGACCCTTGTAAACCATTCCAGGAATGCTGGCTTTAGTGTACAGGCCCTGGGGAGCCAGTGAAGGATTTTAAGGGGGCTATCCTGATCAGCTTGTAACCCTGGGTATACCCAGGTGACCTGGATGTGGATAGTTGAGGGTGGTGCTTTGTACAGAAAATGAGGTCCAAGCAATTGAGCAGATGTCAGTTCTGGGGAGGCTCAACTGTCCTTCCTTTATGTGGAGGCCTGAGTGAGGTGAGGTCTGGGGATACAGCAGGAGGGAAGGAGCCTGAGAGAGGCATCTGGGAAGCAGAAAGTAAGTGGATCAGGCAGTGGGTACAGCTCTGCTGGCAACGAGATCTGGTGAGCAGAGACAGGCTGTCTGCCCTGAGATGTTGGCACTCAGGTGGTCTTGATTCTGTACCAACACTTGCCAACTGTGTGCTCCTCAGGGCACAAACCATGTCCCTTTGCTTCTGTGTCCCTTGTACCCAGCTCAGTGCCTGGTCCAGAGAAGCCCAATAAACATGTGTGTTATTCGAACCCTCAGCAGTAGCAGTGATCCACTAGAATCACTTGTTTAGGGACCCTGGTGTAATGCTGTTAGGGATTGGGCTGAGCCTATGCCTCTCAGCTGCCATGCCCCCAGTGCCTAGGCACCTTCCTTTGAAGTCATTAAAAGCGTGAACAATGCCTCTATGTTCCCAGTGCTAGCAGTCCATTAGCACTCTTTTCAGGAAAAGATAGCTTTGAAAGGTAAGTGATTTTCCCTATGTGCCTCCCAATAGCCTTTCATTCCAGGGAAACATTCCAGTCTGATTCATCAATTGCCTCCTTGTAGGATCATCCTCTTGCCAGGGTCAATGGAGAGCAGGACAGGAGGCTGAGCATGGGTGGAAGTCAACACAAGGAAGTCAGGGAGGGGAGATAGTGTTAGGTGACCGGCAGGGGTATGGGATTGCTTCGTCTTCAATCAGTAGTGCAGAGAGAAAGGAGGAAGAAAAAGAGCACCTTGGTGGAGATGTCAGGGCTCCAAGGATGACGAAGCATCTTCTGGGGCTGAGAAGGAACTGGTCGGTACAGAAGGATCTAATGTCGAGAGTCACCAAATCTCAAACTGGCATGTGCATCTCGCTCATTTGTTCAATGCAGTTTTCATTGTTCCTGCGCTGTCCTTCATCAGCCCTGTGTGGTTTACAATAATCCTGCCTAACCTCACAGCCTCCTCCCCCTACACCACCTAGTTCCAGCCTTCCTGGACCACCAGCTCTCTCCTGGAAGGCAATCTCTGCTGCATGCTTTTGTAAGGCATTGCACATGCAACTCTGCCCCCAAAGCTTTTCTTTCCCTGGCTAACTTGGGCATCCTTCAGAGCTTTAGGTCTCACCTCCTCCAGAAAGCCAGTCTCCCAAGTCCTAGCTCAGTGCCAGGTGCAGAGTAATCGCTTCCATAGTGGCACAGGAAGGAAGAGATGAAGAGAAGGAAAGCGGAGGTGGATTTGTGCCCAGACAAGCGATAGGTTTTCAGGGGCCTCGGAAAGCCAGCCCAGCCTTTGCCTCTTACAAATGAAAACTGTGAAGCCCAGAGAAATGAAATCACTTCCCTATCTTATAAATCAAATGGGGATTTTCTACAATGTTTCAGGGCCTAGAAACTCAAGAGGGAAAACAGGCTGAGGAAATTGTCAGGCTTCGCCGGATGGCGTTTGTAATTAATCAGAGGCCTTTTGTAACAAATACCTCTTCATTCCCAACTGAGTGACGAGCCTGGTTAGCCGGACCTTCCTTCTTTGCTCCGGGTTCCTCCAGAACCACGTGACCCAGGCCAGAGAGCGGAGGTATGGAAGATAATAAGGAACAAAGTGAAATGGGCCCAGACTTCCCAAAGCATGGACTATTACCTGGGGAGGCAAGACACATGCGTGAACCGACCGAAGAGAGCATTGCTGCGTTATGCAGGAGGGACAAAATGCCCCTCCAAGAGTGCAGGGAGCCGACAGTCTTGCTTTGGGTCTCATCTATAGTATTATGGACCCATCCTACAATTGTGGCTAATTAAGGAGTTTAAGGATTTGTGTTTTGTAATAGCCTGCCTCACTGCAAATATCATAAAGCCTAAAGAACTCGTAAAACAGGAAGCTGATTCGGTTTTACGGAATATAGATAGGCCCTTGAACTTGAAAGGTTGTAAAAACGGAACAAATCATGTATTCGATGGCGCCACCTGTTGTCAATGTGTGATATTGCAGCTTGTCCAGGAAAGGAGGAAAGAGGCCGCTCCAAGGGTGACCTCAGAAGATCCCAGCCCCGTCTTGACAGTCGTGGAGACAAGAGTCCAGAGCCAGGAATGGACTGACTAATGCTGGAAAATGCCACAGAGGAAAAACAAATCACAGGTTCTGTTCCCATTGGCTTTTTTCTTTGATTTGGAGTCATGGCCAACATCTGAGTCTCTTGAGATCTTGACCCTGGGAGTCTTTATCCACCTCTCTCCACTTAAGAATGCAGGAAGCTAAGGACAAAAAGAAGGAGCCACAGTGTGGGATAATTACAGCATCGTATGGCTGCCTTGGCTTTCAGTAAGAGTTGTTACAGCTAATGTTTATTGGGTGCTTATGTCATTTGAAGCATTGTCTTAATAAATCAACACAGCTTGATGAGGTTGGTACTCTTAGCCCCAACCCCATTTTACAGATGAGGAAATGGAAACACAGGAAAGTTAAATAATTTGCACAAGTTCTTACAGAAGTTCCCTCCTTTCCTTCCTTCCTTCCTTCCTCCCTCCCTCCTTCTTCTCCCTCCCCTCCCTCCCCTCCCTTCCTCTTTCCTCCCTTCCTTCCTTTCTTCCTTCCCTTCTTCACAACTCCCTCCCTACCTACCCCCTTCCCTCTTTCCTTCCTTCCTTTCTTCCTTTCTTCCTTCCTTCCTCCCTTCCAACCGTCATTTTTTTTTTTTGAGTGCTGAAGCTGGGATTTGAGCCTAGGCAGGCCAACTCTGGAGCCCATGCATTAAGCCAGTACACTTGACTACATCTGTTGGCACGTTCTAACTATGACTAATATCTGTTGGTCCATGTCTCTCACACTTAGCAAGTGCAGCGATACAGGAAAAAGAAAAAATCTTGCTGATGCTTTCTAACCTCGGTTCATCTATCCATGCCTCCATCCATGCCCTTATCCACCCAACAATCCTTTCTCTAATCCTTCTGTCAACCCACCCACCCACCTACCATTACTCATCTGCCCACTCACCCATCCATCCATCCATCCATTCATCCAATGATTCCCATATCCATCCATACAATCATTCTCACATCCATCCACCCATCCATTCATCCACCCACCCAGTAATTCTCATAACCAACTTCCTTCCTTGCATTTATCCAACAGTCCTTTCTTAAGCACCTACCACCTGCCAGACACAGTCAATAAAGAGATGAATCAGCCATGTTCCCTACCCTTATGTTGGTCACATTCCCACAGATCCATAAAACAATGTTATAGGTGCTGGCCTGTGATCGGAAAGGTGAGTTACGCCTGACCCTGAGGGAGGCGAAAGAAAGGCTTCCCAACAGATGTGACTATCAACCTTGGCCTTAATGTATGAATGGGAATTGTTGGTTGGAGAAGGGGAGATGGCTATCAGACAGGAAGAACAGCACCAGCAAAGGCAGAGACGCAACAAAACCCCTACTGTTGGAGGGACATAGAATGATCCAGAGCATGAGGTGAGTGAGAGCAGGGGAAGGAGGGACAAAACCAGAGGGGGCTTAGGATGCAGCCAAGGGGGCATACTAAAGAGCTTGGACCTTCAACAATAGGGAGTGCTGTGAAAACAGAGAGCAGAGGAGTTGAGGTACAGACATGGTGAGAACCGTGCAGGAGAAAGGTCTCTCCAACGGCAGCAGGGTGGATGAACTGGGGAGGCTGGGTCTGGAAGCAGGGACTAGTTATAAGAGATCATCTGGGTTCAAATGCCAGCTTCACCTCTTATTGACTCTATGCCCTTAGGCCAGGGCTTGCATTTCTAAGTGTCTCATTATTCTTGTTTATTCCATGGTCTAAACACAGAAATGACCTACAAGGTTCTGGAAAGAATTCAATGAATAGTACAAGCAAAGTATAGCACTTGGCACATAGTAAGCTCTCAATAAATGGCATCAATTGGCAGTAGTTGTTGTTCTTATTATTACTATTTCTACTGCTATGATATCGAGGAAGAGATCAGGAGGCTTGTTCAGGGCCAGAGCGGCATTTTCGACCCTGTGATTCCCAGAGCTCTTGCTCACACGATGTTAATAGATATTAATGGAAAGAGGGTTCTGAGGCCAAACAAGTGTGGGCTTCAACCAAATAAAACTGGAAAATGAACATAGACAAGCCAAACACAAAAAACTGCAGGACTTCTCATAACCTTTCATAGGCTCACGTGAACTATAAACTTCTAAGTGGAGAACAGCTGAGTTTGTAGCACTTCTTGAACATATTTAGCCATGAAACCCTCTTGCAAGAAATGTTTATTACAAACCTGCAAAACAAATGGTCAGTGGGACCCAGTTTGGGGAGCAATGGTCCTCCTGGGTCCATCCCTTTTCTCTGGTCCCATAATGCTGAGGCCCCTTCCCCAGCCCACAGCTCGAGATTCCCACGCACACCTGCTGACATCTTCTACCGGGAAGATGTGATGGAACTTGAGAGTCCAGGTGGGGCTGAGGTTCATTAAGGATGGAGCATTGGACTTAATTCCAAGTGGCTGACTCCATATCAATTTGGGTCACTGGTGTTAAGATGTCACTTTCGGTTGCATTTAATTTAAACAAACAATAAAAAGCTCTGTCCTGACTGCGATGGAGGCTGGTGGAGGTTTAATTCCCAGCACAGAGAGGCAGAATGCAGGATAGGAAAGCCGGAGGACTGCAGGAGTGGGTTGATGAGAGAGGGAGAGAGGAGGATAGAGAGGGAGAGAAATGTGGACCCCTGGGGCAGGGCCTGCCTGGGGAAGTCCACGCTAGATCCCCGTCCCCAGAATCCAGTATCCTCTACCCTGGCCACCTTGGGTAATTATTTTCATTTCTCTGAGACTCAGTTTCCTTATCTGTAAATCAGACATAAATGAAATTGCCACAGAGGACTTACAGGAGGATTAAATGAGATAAGAGAGGTGGAACGCACTGGATTCATGAGTTTTTATATACAAATATTGGCTTCCAAGATGTGTGTCTGTGTATATGTGTGTGGACACGTGTGTGTGTTCCTGTGTGTGTGGACATGTGTGTGTGTTCCTGTATGTGTGTGCGGACACGTGTGTGTGTTCCTGTATGTGTGTGCGGACACGTGTGTGTGTTCCTGTATGTGTGTGGACACGTGTGTGTGTTCCTGTATGTGTGTGTTCCTATATGTGTGTGTGGGCACGTGTCATGTGTTCCTGTATGTGTGTGTGGACGTGTGTGTGTGTTCCTATATGTATGTGTGGACACGTGTGTGTGTGTTCCTATATGTGTGTGTGGACACGTGTTGTGTGTTCCTGTATGTGTGTGGACATGTGTTGTGTGTTCCTGTACGTGTGTGGACACGTGTGTGTGCGTGCCTGTGTGTGAGGACACGTGTCTTGTGTGTGTGCCTGGGTGTGTGTGGGCATTTGTGTGTGTGTTTCTGTATGTGCGTGTGGACACGTGTGTGTGTGTACACATGTGTGTGCCTGTGTGTGTGGACATTTGTGTGTGTGTGCCTGTGTGTGGGCATTTGTGGGCATGTATGTGTGCCTGTGTGTATGTGTGTATGCTTGTGTGTGCCTGTGTTCGTGTGTGTACACTTCTGCGTGTTCCTGTGTTGGTGTGTGGACACTTATGTGTGTGGCTGTATGTGTGTACACTTGTGTGTGTCTGTGTACACTTGTGTGTGTGTGTACACTTGTATGTGTGTGCCTGTGTGTATGTGTGGTGTACTGTGTCTGTGTCTAGGTAAGGTGTTTGGGAACTCTGGTTCTTGAGCTCTTCCTAGGTTGGAATCTGGTCCTATTCATAGCTGTATTGTACCGAGAAAGTTGCTTAACTTCTCTGTGCCTCAGCTTTCCCATCTGTAAGACAGGACTAATGATGGGACCCACCTCATACATTATTGTGTGGTGTCAATGAATTTATATACATTAAATACTTTCACAGCACCCGGCACAAAGAGGCACTTTCATAAGTGCTTCAGACTCTTATTATTGAACCTCACTGGGTGTCCTGCTGCAAACCAGCAGAGCCCATTCCCTTGGGAGCCAGGTTGGGGGAGGCAGTCATGTGCTGCGTCCCTCCCCTTTCCTGGCAGGGAGGGTGGGGACTAGAGGTCACAGAGGGGCCCTTTGACCTCTGGGGCTATTCCCTGGGGTCCGCGGAGTAGAAGTTTGCTTTGTGCTGTAGTGCACTCCGTTGGGAGAGCCTAACTCAGCACCGTGAACAGAGGGAGGCTAGGGGCAAACAGCCACACCTCCGCCAAGGACTCCAGCTCAGCCAGTGTCCGAGGAAGAGGCCTGTCCTGCCGTGACTCATGGGTCTGAGTGCCAGGACTGCAAAGTGGAGGCCCTGCCGATCCATTAGGAGACAGGAGCCAAGGGATGTTAAGCAAATTAAAAGCCCCAGGGCTGTCCCGCGTGACCTTTTCCTTTGGCTAAGGCACCCCACCCTGTGCCCTCTGCTAACTGTGCTTCTCAGTGCTCCAGAGATGCCTTTCTCTGGGACAAAGGAAAGGCTTCAAAGCTATATCTTATGAAGCAGGAGCTGGAGGAGTGGGCTTCCCTGGAGGGGCCTGTGAAGGCAGCCGTATTAACCACTATGGTTACCATATGGCCATAGACATGCACATCACAGCCAGGCCCCTTTGGGCAAAACCAAACTGCACACCTGATCAGACACCTCCTCTTTGATGGGCCCAGTCAGAATATGTGATCCTGGCGCTCCGAGGAGGTTCACTGCCACAGGACGCCTACCAAGTGACAGACTTGTGCAAGGAGCTGAGGAACAGAGTGGATAAGACTGAATGACCTACCCTCATTCATTCATTCATTCATTCACTCACACATTCATCCAACTGGTATTTATTGAGGATCCACTATGTGTCAGGCACTGGCTAGGCATAATAATAATTATAATACAGGGTGATGTTAAAGAGAGTTGAGGTGATTCAGAAGTCTTGGGGCTGAAGGAGATCTCCAATACACCAGCCCCAATCCTTGCTCCTAGGAAGCAACCCTCCCTTGGCTGTTAGGCCTGCTTTCCTCCTCACTAGCATATCCTCAGATGTCATTCTCTAGCTCCTTCTGCTGGCTCTCTTTTCTAGCTGGTGTGAACCATGGCTGGGAAGAAACATCACTAAGGGGCCCTGGAATCCCACCTGCTCCCTGGCCCTCATCTCCAAGGGCTGGGCTGCAGGGAGCGCAGCCAGGAAGCCCCACCAATTCAGGGTTCACCTGAGGAACTGATGCTGTCCACCTGCCTAGCTGCACGCCGATTTGCAGCTGGGGCCAGAGAGTAGGAATGCCCACACAGCGATGCTTGGCATTTCCCTGCACAACTCAGACCAGCACAAGGAACCGCATGAACCTGATGCTGTTCCCCAGCCAGGGAGCCCCTTCCACAGAGGATTTAGAACCTGGGATGGACTTTTGGGTTTGTTGACTTTTTCTTGGGTCAGAGTGGGGAGGGAGGGCCAGGGAGGAGGCAGTAAGGGACTGTGCCCTGCAGCCTGAGAAGAAGGTGAGGGGGAGAGGTGACCTCAAGCTGACCCTTAGCAGCCTGGAGAAGGGGAGACCTGGGTGGATGCGAGTGAGAGGGAGCAAAGAACAGCAGCCAAAGGGAGAAGAAAGGACCTAGGACTCCAGTGTTCATCAAGTGTTCAAGCCATATGCAGTCCAATCAACCTGGCAACCAATTAGTCTGATTCACAAAAAAAAAAAAAAAAAAAAATCCCACGTAGGGACAAACTGTAATCAAACACCTATTTATAAGGGTTTATTATGATCATTATTATTATTTTACTGAGAGGATCATTCTAAAGCCTGTCAGGTGAACGTATGCTTTCAGATCTTCATAAATGCAAATCGCTCCTTCTGGGGCGGGTGAGCAAGCTGAGCCGCAGAGCTGCCTTGGGAGGCGATGGGGTGAGGTTCCAGAGGGCAGGTGGAGGGAGCAGTTCACTTTCATGGACATCTCTGCACAAAGCTCACCCAGAGGCAGCCCAGCAACCACCCATTGCCCACCCCACTCCCTACACTCCTCTCAGAGGGCTGCTGGAGATGGAACTGGCTATAGACCCATTGCCCATGTAGGTAAACGATGCAACAGCCTGACTCAGCAACCTGCCAGAGCTAGGGAAGCTGGAGATTCTCCATAGAAGGCCTGGGTAAAGGGACCCACCTGAGTTCTGAGCAGGTTTTGCCCCTGGTCGTGCTGGTTTTTCTGGCCTTTGCCAATCTTCTGGGTCCCTACCAATGGTGAAATTCTATCTCCTGAACTTCCTCATCTAACCACATCCCCAGCCCACCCCAAGGGCTAGAGTACCCCTCCCCTTCATCCTCACAGGAGGCCTCAAAGTCCACCGCCAGGGCTGAGGCTCAATGGTGTGTGTGTGTGTGTGTGTGTGTGCTCGCGTGCGTGTTGGTGGGAGAGTAATGGTAACATACAAGTCCCAAACCTGTTCTTCTCGGACCTGGGAAGAAAAGCTGTCAGGTCTGGCAAAAAGGTGGAAACTTGGTCTCTGCCAGGAGGAAACAGTCAGTTCCTCACCCTTCCTGGATGGATCCTAGCACATGGAAAAAAGACAGAACACACCCCATTTCCGTGGGTCCCTGGGGGAAGGAGCAGCCGTAATTGGGGAAGTTTCAGAACATGGAAACCCCTTAATCTTGCCCAATGAGGGCATTCATCGTTGGCAAGGCCAGAACTCCAGAGCCACACCCTGCCTGCCCTGCTCCCAGGATGGCATCTTTCCCTCTCGGGAGGGAGGCTGCCTCCTTTCATCAGGCTGAGTAGCGGGGAGGGCGATGGTAATCCCGGGGATAGGAGGGGCTAGGTAAAGGCGGATCCCATGGAGCATAGCTTCCAGGGCGGGGTGTTGGGTCACCTGGGTAAGGGTTAAGAAGCTGGAGGCAGCAAGCCAGTTTTGAGTGAGGGGGGACCTGAGTGAGGGGAGAGGGGAGGTTAGGAGGGGGTGAGCTCTCCTTCTCCCTGCAATAAATCGGCTTAGCGGACGACAGCCGAACAGCCCAGAAAGGATTAAAGAAAAGTCTGTATAATACGCGGAGAGCGCGGCGAGGGGAGGGCGAGGAGGGCGGGGGGCGGGGAGAGAGGGAGGGACAGAGGGAGGGCGAGGGGAGGGGGGTGCTCGCGCCGCCTGGAGAGGCGAGCGCGAGGCAGAGAGCGCGATTCGGCTCCAAACTCCGGCGCTGCAGCCGATCGGACTCTGGGCCGCGGTAGGCACCGCGCGCAGCTAGGGAGCCGAGAACCGCGGCGCGCCCCGAGGACGCCCAGAGAGCGAGGGTCGCTGCGCCTCGCAGAGCCGGAGCCGAGTCGAGCCGGGCGCCCGGGCTGCCTGGCCGCGGCGGCATGGGGGCGCCCCCGCGGCTCTCGGCGCTGCCCGCCACCGCCTCGGCCAGTGGCCGGAGGCAGGAGCGCGTCTGAGCCCATGGCGAGGGGACCCGCCGCCACCGCCTCCACCCCCGCCGCCCCGCCACCGCCGCCAGCTCCCGGGCACCATGCGAACCGCTCCGAGCCTCCGCCGCTGCGTCTGCCTGCTGCTCGCCGCGATCCTGGACCTGGCGCGCGGTGAGTGCGCGGGCGCCTGGCGGGAGCCGAGCGGTGAACGTGCGCGGGGACGGGGTGCCAGGGGAGGGCGCTGGCCGGGGTCGCTCCGAGAGGCTCGGGCTACGAGCACCGGTCCTGCCCGGGGTCTGTGGAGCTGGTTGGCTTGATGAGGGAGGGAAGACGCCTCTTGGAGAGCGCTCATGGGTTTGTGCCAGGGTGTGTGTGTGTGTGTATACAATTGTGTGTCTTTGTTGTGTCTGGGTGAGGGTGTCCGGGAAGGAGCTGTGTGGGGAGAAGGTGCGGGAGTGTATTTAGAGATGCAAGTGTGTGTGTGCGTGTGTGTGTGATGGTGTGGGGTCTGCGTGTGAGTGAGCGAGGGTCTGGATGGGTGTTAGAGTGTCTGTGTCAGTTACATGGAGAAGGTGTGTGTGTGAGAGTGTGAGCGAATGTTGGGGGGAGGGTGTGAACATGTGCCACCTTCCCTGTGAGGGTGTGAAGTGTGTGAGCTTGTGTCACTGCGGGTGTGAGGTGTTAGGGGGTGGGTATGTGAGGTTTGGCGTTTCACGCGTGTCCCGAGTGTGCAGGTCTCTAGGGGTGTACGACAGCGGTTTACTATTTCTGTGTGCACAGGAGATGGGACTGGGCAAGAGTCTGCTTATGTGGGATGGGTGGGGGTGCAGGTGCCTGGGGGTCGTGGGCTTCATGGGGCTGGGAGTGTGTGTATGCGTGCCATGGAGCATGTGGTTATCGTGTGCAGGGAGGTGTGGACGCTTCCGGGGCTGGGGAGTTGTGAGCAGCTCAGAGTGTGTGTGTGTGTGTGTGTGTGTGTGTGTGTGTGTGTGTGTGTGTCCCGCCGTGTGGACTTGCTCCCGGGTTAGGCTAAGACAGCTAGAAGGAGGTTGAAGCCGAGCAGGTTCTCTGGAGCCAGTGAGAGGTGGCTCCGCAGCCCCCAGGGTCCGCGGCCGGCCTCCCACCCAGTGCCGCCGCGTAGTGGGTCTTAAATGGAGCCGAACCCTTTCGCGCAGTGAGCAGAGAGCCAACGTGAGGCTAAAAGCCAGGCGGGAGGGAGGCGGGACCAGCGAAGAGCCGCAGGCACCGAGACTACAGGGTCCGCGTCCGGGATCCTCCTCGGAGCCTGGTGCCAACCTCAGCCTGGCTGGAGTCAGAGCCTGGCTCCGCCTCGGAGGGGAGAGGGACGCGAGGTGCCAAAAAGTCGTCTTTATGATCAATAAGGTCTCGACCCCGAGCCCCACTGGGTGATAGAGGTGGGCATCACCTCTGTCCTATGCCATAGCCTTGTCCCAGCAGGAGGTGCCCGCCTGGGCTCTGAGAGTGCCTGCCAGGAAGGGGTGCCCCCTTAAAAATAACCCCAACTCCTTCTACCCCGAAGTCCTTGGGGAGTGCTGGGTCTGCTGATGGGAGAAGCTGCAGAATTTGAGCCCGGAAGGTGGTCCTGACAGCGAGGGGGGAGGGGTTGGTGTAACCCAGAAGGAATGCAAACCCTGTACTTTGTTCCCCTACCCTTGGAACAAGAGACTTTCCTAAGTGGATCAAAATCTCCCCCCTCAACTTTGGGAGGAGGGCTCTAGAGGGAAAGGTTATATGGGGGAGGTCCCTGTTCCAGCGCCGCCGAGAGGGCACTGGGGTTTGTTGAAAGGCACTGGAGCCCTCACCTGGACATTGCAGGGAGCGGGGGTTGGAGGTTGGGGACCTAAGGTAAGCACCACTTTCCCTGGGAATGCGCAGAACAGAGAGACGCGGCAGGGTGAAGGAGAGGACTGATGGGAAGGGCTTGTTGGGAAACCCTGGCTCCGTCAGGACCCCACCCTGCGAGCTCTCCCTGGAACCCGGGAGCAGGGTTCTTCTGGCTGCCGGGCTGCGGAGAGCTGACCCGGCATCCTGGCGCCTCAAATCCCTTTGCCCGCCTCTGCGGGCTGCGGGAGGCGGGGGTTGGCGTGCCTGAGGGTGAGCGCATCTGGGCCGGTGCAGCCAGCGCGGCCTCGGAGCTCCGCTGCTCAGGATGAAGGAAGAGCGCAGACCCGGATCGCGAATGGGAAACTTTCCGCGTCTGGGGCGCAGAGGGAGGTCCGAGGCAGCCGGGAGCCCTCTCTTCTCCGCAGAGGAGAGCACACGAGAGTGGGGTCCCTCCTTCCTCCTTCCAAGTCTGTGCCCAGAATGGGGGGCGGGGTGCGAGAAGAGTCCGTGAGAGACGCAAGAGGCGGGCTGTGCCGGAGGAGGGCGCCCTTCCTGGAGGTGGCCGAGAGAGGTGCACCCGGCAGCGGCTTTGCAGGGCCACCTGCCTCCGAGGGCGCGGAGAGGAGCAACCCGGGCCGGCCTTCACGAACGTACTGGCGGTCACTGCTCGGGGAGGGGCACGGCCAGAACGCCCTCGCCGGTTCTGCCCCTTTGGGTGGCAGAGCAAGGGTGCCCGACGCTAGAGAGTCGGGTCTGGCAGGAGGAAGGAGGCCGCTGCCCCTCGCACTGGCTGGGCCGGAAGTCCTTGCCCTGGCTCCCCACTCCCCAGAATCAGACCCTCCAAAGGAGAAACCCACATTTCTCGGGACTCCTGGGCGTGTTCTGGGGCGTTTTCAACTCCTCCAGCCCCCGTGAACCGTGCCTGGGCACTTCTGGGAAGTCCTGCACTGGAGCCTGTGCAGTGGCGCCGGGCTGGGGATGGAGGAGTGGTCCTCAGCCGCTGTTCAGCCCTGGGAAACGTTCCGCTGAGAGCAGGGTGGGGGCAGCCCCAGTTAGGGGTAAGCCCACGGCCCCAGCCGGGGGTCTCCGGGATTGCGCGGGCGGAGGTGGGCGGCCCTGCGGGTTCGCGGGTTCTCGGGTTCTCTGTCTCCGCAGCCGCGTGTCAGCAGGTGGATGGGATGGAGGGGCTGTCTCCGCTAGGCCGCCGCAACCGCAACGCCGAGACTGCGGGGGCTGTGCGCGCGCGAGCGGGTGTGACGACTTTATATATTTATCCTCCCTTCACACGCCCCCTTCCCACCGGGCGGGGCCTCTGGCGCGGCAGGGTTTCTTCTCCAGCCCCAACCGGGGGAGTTAAGGGCCCTAATCCCTTGCAGGCTGCCCCGCCCATGCCCCTCCAGCGTGGCCCCGCCCCTAGCCATAAACTCCACCCCTCTTCCACCCCATAACCGCTCTGCAAATGGGAGTTTTTCATTTTCGTGTTTTAAGTGCAGAGAATATTCGAGCTGGAGCGACCTCGGAGATCACTCACTTCGGTGGTTTTGAAACTTCTGTGTTTTTCTTTTTCTTTTAAGTAGGAAAACCCTTTTAGAGGAAACATTATCACCCTCCTAAAATCCCAACACCTTGAGCAAGATGACAGATCTGAAAGTAAAGCTGCCCTGGTGGATGCTGGGGATGAGGCCCACATCGAGCCCTCCTTCCACACAAGTCTTTCACAACCTCAAGACTGCTCCCTTCCTCCGCAGCTAATATTGTAGCTGGGGTTTTGTTTTTCCAATAGCCCCGATTATATGGATCAGCTGCGATGTGTCAAGCAGGATGCTGGCTGCTGCTTCGCAGTCCTCATTCATGCTGCAAGATGGATTTAAGACCTTCTTTTCACAGATTAGGAAACTGAGGTTCTGAGGTTTAAGACTTGTTAATGACAGAAGTACAGGCTCCTTCCGCTCCCTCCTAGTTCTGCCCCAGGCTCCTCTTTCCGCTGAATCTTCCCTCTCTCTGGCCGCAAAGAATCCCTTGGGCAGGGCATGTGAATAGAGAAGGACCCAGGTCATCTGAGTGATGCCTCAGATCTGCCTGCTACTCTGATATTTCAGAACGTCAGTCACAGACACACTTGAACTTCACTACACGCTGGCAAGATGGGCAGAGGACGGAGTAGGGGAAGGAGGTGGAGGAGTTTAGGGGACTTGCTTAGTTAGGTGCCTGGTTTATAGTGGTGTGTGACTTCAAAGGCAGAGACCCACAAAATAGAGGCTGTTTAGTTCTATTAACTGGGTTTCCTGGGATCTGTAGAGGTATTTAACCTAGGCAGTTGACAGCCTGGCTTACCACCTTGCCCGCCTCCGCTATAGCCCCAGGCCACCAGGAATTCATTTATTCATGCATCCAACAAATGCTTATTGTACACTATGTGCCAGACACGGTGCTGAGCATTGGGAAAACGTCCCTGAGCTTGGTAGAGGAGTCCCCTGCCTCTATGGTGTTTAAGGCTCAGTGGGAAATTGATGCTTCATTTAGAGGGAGGAAGGGGCTACTATCTCTCTCTGGCCCTAACTGAGCTAGGTGTCACGCCATGTGCTTTATCTTTCTTGTCTTACAGAATCCTTACAAGCACCCTGAGAAGTAAAATGAAGTCCATTTTGTAGATGAGGAAACTGAGGCTGAGAGAGGCTAGGTGACTTTGCCAAGGCTGCAGAGTCATTGAATGGCAAGCAGGAATTCAGATACAGAGCCCTCTGACTCCCTGGCCAGTGCTTCCTCCCTCCATGCTCTGCTGTCTCCTGGTGATCATTTCCTGAGCCCCAGCCACATGGATGTGTCCAGTCTCCTGTCTGGATGCCTGACTCCTTCCCAAACCCACACTGAAATAGAATCATCCAGGGTGTTCATCTGCACAGATGGGAGAGGGAGTGTCCCTGAAAGCTATTGCCATCACCAAGAGAATGAATAGGCATCTGCTGTGGGCAGGGCACATCTGAAAAGAGCAAGGCCTATGAGTGTGATCCTCATCCCAGGGCAGCGAGAGACTGGGCATGTTTCCGAAAAGATGAACGGCAATCTATTTTGTCCATCCTCCCTCTCCACCTCCTTTCCTCCCCCATCCACTCCTGTTCCCTTCCTCTCTTTTTTCTTTTTGCCTTCTTTTTTCTTTTTAAATAAAAGGAGGTTCAGGATCTTTTGTAAGTGGAGGAACTGGGAGTTTCAAAACCAGGTCTGAAGCAATCCAGAGACAGCTGCTTTTTCATCACTGGAAAGGGAGTACAGCAGCCCTTACTACTTGTAGGAGGCTGCAAAGCTGTTCATTTCGAATGATAGATGTCGGTGGTGGTAAAACACATGAGATTACTTCCTAGGAGGTGTCCTTCTTTAGGATGAAATTCCAGGGAAGATTGGGGTGGTGAGATCCGGGAACCCACCTTTATGCTTTCAGTGAGCTCCAGGAGTGGAGGGGGCTCATGTTCACTAAGACCCCTGGCTAAGATTCCATGGATGGAGCAATAAAGGTAGTGTGTATGGGGCTGGAGATGTAGGCCCTGTTCAGTCACCTCTGCAGCCCAAAAGAGCAGGAGAGACAGGTCGTGGGCAGGGTGTGGCTTGGGGGTGGGGTTTTTCTGAGACTCATACTTCAGTCCCCTCCCAGGAAAGGAATCTGGTGTTTGGTTTTTCCACCAGCCTTTGTTACATCTTCTGGCCACATACTAAATTTGCTTTGGGAAATCACACCAACCCCCGCACCCCCCCCCACCCCACCAAACACACAAATTGCATGACATCTTGGTGGGTGAGACTACTGGGTAAGGCATCCCCAAGGTGAGCCCTGGAATCTGAATATTGAGCAGAGTGTCACAAAGACTGAGAATCACTAGAATGTCCCCCTTGCCACTGGGACCCCCAGGAAACCATCCTTTGTTGGTTTCCTGAGACTGATAATGATGGGACCTACCTCCCAGTGTACTGAGAGGGTGGAATCAGGCATTACAAGCAGAGCTCTTAGCTCAGTCCCGTGGGCTCTGATGCTTGTTACTAGTGTTAACCATGGTAACGATGAGTACCCGCTGAAGCAGCCCCAGTCCTTGTGTTCCTCGACTTTTTCATAGTGTTCTCATTGGTTACATTTTTTGGCTTGAGAGTCTAGTGTCAATTTCTGCTGCTTGCAAGGAAAGGATCCCATGTGATAACAACTCTAGGTGTGATGACCAGTGCCAGCCTTGGAGTTGCCAGTCAGTGCACTCTTGGTAATGCACAGAGGATGGTTCATGGCCCTCTGGCTGGGGGTGACCAATCCCACCGCCTGCCCTCTGTCTTTCCCTGGAGTCTTGAGGCCCATTGAGTGCAGTGTGAGACTCAAGTTGTTCCCCGCTAGTAAAATGTACAGATGGAAGCCAATCTTATAGTGAACTTCCAATCCCCTGACCCACTAGACCCTGCTCCACCCAGGCAGGGACCCCATCTGGTTCTGTTCACTGTTGAGTCCTCCACAAAACACATAGCAGGTGCTCAGTCAGGTTGTTTGTTTGGGTGATTAGGCTACCTCTGGCCTTTCGACATGTGCAACCTGGTTTTGAAGAAGACTGAGCATGTGGCTTTCTATTTCTATGGAAAATTGTGTGAAAAGGCTTATAGCATGTGGAATTGAGGCTGGACTTGCAGGTGGACTTCCTGGCAGCAAAGATGCTCTGATCCTGGAACTACATTCTTTCTTTCTGCAGTTTCTCAGATAATCAAAGTAGCAGAGGCCCTGACTAGACATCTTAACTCTCTACCTGCTGGCAGTACTTGAAAATGCACAAAACACTTCCACACCCATTATTCCATTTAGACCTCACATCAGACATGGAGACAGCTAGTCTTGTACCTGTTGAACAGATGAGGGAAAATGAGGCCCGGGAAGATGAAAGGATGGCAGTAGGCAGTGACTGGACTGGAACCCAGATTCTGTGGTTGCGAGCTCAGCCTTCCTCCCATCCTCAACCCATTGCTGGACTTCGTTTAGCCCACAGGGGTCTGGCATGAGACAGGTCAGTTTCCCATGTGCTTACAGGCCAGTAAGCTTTGACCTCAAGTGTGCACTGTGAGCTGTGTGCTGCTGTAGCCACTTTGCTGCTGTGACTTCCTCTATCCTCCACTGCTGTCCAGGTGGGTGTTATATCCCCAGTCCACAGGTGAGGACACTGACATGCCCAGGGTCACATAACTTGAGACAAGAGCTCACTGTCTCCCCTGTCTCCACAGTCTTGTCCTGCTCAGAGATTTCTGGCCTTAGCTTCTCCATCCTCCACCTCCTCCCCCACTTCCGCCCTTTCTTGGCTCAGAGAGCAGACATCTGCCCTCAGCTAGCACAGTCCCTGGCTCCCTATAAGGCTTTCTCCAAGTTTCTGCTCACCCACATCCTCCCTCCACAGCCCCCCACCACACACACACAGACTCAGGTGTGCCCTAAGCATGTTGGCAGCAGTACTTTTGGCAACACTTTGAAAGCAGCCCTCCTTGGGGCTGGAGATCGTTGGGGATAGTCTCCCTCCTGAACAGAGCTCTTGAGGGTGAGCATCTCTGCACCCTCAGCCCTGGCACGAGGCCTGGCTCTGAGCACATAGATCCTGAAGATGTGTTTGTTGAATGAATGAATGATGTCTCCCCTGAGCCTGAGGTTTGGTTCAAACACCAGACCCAGGCTTGTTTCCTGGCCCTGCTCAGTTGCCTCTGGAAGTCCTTTCTGGTGTGAGAATGTGTCCATTGTCCTTCTCCATTCCATGGACCACAGTGGCATCACAACTGGCATCTGGAGAAAGGGCCAATGCTGCAAGGTGGTGGGAAGACCAAGGGGACTTCGTGTCCCCTCTATGTTCTCCTTGGAGAGGGGACTGTCCTAGATGGGTGATGGGGATTTGGGAAGGTAAAGAAAGAAGGAAGGAGAGAGGAAAGGAAGGAAAAAGGTTAAGAAGGGAGGGAGGAAGAGAGGAAGGAAGGAAGGAAGGAAGAAAGAAAGAAAGAAAGAAAGAAAGAAAGAAAGAGAGGGAGGGAGGAGCGAGCGTTCACTGAGCAGCTACTATGTGCCAAACCCTGTGCCAGACATGTTCACACATAACATCATACTCAACTATCCCAGAAATGCCCATTTGGGAGATAATATTCTCCCCCTTTACAGATGAGGTAAAGAGGCTTGGAGAGATTGTGTGACTTGCGTGAGTGAGGGGCAGAGCCAGATTCACACCCAGGCATTGATTTGCACATCTCTTCCCAAATCTGAGTTTTTCCCATTGGTAGCTTGAAATAGACCATTACTGGAGTATTCACACAATGGAAATCAGCAAACTATACATTGGGGCCTCCCTCACCCGAGAATTGGTTGTTACACACTTGCCAGCACACCCCTGGGTATGCCCATCCTTCCTAATCCCTCCCTGTCTCTATGGGGCAGCCACCTGCGGTTAATGTGCTTTGGTTTCCATCTGCAATGGGCTCATGTTGTCCACCACTTCCTAACAAAGTATCCTTAGGCAAGACACTCGCTGTCTGAGTCATAGTTTCCCTGTCTTTTAAAAATGGAGGATGAGTGAGATACAGCAATAACACATGAGAGCTTTTGGCATGTAACTGGCCTCTCCCTTCCTCCTGATGGGGCCAGCAGGCCATGGAGACTCTGAGGAGAGTGGGGTCACTGTTTCTTCTCCCTCTGCTGGAGCTGCTTTGGGCGAGAAGTCCACGATCCAGTCACTTCCATTAATTAAGCAGCTGCCCCAGGCCTGATTCTGGACTGACAGAGACCTCTCGGGGAGTTTCAGGTTGTGGGCAATCCCACATTCATTGAGAACAATTAAAAATCACATGTAATCAAATGGCCAATACAGGGCTTGAACCAAGCTTATGTCTTTGGGGATTAAAGGGAGTGGCCCAGGAAGGCTCTGAAGGATTGAAACAATCTTGCCAGGTCAGGAGTGGTTTCCAGGCAGGAGAAACAGCACATGCAAAGGGCTGGGGAAGAAAGGGGAATGCCATCTGGGCAAGTGAGGGTTGGAGCTATGAGGCTCCTGGCCTTGCTTAAGTGCAGGTCCTGGTTGAGAAGCTGGGGAGGAGGATGGAGGAGTTGGCAGAGACCTGCCTGCTAGGAAAGCGGTCTGGATTTGAGCCCATGGGCTGAGGGGAATGGTTTAAAAGAGTGGAGTGGCATTCCCAGAGCAGGGCTCTAGGAAGATTAATTTGGCTTTTCTGGGCCACCTGAAGCTGGAAGCTCTTTTGAACCTCCACTGGGTTATAAATGGTTGCTCTGGGTTGCCCAAAGAAACGATGGACTCCAGAAAGAAATGCCATCATTTGGAGATGGCCCACTTCTCCCAGCACATCCTGACCCAGTGAGGAGGGAAAGCCAGGCCCTTGCCCAGGCCCTACCAAGATTGCACAGCCTTGAATGAGACTGCCCCAGCCTGAGTGTGTACCTTGGGCTTGACCCAAGAGTGAAGGGAGGAGGAGCGTGGTCCTGGGGAGAAGCTTCTAGATCTCCAATGGGCATGGGCTTTGTAGTCTAACCAGCTTTCAGATTCCACCTCCACCACTTGTCCAATTTGTGGACTCAAGTAACCTCTTCATTATTTTATCCTTGGTTTCTTCAACCGCACTTGTCACTCTTCATGGTGGCCTCGTCGGGTGGGGGCTGCTGGGAAGCGTGAATGGATAATACCAGGAGGCCATATGCACAGTGGCTAGCACACAGCAGGTGTTTGAAAAGTGGTTGCTCCCTTGATGATGTTTGGCTCCCCACCATGTGGTAGGAGCACCCTCCAGGTTTGAAGGGAAAGAAGTGTTTATAACCCTTGATTCCCAGGAGGAGAGGATGCATGGCAGGTTTCCCCACGTGGATCACTGGAAGAACCTTTGGGTTTGGAATTACAGAGCATCTGAGCCAGAAGGGAGCTGGGAAATTATCTGCACTGTCTCCTCTCTCCCCATTTTACAGACAAGAAAACTGAGCCCAGAGAGAGGAATGAGTCCTTCTTTGTTGCATGCACTGAGCATGATGTGAGGGGCAGGTCTTCTCCTTCAATGTCAGGGACCTGTCCCAGGGCTTGGCCAGGTGGACCCACCACCTGAAGAGCCTGGCATGGGGAAGACTCTGGGTCCCCTGAAATTGGGTGGGGACCTTGGCAGCACTTCAGTAGGGAGCAACCCCCAGCCTCCTACATCACAGGACAGCTTGGGAGTCGCCACGGAGAGAAGCAGCTGAGCCTTTGGGGTTTTTTTTTGTTCCTTTGCCAAGCTGTTCCCTTTGCCCTTTTGTTTCTCTTTCTACAGAGGCGCTGAGCGCTCCTCTGATGGGCTTGTTTGTCACCAGTCGTTGGTGCTTCCTTTATCTCCCCAGCACCATCTCTTCCTCCTTTTTTCCCTAACGCCGCCCCAAAGGAAGGCGTCCATCACAGGCTGCCCTGGCATCATTCTGGGCTGGGCTGGGCTGGGGGAGGGGCAGCACAAGCGTCCGATACACTGGCAGAGGCTGGGGCAGCTGGAGGGTGGGTAGCTGTGGCATCTTGAGCTGGTGCTCACTGCCCGAGTGCTCTGGTTTTGTCGAGTGGGTATTCAGACCATACAACAGCCAAGAGCTGAAGGAAGGCCAGGTGTCTGGTTCTACAGAAGCAGGTGATGAGTTGCTAATTGTTACCCAGCACCTAATGTCCCAGGCAGGGGCGGAAGGAGTGAGGTGGGGGGCGGCAAAGGCAGTCACCCCACAAAGACTTCTTTGTGTCCGTCTGCAGCAGAGAAGTGGGTCTGATCTCAGCTTGGAAGGGAAGAGGCATCAGAAGGCCAATTCCTAGGGCCTGTTGCCTGGCTGGGGAGCTTTTGGGAAGGTGGGGGGAAGAAGGACAAGTTACCCCATGGAGAGCATGGGGGTTACCTCATGGGGAAGAGTTAGTCATTCCCAGGCCAGTCTGGCTTGCAGAAAGCAACTTCTTGTTTCAGCAAGCAATATAGTCTCTTCCTCCCTCCCTCCCTTCTTTCTTTCCTTCCCTCCCTCCCTTCCTCCCTTCCTTTCTTCCTTCCTTCCTTCTTTCCTTGTCTGATTGAGGAACTGAATTTTGTTGAAATCAGCTAAATAGAAGCTAAGACACCTTACTTAGTTTTCATTTAAACATCAGTAGTCACACATGGCTATGTATTGATTGGAACAGTGCAGCTCTAGACTGTAAGCCCTAGGAGGGCAAGAACTTACCTATTCCCTTCTTTCCTTCCTCCCTTCCTCCCTTCTTCCCTTCCCTCCTTCCTTCCTTCTCTGGCTCTTGTTCATTTATGCAGCAGATATTTATTGGATGTTTCCTGGGGGTCAGGCACTGTGTTGGGTTCTAGAAATCCAGAGGAGGGCAAATAGGCAAGTTCTTGCCCCACTGGGGCTTACAGTCTAGGGCTACGCTGTTTCAATAAGTGGCCATGTGTGACTACTGACATTTAAATTAAAACTAAGCAAGTTTTCTCAGCTTCCATTGAGCTGAATTCTACACATTCAGTTCCTCAATCACGAGTCACATTTTAAGTGCTCAACAGTGATTGGCGGCTAGTGATGACGGTATTGGACAGTGCACTTCCAAAAGCTCTACTGGACAGCGCTGGTCTAGGACAATGTTCCTCTTTGGGTGTGGCATGCCCATTGACAGGAAGAAAGTAACAAGGAATCATAGCAAGGGGGTGGCTTTCTCTTTTCCTTTCTCAGATTGTCCTTCTGGCTGTGCCAAGGAGAAGGTCTCAGGCTGATGCCCTCAAGCTTTAATGCCCCTCTATCACATGCTGATTTCTTTCCAACATAAAGATAATAGGTCTGGGGCAACAAGCCTCCAGCGAGCCAGAGGGGGCAAGGCTTTTAATAACGGTGTTTTTTTTTCATTGTAATTATTTTTCAGTCACTCTCTGTTTAAGGCAACTGGTACCAATTTGCCATTTGGGGCAGTGATTTAAATTCTCCCTCTTTTAAAAAAATGGCTTTATTTAAGTAAAAAATGAGTCAAGTTAAAAATGTTAAGTACATAGTGGAGCAGGTGGCATGCAGATATGGCCAATCTGTGAAGGTGGTGGATGTGAATGTCTGCAGTTAGAAACCTCGGTTCAGATGGAACCACATGGGCTTCTGGAGGCACCACCATTTCTATGTTCTGTGATCCGGGGAACAAGTTACTTCAGTCCTTATCAATCAGGTTCCGGCAGGAAACGGCAGGCTCAGCCTGGAGCGTCTGAGGAGGGCTTGTTCAAGGGACTATTTGCATAGGATTTCTGGAAAACCACAGGGGATGGTGCAGCCCCTTGGAGCTAGAAGAGTGGGGCACTTTCTACCTATAGCTTGGAGGAGTAGATGTAACCAGAAAGCAGGCTGGGCTGTGCCAAGAGGACTGCCAGACAGCCAGGCGGCCCTGTGTAGAGGACTGCAGCCAACTCTTGGGGGCCTGGCAGGAAGCTGGAGGGAGAAATACCCCAACTTTACCCTCTTCCTGCCTTTGGGTCCCTTGATGGTGCCACCCATTGATCAAACCCTATTGAAAGCCCATACAGATCAGCCTCCAAAATGCAGAGCTGGTAGAAAGGGAAGAGAACAAGCTGGGGTCCAAGTAGCAGAGATCCAGCACAATTCTGCTAAGCCTCAGTTTCTCCATTTATAAAACGCTCTACGATGCTCATTGTACCTGACAGGGTTGTGGCGATGGTGCAATGAGACAACATATGT
Source organism: Pan paniscus (assembly GCF_029289425.2). Lineage (NCBI taxonomy): Eukaryota > Metazoa > Chordata > Mammalia > Primates > Hominidae > Pan > Pan paniscus. Next base: position 208,997,808 of record NC_073249.2, on the reverse strand, counting down.
ATAGCTAATGATTGGTAGCTATTTATATTTATAACAACAGCAGCAAAACGGTGCCTACTCTGCAGTCCCAGCTCCATGGTAGATTTTTCCTGAGCTAGGAAGTAGCATATGAGAATGGGGTTTTAGGGTACATGGTGGAACTGGCTTTTCAGCAGCATGTGAATTTGAAGGGGCAGACAACATTGGAGGCAAATTGCAGCTTGCAAAGCGGAAGCACTAGCGCTCTCCACAGGCTGGTATTGACCTTTGCAGTGTGTCCTTCCTACTCTGGTCTCTTCGACATCTCCACATCTCCCCTGTGCCCTAGTCCATCTCACTGATTGATTACTTCACCCCAGGGCTTACCGATTCGTCATTCCCCAGTCTATTTTCCACCCTATTTCACACGGAGACGTTCTTTCTCCTTAGATCCATTTAGGTCATCTTTCCACCATCCCCACTGGCTCCTATCATGTGCAGCCTGGTCCACATCAGTTATGAAGAGGCTCAAAGCTGTCTCCTTCCAAATGGAAGGCAGGTAGTCTCCAAGCCTCAGCTACTCCTGCCGGAGGCTACTTTCACCCTTGCAGATGGGGGAAGGGAAGATACTCTTGAGTAACTTAGCACTTTGGAGCACTGGATCTTTATCCTTCACCTGAAAGCTGGAAGTGCCATTGCCACTTTTAGAGGGACCTAAAGGAGTAGCTGGAGCTCAGGGAGTAGCTGGCTTCTACGTGGAGATAAATATTCCTCGGGAAAACTTCCACCGGCAGTCCTCTTAGCTCCCAGCTACTAAGTTGGCTGAGGTGGCTTTTCTCGCGATCCTCTATTTTCCTTTGTCCAGCCCCTTTTCTCGTCTACCTGACTGTTGAAATTGACTTTGATGAGGACTAATTTTGTCTGTTGAAATTCATGAGACGCTTACCCATTTGGTGCTTTGCTGAAATTGCCGTGACAAATACCAGTGGCAATTTCTTCCCTGGCTCATTCTCTAAAGTACTCTGGGCAAGATAGAGTGCCCCTGCCCTCGCCGACATGCCATCTGTCGGCTCTGCCATCCTCCACCAGCCCTGCTATTGGCCCTGCCCCGATGCAGGTCCATCTCAGCCATTCCTATGTGCTCAGTGGTGTGTGACCCTTTAGGAGGAGATGGGTTGCCTAAGGGGGACAAATATGCCTTAGGGGGAAAAATTTCACCCACACCCCCATTGGCTCTCAATGTCCAAGTTGGCTGAGGTGATATTCCTTTACCCAGCCCCTGTTCCATGTACCCGACTGTCCAAATTGCCTTTGATGAGGACTCATTTTCCAGTTGAATAAGGGGACACGTTCTGTAGGTCAGTCCTCCATCACAGGCAGGTGCACCACTTCTGTCTCCTTGAGCCAGGTCCTGGGTCACCAGGATGGCTTTGGTCACCCATGAGTCTCATTTGCCTGGGCGGTAGGGGTACTGCCTTATGGCTGGTGAGCTCCGAACCCCTCCCTGGTCTGAGCCTGGACACACTGCAGAGATTGCCAAAGAAACCTCAGTCACCCTCTTCACGACTTTTGTCATGTCTATGTCTCACCTGTGCTTTTTTCTTTTCTTTTTTCTTTTTTTTTTTTTTTTTTTTTTTTTTTTTTTTTTTTTTGAGATACAGTCTCATTCTGTTGCCCAGGCTGGAATGCAGTGGTGCAATCTTGGCTCACTGCAACCTCCGCCCCCAGGGTTCTCATGCCTCAGCCTCACAAGTAGCTGGGATTACAGGTGCATGCCACCATACCCGGCTAATTTTTGTATTTTTCATAGAGACAGGGTTTTGCCATGTTGGCCAGGCTGGTTTCAAACTCCTGACCTCAAGTGATCTTCCTGCCTCGGCCTCCCAAAGTGCTGGGATTATAGGCGTGAGCCACCACGCCAAGCCACCCCAACTGTACTATTTTTTACACCATCATTTTCTTAAAATCAAATTTCAATAATGGACTCCTTCTTTTTTGGCTTGTCTGGTTCCAGGGAATAATGTATGGGTTTGTTGTATTGACTGTCGATTTTTTTTTCTTTTTTCTTTTTTTTGAGATGGAGTCTCGCTCTGTCACCCAGGCTGGAGTGCAGTGGCACGGTCTCGGCTCACTACAACCTCTGCCTCCTGGGTTTAAGCAATTCTCCTGCTTCAGCCTCCCGAGTAGCTGGCACTACAGGTGCATGCCACCACGCCCCAGCTAATTTTTTTTTGTATTTTTAGTAGAGATGGGGTTTCACCATGTTGCCTAGGCTGGTTTTGAACTCCTGAGCTCAGGCAATCTGCCCGCCTTGGCCTCCCAAAGTGCTAGGATTACAGGCATGAGCCACCGCACCCAGCCAGATTTTTTATTAATTCATATTAAGATAAATATGTGAGTATTTGAAATTTTTGAGAAGCTTCTCTCATACCATCTTAGCATCAGCCTGTCAGCTGCTTTGGAAAATACCAGTTTGGTAGGAAGGGCACCAGCCTAGCAGTTTTGGACCCTAGGATCTGATTTTAACTTCTCCATTAATTTGCTGTGTGACTATCCCACTCTCCCGGGTCCGTAAAATGAAAGGGTGAGTCCGGATGATCCCATTCTAAGATTCTTCGATGGGCAATAGGATTTAGAAGGAGCACCCCACCTATGCTCAAAATATTTTTTAAAGACTAATTTGATGCCTTCCCAGCTTCCTGCCTCTAGGATGAAGCATCTGCCTCTAGAGAACCCTGGCAAAGAATAGCTGTGCCAGTGACAAGGGATGCTCCATTTCCTGGGAGCATAGGACAGAGCCTTATTCCAGCTCCAGTCAGCAGCCCTGCACCAAGCATCTGCTCTGGCTTGGGCCTTCTACTAGGGCTGGGGCTCCAGAGACAAATAAGACCCAGTGCCTGTCCTTAAGGAATTCATAGTCTCTTGGGGCTGATAGGCAGGCAAACAAATAAATCATGGCATAATATTGGAAATTCTAAGGTTGACATAGGTACCAAGTCCTAGGGAGAGTGCAGAAAAGGGAATGCTCAATCTGCTTGAGGTGTGGAGGAGAGTCACAGATCGCTAGAAGGAGTGATGCATGACTGGGTCTTGAAGGATGCATAGGAGTTTGCCAAGTAAAGAAGGGAGTGGAGGGATCTGAGCAGGATACAACAGCAAGGATAAAGGCCTATCGGCTGGAAAGGGCCTGGGGCACGTGGGAGAGTCAGGAGGCAGGGGTGAAGGATGTGTATTGCAGGTAAGAACTGAGGCTGGAGGGGACACAGGGGACAGATGAAGTGCATTTGCTGGAGGTAAGCCAGTCCTGCAATTAGACAGATTCCCTAGCTGTGGGCCCCCTGGCCCACTGGCATTCACGGAGGCCTGGACTCTGCTGGCCCCACCCTGGGAAGCATGAAGCCCCCCTTTCCCACTGAAAATGCCACTGGTGCTGTTTGCCCCATGCAGACACGAAGAGCGCTCCAGGGGAACAGGGCTTCAGAGCAAGAAGCAGAGGTTGGTCTTTTGACAAGGTGCTGCCTCCTTCTAACCCAGGCCCTGCAGCTGCGACAGCCACACTAGTTATAAAGCAGCCCCTCTCGGCTATATGGATCCAGAGAAAGATTGAAGCCAAAATAGGGGTGTGGCCAGGTCCAGGCTCTCTTCTTCCTGGACCTCCTAGTCCTCACCTGCAAAGTGATAACAGTAGCAAATGCTTATTGAACACTTGCTGTACACCAAGCACTGTGACAAGCTCCTGCTTGTATTACCTCACTCCTAAAATCTTTGCAACTGCTCAGGAGGTGCATGCCACTAGTATCCCCATTTTACAGGAGAAAGAACTAGTGCGGAGAGGTTAAGCCACCGGCTCAGGGGTTGCACAGCTTGTAAGTGGCCATGCTGAGTTTTGAACCCATTTGGCCTGCTTCCTGTACTCTCTGCCTTCTTGCTTCTCTGCAGAAATCCCTTCCAACTTGACCTTCTGTGATTCTGAGGCTGCTTGGACTTCCCATCCTGACCCTATGTGGCTCTTCGTGTCTCAGGGGCTCCAGCCACAGCTGGAGGTGGCCCTGGACCCCGTGGCTGGGCCGCTGTGGAAGGTCACAGGGCTGCCCTTCCCTGCCTCAGCAGTCACTGGATGGCAGCTTGGCTCTGCTGTGTTGTCTCTGGCCTCGTTATTATTATTATTTCTTTCCAGCATGCTGCTAAAAGCTTCCCGCAGAGAGCACACAACCCAGCTCTTTAAAATTTAAAGGGCTTTACTTAAACAATGTTATTTCCCTCGGAAAGGAGACAGAAGAGGCATATGCGATGGTTATATTTAGTGCGGCATGTGGGTCTGAGCAGATGAGTGTGGTGTTTGGTGGGTGTGCAAGTGACCAGGGAGATGTCATCCATGGCGATGGGGCCAGGGCAAAGGCACTCGAGGGGAAGATGTGCCGCCAGCATCCCCTCCCTCTCCTTCCCCACAAAGTGTGGCCTCAGAGAGAAACTACTGTGCAACGTTCTGGGAAGAAGAGGAGGATGGTTGCCATCTGAGGGACTCACTGGAGAGACATACAACTGGACAGGAGGCCCTGTCCCCCTGCCACACAGGCTCTCAGCACTGAAGACACAGCACTCCTAGCTGCCCCAGGCCTTTGCACATGTGGTTCGAACTCTGCCGGAACCCACCTTCTTCTTTGGGCTATATCTTCTTCATGATTCCGGTCTCATCTGGGACATCACTTCATTCATTCAACATGTATTTTCTGTGTACCTACTATGTTCACAACACCATGGGGCACAAAGACCAGTTGTGACTCCTCTTCATGTCCCCTGAGTCTGGCACAGGTCCTGGTGCAGAGCAGGCATCAGTACGTGTTTAGGAAATTGACCAAGGTCTGTGTGGATGCTCTGGGGTCTGGAGGACAGATACGGCTACCTCGTTGGAAATTCACACCAGAGACATCAAGAACTCTGAATGAACTGATTAAGGCTGGCAGAGCCATACCTGCTCAGGGAAGGAAGGGAGAGTTCACTTCCTTTCTCCTTTAGTGTATCTATTGATTCATTCATTTATTCATTCAACTCATGTTTATTGGACCCTTGCTATGTTCCAGATAGTGTGCTGGGCACTGGCGATACAGTGGTGAATAGGCCAAAGATAAAACCTTCCCTCCGGGAGCTTACCTTCTAGAGTGTGTGACCAGCCAGCTAACACATACGTGAACAGATAACGTAAGGAAGTAGTAACTGCTATGAAGAAGACTAAGACCCAGAAGAGTAATGGTGAAGTGTGGGGGTTCAGGATTGGGGAGGGGCCCTATTGATGGAATATCTATGTTCCAGACCCTGCGCAGGCCTTGGGGCTGCCAAAAAGTCAAGAAAGGTAATCACCAACTACAGGAAATGTTCAGGAAAAAGGAGGAAGCCAGGATAACCCAGTTAGTAGTGACCGGGGGAGGCTTGCTATCAGGGAGGACTTCGATGAGGTTCTGAGAGCTGAGTGGGGCCTTGAAGGATGGGAGGCCATAGGCAGGACTTAGCAGCCGGCCTTTGGTTTTCAAACTGTGCTCCTTTGAACCCCAACTTCCCATAGAGGTGCCCCAGGGGACCACTTTGGGAGGCGAGAATGTGGCTCAAGATGATGGTTGAGGGGGTTCTCGTGCCCCAATCAAGCTGAGAGCTCACTTTGGCTGTTTCACAGATGGGGCTTCAGCTCCAGCTTCACTTTGAATGAAAATAAAATAGCCAAGAAAAGGAATTTGAAAATGAGTGGGCTGGATGATGCGGAGGAAGTGCAGGCCATCTGGGCTGGGGGAGGTTCTGGAGATTTTCTGCTTGGTTCCACCCTCCTTTCCTCCACATGTGGGGAAACTGAGGATTAGAGAGGCCTTTGGGTTGTCCCAGGTCATCAGTAGGAGGGGGCCAGATCTGGGATAAATGCCTCTGACTTCTGCCTCTTTCCAAGCTGGGAGGGAGGCCCGTGAGAAAGCCCACCTTGACTCTGACCCTGGACCCGAGGCTCACAGCTGCTGTTGGGGATCCTGACTGCGGCAGTGCCCCCCTACTTGTGGCTCCTCCACCCCAAGCCCAGCTGCAGGACACCCCTTCTGAACCTCTCCTCTGCCAGCCCAACTGGCCTGCCCCACCCTCGTGGGAGCCCTGAATTAAACGAAATATTTTATGATCCCACGCTTCGTTATGTTTTATTAAAAGAGCTGGTGCTGGCTTCCGCTGGCACAGCTGCTGGGCCCAGTCCTGAGGCTTCCTCCCCCCACACCCCCTCCAGAGCCGACAGCTGCCGCCCATCCTCCACCCCTACCACCAGGAACAGCCAGGGTGTCAGGTGCTGATGAGATGAAGGGAAATCCTGCAGGTGGGGACAGATTGGGGAATTTGGAATGATAATCCTGCCCGGTGTTCACACATCCCATTAGATGCCCCTCACCCTGCATTTCTGACCCTCCCCACGTACCCCATGCAAATACAAGCCCAGGCTGTTGTCCCTTCCCAGGCTGCTCGTGTTCCATCTACCAGTGACCACATGGAACGCCTTGCTCTCAGCTGAGTCACTGGCTAGATGGGTCATCTTGAACAGAGCACATGACCACACTGAGCCTCAGTTTCTTATCTGCAAAATGGGAGTTGGCCAGGTCAGGCAAGGGCTTTGGCCTCATGGGCTGACATTCTGGTGGATGAGAGAGGAATGAACATACAGATACGTAACCTACCTCTGGCTGTGGAGCTATGTGAGGGGAGTACAGCAGGGCTGTGGGATAGTGAGGGACTCGGGAGCAGAGCAGCTTCTCTAGATTGGGTGGTCAAGGAAGGCTTCTTGGAGGAGGTGCCCTATGACCTGTCAGTTTCAATATGGAAGTCATGAGGAAAGAGTCCTGGCATCTAGATATTTCTGGTGGAGAAGCAGTCCTCCTCCGGACAGTGCTGTGTGGTATCAGGGCCACGTGGAGAACTTAGGGTGGGGCCTACTTAGGTCTGAATGGGAGCTGAGCCACCTGCTAGATGGGTCATCTTGGACAGGGCACGTGACCGCTTTAAGTCTCGGTTTTTCATCTGCAAAATGGGGGTTGGCTGGGCACTGTGGCTCTTGCCCATAATCCCAGCACTTTGGGAGGCCAAGGTGGGCAGATTGCTTGAACCCAGGAGTTCAAGACCAGCCCGGGAAACATGGTGAAACCTCATCTCTACCAAACAAACAAAGAATAAAATTAGCCGGGCATGGTGGCACACTCCTGTAGTCCCAGCTACTCGGGAGGCTGAAGTGGGAGGATCACTTGAACCCGGGAAGTCGAGGTTACAGTGAGCCATAATTATGCCACTGCACTCCAGCCTGGGTGACGTAGCAAGACACTGTCTTCTAAAAACAAATGGGGGTGAAGATGAACATCTTTGCCCAAAGTGTCTGACGTCCACAGCTATTTAATTCACGGGGGGCTCCCTCACTAAAGGAGAGAGGGCATTTAATCAGGTCTTCATTCAAGGGAAGAGATTAGTGATACTCTTGGATATTATTATTATTGTTGTTAGCTAATACTAATGGATAACTTACTACTCGTTTATCAAATATTTATTGGTCTCCTACTGTGTGCCTGGGAGGTGGTTCTGAACAGGAGGCAAGAGCTTTGGCTGCATGGGCTGACATTCTGGTGGATGAGACAAGAATAAACATATGGATAAATAACCTACTTCTGGCTGTGAACCTCTGTGAGGGGAGTAAAGCAGGGCTGTGGGATTGTGAGGGACTCAGTAGCAGAGCAGCTTCTCTAGATTGGGTGGTCAAGGAAGGCTTCTGGGAGGAGGTGCCTTATGAGATGAGTAGGGAAGAAAATAGCAGGAAAAGTCTGGCTCAGCCCTGGTGTTGGCGTCTCCTGGCCAGGGCGTATGTTTGTAGCTGATTCCTTCCCTGGATGGGGCCTTCTCTGGACTCTGACCCCATTGCTGGGAATCTGTCACTGGTAATTCCCTGCCACCAGTGATGCAAGCTCAGCTGGCCCATGACAGTATCACCTTTGGCCCTGGGGAGACCCGAGGAAAGAGCATTCCAGGCCCCAGGGAAGCAATTCTAGACCTGTTCTTATTTAATTCTTGCAGAACTCCACGTGGTGGGCCCTACTGTATTCTCCATTTGCAGATGAGGAGACTGAGACTCAGAGATGAAACTCCCATAGTTGGTTTGTGGAGGAGCTGGGATTTGACTCCATCACTACTGAGTTAGCCACTGTCTCTTGCTCATTCGCTGTGTGTGTGTGTGTGTGTGTCTCTGTGTCACATGGGAGGATGGTGGAGGGAAAAAGCCCACCCCTCACCTCCTTTTATTTCACCTTGAACCCCAGGATGCCTCTGGACAGGGTTGGAGCCTCCAGCGCTTGGGTGAGTGGGCTGAGTGGCCTGGAGCCCACAGAGTATTGATGGCTCTGAAAGCTGGCAGGCATTGGGAGGCAGAAAGGTATTAATTAGCAGTTATTCCCCAGCAGTGGGGAGATGGATAGAGATTAAGGTGGCGGTCCGTGCATCCGTTTTGTAGCAGCTGAGGAGCAACAGTAAATCAGTGCTATGAATCAATGCTGTAAGAGGGAGATATGTTTTAATCTTATTAGCAGTATAGCGTTTTGGGGAGAGAGGCAGGAGAATTCCTCACTCAAGGTGCCTGGGTCAGGAAAAGGGGAGAGAGAGTAACTGGGGCTTGGACCATCTGGGAGGGCACCAGGATGGCAAATTTTACTCAGGTTGGGAAAAGGCAGGGGGCAGGGAAATGAGAGGTGGGAGAGGAGGTGAGAGGTGGGAAAGGAGTGCTGGGTCAGCAGAGGGGGACCCTTCCAGTCTTCCCAAGGGTGTCTGTCATGGATGCAGTTCTCTCGTGTGCCCCCTCTAGCTCCTCCCCATGAATAAGGACTCTGAGTTGGACATTGGTTCAACCACCCCACCTCGATGAGCCTCTGACTCTGGCACTGGCCCTTCTGAGGTTATTGGCCTGGCCATGCCACCCACGGGCAAGACTCAGAGGCTGAGAAGGGGTCAGTGGGTGGAGGCATACAGGCCAGCACTGCAGGGCTGGTGAGGAGGGAGCCATCATGGAAAGCAGCCCCAGCAGGTGCAGTCTCGTATTGACCCAGCAACCCCTCATGGTAGGCATCTTGTCCCCATGCACAGAGGATATGTTGTGATTTGAATGTCTGTCTCCTCCAAAACTCACGTTGAAATTTAATTGCCATTGTAGCAGTATTAAAAGGTGGGACTGTTAAGAGGTGATTAGGTCACGAGGGCTCCACACTCATGGGTCGGATTGGTGCTGTTATCAATGGGTGAGTCTGGCCCCTCTTGCCCTTCCGTGCACCTTCCAACATGGGATGACACAGCAAGAGGGGCCTCGTCAGATGCCAGCCTCTCCATCTTTCCAGCCTCCAGAACCATGGGCCAATACATTTCTGTTCATTATAAATTACCCATGTTGTGATATTTTGTTAAAGCAGCACAAAACAGGCTAAGACAGAGGGGCAGAGGTGCAGGAGGTAAACAGACTTGCTGAGTATGGGCGGCACCAGGACTTGGTCCTACCTCTGAGTGACAAAAGCCCAGTGTCCTTCTGCTCTAAGCACTGGACACCACCCCCCCAACCCCATCCCACAAAAGCCGTGGGAAACCCTGTGACCCTGTGAGGTCGGGCCTTTGAGTGTGACAAGGGGCTTAGAAGTGAGACACCCTCTTCTTCTCTTTCTCCCTTGCTTTAGTTCAACTCTTCACACCAGGATGAGAAGTTCCTGTGGGAAGAAGACTGGGAGGCAGAGAAAAGATAGAAATGGAGCAGTCAGGATGAACCACGAGCACCTACCATTCTGTTCCACCCAGGGCAAGGGGCTGGCTCTCTCTGGGCCTCGTTTTCCTTACCAGACCTCTGAGGGTTCTTCTAGCTAGAACATTCTCTGATTCTGTGTCTCTCTCTTCTTAAACCATCAGTTGTCCACTGTATCATGTAATCCTCTCAGTAGCCCCTGTGACGTAAACATCATTAGCCCCATTTTCAGGATAGGTAAACTGAGGAACTCAGAAAGGGTTAGTAACTCACCCAAGGTTACACAGCTAGTGAGTGTCAGAGCCCGGATTCAAATCCAAATCAGCTGGCTCTCAGGAGCTCAGAACTCTTCATTACACAGCACACCTCCTTGTCTGAATATCAGGACATTTGTGGAGAAAAAAAATGTTACCTGAGAAAAAAGATGACTCCAGACCGCTTGTGGAGAGCAGCAGCCCTCCTACAGGTGTGCAATGGACCCTCCTGCCACTCACCCACCTCAGAATCTGTCCATGTCCGGCTGTCCCTGTTGGCCTCCCTGCTCTGATGGCTGAGCCAGCCCTGGAGAATACAGCTCTCACAGCCTGGATGGGGGACCCGAGTGCCCGTCAGCTCTGACAGCCTCGGGCCGGCTGATGGAGATGTCTTTGAGGTCCGCCTAGGCGGCTGAGGACAGAGCCAGGCCCGAGGGAGCTGCATGTCTTGACCTCCTCATTTCCTCTATCCGGGGAGGAGAGAATGGAGCTCCCCGTGGATTAAGAAAAACCCCTCCAGAAAGATGGCCACTGCTAGAGGAGAGGGGTCCAGCTTAGGCTTCCTGTCCCTGCTTGGGGAGGGGCATACCCGAGGCAGATTTTTGTTTTTTTCTTCACGTGTCTCAGAAGCAGAAACCACACTGGTAGCTCAGACATAAACTCCCAACCCTAGCTTCTGAACCCAGAGGTTGATGAAGACATCGCTTTTCCATCCCAGACTGATTTTCTCATCTATACCTCCAGCTAGGAGCACACTGTCATATAAAGTGAACGGATGAAGGATGTGGGAGGCAGTTTCAAATCCTGGCCCACCGCCTACAAGCTGTGTGATGCTGGGCAAGTTACTTCACATCTCTGATGTTATGACAATTAATTGCTACATGTAATTGTTAAGAATCAAATGACATGATTTTATCTCTTTGTTCACTTACAGAAAGGTGTGTTATAAAATTTAATTATATTAGCCATGGTAACACTTGTTGCTATAACAAACCCCCAAATTTCACTGGCACAAGCTCGATAGAAGTTTATTTTTAGCTCACATCACAGTTCACTGAAGGTATCTCTGTAGGCGGGTGGTTTTCCTCCATGTGCTGACTCAGGGATCCAGGCCTCTTTCTGTCTTGTGGCTCTGCCATCTTCTGGGGCACATAGTCCTTTCCAGGCAGTGGAAGAGGAAAGGTAGAGGACTGTCTTCTACTTCTTATAAGCCTGGAAGTGGCACATGCCTTCTCCTTATGGTTCATGTACAAAGGTCACTGGCCACACTTGCATACAGGAGAGACTGGGAAATGTATCAAGGTGGTAGGGGTGGGGGTTGAGGGGTGGTTTGCCTTCCAGAGACAACTCCGTATAATGCTGAGGAAGAGAGATATGAATTTTTGGTAGCCAGCTGCTATCTCTACTTTAATAAATACCTCATTTACTTGCCTGCTTTATCCCTTCTGTGAAATCCATGAAGACAGTGTTTCTGTTTGTCTTATTGATCCTGGCTTATTAATTTCTGTAACCCTAGCACCTAACACTGTGCTGGACACAGAATATGTTTATCCAATATCTGGATGAATGGATGGATGGATGGATGGATGGAATGATAGTAAACCAAACCACACTGACCTATGACCTATGACCTATGACCTATGACAAACACACTGACCTATGACAAGGTCATATCTATGACCCATAGATATGACCCATAGATTTCCCCTGGATTTATGGTCAGCCCTGTGGGCATAGGGCCCTGCCTGACTCATTGACTGTCAGATTCCCATCACTGAGCATGGTGCATGGCAAAAGGCAGCTTTTCAGTGTTTGTTGAATGGAAGCCTTAGAGAAGACCTTTGGAAAGGTCAGTATTGGAATCTGGGCTCAGCCTCAGCAGCCCCGGCCTGTAGGCAGAGGGATGGCCAAGATGACTGAGATATGAGCTAATTCCCACACTGCAAAATGACCGCAGAGATTTACCCCATGATTGCGTTCTGGGTCCTGGCCACCTCTTGGGCTGTCAGGCAAGGAGGGAGGGAAGCCCCTTTTCTTCTCCCTGGCAAAGACTGAGAGTTGAAACCTCACTTCCAGGGGCCCCACCCAATCCATCCTGTGCTCATGGGTCCCTTGGTGGGCAAGGGGGTGGAGGACCGCTGCTGGGTTTAACAGGGTCTGCAAACTTCCCCATGATGCCCTTAAAAGGTGTCCTGCCATCCCTTAAGCATCTGGCAAGCCTCCTAGCATCTCCCTGTTTTCTTGTACTGGGCGGGGTCTGGCCTGCGGGGCAGAAACAGAGGCTCTGAGCAGGCGGAGGGAGTGGGGGAGGGAGGGGACGGAGACAGGGTTGAGTGTCTTCCTTTCTTCTTGCCAGACCAGTGAGAATTTGGCTTTAAATTTTTAACCTAAATAGAGTTATATTCATTCTCTCTCCCTCTAGATGCAAAGCACTTTTTTGGAGCAATTAAGGAAAAGCATAAATCAGTCCGGTTTTAAAAGCTCAGGCTGACTTTGTGGCTTGCTAAAATTAGCGTCTCCATAAAGGAAGAGGGAGGGGGAAGGGAAAGCTGGATTTGGCTTCAAGATACCCATGCACTGAGGCTGGGGGTGAAGCCAGGCCTCTGGCCCCAGCCCCAACCTTCCTGAGGCCCCCAGAGCATGTGAGCCAGGGCTCCGGTTCCATCTCGCCTCTGCTGAGCAGCGCAGCCTTTCTGGTCTAACCCCCATGTCACGGCTTCCCTGATTCCAATTTGGCGGAAGACAGTGGGTTTGCAGAGTGGCTGGCTCTGCACTCGGCTTCACTACACAGCCGCTGTGTGGCCCTGGACAAGTCGCTTCACCTCTCTGAGCGCCCCCGCTTCTCCATCTGACAAATGCGGCTGTAATTTACCCTTCATGGCATTGTCCAGTGGGATCATCTGAGCAAATGTGCTTTGTAAATGGACAGGTGCTCCATGCTGCCACTTTCAGGTAATCTACAGCCTCCTCCACCTGACTGCACTGCCAGCCCCCTTGCACCACCATCTCCTTCAGATCTTCCCCTACCAACAGTCTGCCCCATGGCACGGAGCTCAGAATACAAAGTAACCACTTTCCCCCCGTGACCCCTGCCTCGGTTTATAATGACACGTCCTCAGGCCAAATCCTTCACTATTGGACAACTGCCGATCCCCGTTATGGGGCTGGAAGCCTCCGGTGGGGGGCTTTGTTGGCTTGGTCACTGCAGGCACGTTGTAGGGGCTCGTGAATATTTACTTGTGGATGAATAAATTCATGATGACCACACGGGTCAGTCACTTCACTCCTCAGCTTTCTAAGCATAAAATGAGAATAATAAGGATATTTACTTTGCAGGGGAGAATCAAATGAGCTAAATCCCTTATTTAAGAGATCTTTATCAAGTTTTGATAATGTGCCAGGCTTTGGAGACAGCAGCGAGCAGCGTGGGGAGGTTCTATACCTTCAGGTAGCTACAAACTAGAGGAAGGTAATGTGTGTTTTAGCACCTAGGAGAGTGGCTTACCAGTTACTCTTAGTAGAATCATGAGTGAGTGAGTGAGTGAATAAATGAATGAATAAAAGGAAAACCATCTTCTGTGGCCCCCCTTAACCCTCCTCTGTGGCCTTCCCATTACCTGGGGAGCTGGCATTTTTGCTGTTTAGAGGTCTGATTCTGCTGTCACCCTCTCTGAATTTTCCCCTTCTGTAAGGGGGGCAGAGAGGCTGTCATCTCAAACCCCATTTGAGCTGCCAGAGATGTTCTGATTCCTTGTGGACATGGCCTCAGAAGCTTCTGAGGCAGAAATCCTATAACCAGCCCTTTCCTCCTCTGGTTCTTCTCTGTGACCAGCTTTGATGCCAGCTCATCTCCCCGGGGGAGGGTTAATTACTCGCAGGCACTATCCGCTCATCTCCCAGGCCTCTTATCTGAGACATAAGCGTTTAGGCAAACACATTAGGCCAGAGCAGGGCAGAGCCTTTGGACAAACATCTCTGGGCTTTTCCTGGGCTGTGGATGCACATGGGCATTGGCCTGGCCTCCTCAGTGCCCACCCCCCTCTTCCCCGCCACAGCACCCACCGCAAAGACCTGTCCAGCCCACACCTTCAGGGTGGACCTCACAGGTACTGAAAAACCCCAGCACCCAAGCCCAGGTCCTCTGCCCCAGGGTCCATGGGCAGTGAGAGTCCACTGTGGCTGGCTCCTCCCCGACTCAACCTGCTCAGACCTGGGCCTTAGTCAGTTACAGTGAGACAGAGAAATCCTACATAGGGTTCCACAGCCATGCCTGGGAGATTAGAGGATTCTCTGTGATTTAGATTGAGCAACAGATTTTTCTGGAGGAAAAGGGCTGCTACTGAGCATATGCTCACTCCAGGCCCTGGGCTTTGAGCTTCCACGCACATCAGCCCACGCCATCCTCCTGTCAGCTTAGTGAGCTGGGGTATTGAGCTCCTGTTACAGATGAGGACCCCAAACCCCAAACGTGAAATGGCTTCGTCTTCAGGAAGCTGGGGAGAGAAAATCACATTGACTGGGTGTTTCCTGGGGCAGGCTCTGCCCAAGATGCCTCACTGACCTGTTGTATTAGACAGTTCTTACATTGCTATAAAGAAAGACCTCAGACTGGGTAATTTTATTTATTTATTTATTTTATTATTATACTTTAAGTTTTAGGGTACATGTGCACAACGTGCAGGTTTGTTACATATGTATACATGTGCCATGTTGGTGTGCTGCACCCACTAACTCGTCATTTAGCATTAGGTATATCTCCTAATGCTATCCCTCCCCTCTCCCCCCACCCCACAACAGTCCCCAGTGTGTGATGTTCCCCTTCCTGTGTCCATGTGTTCTCATTGTTCAATTCCCACCTATGAGTGAGAACATGCGGTGTTTGGTTTTTTGTCCTTGTGATAGTTTGCTGAGAATGATGGTTTCCAGCTTCATCCATGTCCTTACAAAGGACATGATCTCATCATTTTTTATGGCTGCATAGTATTCCATGGTGTATATGTGCCACATTTTCTTAATCCAGTCTATCATTGTTGGACATTTGGGTTGGTTCCAAGTCTTTGCTATTGTGAATTGTGCCGTAATAAACATACGTGTGCATGTGTGCATGTGTCTTTATAGCAACATGATTTATAATCCTTTGGGTATACACCCAGTAATGGGATGGCTGGGTCAAATGGTATTTCTAGTTCTAGGTCCCTGAATTGCCACACTGACTTCCACAGTGGTTGAACTAGTTTACAGTCCCACCAGCAGTGTAAAAGTGTTCCTATTTCTCCACATCCTCTCCAGCACCTGTTGTTTCCTGACTTTTTAATGATCGCCATTCTAACTGGTGTGAGACAGTATCTCATTGTGGTTTTGATTTGCATCTCTCTGATGGCCAGTGATGATGAACATTTTTTCATGTGTTTTTTGGCTGCATAAATGTCTTCTTTTGAGGAGTGTCTGTTCATATCCTTTGCCCACTTTTTGATGGAGTTGTTTGTTTTTTTCTTGTAAATTTGTTTGAGCTCATTGTAGATTCTGGATATTAGCCCTTTGTCAGATGAGTAGGTTGCAAAAATTTTCTCCCATTCTTAGGTTGCCTGTTCACTCTGATGGTGGTTTCTTTTGCTGTGCAGAAGCTCTTTAGTTTAATTAGATCCCATTTGTCAATTTTGGCTTTTGTTGCCATTGCTTTTGGTGTTTTAGACATGAAGTCCTTGCCCATGCCTATGTCCTGAATGGTATTGCCTAGGTTTTCTTCTAGAGTTTTTGTGGTTTTAGGTCTGACATGTAAGTCTTTAATCCATCTTGAATTAATTTTTGTATAAGGTGTAAGGAAGGGATCCAGTTTCAGCTTTCTACATATGGCTAGCCAGTTTTCCCAGCACCATGTAGTAAGTAGGGAATCCTTTCCCCATTTCTTCTTTTTGTCAGGTTTGTCAAAGATCAGATAGTTGTAGATATGCAGCATTATTCCTGAGGGCTCTGTTCTGTTCCATTGGTCTATATCTCTTTTGGTACCAGTACCATGCTGTTTTGGTTACTGTAGCCTTGTAGTATAGTTTGAAGTCAGGTAGCGTGATGCCTCCAGCTTTGTTCTTTTGGCTTAGGATTGACTTGGCAATGCGGGCTCTTTTTTGGTTCCATATGAACTTGAAAGTAGTTTTTTCCAATTCTGTGAAGAAAGTCATTGGTAGCTTGATGGGGATGGCATTGAATCTATAAATTACCTCGGGCAGTATGGCCATTTTCACGATATTGATTTTTCCTACCCATGAGCATGGAATGTTCTTCCATTTGTTTGTATCCTCTTTAATTTCACTGAGCAGTGGTTTGTAGTTCTCCTTGAAGAGGTCCTTCACATCCCTTGTAAGTTGGATTCCTAGGTATTTTATTTTCTTTGAAGCAATTGAGACTGGGTAATTTATAAGAAAAGAGGTTTAATTGGCTCGTGGTTCTGCGGGCTGTACAGGAAGCATAGCACTGGCATCTGTTTCTAGGGAGGCCTCTAGAAGCTTCCAATCATGGTGGAAAGTGAAGGGGGAGCAGGTGCATTGCACAGCCAGAGCAGGAGCAAGAGAGCAAGGCGGGGAGGTGGTGCACACTTTTCAATGACCAGATCACACAAGAACTCACTCACTATGCAAAAATAGTACCAACTTGGGATGGTGTTAAATCATTCATGAGAAATCTGTCCCATGATCCAATCACCTTCCACCAGACCCCACCTCCAACACTGGGGATTGCATTTCAATAGGAGATTTAGGTGGGGACACACATCCACCTGATCCCCCTGATCCCCCTGTATCACCTGTCTTCCTTAATGCTCACCCCACCCTAAGAGATTGGAGCCACTGTTATTCTTGTTTCACAGATGGGGAAACTGAGGCTCTGAGACATGCAGTCACTTGCCCAAGATCCCGTGGCTGGTGAGAGGCAGCACCATATTTCATAGCTGGGCGTGGGAAACTCCAAAGTCCCTCCTTTGTACAGTGCAGGACAAAGCCCACTGAGGAAAGCCACTTTGGGGGGATGGAGACATAGAGAACGTTCATAACTCTAATATATTTGCATGGATTTCTACCACATATGAAGGATTTTCATGTGTTTATCATCTGGTGATCCTACCACAACCCTTTGTGGTAAGCAAGATAGGTATTTATTTAACAAATATTTATGTAGTGCTTACTGTGCGCTGAGAAGTCTCCTAAGCGCTTATAAATATTAATGTGTGTAATCTGCATTAAAAACTCCATGAGTTAGATTCTATTATTTTCTCCATTTTATAAATGGAGAAAACTGAGGCACAGAGAGGTTATGTAGCTGACTCAAGGCCACACAGCGAGGGAGTAGCAGAGCTGGGATTCCATTTCCAGCAGATCTGACCTGGCGATAGAAGCCAGGGCCATCTTCTTTCTCTCCCTGTCTTTGGCCCACCGTGTCCCCAGCAACAGGGGCACGTGATCCATGCTGGGGACACATGCAGCTGCCCCAGGGTTGGGCTGAAGATAATGGGTTCGTAAGTGACAGGTGGGCTGAGCTGGGATTAACAGAGCCAGAGACAGTTTGCTCTGGAGCCCCAAGCATGGGCTACAGAACCAGTGAGCTTTAAGATCCTTATCTCATCGAGGAAATATAATAATCCCTCGCAGGACATGTGGCCTCACTTTCTTCATTTCCACAGCTTTGTCCAGCTGTTTATCTCAATCCATCCTTACGATGGCCTGAGAAGTAAGCAGGGACCAGTGGGGTGTTGCTTGATCACTTGCTTCTTTGGGGTCTAGCACAGGGGGCCGTATTCCTACTACTGCTACTGTTATTCCTGGCTTTTGGGGTTCCCTTCAAAGCAGAGCCAGAGAGAAGGATTTGGATGCAGGGGTTTATTTTGGGAATGACCCCAGGAGGTAGCAGCAGGAGGGATGTGGGCTGGGAAAAGAAAAGCAACTGATGCGGTTTTCACTTTTGCTCTCTCAGTGGGGGAACCGCTGACAGGCAGTGTGGGACATACTCTGAATCACCTGGCAAGGGGCGAGGAAGCTGGGGTACTGATCCTCTAACCCCCACCTCTCAGTGACCTGCCCCACACATGGGCCAAGTGCTCTCACAGCAGACTTCTTTTAGGTAAAGAAGTGCAAGATGCCAGCTTGGCATCTGCTCCCTCGCCACCACCATTAACTGAGCACTTACTATGAGCCAGGATGCCCGCTAAGGCCCTTCCCTGAATTAGCTAAATGTCTTGTCAATGGACATTATTGTCCTCTTTTTACAGATGAGGAAACTGAGGCCCAGAGAGAGCCGCAAAGAGAGTCTGGGAGAGTTGCAATTCAGACCTGTCATTTTGTCTTCAAGCACTTAGTAAGCACCTGCTGAGTGCCAGCCAGTATGCTTGGTCCTGGCTTTGCCATTAAAACCCACATCCTTACCCACTGAATTCAGTGCTGCTGGTGCAGGAGCTCTCTTCCCTCTTGGGTGCAGAGTCCATATTTTCTGGATTCTCTAGGATGGTCCCAATGGCAACTACTTTTTACTCTTTTCAATAAAGATAATTTGTGGTATATATAACCAAATGCACTCTAATGTTTAAATCTTGGTAACACTTTTTGCATGAATAAATTCACTCTTCCCTTCCCACTGGGAGTGCTGTGTCTAATGAGAAATTCTCATTTGGGCTGGGAAAATGCGGTCGCTGAACCAGAGGGATGGGAGCCGGGGCATCTGACTCAAAGCTCAGGGTTCTGGGAGGCACTGTCTACGTCACAGGATGATGGGGCCAGTTGGGTTCCTGAGCACCTCCCCCTGCTGGAAGATCGTGCAGGCTCCCTGGGCGATCCATCTCACCCACCCTCCTCCTAGCTTCTTCGGCCTCCCAGAGCTTCTTGCTCCCATTCCAGAGCCCAGGGCCTTCCCCTCTGTCTTCATTTTTCACCACCCCCTGCAGTGCTGTCCTCAGGTCAGGAATGGACCACTGTCAGGCAGTGTGGCTCAATGGTTATAGTCAAAGGCTCTGGGACAGGTCTCTGGGTTTGAAGGCCAGCCCCACAACGTGTTGGGTGTGTGACCTAGGCCTCATTATCTGGATGCCCTAGGCTTCAATTTCCTCATCTGTGAGATGGGGTTAATATTGTAGCAGACGCTGTCAGTGCCTGGCTGTACTCTCTGTATTTCTCTCCACCCGCCAAAGTCTGCTTACTATGAATGAAACTCATTGCCTGAGGCAGCATCCCTGGCCAGTGCACAGGGCAGGCCAGAAGTGCAGAGAGCTAGGGCTCCTGGAAGCAGCTCTCAACCGAGGACAGACAGGGAGTTCAAGAATGAATATCCCAACTTCCTTTTTTTAAAAAAAATAAAAAATTTAATTAGACAGGGTCTCGCTCTGTCGCTCAGGCTGAAGTGCAGTGGTGTGATCACGGCAGCCTCAACCTCCCCAGCTCAAACAATCCTTGCCTCAGCCTCCTGAGTAGCTGAGCCTACAGGTGTGCACCACCGTGCCTGGTTGGTTTTTAAATATTTTTTGTAGAGACAGAGGTCCCATTATGTTGCCCAAGCTGGTCTCAAACTTGTAGACTCAAGCAATTCTCTCCACTCGGCATCCCAGAGTGCTGGAATCACGCAGCTTCCTTGCTGTTGGTGTTGATACTTGGAGGTGTATCTTCTACCCTGTCTCTCCTAGTTCCCCAGCAGGGTGGAGTTCTAGTTGCCTGCAGGAAAGCTGGCTTAATGCACCCAGTATCCTGCCCTGCCTTCCTGTTCCCTCACTGATGTTTCCTGGGTCACTTCCCGAATAAGCTACCTGCATCTGAATTATTTTCTCAGAGTCTGCATCTCGGGGAGCCCAAACCAAGCCTCAGTGTGCCTAGAGTGGGGGCAGCTGTGGAGATCACATGGGTGAGGATCTGGAAAGCACTGGAGGCGGCAGCACATGCATGCTCCATCGAAGCGGGCACTCCCACATCGTGGCTGCAATTCCCCAGCCAGACCATGCTTCACAGTCGCGTGTCTGCTCCTGCTGTGCCCTCTGCCTGGTTGCCTTCCCATTCCTCTTCACCTGGCTCATGCCAAGACATCCTTCTGGACTCAGCTCAGTGGTCACCTCTTCTTGGAAGTCTTCCCTGACTATGCCCTGTGCTTGGCTTGGCAGGGGGGATCCCTCTTCAGCATCCACATAGGCTCCTTCCTCTGTCATGGCATTTACACCCAGGATTACCATCCTCTGCGGGCTGCCCCTTCTCCCCACTTATTCTTTGAGGCCTGAGACCACATTTCTTTGCTGCCCAGCTCTCTGGGGGAGGAGGTAGCCCAGGTGTGAATCTTGTACACCCCTTAGCCCTCTGCTCCCTGTGGCCTTTGACCTGTGTCTGCACACAGGAACTCAGCAAACGTGGCACAATGAGGGCTTAGCATCCATCTGAGGAGAGCACGACCAGAGTGAAGCACCCCAGTCTCCATGCCTTCACAACCTTTTCTCTTTCCTCACCACCTCGGGGGTCACCCAGCAGGACAGGATGCTGGGACAAGTGGAACTGAAGGCTGGGCATCCAGGCTGATGGGAATTGGCTTTGAGAAGGAAGGATCTTAAGCTCAAGGTCTCATCTAGTTGGGAGGAAGACAGGGAGGAGGAGAGAGAGAGTTTAAAGCTCTGAGACCTTGCTTTGTCTTGTTTCTATTTATTATAATGACTACTATCATTATTATGTAATGAGGTGAATGGTGAGCCAAAGTTTTCCCCATCTGCCAATGATGAAAAAGAGACAGGTTGACTTTAAAGCAAGAGAAGCTGCAGTCAGACACAAGAAGGAACTTCCCACTTTCTGGTTGAGCAGGGTTGGCTGTCATCAAGTTCTCAGCAGGCAGAGAACTTGCTGGAACACAGGGATGTAGGGCAGGGGGTTGGGGGAGAGGCTGACACACAGAGGACAGGGAGGATGCTGTGGATCACCAGTAGCCACTGGGGCAGGAAAAAGCATATGACTGAGAGTGAGGGGCCTGGAGAGCTAATTCGCTGCTCTACTCTCAACTTGCTGGATGACTTTAGGCAAGTCGCTTTACCTCTCTGGGCCTCCATTTCCTTATTTGTAAAAACGGTGACAATAATACATTCCTGGACAACATCTCCAGCTGTTTCACAAGTTATTAGATGGACATACACTTTATACAATTTAAAGCGCAGTTCATTGCCAGGCACGGTGGCTCATGCCTGTAATCCCAGCACTTTGGGAGGCCAATGCGAGCCGATTGCTTGAGGCCAAGACTTTGAGACCAGCCTGGGCACCATAGCAAGACCCCCATTTCTACAAAAAATACAAAAATCAGCCGGGCATGGTGGTGCATGCCTGTGGTCCCAGTTACTTGGGAAGCTGAGGTGGGAGGATTACTTGAGCCCCAGAGGCCTAAACTGCAGTGAGCCAAGATTGTGCCACTGCATTCCAGCCTGGGCAACAGAGTGATACTGTCGCAAAATAATTTTTATATGTATATGTATATATAAAATAAAGCACAGTTTGGATGAAAAATAAACAAAACCAAAACCAACAGGGTGAGGAGAGAAGGTGAGAAACAAGCACGTGCTTCTCTTTCTCTAGCAATCCGTATCAGGACAAAGGGACTCCATTTAATGAACAACTACTCTATGACTAGCACCTATAAAGGCCTTAATCCTCACAACAGCCTATGTAGGAGGCTCGTCTCCATTTTACAGATGAGAAGACTGAGGCCCAGAGTGGTCGATTAACTGGTCCAACCGGGATTAGAACTCAGGCCTCTCTGACTCAACGCCACGGCTTGTTCCGCCTTTGCCACATTATTGGAGCTGTGATGGTCAGATGTTCTACCCTTACTTGATCACTTGATGGTTCTTCTCCCCCTGCCCAAAATGAAGATTAGGAAACAAGACCCAGGAAGTCTTCCCTGGCCCTCGGGCCCTCCCTGCCCCTTCCCAGATGGCCTTGGCTCAATCTGGGACTTCATCGTCCACCCAACCAGGCCTCAGCTGAGAAGGAGCCGGGCTCTGAGCCCAACAGATAAAATCCCAAGCCCTACAGCCAATCCTGGTGGCCTGGCTAGGCATTAGGCAATGCTAATTGCGCTGTCCACAGTGGAGCCTTGTTTGCATATATGCAAATTGGGGGGCTGATTAGCGCTTCCCCCAGATGGGTCAGTTCAGGCCTCTGCCTGACCCCTGTACTGCCTGGTTTAAAGCACTAGCGAGTGGGACAAATGCCCATCCAGATGGGAGATGCAGCAAGCAGGGGCGGCCTGTGGCCTGGGCAGCCCCCAGTGGCTATTGCCTGGCAGCTGAAGGGTCCAATCACGACCTGAGTGTTTGGATGGGGAACCAGAGGCTGTGGTCACATGTTCCCCAAGTCCCTACCCAAAGGGTCTGGCCTCTCCAATCTGGGGGACCCCAGGATGCCCAGAGCCTGCCCTGGGCCTTCTCTCAGGGACAGGACTCATGAGCCTGACCCCACACAGGCCTAGTAACAGCAGATGTCTGCGGTTCAGCTTCCAAGGCTCCCGCAGATGAGTGGGCATCTGTAGAGGAGGACCCTGGGCCTGCGTCCTTGAGCTCAGCCAGGCAGCTGCTTGGAGTGCAGCCGTGATTTAATCTCATTGGGCCCTTCTGTCCGGCCTGGGCTCAGGATGCGGAGCTTCAGGACTTCTGTGTGCCATCCCCCACCCCCTCGGCTGTCCCCTTTCAGGCCGGGACCCTCATCTCTAGGCTGGATGACACAACAGCCTGGACCCTGATCTCCTGCCTCCGCTCTTCCTCTAGACAGTCCCGCTGAGCTTCTCAAATCACAAATCTGGGCACTCTCCCTCCTGCTTAGAACTCTCCATGGCTCCCCAGTGCCCAGTCATAAAGTGCAAACTCCCGTCCCAGCCCATGCCCATGGCATGGGTTCCCAATCCTCGCTTTCCTTGTCAGTGTCCAGCTCCCCACACCACAGACGCCTTGTGGGGGTGGATGAAGTCTTGCTGGCGAATCTGTTCTCGTGGCCTGGCAGAGCCTGGCTGGACTTTCAGAGGCTGGAGGAATCACCTTCCCAGGGAGGCTTCCTGAATGCTGTCTGTGCGACCCCTGGATTTCGTCTTTCAGAAAGTCCTCTGCACACAGGTGACCTGGTAGGCCTGTGCCTTCCCTTCTATGTCTCTGTTAAAGGGTTCTAAAGTCCCTTCTCTGGGCGAGGTCTTGTCTTTCTGTTTAGGTGGGAGCTCTTAGGTGGTAGGGGGGTGAGTGGTGCCCATCAGACTTGGACTCTCTCCCCAGGGCGGGAGCTGTGACTCCCCGATCAGACTGGGACCTCACCGGGGCTGGAGCTATGACTCTTTCATCAGATTTGGGACCTCCCCAGGGCTGGGGCTGTGTCTCCCCTATCAGATTAAGGCTTCGTGATGGCAGAAGACTGTCTCCCTGCATCAGAGTGGGAGCCCCCTGAGGTCTGTGTCCCTAGACCTTGTCACATTTCCACCTTGGGGGAATGTCAGTGTCTACTCTGTTCCGTTTTCTGTTCCTTGATGTTTCCACGTGGTCCTCTCGGGGAGGAGGCATGCAGAGGAAGGAGGACAGGCCAGCAGGAGCCTCTGCTCCTCCCATCTTCTCCCTCCCCAGGCCTGGCCCACAGCCCCTTCCCAGGACAGAGCAGCGCCTTGGTAAGCCTCAGTCGAGTTGGAAGGACTGAGTCCACAGGCGGCTCACAGACCTCTATGCCCCGCTGCCCCGGGCTAGGAGCCAAGGGCCCCATGCCCCCTTAGACTCGGTTCCCCAGGTCCCACCCAGAGGTAGGGCTACCCCTAGTCACCTCCCTGCCCAAGCTGCCTGTGCCTGAAGCAGCTGTTGGGCTCTGCCTCTGACCCTCAAGAGATCTGGCCCACCTTTCCTTCCATTTATTCCTCTGCCCAATTCTGACCTAGCTTAGCCTGGGTCCGGAACCCTCTGGAAGCACCCAGGTCCAGTCTTCCAGTCCCCTGAAGATACCACTAGGTAGTACTAGGTGACTTGGTCTAACCAGAGAAGCCTCCAGTAAATAGAGCCCCTTAAACCACCAAGAAAAGCTGCCCAGGACCCTTCAAAGCCAGAGCACGTTGCTGGTCTGAGAACGGTCAGCCAGAACCTCCCCCTTGTGTCAGCAGGGCCACTCGGACAGAGAGGGGTGAGAGCCAGACCAGAAGGGCAGAGTGGGATTCCTGCTGGGGCCCTTGTTCTTCGTGACCTTGAGTAAGATGTTCAACTTCTCCGTGCCTCTATTTCCCCATTTGCCACAACTTGACGATTGTGGTGAGAATAAAATGAGATAGCAGAAGAGGAGCTTCCCTGATGAGTGATTATGATGGGTGAGTCCCGGGTGCCTCAAAAAGCCTTCCTCCCTGCTGTTTTGAATTATCTGACTCCAAAAGATAACTTTTTTTATTATTATTCCAAAAGTAATACCCAAAGCTGGAGATAATTTGGAGCGTTTAGAAAGGCACAAAAAAGAAAATAGCATGACTCAGAGATGACTGCTGCTCGTGGCATGGTGCTGACCCTGTCAGCCTTTTCTGTGCATGGGGACAGGGAACCGTGGAGGGAAACAGAGAGGAATTTATGGAATATTTTTTAGAAAAGTTATCCTCGGAGTCATTTTTGTGGCTAGATGGCTCCTCCCCACCTTTGTTCCCTGACCCTTGTGTGGGTATCTGAAAGCTGCCCATTACCCTGTTCTTGCCACCAATTTCCTCAATTCACACTCCCTATAAACCACCATGGGGAACTTTATAGGCCCACAAAGGCATTCAAAGTTAATGGCAAAACCAACCATGTGAAAACTCCGCTGTAAAATCCACCTCACTCTCTCCCCAGTGCCCGAGCGACCCCAGCCCCTCCTGGTTCCCATGAGGCAGCCTGATACCTGCCGCCCCAACTGGTACTGGGCCCTGGGACAGAGGGATGGGCAGGCAGAGAGTCCTGGGGGTGACCTTCTTTCCGAGGACACGAAGCACACACATCCTTTTGCCACAACAACACAGATGCAATAAATACGAGGACTGTAATTTATGTAGATGTTTTGAAGTCCAAACAGAAGGGTGGGGAGGGACTAATAAAATGCCATCCCTCATGTCGGCTTCTCAGGGCGGCAAATGTGGCAGGTTCATAAGGAATGCGCGGGGCACCTGCCGGCTGAGCGTGGAGGTTAGGGAGGTCCAAATGATGCCCTTGGGCTCCCCTGCCAAGGTCGACGCTCTGCCAGGGGATGGAGCCCAGAACCAGGAGGAACTTTGGTTGCTCCTTTATTCCTCCTTCCAAGAAGTGTTTCCAGGCTCTGGCTCAAACCCTCCCAGGCAGAAAGGGACAGGAGCCTAGCTTGGTCTTTTAGGGGAGAAAAGTGTGGCTTCTGCTGGGGCAGTGAATGAAGAGTGGGCTTGGCACTGAGCCTGGCTCTGCTGTGTGACCTTTGGGCAAATACCTCACCCTCTCTGATCCTGTTTACATATCCATCTAAAGGAGAGAAAAAGGAGGGTATTATGAGGATTAAGTCCCATACTGTAAGGAAACAGGCAGAGAGGGATATGTAATCAATGCCAGTTTCTCCCCACTCTCCATTAGTTTCCGAATTTCTTGCAAACTGCAAAGGACAGATCTCTTGCTATATTTGTGCCAGAACACTGAGTCCAAAGCACTGGGCCTAGCAGGGAGTGAGCGTCCATCAGTTTGAGGATGGTCCCTTCCTCTGCTTTGTACCAAGAGGGGGATGGGTGGGGTGCAGTATGGAGGTGGGGCAACCTGAGTCTATTCTGGGCCATGTCGTTGGCTCAGCGGGCGACCTTGACTGAGTCATTTCACTCTCAGGAGAGGCTGGAGCTGAGCCAGTGCACCTTCTCCTGGGCCCTCCTGGGATCACTGCTCCAACGCAGGGAGGGATTGGGACAGTGAAGACTCAGGCTTCTCCCCACACCAGCCCAACCACATGCTGCCCACACCTCCACTCCCTTAGGGGAGAAGTGCCTCCTTTTGGTCAAGGTAGTAGGAGAGAAACTGAGCGTTCAGCCTTGTTTGATATGTGAGCAAACTGGAATTGGTTTCTGGCCAAGGTTGTGGAGCCACCGAGCGTCCCAGGTGAGACCAGAATCAGTTCTGACATGCCCCTCTCCCCAGGCTTTCTTCCACATTTCTCTCTTCATGACACTCTCCCATCTCTGTCTTCATGTTCTATCTTAATTGATCCTCATAGCACCCCTGATATGTAGATGAGGAAAGCAAGACTCAGAGGGGTTAAGTGACATATTCAAGGTCACACAGCTGGTTAATGGTAGGGTAAGAAATAAAACACATGCCTTGTAGCAAACACCAAAAGTAAAAACATGAAGTCACCCTGATTCCTCCTCTGCCCTTGCTCTCTACACCTGGTCCAGGAACGAGTTCTGGAGGCTCTTCCCCCAATACATCCTGCATCTGGATGATGATTCCCTCTGACGCCACTGCCACCCCAGCCAAGGCCACCACGTGTCCACGCCTGCCACAGCCTCCCTGCTGGTCTTGCGGCTGCCACCCTCATCATCCAGCTCTCCAGGTGTCCAGAGAGATATTATTAAAATGTAAATCAGATCCAGTCGCTTCCGGGCTTGAACCCCTCCAAGGTCTGCCATCGTGCTTGACATCAAATCCCACGCCTTACTCTGCTTCCTCTGGTGGTGTCTCCTCTCCCACCTCACCCTGTCTGATTCTCTCCTGTGCTCATGCCACTCCCACCACTCTGGCCCGCTTGCTTTCTCCCAAGCGTGCTTGTCCAGCCTATGGGCCTTTGAACTCAGAGCTTCCTCCGCTTGGATCACCCTTGCTGGGATGATCCTAAGACTACAACCTTCCTGTCCTGCAGGGCTGAATTTAAATAAAAAGCACCGAGAAATACCTTCCCTGACACCACCCCATTGAAATGTCACCTCCTTCCCCTATTTTCCCTTTATATGAATACATCTGAGCCATCTGTCAGGACACTGCTTGCTAGCATTAATAATTTTGTTGGTTTTTTTGCTCATCATCTGTTTCCCCACTAGAATATAATTTTTGTTGTGACTATGATGATGAAACATCGTGTACCTCCTACATACCAGGATGGTTCTAGGTTTGCATATACATAACTTACTGAGATTTGCAACAACTTTGTGAAAGGTACTATTATTATCTCCATTTTTACTGAGGACACTTGATATGGTTTGGCTGTGTCCCCGCCCAAATCTCATCTTTAATTGTAGCTCCCACAATTCCCATGTGTCGTGGGAGGGACTTGGTGGGAGGTAATTGAATCATGGGGCTGGGTCTTTCCTGTGCTGTTCTCTTGATAATGAGTAAGTCTCATGAGATCTGATGGCTTTATAAGGGGGTGTTTTCCTGCAGAAGTTTTCTCTTGCCTGCTGCCATGTAAGACATCTGTTTGCTCTTCCTTTATCTTTCGCCATGATTGTGAGGCCTCCCCAGCCATGTGGAACTGCGAGTCCATTAAACCATTTTCCTTTATAAATTAGTCTCAAGTATGTCCTTTTTTTTTTTTTTTTTTTTTTTTTTTTTTTTTTTTTGAGATGGAGTCTTGCTCTGTCGCCCAGGCTGGAGTGCAGTGGCGCGATCTCATCTCACTGCAAGCTCTGCCTCCCGGGTTAACGCCATTGTCCTGCCTCAGCCTCCAGAGTAGCTGGGACTACAGGCGCCCACCACCACGCCCAGCTAATTTTTTTTGTATGTTTAGTAGAGACGGGGTTTCACCATGTTAGCCAGGATGGTCTCGATCTCCTGACCTCGTGATCCGCCCGCCTCGGCCTCCCAAAGTGCTGGGATTACTGGCGTGAGCCACCATGCCCGGCCTCAAGTATGTCTTTATTAGCAGCGTGAAAACGGACTAATACAACACTGAAGTCCAGAGAAGCTAAGCCACTTGCCCAAGGCCACACAGCTGGCTAGTGGTAAAGCTGGGATTTGAACTCAGGCAGTCCAGCTTCAGCGTCTAGACTCTGGACCACAACACTAGGCTGTAAATTGCATCAAGGCAGCAGTCAGGTCTCTTTTGTTTCCTGCTGCATCCCCAGTGCCTAGTGCAAGGCCTGGCACCAGGAAGGTGCACAGTAGATGTTTGTGGAGTGAGAGGATGTGTGCCACGGTGAGTAAGCATAGACCCTGCCCTCAGAGATATCATATCATCGCTTATTTCATTGCTCAGAAGACACAGGGAAATAAAAATAAGAAGTGGAAAAAACAAGCCTGTATAATTCAAAGAATAAACATGTTATCCTTGAATGAGTGAGATTGTTTGTAGTCAAGTACAGAGTAGCCCGCCTGCCCCTGCACACACAAGTTAGTGTCTTATACTCATTAAAAAAGCCGGAGCATAAACCCAGTGCTTGAGCTAAGTGTGCACGAGTTCTTACGGTGTCAGCAAGGCGTGCTCACCAGGGTGTGTCTGGCAGCATCCCGGAGACTCTGCCAGGCTAAGTGCATGGAGCAGGGTTCAGAGGTCTGCATGCTCTGTAGTACTCCTGCGGCCCACCTTGCCTGGACAACAGCCAGGACAGGCATGTCACTGACATGTGTGCCTGAGCCCCTCTGTCCAGCCTGGCACAGCCCCTGCTGGCCAGTGCTGGGACATGGGCCAGCAGCCTGCAGAGGGTGTGTGTGGCCATGGTGGGTAATGACACGTGGAGAGACAGAGGAGCGCTCGGTGTGCAGGGGAGACCATGGGAGCAGGGACAGTCTCCGAGGCTTCGGGGCAAGGGACTGATTTAAGTGAACCATGCACAGCGGGGACGACACACGCAGAGGGAGGGGGTGGCCTTCCCGGCACGGTTCAGAGGCTCAGACTCATGGCTGTGCTAATCATTAGTGTCAATACCATGAATGCTGGCGAATCACAGAGCTAATGTTGCTAATAATAAGGGGTGATATATCCTGACTCCTCAGTCCTGGCTGGGTGCCTGGCCAGCAAGACCTGCCTCCCCAGTACCGCTCAGCTAAATGGCTGAGCCACTCGTGCATGAGCTCTCTCGGTGGCAGGCCAGCCTGACAGCTTGGCCCAATAGGTCTTCGTAACATGGGCAGATTGTGGAAATTCTGGGTGTTTTTCTGAGGCTTCCTTCGGGGCAGGATCAGCCTGGCTTCACCGATCCATCTCTAGACCCTGGCTCCATAATTTTTCGGCTTTGTGACCTTGGGGAGTCATTTCCCCTCCTCCATTGTTTCTGCATCTGTAAAATGGGAATCATTCATGTCTACTATAAAAGGTAGTTCTGGGGAGCCTCTGGGATGATGTGGAACTCTGAGCAAAATGCCAAGCGCAAGTTTCACCATACGCTAATTATTATTATAATAATTACATTTTCATTTATTCAGTAGCAAGAATGTAGGCTTTGGGGCCGGGGAGTGGTGGCTTATGCCTATAATCCCAGCACTTTGGGAGGCTGAGGCAGGAGGATTGCTTGAGCCTAGGAGTTTGAGGCCATCCTGGGTAACAGAGGGAGGCCCTGTCTCTGCAAAACAAAAAATTAGCCGGGTGCAGTGGCTCATATGCCTGTAATCCCAGCTAGTCAGAAGGCTGAGGTGGGAGGATTGCTTCAGTCCAGGAGCTCAAGGCTGCAGTGAGCTATGATCATGTCACTGCACTCCAGTCTGGGTGACAGAGTGAAAGAGAATTTAGGTTTTGGAACCAGGTTGAGCTGGGGTGGAATCCTCTGCTGCCACGTGCTCTAAGGCCTGGGCCTCTCTGGAAAATGGGGATAGCACCTTCCTTACGGAGGCTGGGAGGATTGGAGACAGTCCACTGGTAACAAGGAGGATGGTGCTTGGCATGGCGGGGGGGTCTCAGGATACTTAAGGTAGTTTATAGGTTTTAACTGAGTTCCTGCCGTGTGCAGTCACTGTGCCCTGCCCTGGAGATACCTGTCCCCGATTCTGTGTTAGCTGTAGGTGTTTGAGTCAATGTGGCCAGAGACAGGAATGCTGGCCTCCGTGGAGATGGGCTTAAGGGGCTAGGTGAGACCGGTAACTTCATACCTACTTCAGGGCCAGGTAGTCCACATATATTTGACCCCTCTCTCCTCCTTGAATTCCAGAGGGGACTCAATCCATCTCAGCACCTCCCAGGGAGCTGAGAGCCCTGAAGTCAGTGCAGTGTCCTCCATCACCAATGCCATCAAGATACTCCATCAGGGACTCCAGCACTTTCACTGGGGCAGTTGCCCCCCTCACCAAGGTCTTGCTGCGTGGGATCACAAATGCCAGTGCACTCTGGATCATTCTGCTGGCCGGGGCAAGAGTGGCCTCTGAGCTGATGGGGAAGCCCTAGCCCCAAATCCCTGTCATGTCCATTACCACATCAGCCTCCCACCTTAGTGCCATCAGGAAAAAAAGCAGGGGTGGTGACTGTCCCAGTCGGCACCAGAGAAAACAAAGGCTCAGGCAGGGTATGTGACCTGAGCAAAGTCTCCGAATGGCTGTGGCTCGGCCCTGATGAATCACTGAATACCTGAGTGTCCCAGGGCCTCTACCCAGGCTGTGTCCTCTGTGTGGAGGGACCTTTCGTCACTTCATTTAGGTCTCTGTTCAAATCTTCCCTTGTCAGAGAGTCCTTCATGAGCCACTTGTAACAGTCAGGGTAATTAACACTAGCTGCTGTAACAAACAATTCCAATCTCTTCTTGACGCAGCACAGTAAAAGTGTATTTTTTGCTTATGCAAAATCGAATGCATTTATTCCTGGTTAGAGGCTCCCCTGAGCACTCACATCCAGGCAATGGTTCTGGGGGCCCAGCCTCTTTCATTTTGTGCCTCTGTCATCCCTGGGAGGATCCGCTGGATCCTCTGTATTCAGTCTGCTGAAGAGTGAAGAGAAAGATCACATGGAGGCTCTGACCTAGAGTTTCAAGGGCCAGGTCCAGAGTGGCACATACCACCGACATCCACATTCTAGTGGCCAGAGCAGGTCACATGGCCAAATCCAACACTGATGGGGAGGGACAGTGCATGCCACATATAACAGTCGGGGGAGAGGAGTGAATAATTCACACCATGGTAGAGGATTTCACAGGATGTCTGGGGCCAGGCCTGGGCGACACTTATTCCCTGCTTTCATGGACCACAACTGACTCACACGTCCTCCTTAACTGCAGGGGGCAGTGGGGGGCGGGTCTTGGAAATACGGAGAAGCTCATGGATATTGGTGAAAACTGACAGTTTCTGCCCCACAACCTAGTAATTAAAGAGATCCTAGTAGTGCTTCTCATCATGTGGGTGACTGTATAATTCATCTTCCAAATGGGACCATTTTAAGGTGAAAGGGGTCACTAATGATTATCCTCTGAACACCGGATTTCAAGCAGGTTGCTCCAGGGATTTGGGGCATTTGGTCACCCTACTCATCACTCTGCATCCTCTCAGCCTGCTTTATTGTTCTTTTTCACACTTAATCACTGCCTAGGAGTGGACTCCGTGAGGACAGGGACCTTTCTCCCTCTGTTGCTATATCCTCAGTGCCTAGAACTGGGCCTGGCACATTAGAGGTGCCCATTATATGCCTGGTAGATGAACGAATGAATTAACCGTCTCACAGATTCCTTTTGAGGACCGACTGCACATTCATCCACAGTGCTCCTGCCCTCCTGGAGCTAAGCAGATGTCAAATGAGAAAGGGTGACATGCAGGGACTCCAGAAACTTGTGCCTGAGTCTGGAGGTGGCTTCAAAGTTTTAACTGCGTTCCACTGCATGCAGTCATCGTGCCCTGCCCTGGAGACACCTGTCCCAGGATTCTATGTTAGCTACAGGTGTGAGGTCAGAGCAGATCCCTTCAGAAGGTGATATTTGAGCCACAGATCTTTAGAAAACACAGACCATAGACTCAGTTTCAAACAGTCTTGAGCTCACAATTTGGTTTGGCCTTTTGGATGCTGTGTAAGCCTAGGTGAGTCACTTGACCTCTTTGAACCTTAGCTCGCTCATCTGCAAAGTGAGACCAGGCATCCAAACCTTTGCAGGGTGGTTGGGACCCAGCAACTGGTGTTGATTATCATAATCATGATTTCTCTTATTTAGATTTTAGACGTGAAGCTCCATCACTATGGAGCTTGGCCTCTGGCCATGGAGGGATCATGAAGTTTTGCCCTTCTCATCATGCATTGTTGTAAAGCCAACTAAGGACAGCTCCCCAATTCCTAGTGCCCAGAGCCCTAAATAACAAGATGCCGCTTCTTCACATAGGGTTCCATGATCTGGCCTTAGCTCTGCCAGTTAGTAGCTGTGTGAGTCTGAACAGCTTAGCCTCTCTGAACCTCTGTTTCCTTGGAATAGGAATATCCAAGCCTATCTTATAGGGTACAGGTGAGGATAGAAGAGATAATGCAGTTAACAACCCTCCTACAGCTTCTGCCCATAGCTATGATGGAAGAGCACGAGGTTGATGTTGATTGCTTGCAGTGTGCCGGCCAACAATGGTGACAGCCCAAGGTTTGGGGGCTCAGTGTTCGAGCCCCCAAGGGCACTCAGGTTCTGCCCAGCAGCAGCCACCACAGGGTCCTGAAAGGAGAAGGTTTGCTCCCAGCCGCTCTGCTGGCTTAGAACAGGCAGTGGGTGGTAGGGAGGCCAAGAGAGTGATGGAGACATTCCCGGGCGTTGCTTCAGCTTCACTGTCAACCGTGGAACAGTTATAGATGATTTTGTCCTCTTGGAGATGTCCATCCCATTAGCATCCGCACACGGCCCTAATGGGCTTCAGAAGGCCGATGCCAACAGCCTTGTCTTCACTCCACAGAGGAGGCCCCAGCCAGAGGGATGGAGCGGGGCTCAGAGCTGCTCAGACATCCGCAATGTAGCCCCGGGGAACTCAAAAGGCCCCAGGCCTAGGGCTGGACCCTAAGCGCAGCCAAACCCAGTGACTTGGCTCAATAACAGGCAGGAAGAGCAAGGCACAGTCACTGCTCATAAAACAGCAGCAGCCACGGGGTGGATGACTGACTGGGAACCAGGTGCCGAAGGTGAATTTTCTCCTTTCATCCTCACCATCCTATGGACTTGGTGTGATGATCTCTACTTTGCAAATGAGGCAACTGAGGGTCAGGAGAGTGAAGTGATCGTCTGTGGTGGTCCAGCTAGGGATGGCAGAGGTGGTGGCGTGGGGGGTTGGGGACACGGAGGGACCAGGACTTGAATTCCGTTGGTCTGAGCCCCAAATGCATGCTGTCCCCGATTCCCCATGCAGCGTCTGCGAATCCATCACCACTGAACCAGGACTGTCCGGCTGCATCTCACTTCATCAGCTGCTGTGGACTGGAACCCCTCATGCAGCCCTGAGCCCATGTGTTCCTTTAAAAGGTGGAGACACTGAAGCCCGGAGCAGGGTAGGGTCTTGCCCGCATCACACAGTGATTTAATTGTAGGAGCCGATCCGTTCCTAGGTCTCACCACCTTATCTGCATCCGTGGGATCCACAGGCCACTGACTGGCATCCCAGGAGCCACGGTGAGCCCACTGTCTGTGTGTTTTAGTTAATTTTCTTACCTTTAGGTAGAGCATGCATTCCTTGCTTCACCCCAGTCCCCACCCTTCCCTATCGCCTTCACCTGGGCTGATTCGCTCATTTGCTTCGCTGGCCTGATACTGTCTGCATTTGCCTCTCTGCCTGGGCTCTCCTTACAGGGGACTTGGATGGGATTTGATTTGAGTGCTTTTCTCTCTTTCTTTCGTCATCTCTTTCAAGGCCGCGAGTCCCATCTCCCATTTTACATCTTTTTTCAGCCCTCTTTCCTATATCAAAACTTCCCCATTCAAAGATTCACTTCCTCAGGTCTTCAGACTCAGTAAAGGAAAGGAGATATCAGTGGGCAGCCACTCAGTCTTCTTGGCTCACGGAGGCTGGGATCACCCCTGTCACCCCTGACCCTGTGCTGGGCCCTGCCCTGAGAGAAGCTCACATGTCCCCAGCTGCAATGGATCTGATGCTGAGAATGATTCTTATCCCAGGCAAGAAGGCCCTGCCCTGGGAGAGCAGTGGCTTCTGGGTTAGAACTCACTTGAAGGATGTGGGGAGGGGTGGGGGTGGGATGCATTCCAGGCAGAGAACACAAGAGCTAAACTATTTAGGCTCAGAGAAAATGGAGTTGCTTTGTGTAACCAAATTTGTCCTCTCCTTTCCCCTCCCTTTCCCTCTTTCCCTCCCTTCCTTTCTCTTCCTCCCTTCATTTTCCTTTCACTTCCCTTTCACTTCCCTAGAGGAGGGGTTCCTTGGAGACCCTTGCGACTGGCTGGAATCTGGAAAAATCCTGGAGGACTGTCTGGAGGAAGTGTGAATCCAGGGAGGGCAGACTGTGAAGTGCAGGAGGGGAGCAGGGGCTAGGCAAATGGGGGGCTCACTCATGCCTCCTGCAGGTCCCAGCTGAGGCTCATATAGTCAAGAGGCCAGGGCTACTAGATTCACACTTCCTCCAGGCAGCCTTCCAGGATTTTTAGATTCTAGCCAGTCACAAGGGTCTCCAGGGATCCTCTGCTTCCTGGGCCCCATGGCACTGTGCATGTACTTGGATTTTGTCACTTGCCTTTGTCATTTGCACCCGCCTCCCCAGCTGTGACCCCTTGAAGGCAAGGCTGTCCTGTTATACCTGGCACCCAGCACGGGATGGGACATAGAGAGAGCCTCGCCCCTGCATGGAAGCTGTCCCATGAGTCCTCTGAGTTTTGGCCCTGGCTCTGCTGGTGCCATGTGACTTCCTTGCTGAGCCTCTGCTCCTGCATCTGTAAAATGGGGATAAGGATACCTACTTTGTAGGGTTGCTATAGGAATAACCATCCAGCCCCTGTGTACCATGAGCTTGGCACCTCTGAGGCAGTCAACCAACTGGCTTGAGAGCAGTCAGAAAAAGGGGTCCCACCCAGGCTGGCTCTCCAGCCCCCTCCAGGGGCAATTCTGCTGAGCTCACGAAGGGGAAGAATGCACAGCATGCAGGGCCCAGGGTGCCCAAAAAGCTGGGGTGCCTAACAGAGGGACTCAGCCCCTCAACCAAGTCATAGGACATAGAGACCATCTTGGCAAGCCTGAAATCAAGAAAGACAGAGCCAGGCTTGGGGAACTGGTGATGAACCGCTGGTGCAGTGTCGAGGGGAGCCGGGAAGGGCTGGAAGAGGGCAAGCCAGCACCCCTTTCTGCTGAAGGCCAGACAAAGGCTGGGCCTTCCAGGAGGCCTGGGCGCTGACCTGGGGTGCGCCATGCTCCCATCCCTGCGGGATCAAGAACGGGAAGCTAAGAAGTGTAGTCGGTCAGAAGGCTGAGAGCCTAATTGATTAATGTTGTACATGTTTTGACGGGCCCGGATGTGGTGCTGGCGAAAGGTGAAGTATTAATACATATAATATATAATTATGATGTGCCACCGGCCTGGCAGCCTGTGTAAATAGTTACCCAGCTGGGAGCTAATCCCGGTAAGTGGGCCAGGGCACCTCTCACACGCGACAGGCTGGCTTCTATCCTACGGGGAGGGCCTGGGCTTCACCTGGACTTGTCTAGCCCTAGAGGAACATTCTGATAGAGTGGGTGGGCATCCAGGGCTGGGGCTGGCACTTCCAGGGGTTGGAGTGTCTGAGCTGGCATGGAATTCTCCACTATTAAGGAGGTGGTCATCAGGGAAGGAAGGAAACCAGGCTGGACTGGCCACTTCTTACTGGCTAAGCCCTGTGCCCACTGGGCACTCCTCGCTGGCCAAGCTCCATGCCCACAACCTCACACTTCATGCCCACTCTGCGTCTCCTCCTCCTCTTCTCTCTGCAGATGGAGAAAATCAGAGAGGCTTAAGGAAGCACAGCAAGTAGGCGACAGGGCTGGGATTCAAATGCAGTCCCCTGGCTCTAAGCCTGAGTGCTGTTTCTTCCAGAAAGCAACAACAAGGCCACTGTCCCCATCCCCAGCCCCAACCAAGTTCACTCTTGCTGAGCCCCCAAAAGGATTCCCATTGATCCCTGTACTGAGGATACGGAGAGAGGTCTGCGGCATTCTGGGTCTCTCCCCTTAATTTAGCTCAAATGTTGAGAAACCAGAGAAAGTTAAGGGAAGATTCCAAACAAGTTGAGCTGCCACTAACAGCCAGCTCTGAGGCTTTCGTCTCTGAGTGTTTACAGCCCAGGAAGTCTGGCATCCACTGCAGGTGACCGGGCAGGGTGCAGGTGTGAGGCTGGAAGTGAGAGCGGACAGTGGGACTGAAATCCGGACTCAGCAGTTCCCGTCAAAAAGACATTCAGACTCTACCAGCACTTTGAGGGGCGGAGGTAGGTGGATCACCTGAGTTCAGGAGTTCCAGGCCAGCTTGGCCAATGTGATGAAACCTGTCTCTACTGAAAATGCAAACATTAGCCAGGCATGGTGGTAGGCACCTGTAATCCCAGCTACTTGGGAGGCTAAGGCAGGAGAATTGCTTGAACCCAGAAGGCGGAGTTTGCAGAGAGCCGAGAT
The DNA here is from genome assembly GCF_029289425.2 of Pan paniscus. NCBI lineage: Eukaryota > Metazoa > Chordata > Mammalia > Primates > Hominidae > Pan > Pan paniscus. The sequence goes on along the minus strand of NC_073249.2, from coordinate 208,961,399 downwards.
TGCACCATTGCATGCACTCCAGCCTGGGTGACAGACGGAGACTCCACCTCAAAAAAGAAAAAAAAAAAAAAAGAGACATTCAGACTCAAAATAACTTTCTACAACCCTCACTGCTGCTGTGTTGCTCAGTCCAGGGCCCCAGACTCCCTGGTGCCTCGTGGAATTTCGGGGGGGCAGTGGGGCTTCTAGCTCTTTCTTTGGAGGGCTAACTCTGCCTCGCTGTCTGTCCCCTGGCCATGGTGGCTCACCTGCCTGGTGGGTACCCCAGGACCTCACCCTGTGAGCCACTCTGGGGGCAGCTCCAGGAGCTCAGGTTTACTGCTCCCCGCCAATCCCCTCATGGTCTCGGTCATAGCCACACCACGGCCCTGTGCGTGTGTCTGTCTATAAGTGAGTAGTTTTCTCCCCTGCCTCCACGCTGCAGCCCACAAGCTGGGGACTCCCAAGGCAGGGGGTTCATTCATCTCTGTGGTCACCATCGTCCTGTTCTCAACGTGTCTGCTCTGACTTTCTGCCTCCCAGCCCGGTCTGGTACACACGTTAAGCAAGACTGCCACCTGCAATTACAGCCCGTCTTCCTCCCGGCTGCAGCCACTAATGGGATGCTAAGTGCCTATTTTGCAGATGAGGAAATTGCAATTAAGAGAGGTTAAATAACTTTCCCAGGGTCACATATTTGGTTCGCCACTCCAACACCATGATGTTTCCACTCCATCAGATTGCCTCTTTGCTGGATGAGTCTTGGAGGGGAGGGGTGTTTCTTCCATCTGACTCAGGGCTCCCATGGGGTCTCCTCCATCAGAGTAAGCATTTGCTCAGAGCAGGAACTCTGTCTCTCCCACTAGACTGCGAGCTTCCTGAGGGCAGAGGCTGTGTACCTCCCGTCAGCCAGACCCTTGAAAAGTAGAACGTGCGTCTCCTCCATTACACTAGGAATATCCTAGTATAGGGTCCCAGGGGACACTATGAGGGTCATATCTCCCCCCATCAAACTGGGATCTTTCCCTAAGGGCAAGCTCAGTGGCGCCTCCATCAGACTGGGAGCTTCCTGAGGGCAGGGACTGAGTCTGAAGTCCTTCAGCATCTCACGAACCTGCCCTGTCATTCCATCCCCAGCCTTAGGACCCCCTGCCATGGCACCCCTGATGGTGTTCACATCCTGCACAGGACTCACCCTCAGCCGGAGCAGAAGCTGCCAACAGGCCACTAAACCACAGTGCACCCTCGGCATTAATTAGTGTTGCTGCTGTTAAGTGTTTCTTCCCATTTATGCAAATCAGCGAGGTAAGAGGCATATAATGAAGTGTTTGTGGTTTAATAGTGTGCTGTAGGAACGAAGAGGAATTTTAATTACTGGTTCCTAATTGGATGGACGGCTTGTTAATATCCTCCTGACAGGACATCTGAGTCACTTCTGCCCACCCACCCAGGCCCGGGTGTCTGCTGCCCACTCCTGACCAGGGCAGCGTCGGGGAACGGTGCCTCCAGAAGCCATCCTTGCCGCCCTTGCCCAGGGGTCATTCCTGGCATCCCTCTGCCCTTGACTTTGGAGCTCCTGTGGCTTTCAGTCTCTTTTCTTCTCTCTCTCTCAATCTCTCTGCCTTCAGAAGGCCCTGGGCTTGTCTTCAAATCCCCATTCTGCCACTTACTGTGTGACCCTGGACAAGTCACTTCCCCTCTCTGAGCCATGTTCTTCAGGCTAAGTACTGGATATGGGTGATGGGCATTGAGAAATCAGGGAGGTTATGTAGTTAGAAGGTTATGCACCCTTCCAGAGAAGGGTGGGAAGGTCCTGAAAGACACATAGCATCTTGAGGTGAAGGGAGGCCTGCCCAGGCAGAGAATCTGGAGGAGAAAAGAATGTAGGGTATGTGGGAGAATCTGGAGATGGGTGTTATCCCCAGATGTAGGAGGTGCTGAGGGCGATTCCCTCCCGCTCATCCTTCGGGGCTCTGCTAGGGTGACACCTCCTCCCAGACCCTCCCAGGACCCCTGGTGCCTGTGTTGAGGGTCTCTGCCTTGGGTTTGGTCACCTCTCTGCCCATCCCCGACCATCACATCGTGCTGTTACTGTACCCGTTAGACTATGAGTTCCTCCACCTGTTCTGTTCTATTGACCCACTAGCCTGGTGTCCAGCACAGCTCCGGAACCTGAGAAAAATGTGCTCAATGAAAGATGATCAGTAGGCTGGACTTGTCTGCTGAAGATGCTCCAAGTCAGGGTGCAGTTTGGATTCTAGAGAAAGCAGGCAATAGGGAGCCATGAAGGACTCCGAACAGGGGGCTGAAGAAATGTTAGAATCAATGGGCCCTTCACGGCTCCCTCTGCCTTCTCTCGGATTCACCTGCTGATATGGTTTGGCTCTGTCCCACCCAAATCTCATCTTGAATTGTAGCTCCCATAATTCCCATGTGTTGTGGAAGGGACTGGTGGTTCCCCTGTACTGTTCTCGTGATAGTGAGTAAGTCTCACAAGATCTGATGGTTTTATAAGGAGAAAACTCTTTTGCTTGGTTCTCGTTCTCTCTCTTGCCTGCTGCCATGTAAGATGTGCCTTTTGCCATGATTGTGAGGCCTCCCCAGCCGTGTGGAACTGTAAACCCATTAAACCTCTTTTTCTTTATAAATCACCCAGTCTCGGGTATGTCTTTTTTTTTTTTTTGAGAGAGAGTCTCGCTCTGTCACCCAGGCTGGAGTGCAGTGGTGCAATCTCGGCTCACTGCAACCTCCACCTCCCAGGTTCAAGCCATTCTCTGCCTCAGCCTCCTGAGTAGCTGGGATTACAGGTGCCCAGCACCACACCTGGCTAATTTTTTGAATTTTTGGTAGAGATTGGATTTCATCACATTGGGCAGGCTGGTCTTGAACTCCTGACCTTATGATCCATCCACCTTGGCCTCCCAAAGTGCTGGGATTACAGGCGTGAGCCACCTTGCCTGGCCCTGGGTATGTCTTTATTAGCAACGTGAGAACAGACTAGTACAGCTTCCCAATGAACATCCAAATCTTGACCTGGTCCAGGTCCTCAGAGGACAAATTCAGAAGCATTTCTGGATCCCCTAGGATAGGCAGAGTGGTGACATTTGGGCAGGGCCAGGCTAGGGGGAGAGAAGGAAGGAAAAACAGTCACTTCTCACCGAACTAGTTTAAGAAGAGTTATAACCAGATAGAAAAGCCTCACTGGTCTCACTCTGCTGGAGTTAGAGCCTAGCTCTGGGACTTAACCAGCTTTGGGGTCCTTCTGAGCCTTCCTATACTTATCCATAAAATGGGCTAAACCTACCTTATCAGATGTGTTCAGAGAATACATGACATAAAGCACTTCAAGCGCTCACAGCATTATGCCCTCATGCAGTAGGTGTTCAACAAAAGGCAGATGTTATTATAGTTAGATTTCCTATAATGGCAGGCGGTGAGCTCTCCTGGGTGTGGCTTCCTGGTGACAAGCCCAAGTGTGACTTAAGGCACACTTGGCTCTGGACTTTCTAGCTGGGCGAACTTGTGTGTTTTCTGGTTTAAGTCATAATTTCTTTTCTGGTAACATGAGGATCGTACAGTACTTCCTCACAGGGTCTGGGGAAGGACCAGGCACTCAGAGCGTGCTCATTCAGTGTGACGATGGCTGCTCCTGTCATAGTCATTATAACCCACTGATGGGGGGAACTAAACCAGCAGCTTCCCCATTCTGAACTTCAGCTTCCTTGTTCTATCTGGGAATCACAGTCCCTGCACCCGCAGCCACCCAGAATCACTGCAGTCAGCAGATCCTATTGCTGACCAGCCTTCCTAAACTGTAGAGTGCTGGACCAATGTGGGCTCTGACGGTTAGGACCACAGAGGGTATGGAGGGTGGTGGTGGCCGTTCCTGGAGGCTGACTTGACCTGCTCGAGATGGGAGGTGACTGTGATCCATGTACCCCCTGCATCCTGGAAGACACTGGGAAGTCATTATGGGTGCAGGGGACCAACTGTAGAGCTTTAGGCCTCTGTTCCTGCTGGGGCCTGGCCAGGGAATCTCTTGGGCCAGAGTTTGGCCTCCTTGGCCTGCACTTGAGATCAGAAAACTCCTGAATCTCAGGGGTCCAGGTAAGGAAAGAAAACCCCGTGACTCAGCCCTCTCCTGTTTTAGCATGGCCAGCCTCCTTTCTCCACAGAGTCCCTACGGGGCTCTCCCAACCTCCACTGGCATGAACGAGAAGGGAAAGCCAGCATTCACACAATGCCTGCTGTATACAGCAGGTGCTTCTCTAGGCACTATTACCATCCCCATGCCGCAGAGGAGCAAGCAGAGGTGGCTTGCGGGGATGGTGCTGTGAATGACCCTTGGAGATAGGTCACCAGCCCAGGCCTGCCTGATTCCAACATCGTGCCCTGTATTCCGAGCCTGCAAATGCCAGCTTGAGTCCCAGAACTCTACCCAGGCCACCAAGAGCCTTATTTACCTTCCCCCCAGCCCACTTTCCTGGGCTTATCAGGCAGAGGCTGAAGCAGCTGCTCACATTGCAAGCGCCCATTCCAAGTATCCCGCCGGTGACAGGAGAACAAACAAGCCTGAACCCTCAGCAATCCCCTGGCTGAGAGGCCTGCCAGAGTTTTCAAAGGCGAGAAAAACTATGAAACGGGGTTAAACAAACACATGTTTGAAAGGAAAACAGATGGCAGACAGATGTGCTCCCAACTTACACTGACACAGTCTTGCGTGGCGGTGGGAGGAGGCCAAATATTTATGAAGCATTTACTGCAAAAGGCAAAGCGGTGGAGCAAAGGCCCAGAGGCTTGAAATCAAGCAGAAGAAGCAGACCTGGGTTGGAATTCCAGATCCCCTTGGAGGGCTGTGTGACCTTGGGCAGGGCACTTAACGTCTCTGAGCCTCTGTTTTCTCATCTGCAAAAGGGGATCATCATACCCTTCCTATAGAGCAAACTTCTTAATATACAGGTGGTCCCTAACTTACAATGATTCGATTTCCTGTTTTTCTTTCTTTCTTTTTTCTTTTTCTTTTCTTTTTTTGAGACAGGGTGTCACTCTGTCACCCAGGCTGGAGTGCAGTGGCATGATCACAACTCACAACTCACTGCAGCCTCAACTTCCCAGGCTAGGGCGATCCTCTCACCTCAACCTCCTGAGTAGCTGGGACTACAGGCACGTGCCACCACGTGTGCCTGTATTTTTGTATTTTTTTGTAGAGACAAGGTCTTGCCATGTTGCCCAGGCTGGTCTCAAGCTCCTGAGCTCCAGCAATCTGCCTGCCTCTGCCTCCCCAAGTCTGGGATTACAGGTGTGAGCCACCGCACCTGGCCCAATTTGCCATTTTTCTACTTTACCTTAATGGTGTGAAAGCAATAGCCATTTGGTAGAAACCATCCTTTGATGGTTCAAACCATCCTTTGAATTTTGAATTTTCATGCAGTAGGAAACTCCCTAGAAGTGCCAGACAACATCAGGGAGCTGCAGCTCCCAGTCACCCATGCCATCAGGACAGTGATACACTGATACCCTGCAGCTTACTGTGGTGCAAAATGGTTTTGCCCAATGTAGGCCGTTGTAAGTGTTCTGAGCATGTTTCAGGTCAGCTAGGCTAAGCTTTGATGCTCTGTAGGTTAGGTGTACTAAATACATTTTTGACTTAGGATATTTTCAACTTAAGATTGGTTAATTGGGATGTAACTCCACTGTAAGTTGAGGAGCGTCTGCATATTAGGGACATAGCGTGGGGCCTGACATATGATAGGTGCTCAGTAAATGTTAGTTTCATTCCCTTTATTAGAGGGTTTAGCAAGCTGAGATATGAGACCGTATTCACCCTCTAAACCAGGCCAAAAGGAAGGAGCCGCTCTCCTGGGGACAATGATGGTAAGTGAGGTCCAGAAGGCAGAAGGGTTGAAACCCAGAGGAGTCTTTGGACTTGGGGGACCAGGATCATGTTCTGTGAACAGTGATGGTGTCACACTGGGGGTGGTAGACGGAGGGTGAGTTGGAGTTGGCCATGCAGGATTTGGACATGGGGAGGTTAAATTAATCCCCAGTCATTCTAGGGTGATTCTTCTGAATGGAAGATGTTTCCGCGGGGCTTGGGGGCATAGTGGCAGAGGCCGGGTATCGTATTCTGGGGTTAAGACCTTGGACAAGTCTGCTTCACTTCTGTGAGCCCGTTTCCTAAACTATAAAGGGAGAATCATGATATTTACCTTCTGGAGTTGTTGGGCAAAAAAGAAAAAAAAAGCAACGTGGCAGGCCCGTGGTGACTACTCAGAGTAGTGGTTGTTATTGGTGGTGGTGGTAATGTCGCAGGAGGAGGTATGGCAGATGGGGTGGTGGACAGAGGATGAGTTGCAGAAGGGATAAAAGAGAAAGAGGTGAGAGGGTGGAGGGAGGAGTTAGTGCAGGATGGGAGGATGGGTGTACCTGCCTCTAAGTCCCAATTTCCTCGGCGCTTGCCGGGAGGCGGTTTCTTTTGCAAACCATGACACATTTGCACAGGGTTAGAGCAGATCCCCAAGGCTCTGGACAAGCCTGCACAGCTACATTTCAGGTACATCGGTCTCGGTTTCCCCAGCAGGAGACAAGGCTCCTGAGATAAGCCTATGCTGTCCTTTTCATCCACTCTATTTGTGCTAGAGACCTGCATTTTTCCAACTTCCCTGCAACCGCATTGGTGCAGCCAGCATTGGTGGGTGGGAAAAGGCCCTCCAAGCTCCTGCCCAGCGCCTCTTTGGGGTGGGAGAAGGGAAGGAACAGAAGTGCCCACCAATGTCTTCTCTGACTTCACTGCGTCTTCACAGCCTAGGGGCACGGATGGATTTAGCTAAGTGCTCATAACTTCCAAACCAAAAGTCAGGGCTCAGGATCTAACAATAACGGGTGTTTTCCAATTCCTGAAAAATGATTTATATGAAAAGGGAAATACCGTGATAGCCATCATTTATATGAAATGCAATTTAGTTACTGATTTGGTGAATCACTGGACCGCAATGAACGTGAAAAGAAGTAGAGAATCCACCAATGGGAGACTGCCCAGTGGCTGACAAATGGAGGATAATGATGATGACAATAATGATAGAACAGCATACTAGCTCCATCTGTATAGCATTCTACATGGCATGTATTATGACTGCTCCCTTGTACAGATGAGGAAACTGAGGCATAGGCAAGGTAAGTAACTTGCCCAAGGGTTTAGGACTAATAAGTAGCAGAGTTGAGATTTCAGCCTGGGTTTGACTGACTCCAGGGCACAAGTTTTTCCCTCCCTTGCTCCTTCCCTCTCCCCTTTCCTTCTTTCCTCCCTCCCTCTCTTCCTTCCTTCTGACCCCCTTCTTTCCTTCCTTTCATTCTTCTCCTTACCTCCTTTGCTGTCCTTCCCTTTCCTGTCTTTCCCTCCCTCCATCCATCTTTCCTTTTTATCCTTTTCTCTCCTTTCTTTCAATCGGATATTGATAAATTGCCCTCTACGGAGGTTGTACAATTTACGCTCCCCCCAGCAATGTTGGAGAGCCTCACCCTGTTCTCCCACAGGCTTGTCAAACACAGTGTCAGCAAACACACGCCTTAGGAAATGTTGCCCGTCTGATCAGTGCAATTTTAACTGATCGTGAAGGAGGTTGAGCATCTTTTCATATATTGATGGGCAATTTGTATTTCTTTCTTCGCGATTATCTTTCATACTTTTTGCCCATATTTGTTCCTTTGTTGGTATTTTTTCTTTTATATATATATATATATATATATATATATACATATATATATTATACTTTAAGTTCTAGGGTACACATGCACAATGTGCAGGTTTGTTACATATGTATACATGTGCCATGTTGGTGTGCTGCACCCATTAACTCGTCATTTACATTAGATATATTTCCTAATACTATCCCTCCCCCCTCCCCCCACCCCACAACAGGCCCTAGTGTGTGATGTTCCCCTTCCTGTGTCCAAGTGTTCTCATTGTTCAATTCCCACCTGTGAGTGAGAACATGCGGTATTTGGTTTTTTGTCCTTGCAATAGTTTGCTGAGAATGATGGTTTCCAGCTTCATCCACGTCCCTACAAAGGATATGAACTCATCATTTTTTATGGCTGCGTGGTATTTCATGGTGTATATGTGCCACATTTTCTTCACAATTTCTAGGAACTTTTCATATGTTGAGGATAACATTCATAATAGGAGTCTGTATTTCTTGGCTAGGGCTGCCATAACAAAATACCACAAACTGGGTGGTTTAAACAACAGAAATGGTTTTTCCCACAGTTCTGGATGCTGGAAGTCCAAGATCAAGGTGCTGGCAGCGTTGGTTTCTTGTGTGGCCTCTCTCCTGGACTTGTGGATGGTCACCTTTTTGCGGAGTCCTCACATGGTCTTTCCTCTGTGCATGGCAATTTCTGGTGTCTCTTGTGCCTCCAAATTATTTCTTCTTATAAGGACACTAGTCAGAGCGGATTAGGGTCCACCCTAGCAGCCTCATTTTAGGCCAGTTACTTCTTTAAAGGCCCTATATCCAAACACAGTCACATTCTGAGGTCCCGGGGATTAGGGCTTCAAATAAGAATTTTGAGGGAACACTTCTCAGCCTGTAAAAAGTAAAGTAGAGGTTCTTCTTCAAAGACTTTCCTCCCCATCTAATTAAGAATAAATAGTAACTTCTCTTAGAGGCAAAATTTGTTCAAAGACCTGTGCTAACATCCTTAAACATCTGCTAGCCATAATAAAGAAATCAATTGCACTTTATGTTCTTAGCTCCCACAATTTAGCCTAAATATTTGCCCTGGCATGTTTATACCAGTCCAAGCAGGCATTAGTCATAGCCTGTGTCCTCTTCCTTATTTAAAAGTGTTTTTACCTTTCTCAGCATTCCACAAGTTACTTCCTCCTTCCTTTGTTCTCTTCTGCTTTTGCCTCTTTTAAAAAGTTCTAAGTTGCTAGCCAATCAGGACAAATACAAAATATGAGGTCCCATTCCAGCCAGTAGAAACCAGACACAGCAGTAAGGTAGACGTGTCAGGTTATAAACGACCCTGTCTCCTTTGTTCAGTGTACTCTCGTGGTAAAACTGCTAGCAAGTGTACCCTTTCTGCAGAAAGTAAAAATGGCCTTGCTGAAGAAATTAAATTTATGTTCAAGTGCTATTTCTTTACAGAACCAGGGAACAAGCATTCCTAACAAGCCAATAACAGAGTCCCACATATCTTTTTTTCTGAGCTTGCTTTTAAAAAAAATTTTACCTTGTATATTTTCTCCCTACCCTATGCAGTATAGCCTCCTCAAGTCTCCAAATTTGAATATCTGAAATCAGCTTTGCTCCAGAAAACTGAGTGTTTATCTTTGCCTGGTCTCCCCTAATTTGTCTTCAGAGACAGCTTGATCCAGAGGAAAGGGTGTGATGGGCTTTGGAGTCACTTTGACCTGCCTGGCCTGAAGTCCTGGCAATTCGCACAGCCGCAGGGTGACCTTGGGCAAGTCACTCTATCTGAGACGCAGAGTCTCTTTTCTATAAACGATGCTAATAATAGCCAGCTGGCAGAGCTCCTGTGAGGACAAAATGAGATGATATCTCTAGAACGCGTAGCTCCGTGTCTGGCCCGTCACCAGGGTTCAGTATGCTGCAACCATTGCGATTTTCTTTATGAATAACAGCTCGTATTTATCAAGCATCCATGGCACCGAGGGCCTGAGGGGAAGGGGGATGCAGAGTGGGGTCTGTCTGGGCATCTGCTCTCAGGGACTCATGGTCAGGACCACGAGCTGGAATGCATGGGCCAGGCCCTGCTGTCCTTCAAAGCCCAAGTGGGGAAGGCAGACTCATATCTGAGCCTTGTAAGTGGAAGAGGATTTTCGCAGGTGGGAAGGAGGGGTGTGGGAGAGGGCATTGCAGGGGGAGGGCCCAAGATGTCCCAGAGCAGGGAGGCAGGAAAGGAGAGATCACCTTCATTGGATCACAAGGCATCTTTGTCTACTCGAGAGTTTCTGGTTTGAAAGTGGGAGGCAGCGTGGAGTCTCTGTTGTGGAAACAGGAACCGTCTTTACCTGAAACAGGCAGAACACACAAGTGTTTGATGGAGTTTGACTGTGAGGCCACAAGTGCTTGCAGAGGGAAGGGGCACGGGGTGAGCAGATGCTGTTCACACTACACATCGCTGGCTGAGCCTGAGCTTGCAGGGAGCAAGGGCTCTGCTGGCACGGATCGCAGAGGGCTTGAGAAGGGTGTATCTGAAGCAAGAGTGCTGGATGATCAGAGACATCCCCAAGAAGTGGGGATTGGTCCAAGGGCCGATGCTGGATAGAGGTGGCTCAGTGCCTGGCCCTTTACCTCATCTAATGCTAACTGCAAACCTGCAAGGTAGATATGACCGGCCTTATTGTTCAGAGGAGGAAACCAAGACTTGAAAAGGTGAAATTGTTTACCCAGAGTCAAATTAGGAACTAGGTGGAGGAGCTGAGCTTAGAACCCGGGGAGCCTAAATTCTCTGCATGCACCCCCATGCTGGTTAGAAAAGGGTCTTGGGTGGTGGTGACCCCAGTGAAAGTGATCCCTGTGGAAAGGCTTAGTGCCCTCCACCACCCACCTGCCTTGCCAAGTTCCCTCCTTTCCCACCGTGAGTGGGTTAGGCTGAGAAGGCGTGGGGTTTATGGTGAGCCCGCTCTAGAGAAAAGGGCCCCTTCCACGCTTTCCTTCTGCTGCTGGAACCTCATTGCATGCCTCCACCCTCGTGATCTGCTGGGGTGGAGGAGCCTATTTGGGACCTCACCTCCATCCCCACTCCTGCTGTACAGGGGAGAGAAGGGTCCCCACTGAACACTCTCTGTTCCCCACAGCAAGTGCAGTTGTGTGGCCAGGGCACTCTCAGGTTCCCGGCGCCCTGGGTGCCACTCCGAAGTGTCTGGCTCCTCTCCATGGATCCCAGGACCAGCTCCTCCTGCACATTCCTCATTCTTCTCCCTGCTCCACGTGCGCCACAAACACCTTGATCACCTCTACCGCAGGAACACCTGCTCTCCATTTAACGACCACATTCAAGGAAGGAGAACAACCAGCTTAGCATCATGGTCCAAAATGTCCCCCAGGGGCCGGACAGGGCCTTGGGAGTCCAGCAGGACCACCCTGCTGCCTTTGGGGTGGGGGTGGGGTGAAGACACGTTAAACCCTCTGAACTGCAAGGAGGGTCTCTGTTGCTGCCAGAGCCCCCTCCTCGTCACTCTGCTCACCAAGGAAGAGCATCTGGCTGTTAACTTATATGTAATAACCCTTAAACGCTGCCATTAAGTCACCTGTCATTCTTTTAAACTACCCAGGAAGGGAATTCAGGGTGATATACGGAGGCTTTTATGGCTGGTACTGGGCAGCTTAAGGACTTAGCAGCACACTGAACACACACATTGTTGCATAAATAAGAACCACTGTAATATCAAAGCATCACTCAGCTCCATGCCTGAGTTTCTCAGCAGCACAGAACCAACATCCTGCACCCTGGGTCATCGTCACTTAGACGAGGGGACCTGAGGACAGGGGCATTGCCTCAGAGCTGGACCACTGAATCCCATGATGTTACCACTGCTAGATGCGCCAGGAGACCCTGTCACTTTATCTCCTGTCCCTCTCTCCTTCTTTCACTCAGCCTTCTCCTTAATTACACCTTATGTTGCAAGGGGCAGGGGATGGAAGAAGAAAGGAATCGCTCCCTATCCGAATTAACCTGCTGCATGCCAGGCACTTTACACATATTATCTCATGAAATGCTCGATTGTACACAGTAGTAAAGGTGTTATTGCTCATTTATAGCTGGAGAGACTCAGTAACTTGTCCAAGGTCACCCAGCTTGTAAGTGACAAAGCTGGGATTTGAACCCTGCCTATGGCCCTTGCATATATGTCATTTGCAGGAAACACGGGGTTCTGGGGCCGGAGGGGAGCAGGTGCTGGTGCAGGTGGACAGCCCCGAGGGGCCCCGAAGAGCCCTGTGTGTGGAGGCTTTGAAATCAGGAGTAGGGGGCTCAGAGCATCTGTCTGGGTTTGCAGACAAGGGCACAGCACTAACCTGTGGCTGCTCACCTGCGTGGCTATGCTCACCTAGGAGCACCCACTTGGCAAATGGACAGTGTTAATATTTAATGAGTGATGATGACTTTGGGGGAATTGCTGTTTACTCCCTCAGAGAAAGGCTCAGAATTCACATTGGGCCCCAATGTCCCAGGCAGAGACTCCCCAGATCAGATCCCCACCAGCTGGATCCGCCATGGAGGCCCATCTGCGAAGTAGCTTTGGCGAGCGGGATCCAGTGTCAGGTCCTGAGGGTGGAGGAAGAGCAGGGAACTGGGAAGTAGGGCCCCTGTGCTTGGGAAATTCCACTCATGCCTGGGAGTGGTTGAAGATGAAGCCCAGGCGTATTTCTTTCTTCCACCTTTCCTCTAACCCCCGTCTTGCCCACGCTAACTGGGATGCCAACCGTGGTGCTGGGGTCCTCTGCTCTTTCCAGTTCACAAGGGTGGCCCAAGCATTCCAGGGCTAATTCCACTTCCTCATAAGACCCCAAGGAAATCACATACCCTGGCTGCTTCCGCCCCACGTGAGGATGGCGGCACAGGTGGCCGAGTTAGCGAGTGTCTTTGCTGATGGCTGAAGCCCCCTGCCCCCAGCCCAGGGTAGGGAGTTCTCACTGGCAGTCAGATGCGCCTGATTAACAGAAATGAAAGATGGGCTAATTGCTGCTGAATATGAGCCGCTTGTTTTGTAGGGAGAGCAGGGTTTTCAAATCATGGAGTCCTGGGGGTGCGGGGAAGGACTGTCCTTGGGGCTCCTGGTCCACAGTGTGGTACTTGGCCCACAGAGATGAGCTGCCTGTTGATGGGGGAGGCAGACAGGCTGGAAAATGCGTGGACCATAAGACAGGAGTGGAGCAGGGTTTTTTGGCGCGGGAGGGGATCTCTTACTCTGCAGGAGATGGAACCGGGAGAAGTTCAACAGAGCAGCAGTGCCAACGAGGTATGGCAGGTGGCCATGAAGGCCACAGATCTTGGGACCAAGTGCATCTGTGTTCAAGCCCAGGATCTGTCACAAGCCCCAGCCCACAGCAGGCGCCCAGGAAGTGGTAGCTGTGAGTGCTGTGAGTGCCGTCATTGTGGAGGAGGTAGGGAGGGCATTCCAGTTATAGGGAGCCACATGGGCAAAGGCATCACTGGACCTTGATGCTGCATTTGGGGGATCCTGTGCCAGGATTAAAGGATGCCAGTGGCAGGGGCAGGGGAGGAAGTGAGGTCAGAAAGAGAGATTCTTGGGAACCAGACATCTAGCTAAGGAATGGGGTCTTATGAAGCCAGTGACCATTTCTGAGTAGGGATTCTAGAATCCAGATTTGTATAAGACAGATCGGTGGCTCCCAAATGGCCAACTTTGAACCCCTGCTGGCTGGCTATAGACCCCAAAGACCCCATTTGGATAATACATTAATATACAGAGTGCCAGGTCCCACTTCCAGAGAGTCTGATTCAATAGGTAAGAATGCCTAATATGTATTAAATGTCTTCTACTTGCTGATTTTATCCTATATATTTTACTTTTTTGTTTAACTAATGTAATCCTCACAAGAATCCTATGGGAATAGGTACTGTTATTGTCCCCATCTTACAGATGGAGGAAGTAAAGCACAGAGAGGTTAAGCAACTTGCTCAAGTTGGCACAGCAGCAATTGTCAGAGCTGGGATTTGAACGTACACTGCCTGACTCTGGGGCCCATGCTTTAAAGCACACTGCTATCCCGGTTCTGATGAAGGCTGAGGAAATCTCACTTGGCTGGGCACACGCCCTCCTGTCCATGATTCTTCCAGGCTGCAGATTTGAGACTCATGATCATTGTCAACCAGTGGTCTTACATTCAGAGAAGACAGTGGTCAGGGTAGGTTGCACCTTCAGGAAGGGCTTCATGGAGCAGGTGGACTTAAGAGGGTCAGGTTATGGTGGATGCAGGGAATCAGAGAGGAGGACAATCTCGGTGAGAGGCACAGCATGAACAAAAGCAAGGAAACAGCAGAAATGCAGGCCCGTCGGGGAGGCTGCCTGTGGAAGGACCTGGGAGTGAGGCTAGGTGTGTGGAATGAGCTTGGAAGACACTGTCTGGAGCGAGTGTCTCGGTGTCTTGTATCATGCTGGCCTCACTCTCATGCCAGTAATTGTAAGCCCTCAAGACGCCTTCATTTCCAGAGCCACCCTAGGCTCAGTGAAAATTGAGCCATGATTAAAAGGTCAGCCCAGAGAGGAGGCATTCACAGCTTCACAATCCTCCCAAATGAAGACTCATCCTTAGGGCCTGATGGGATCCCTGGGGTCAGAGGGCTGGGGTCAGAGGGCTGCAGGGCAGAATCAAGGCCAGGGCACCCATAGCAACCTGGAGGGGAAATCGCTCCCCTCTCTGCTCTGGAACAGGAAGCGCCTGAAGGTCCACGATTCCTGGCAAGGGCTAAGTAATAATAGGTAACGAAATAGTCATGCTGAGGAAGGGGTGTAGCAGAGCAGCTAGGAACTCAGTTCCCAGCGTCAGAAAGTTTTCATTCTGGCTCTGCTGCTCACTAGCCACGAGTGACTTTTCCTCTCCAAGCCTCAGTTTCCTCTGCTGTAAATCAAGAATTAATCAAGCTAGAGTTGTCATGCAGAACCATTGAGATAATGCACAATGCTTATCACAAGCGCTTAATAAACAAAAGCCTTCATTCTTATTTCTGGCACAAACTCCCTTGGCCACCTACTTAGCAACAATTCTCTTCTAGCAAAACTTTAATTTTGTTGAGTAATTCCCCTTCCCCCATGTGGATATGGACTTCACGGGGGTGGCACCAACTCTAGAGCCAAGAAGTGAGTGATGATTGGTCTAAGGCTAAGCCAATCCTGGTTGACCTGTTCCCTCTAATAGTGATTGGTTCAACCATGGGCAGCTGATACAGTTCTGTTCAATTAGTGGAAATCTATAAAGGAGCTTCTGGGAAAGGTTGAAGAGGTACCTGGGAAGAAATAGTTCCTTTTCTTCTCCCCTGGACAGGATTGTGTCTGCAGTTGAGGGCTGGAACCACAGCAGCCACCTTGCAGCCATGCTTACAGGCTAAGGAGGGCAGGAAAGAAAGATAGACTTGGGACCTTGATGAGGGCCTGGGCTGATTAATTCATCAGCCCTAGAATCCCCCTAGCTCAGGACTTCTTATGTGAGAGAATAATTTTCAACATTGTTTAAACCAAATTGAGTTTCCTGTTGATGTTTCCTGTTACCTGAGATGGAAGCATCTACCTAATACTCTATTAATTAAAATTTGGTAAGAGTCTGTTTTCCTGGAGCAAAGCACTTATGTACATATTACTTCTTGTTACCCTCACACTAATAGAGCAGAATTAATATCCCTATTTGTCTTAGTCTGCTGTGGCTGCCATAACACATATCATAGACTGTGTGGCTTAAACAACAGAATTTGATTTCCTCACAGTTCTGGAGGCTGGAAGTCTGAGATCAGGCTGCCAGCAGGGTCGGGTTCTGGGGAGGGCTCTCCTCCTGACTTGTAGATGGCCGCCTTCTCACTGGGACTTCACATGGCCTTTCCTTGTTGCATGTGCAGAGAGAGAGAGAGAGACAATGAATCTTATCCTCTTCTTACAAATCCTCCAATCCTATCAGATTAGTACCCCACACTTAGGACCTCATTTAACCTTAATTACTTTCTAAAACCCCTATCTGCAAATGCAGTCACATTGGGGGTTAGGGCTTCAACATATGAACTTGGGAAGACACAATTCAGTCCATATCACAACTGCACACCCAAGAAAAATTAAACTCACAGATATGAAGTGACTTGCCCAAATCACATCACCTGCAAGGGGCAGAGCTGGGCTTTGAACAGAAGTCTGCACTTTAAAGTGTGTGCTCTCTGTGCTAGTCAAGCATCCCCTCTGGTGTGTGTGTGTGACTCAATCCGTAAGTCATCTTACCATCCTACTCTGGGAAAGATAATTAATATAAAATTTTTCACATTTTAAAAAACAGCTTTAGGCCAGGTGCGGTGGCTCACGCCTGTAATCCTAGCACTTTGGGAGGCCGAAGCAGGTGGGTCACTAGGTCAGGAGATCAAGACCATTCTGGCTAACATGGTGAAACCCCATCTCTACTAAAAATACAAAAAATTAGCCAGGCGTGGTGGCGGGCGCCTGTAGTCTCAGCTACTTGGGAGGCTGAGGCAGGAGAATGGCGTGAACCCGGGAGGCGGAGCTTGCAGTGAGCTGAGATCGCGCCACTGCACTCCAGCCTCGGTGACAGGCAAGACTCCGTCTCAAAAACAACAACGACAAAAAATCAGCTTTAATTGAGGTATAATTTACCAACAAAAAAGTCCAATTAGAACTGTCAGATTAGCTGCATTTTGACAAATGTATGCAGTTGTGTAAACACCACCACAGTCAGGATATAGAACAAGCCAATCACTCCCAAAAGTCCCATCACGGACCTTTTGGAATCTCCTGCATCCTGCCCTTAGGCCCAGGCAACAACCCACCTGCTTCCTGTCCCTGCAGTTTGGTCTTTTCTAGAATTTCCTACCAGTGGAAGCATACAGTTTGTGTCTTTTGGGTCTGGCTTCGTTCACTTGGCATGATGCTTTGGAGATTTAGCCATGTGGTTACACGGACCACTCGTTCATCCCTTTTTATTGCTGTGTAGTATTCTAAGGAAATATCAGATGTGGATTTATTTGAGTTTTATTTTGTTTTGTTTTATTTTATGTGTTTATGTATGTATGTATTTATTTATTTGGAGACGGAGTCTCACTCTATCGCCCAGGCTGGGGTGCAGTGGTGCCATCTCAGCTTATTGCAACCTCTGTCTCCCAGGTTCAAGCGATTCTCCTGCCTCAGCCACCTGAGTAGCTGGGACTACAGGCGAGTGCCACCACGCCCAGCTAATTTTTGTATTTTTAGTAGAGAAAGAGTTTCACCATGTTGGCCAGGCTGGTCTCGAACTCCTGACCTCGGGTGATTTGCCCTCCTCGGCCTCCCAAAGTGCTGGGCTCACAGGCATGAGCCACCGCGCCCGGCCTCTTTGAATTTTAAAATCATGCTTTCCATACATGAATGTTCCGGGAAGCTCAGCCTCATGTGTTCTGTGGCTTGCGGGGAATCACACCGCAAAGACAGAAACACCCAGATGGCTGGGGCTGCTGGGCCGGTACTGCTTTCCAACAGCCATCCTGGGATCTTGCATCTAAATAGCTCTAGTTACCTCATATCTCCAGAGAGCTTGCACCCCACCCCCGAGGCATTGCAGGAAGGAATTCCATGTGTTCCCCGAATCCGAGCAGCCCATGTCTAAGCGTCTTCACAGATGGGCAGTTCTTCTTTTATCTAGTCTCAAGCTTTCATGCTTCATTAGTATTCTTCCCGCTGCTGATGAAATGAAGCTTTGAAGTGAGGGAACTGCATGGATCTGAAGGCTCGAGGAAGAGGATGACGGGAAGGCCCAGGAGTCTCTCCCATGTCCCTGGTTAGACAAAAAGCTGCCTGCTCCAGGAGCTGTTGTTGTCACGACCCACCCACATCCCCTCGCTCGCTCTTGTCGCTTCAAGCGTGCCACCCGACTTTCCCCTGCCAGCTCTCTGATTTCTTTGCTTAGGGTTCTCTTTGCCTGGCAGGGCAGTTTTGCCCACCCGATTCCCATCGCCTTCCCCCCCCCCCGGGAAGGATAACTCTGAGGCTCACGTCTGTTCGACACTGGCTCCCAGCGTTTCCCCAGGGCTTGAGCCCCGTTGCCCACTGGGGTAGCTGCCGACGACACGCTCTGCCTGACTTCTCCTGTGCCCTGACAGTGGTTCTTGACATGGTCTGCAAATAAACTACCTGCACCAGAATCCTTGCCTCAGGTCTGCTTCTGGGAAGCCCATTCTGAGCCAAATGGTAGCAGCGAGCACTGGCGGTCTCTGGGGCCCTGGGCTGGCTGCTTTATGCACTGCTTTCATCAGTACAGTCCCCTGAGGTGGGACCGTTCACTGCCATCTTGCAGATGATGGGTAACTTGCCTGAAGTCGAGCACTTAGTGGGTGGCCAAGCCAGGTTTCAGACTCCCAGCCTCTCCCCCACCCACCTCCACCCTGAAACAAACATATTCAAATGCCCGTGTGACCCTTATCTGGAGTTGGAGTAAAACTCTTGGGCTTGGGAGTCCAAAACTCAGAATTCTGTCTCTGCCTCTGTCACAGATGTGCTGTGTGGCCTTGGACAAGTCACTTCCCCTTTCTGGGCTCTATTTCCCCCATTATAATCTGGAGGGACTGGATTGTGTGATGTAAACAGGCCCCTCTAGCTCTGACATTTGGTAGAAGCTAAGGTTGAAGGAGGTGATTTTAGGACAAATACTAGGCCTCCCTATCTTATCTAGCGGGGAGTGAACTGCAGAGTTAGCACCCGCAGACAGCCGGGAGGAAACAAGAAAGAGCCATTTGAAGGATTCAGAGGAAGATGCCATGGAATAACAAGGGCAGCTCCTTGAGGGATGCTGCGGGGAGAGGGGTGCAGACATCCAAGGTTAAAGGCAGGAGGGGTCAGTCTGGAACCTCCTTGTCCCTTGCTCCTGGTGGGAAGTGACCCGGGAAGAACCTGGGGTAGCGGGGGCTCCTTCCTCTGCCCAGTCCCTTATAAGGGGTCCCTTGGGCAGAGGCTGTTCTGAACCCTCCTTCCTACGAGGACTCTCTCACCAGAAGGTCACCTCCCCTAGCACAGGGGTGGCAGGACAGGGTGGAGGGAGAGCTAGTGAGCCAGAGCCATGTTCCCTCTGCCTCCAAAAGCCCAGAGCAAGGCAGAGGGAAGAGCCGGGTGAATTATGCATGTGCCTGTTAATCACGCACTGATTAAAATAATTGTACTAATATTAATTCTTCCAGCCCTCTTGGAGGAGAGGGCAGTGCCTGTTCCCTGCTCCTGGCAGTAGATCATGCCCAGCAGACCTGTGGATTTGTAGGATGCTGGCTCTCTGCCAGTCCCTGGGCATGCCGCTGGATGTGAGCTCATTGTACCCTCTGCCTTGTGAAGGAGGGAAGGCCCGGTGCCTGGCCTGGACGTCTGAAACTGCAGAATGAGGTTCAGAGATGTCAAGGGCCTTAATTACAGACACACAGCAATGAGCCTGGTTGGGAATCAGGCTTCCTGCTCCGCGGGCTGTGGGCTCTGCCTGCAGCGTGAAAACAAGAAGGATTTTCAAGGCAGTGTCACATGGTTGAGCTGCTTTTAGGCAGGTAACTGCAGGAGGGGACACAGAGAGGCATCCTAGCTTAAAGATATCTGACTTGCAAATGACGAGACACCTGGCTTCATTTTTCAGACACCTGAAGGCATTGTGGCAAAGTTAAGGAAGGATCACAGGCTCTGGGGCCAAACAGACTTGAATTCCAGTCTGGTCTCCCCCAGGCTCTAGCCAAGTGATCTTGAGAGCAAGACTTTTCCTCCTTGAACCTTAGGGGTCCCATCTGCAAAAGGAGTCAGTCAAGCCCAGAACTGTTGTCGAGATTAAAGGATACAATCTAATAAGTAGGGCATCCCCTGGCACATAGCAGATAATCCTCGGGAGCAGTTTTCCAAGGAGTAAGCCTTTTCACACTGATGTGCCGTTTTCACGTAACTGGTATTTAAGAGTATCTGCGCCCCTGCCCCTGTGACCTTCTCCTTCCCACCATGGAAGACTTTCCTCTTCTTCCTTGGTGAGGTGGGAGGAGTTCCAGGGTCTCCACAGAGAATTTCGAATACAGAGCAATTCCCCAAGGAAACAATGTTACAAGTCATTGGTAACCACAAATATAAATAAAACGTTGTCAGCTCGCTTGGGGATTAGGGGGCTTTGGGGGCTACCCTGGGACTTTAAGGACAACAGGCCAGCTGTGACTTTAGCAGTGCTATTAGTAGCCTTGCCCACTGTTTATTGAGCTCCTATTTGCTGGGCACTTGACATACATCGTTTCCTATAATTTTTCTGGATGTATTTGAGGTTGGTGAGTATTTTTATTTCCCCCTTTAACAGATGAGGACACCGAGTGGTTTAATTCCAGGCTAAAGTTTGCCATCCTCCCAGTCTGTGCTTTTAACCATGACTTTATTGTATCCACTGACACTGTTTATCTGGGAAGATATATTGCTTGATCCAAGAAGCTGACTTAGAAGTGAACTTTACAGACAGATCCTTCCATAAGCTAAAGATTGCATAGACTCTGGTGGCCTGGAGAATCCAGAGTCAGTAATAATCCAATAGTGGGCACTTTCTGAAGGACTCAGACAACAGGGCAGGTGGTCCAGGGTCCAAGGTTTTTCCTTTGCCCCGAAAAGTCCACGCAGAGCCCTGAGCATGTACCCAGAGATGGCTGAGAAGGACTGTGGTCGTGTGTGGGGATGGGGTCAGTGAGGGGTGTGTGTGTGTGTGTGTGTGTGTACATGGTTCTTGGTACATATGCATAAACCTATCTATATTCATGTGCACATAAAACATAAACACAGGCCATTATCCAGTCTCAGGTTCTCTCTGATGATTTTTTTTTCTGCAGTTGATTATTGCCTTGTCCTGTCTCTTCATCTCTTATTTCTTATTCACAAACACACTTACTGATGTGGTGTGCACTTCATTAATTTGCATGGGTTTGCATAGTGCCTGGGGAATGATCAAATGTCTCATCCTCTCTCTCCACTTCAACAAGGAATTCCCCATTTAGAGCAACGACCCTGTGGAAGGGGGAGTGGGTGTGTTTGGGTGATTGGATCAAGGAGGTGGCACATATATGTTAAAAAGTCATATTCGGTATGCCCGTTGTCTTCAAAATATATCCTATGGCAAACAAGCTTCTCAGTGAGTGGAGAAGATGATGAATTTGGATCTCCTAGGGGGTGGATGAAGAGGCGCTGAGATTGGTGAGTTTATCTGAAGGGGCAGGGGTGGGATGCAAAGGTGGGCACAATGGGGTGAGTTTCTTACTTTTTTTTCTAGCTCTCATTGGCCAGTGCTTAAGCCATCACATAGATTTCAATCAGCTGTAACAGATATAACCTTGAAGTGTGAGGTTGTCAGGAAAAAGAAGAAAGGAAGGTGGGGAAGTGGGGAGAGAGAGAGAGAGAAAGAGGGAGCAGGCTGGAAAAGAGAGAAAGGGAGTGTCAGACACTCTGACAACAGCGTCATTCCCTCCATCGTATCCTGTTGACCTGCCCCAGGCCAGCCCCAAAATGCATACAGCCAGGTCTTGCCCAATCAGATATTCTCGTTATCCCCTTAATTATTCTTTACAATTAAGCTGTATGTTCTCCATTTACAGAAGAGGAAGTGAAACCATAGAGAGGTCCCTTGGCCACCGAAAGGGAGACTCGGGTTTCAGCCGAATGTCTTTCTTCCTGAGTTCAAATCCCTGATCCACCTCTTACCATAATACCATGTGATATTGAACGAGTTATCTAACTTCACGTTGCCTCAGTTTCTGCATCTGTGAAGTGGGGATAATACTGCAGAACTATTAGGGTTGTATAAGCCTTAGATGAGTTAATGTACATAAAATGCATAGAACAGTGCCAGGTGCATATTAAATTCTGTATAAGTAAGTATTAGCTATTATTCTATTGTTATTATTCTACGAGCATAGACTGTTCAGTTAAAAATCTTGTCCCTCCCTCTTTCTCCCCAGTGCCCCTTCCTGCCAGCTTCTCCTTCCTTTTAAGAGTTAAGCCCTGGGGTCGGCTTCTCTGGCCAGCAAGTGATGTCATCCCCCCTTCCCCTTCCCCCTACCCCACCCCAGGGTCTGGCCTCCCAGAGGATGGGTCTGTGCCTGTTTTCCAGACCCCCAGGCAGGCAGCAGCTCGGGGAGCGAGTGCAGGGATGCTTATTCTCCGCCCTTCCTCTCTTTGAGAATCTAAGGGCATAAGTTAGATAACCGTGACACCTGTTTTAAATTAGCCTTCAGAAGCCTCCGACAGCTGAGAAATTATTTAACAGGGAAAGAATTGAGTACATGAATAAATATTAATATTAAATCACCACTTCCCTAGATTTAAGAGGAAGGGTGGGGGACTCACCAAGAGATGGAGGCAGCAGGTGTCCTGGAGATGCCACTGTGCAGGGCTCAGAGAAGCCAGCTGTGGGGTGGGACTACGGAGCCACCGACCATTGGTCACCTGGTTCCTGTCCAAGCTGAGAGGGGACTCTGTCCATCAGGGAGGCTGGCAGGTGGCAGAGGCAACATCCAAGCAGCTCACGGCAACTCAACAGGTGCTCGTTTGAGCTCCAACCTTCCCAGGCTGCAGTCTTGGAGGGAGAGAGACTCCACCTGAGAGCTGCCCAAAGCATGGAGCAGACTCCCACCCCCATCCCTCAGAGAGGGGCCACTGTCCCAGCCCAGCCTGGCCCCATCGTGACTTTCATGGGTCCAGCAGTGTTACCTCCGTCGGCCCCTGCCTCCATGTAAAAATGGTAAAATGTTTATTTTATGACCACATTGGAATAAAGATGTATTCCAAAGATGTAATCCAGGCTGGATTCGTAATTCTATATTCATTATTATTTTATTCATTTTTTTTCCGGATTTTAAAAGGAATCAAAATGAAAACATATTTTGGGCCCTGGGTACGGTGCCTACTGGGCCTGATGGAGGCGACAACTCTCTGGCTGGGGTCGGGGTGGTGGATGCTTGAGCCAGGGAAGCAGGAACTGGTGAGGAGGGGTCGGCTTGGGGATGAGGGTCTCCAGGGGATGGCAGAGCCACCCAAGGGATGTGAGGATCTGGAAACTCAGATCCCATCCTTTATGTCCAGATCACAGATTGAAATTAAGTAAGAATCATCAATTTCTATGAATAACAAAAGTAATAATAATGAGTATGAATGAATAGCGCACTCCGCTTTGACTGTCCTGACCACCTTGGCATTCTTCAAAAGCCTCCAAGCAAAAGGAAAAGAAACTGCCAAGCACATTCCAGGCTCAGGGCCTTCGCCTTAGCTCTCCTGGCCTGGCATCCTCTTTCCTGGTATTTGAGTGACTTGCTCTCCCTTCTTCTTGGGTCACCATCCTAGTGAGGTTCTTCCTGGCTTTTGGATCGAAATAGCCCCTCTACTCCCTTTATCCACTGTTCTTTTCCCCTCCTTAATTTTCTCCATAGCACTTCCTGCTTCCTTATATTCCACTGCGTGACACATGGAAACATAGGGTATAATAGAATATACGCTGCATGTGGCAAGGTGTAGATGTTTACCAGGTTGTAGGGATTTTGTCTCATTCTTCTTTGTGCACTTAGCATCTAGAATAGTGCCTGCCATGCAGGGTGCTCAAAAAATCCTGAATGAATGAATGAATGAAACATGTCTGGCACATACATGGCAGTTACAACCATCTTTGTGCCTAGTGCTTTGGGTTGCTGAGCCCTCAGCCTTCAGTGAGGAGGTATTGGCCTTCTTCCACCATTGCAGAGACTGAGGCCTGGACATACAAACAAGCATGCCCCACAGTCATACAGTTAAGGTAGATCAATAGCTTCCCTGGATAAAACAAAGTGTAGACAGGTCCAAGGTTTGAGCAAAAAAGTGGTTTGGAAGGCGCAGTTATGGAAGGATGAGGGAATAAGGGGGCTGATGATTTCCCTTTCTACTCCAGGTTCAGCATTTCAGTTTCTGTCTGCACCAGAGCCTTCTAGGCTCTTTGTTGGAAACTGTGGATGTCATACTATAGCTAATACTTACTTATACAGAATTTAATATGCACCTGGCACTGTTCTATGCATTTTACGTATATTAACTCATTTAAGGCTTATACAACCCTGATGAGTTCTGCAGTATTATCCCCACTTCACAGGTGCAGAAACTGAGGCAACATGAAGTTAGATAACTCGTTTGATATCACATGGTATTGTGGTAAGAGGCGGATCAGGGATTTGAAATCAAGAAGAAAGACATTGGAGTTGGGGACACTGGTTTAAGTGCCTGCCCTGCAGAACCTAAGCAGATCTGTTTTCCCCTGGGCCTCAGTCTCCCCCTCTGTAAAAGAGGGAACTGGGCCACAGTCTGAGATCCCTGCATTGGGCAGGGCTGAGTGCTCCCTTCTTCTGCATCCAGGCTTCCCACCAGGGAAGGGAATGAGCCCTCCTCCTTGCTGCCTCCCCTCCTCCTAGTCCCCGGCTCAGGGCCCGACGCCTGCAGGTGGTGGTGGATCCTCGGTCGTGCGGCGGTTGTGTTCTGGCATCATTTAACACCTGCCTCATATCTCCGAAGCCCCATCCTACACGTAGCTGTGAGCACATCGCTCTGCTGAACTCCAAATAGACATAAGCCACTGCCCTGCTCGGCTTCTTGTCTAATTATGGCTGCGACATTGATGTGACAGGGTGCGTTTAATTACAGGACCATGCACACTGACCCAAATGCTGTTTTGGCCCAGAATTTTCCAGCTTGAGCAGCCCAAACCCTGTATGTGATGATAATAATAAGGACCTTTAGATTGTGCTGGGGATTAAATGAGATAATACACGCTTCTGGCAGGGAGCAGGGCACCAGCCAGTGACCTGTGGTCAGGTCCCAGCTCCTCCTTCCCCTTCCTGCTCCTGACATGGATGCCCACTCTGCCTAGCCATGCCCTGGAAAGGTGCCCATCCTATCTTGGCTAGGCAGAATGTCAGCTCTGTCTTTTTTGAATTTGTCCTCCAAGGATTTGCAGGAGATGGGAACAGGGGAGGCCTTCTGAAGATAGTGACTCTTCTCCCAGCTCCCAGAAGCACATCTGGCTTGGCAGCATCTTTGGGCCACCCAAAGCCAGGGTCCCTCGGCCCAGGCAGCATTTGGGTCAGTGTGAGGGCCTTCAGTAAGCACATGTTCCCATCTTGACACCACTGCCATCACTAGATAAGACACTGAGAGGGACGGCGGGCTGTGTTCATTTTGTGTCTGATGAGCTCTGCTATGAAATGAGGAAAGCAGTTCAGAGAAGTTAAGCAACTTGCCCAGAGTTGTCCAGCTAGGAATTTCCACAGCTGGACTCAGATTCAGATCTCTGGGTGTCTGCCCTATGCCAGGCACCCCCATTTGTTAGCCTTTAAATGGGATCTGAAACCTTTATTTATCGGGACAAGTCCTGAGTGTCCAGCAGACCAAGCTTTCCTTCCTTTCCTTCCACCACGGAGTGGAAAGTCTTGCCACCACTTCCAAAAGGTTTTTTGTTTTTTTTTTTGTTTTTTTTTTTTTAGACAAGGTCTCACTCTGTTGCACAGGCTGGAGTGCAGTGGCGTGATCTCGGCTTACTACAACCTCCACTTCCCGGGTTCAAGCGATGCTTCCACCTCAGCCTCCCCAGTAGCTGGGATTACAGGTGCATGCCACCACATCCGGCTAATTTTTTTGTATTTTTAGTAGAGACAAGGTTTTGCCATGTTGGTCAGACTGGTCTTGAACTCCTAACCTCAGGTGATCCGCTCACCTCAGCCTCCCAAAGTGCTAGGATTACAGGCATTAGCCACTGCACCCGGCCCCCAGAAAGTGTCTTTTGAGGGTAACTTGTTTCTTCTTTTCCTGAACCTGTGGCATATGTCACAACTCTTAGCAGCTGTCCCAGCACTGGTTCTTTTCCCTCCTGGCAGTGACCAGAGCTGTCATTAAGTGACTCATTGTAAGAGCAGAGACTGTCTCTGTCACCACTGTTGAATGAATGAATGCATGCATGGATGAATGAATCAATGAAACATGAAACTCTTTCCTGAGTTCTGTCCTTTCACTGCTCTAGCATGCTGCCCTCTGAGCACTTCCCACCCCTCGAGGGGGGTCATCCGTATAGGGGCGGGAACAGAGCCAAGGTGCCTAATAGGGTCCGAAGCCTCTCCACCTGGTGAAATTGCCTGTAGATTCCATGTCTGTGTCTGTCCACTTGACCCATGCTCCAGGCCCCGCTGCCCTCATCTCTCGTTCCCCTGATGAATCACACGAGGCCTGGTGATACAGCATCATCACTCTCCTTATCCAGCAGACGCGACATCACCCTCCTTCACCCGCTGCAAACTGGCTGCCCAGGCATTACAGGAAGCCACCCTGCCCCCTCCTCGGCCTGGCTGCCCTCGCCTCTGTAATATCCTTTTTCTAATAGAGTGACCTGAACCCTATGTGCTGTTCTAAAAGCAGCCTCGGAAGCCCCTGAGACAGGCAGCCAGGTAATTCCCCTGGCGGAGGCACGATCTTACCTTGCCCTGCATGTCTGAACCTGCTGGCTGGCTGAAGAATGTCCGTTTTATAGAATATAATAAAATAAAACAGGTTCATTCCACGAATTTTGAGGCACCATCTAGCTCTGAGATTTGGGGGCTCTTCCTTTCCATTAAGTTGTAAACTGCATGAGAACTGGACCATGTCTGTGAATGGGTGAATTTTATTTTATGTAAATTAAACCTCAAGGTAGCTGGTAACAATGAATGCAAGTAGATAGGATATATGGCAGCTGAAATAATATTCCAGGAACAATGATAACCTTGTACATCTGGTACCCATGAGGAGGAGGTCAGAGGTGAGCCTGGAAAGCTGGCACAAGCCCAGGTCATGGATAGCCTTGAGCAGCATTTGACATCATGAGATACGTAACAGCCATTGCTGTGTAACAGCCAGCCCCAAACTCAGTGGCTTAAATATAACCATTTATTCTCCTACCACAGATTTATGGTGGGTGGAGGTCAGCTTGCGTGAGTTGGGCTCAGCTGGGCCATTTAAGCTGCTGGTCCAGCTGGGCTTGGCTCCAGATGGTGGGTTGAACTGTGTAGTTCATTCTGAGGTCCCAGCTGAGGGAGCAGCAGCTCCCTCGGGTGGCGGGTGGTGCGGGGGGGAAGCTCTTCTTGTGAAGGGGGCAGAAATGCAGAAGGGAGGGTCCCACTGGGCAAGCCTATTCCAAGCCATTGCTCAACCGAACATCCCATTGGCTAAAGCAAGTAACATGACAAAACCCCACATTGATGGGATGAAGAAGTAGGTTCTGCCCACAGAGAAGGGGAGAAGGGAGTGGGTATTTGCCGAACATCAGTTCAAGCATTCACAAGGTAACACAGGATAATGTCAAGAGAATAGGTTCTGGAGTCTGGGTTCACATTTTGATATTCATCAGCCATGTGACTTCAGGAAAGTAACTTCCCCTCTCTGTGCCTCAATTTCCCCACCGAAAAAGCAGATATCAGACATAGCCCATTCAATGACATAATCTCCATCCAGCCTTCTAGCCTTGGGCTTCTCACAGACTGAGCACTTATGTCCACCATGATTTCAAAGATGATGGGAGATATTCCAGTTTCCTCTTTGTCATCCTTTCTGGTTCCCCGCATCCTCCTTTCTTTCTGCTGGGCCAAACCACCCTCCCTTCTCCCCCTCCCCAGGGCCTCCACTCTCTTCAAATATTTGGAAACGTCCCTGAGGTTCCCAATCTCGGTCATGGTTAAGCCAAGCTACACAGATTTAGTTCCTTTAATCTTTCCTCGTAAATTAATCCCTCTGAACCTTTAATCATTTTCCTCGAATGAGATTCAAATGAGACGCTTTTCTGGACTCCCACCACACACAGGCTGCAGCCTGGTGACAGCCTGTCATGCTGACAGGTTTCTTGCCCTTTGGAGAGGGTGCACCACGCTGCCCCAGAGATAAGAAGATTGTGGGTATCAGGAACTCATACCAACAAAACAACCCAAGCTTTTGTGGGTGTCCTGCCTCTTTACCTGTGTGTTTCCTGAAGTAGGAATGGGTGGTTGATAACGTGCACCCTCCCTCCCCCAGCTCCTCTTATGACCCACTGGCTACCAGTTATCCCTTATATGGAATGTGTGCCCTGTCTTTGTACTTGGCATGTCAAATCCTCACGATCTCCCTGAGAGGTGAGATGAGACCATAATAAGACCGTGAGTTCAAATCCCAGTCCAGACACTTCTGAGCTGTGTGACCTTCGGCATGTGTAAGTTAACTGTTTTCTCACCTGGAAAATGGGTTCATAAGAGTACCTGTATCATAGAGTTGTTGGAAGAATACAAGGGACAGCTTCAAGTAGTATTTGGCACAATAGTATTTGGTCTTGATGAATGTTGGTTGTTGTAAGTCATAATTACTCATGCATGGCAGATGGAGAGAGTCATTCAGAGAGGTGAGGTGAGCTGCCCAAGTTGTAGAGATGGGATTAGAACCCCTCTCTTAATGTAGGTCCAACACTCTGGCTCAGCCTGGCAGAAAGGGTGCAAGGGATCCCTGCATAGTGGGACAATGAGTGGGATCCACAGACCTATCTAGGGACTAATGGAATGTCAGATACACGAACAGCTTGTCCTTCTCTTAGTCTCTGGGTTGTGGGTTTGGAAGCTGGCTGCTTGTTTCTATTACCTTCTAGGAAATATCCTTCTGACTGATCTTCAAGTGGTTTCCAAGTATTAAAGTCAATGGTTGAGGAGAAACACTGAAACAAAACATATTCCCTCCCAGAGTTCCGCCAGGCAGCAGGATCCACATGAATTTGTAATTCCTAATGGCATCACTCAGGCATTGCTTGGGCATTTAAGCTGCAGGTTGTGTAGCCTATAGACAGCTGGGGTATTGTTACACTGGGCAGATCTGAGTTGAATTTCTTCTTCCTAATTGTGAGGGCCTGGTGTTAAAGATAGATTTTGGAGTGAGACTTCCTGGCTCAGAATCCCAGCTCTGCCTCTTACTCTCTGACCTTAGGCAAGCAACTTTACCTCTCCGTGCCTCAGTTTCCCCATCTTGGAAACACAGGGATGATAATAATAGCACCTATGTCATAGCGTTGCTGTAAGGATGAATAAATCAAAATGTTGAAAGTGCCTCTGAGAGTACCCAGCACAGGAGAGCTGGTCATGTGTTTGTTGCTACTGTTGTTGCCATTTCACTGTATCTCTGCAGCTGGGCAAGTCATTGCCCCTCTCTGAGCCTCAGTTTCTATAAAATAGGTGCACTGGTCCTTGTCTCCCAGGGGCTGGGTGAGAATCTGGTGAAATAAAGTGGTGGAAAGTGCCTAGCCAAATGCCAAAGCGTTATGCATTTTGAGGGATTATTAGGGGGATGGCAACATAAGTGTGAGTGGCAGTTAGGTGAGTGATGAGCTGGGCTATTTAAATGAGAACTTTGAAGCTCCCCAGAAGCCTGTATTCCCTGTCCCCAAACACTTACTGTGTTGGAACATCTCGTAGTTTTCCACTTTCCACCTGGGAGACTGATTTGCTCAAAATTGGCTTGGGGAGGGCAAAGCTCTTAGGGGGTTGAGCACAAAGGGACAGGGAAATTGTAAATCTTGCCCCCAACAGTGAGTTTCTAGATGATTGGGAAATGGATTGTTGAATCTCAATCTCTCTGTCTCCTGCTCTTCCTCCCTCCTCTAAAGCAATTGAAGAAGAAGATGGATACCATCTGTCTCAAAGCCGGGCACCTGGAAATCACTCCTCATACCTCCTTCTTCACCCTCCGTGGCTAGTCAGTCACCAAGGCCTAGAAAGATCCCTCCAGAATAGCACTTGGAGTGACCCAATCTGTCTCCCTGGCTGGAGAGCCCAGTGTCTCTCCCCTGAATGTCTACAATGACATCTAACTGCATCTCTTACCTCCTTTCTTGTCCTTTTAGAATCCACTCTCCAAGTAGCAGCTTGCAGAGTATTTAAAAAACACTCATTTGATCGTCCCCCAATTCTTTGTTGGCTTCCCTTTTTTAAGAAAAATGTTCAAAATCCTATAAAGAAGGACCTGTTGTTACCTTATGTTGCAGAGGGGGTTCAGTCCAACTTCAGTGGCTTTGCATATGCCTTTCCTGCCCCCTGGAATTCTCTTCCCTCCTCTCATGATCTCCCTGCCCACACCTAACTTCCCTGGGGTAACTTCTGCTCATTCTTCAGGTTCCCATTGCCTTGCTCACCGATGGAGGCCTTCCCGGCTGTGTCTGGGATCTATGCTGTCATAGCATCCTCTGTCTTTCTTCAACACACTTATTTTTGTAACCATCATCCCTCCTGTGACCATTGTTTTAACCTCTCCTAGGGGAGTGGTACCATAAAGGCAAGCTCGGGCTGCTATAACAAAATACTGTAAACTGCGTGGCTTCAACTATAGATATTTTTTTTTTTCTCAGAGTTCTGGGGACTAGGAAGTCCAAGATCAGATGGCAGAAGATTTGGTTCTTGGGGAGGGCTCTCTTCTTGGCTTGCAGATGGCTGCCTACCCACTGTGTCTGAATATGGCAGAGAGAGAGAGACAGAGAGAGAGAGAGAGAGAGCGAGTGAGCACACTCTGGTCTCTCTCTCTTCCTCTTGTCACAAAGACACTAATCCCATCATAAGGGCCTCTATTAGTCTGTTTTCACACTGCTGATAAAGACATACTCAAGACTGGGTAATTTATAAAGTAAAAGAGGTATAATAGATTTGTAGTTCTACGTGGCTGGGGAGGCCTCATAATCATGGTGGAAGGTGAAAGGTACTTCTTACATGGCGGCAGCAGCAGAGAATCAGAGAGCCAAGCAAAAGGGGTTTCCCCTTATAAAACCGTCAAATTTCACGAGACTTAATCACTACCATGAGAACAGTATGGGGGAAACCACTCCTGCGATCCAATTATCTCCCACTGGGACCCTCCCACAACACATAGGAATTATGGGAGCTACAATTCAAGATGAGATTTAGGTGGGGACACAGCCAAACCATATCAGGCACCACCCTCAAGACCCATCTAAACCTAATTACCTCCCAGAAATCCTACCTCCAAATACTGTCACATTAGGGATTAGGGCTAGGGCTTCAACATATGAATTTTTTCTGGGGGGGTGGGGGAGACATAAACATTGAGTACGTAACAGGCAGTTATGTTCCTCTCTGGACCACTGATTCTGAGCACAGTCCTTGGTAGTAAGCGGACACTCAGAATGTTTGTTAAATGAATGAACAAATGGATAAATGAATGAATGAATGAATGAACACACAAGTGAATACATGAAAAAAATTATAGTCCTGCTTGAACATTGAATCTGGAGGTCCCCCCTAGATTTTGGAGGAACCCTGTGAATCCACGTATGCCTCAAGAGGTCTTTGTGACAACAGGGGAGGCTGGATAAGACACTATTCAGCAAAGACTCTATCTTTTCTTAGCAGTGACCTAACTGGTAGCAAAGTTGTGGCTTGCTAGGATATTTTGACTTTTTGTGAAACAAAAATAAATTTTCGAAAAAGAAGAAGAGGAAAAAGTCACGTGGAACTGCTCCGATCTCCCAGCCATGAAATATCCCCCTGGGATTAGATCCCCCGCTGTGAAGTATTGCCCCATGATTAGATCTCAAGCCGTGAAATATAACCATGAATTTAGATCTCCTCCTTGGAAATAGAGTTTGCTGATTAGATCGCCCCCATAAATATGGCCTTTGGGTTAGTGCATGCCAGTAAAATATGGCCTTTGATTAGATCACCGCAGGGAAGGCTGAGGTGCTAGCTGAGAATAGGAACTCTCACCACATCCTCACAAAGTAAAATATAAATATATGGAGAAGAAGAGAAAGCAGAGGAGGTAAATTAATAACGGAGACATTTTGGAACTTGGACTTTCTTGAAGGTTGTCAGCGTGAGGGAAGGGATGAGGACAGACCTGGGCGTGTAGACTCCTTCACTGGGTAACCTGGTGCTGGTGACAGCTGGTGTATGAGGTTCCCTGTGTACCCAGAATTGTGCAGAGCACTTCATGTGTGTTAGCTCCTCTAGCTCCCAAGAGGAAGGTGACATTATTATGGTCCCCATATACACATGGAAATTGAGGCACAGAGAAGCAAAGTCAGTTGATCAAGGACTCATAGCCAGACGTGTCAGAGCTGGATTTGAACTTGGCCCCTCTGCCCCTTGAGCCTTTACCCTTAGCCACTGCCCTTTGGTTGGCCCAGCCGATGCCACTCCTGACTTACAGTGCTAGGGCAGTGTGGCTCCCACAAACCCTCTGCTGCTGCAGGGGTGAGGAATGAGGATCTTTGTGAGAGTCAGAGATGAGCTGGCACTGCCCCTGGGCTCACCCTGGCTGAGGAACAGAACAGATAATCCCAGAGTCAGAGCCCAGGGAAAGGCCAGGGAGGCCCTTCCCCACACTTAACAGGAAGCTCAGGCCCAGAGATGGGCAGTGGCAGCAGGCCCAAGGCCTCATAGCGGGGTGCCAGCAGATCCAGACCTTGAAGCCAATGTCGCCCGACTTTGGGGCAAACATCCCCTTCTTGCTATGTAGTTCTCTCTCGCGCTCGCTGAAAGGAGCAGAAAACTAAATTTGGATCATGAGTTTATTCAGAGAGATGGCTTAGTGTCATCACCTCCCAGCTCACTTAGTAATCATGTGAGCTGGACATTGTGCTGGGCACCATGGTGCAGCCGTCTCCAACCTTTTTGGCACCAGGAACCAGTTTCGTGGAGGATGAACTTTCCCACAGACCAGGGCAGGGGCGAAGGTTTCAGGATAATTAAAGTACATTGCATTTCTTGTGCACTTTATTTCTATTATTATTACATTGTAATATATAATGTAATAATTATACAACTCACCATGATGGAGAATCAGTGGGAGCCCTGAGCTTGATTTCCTGCAACTAGATGGCCCCACTGGGGGTGCTGGGAGACAGTGACAGATCATCAGGCATTAGATTCTCATAAGGAGCTCACAACCTAGATCCCTCACTGATGCAGTTCACAGTAGGGTCCGTGCTCCTATGAGACTCGAATGCCGCTGCTGATCTGACAGGAGGTGGAGCTCAGGTGGTCATGTGAACAATGGGGAGTGGCTGTAAACATAGATGAAGCTTGCCTGCCATGCGCTTCCTGATGTGTGGCCCGTTTCCTAACAGGCCATGGGCTGGTACTGGATTTGAACTTGGTTCCTCTGCCCTGGAGCCTTTACCGTTAGCCACTGCCCTTTGGTTGGCCCAACCAATGCCACTCCAGGCTTGTGGTATTAGGGAAGTGTATGGCTGCTGCAGGGGTGAGAAGTGGGGGCCGGTACCAGTCCACGGCCTGGGGGATGGGGACTCCTCCCTTGGTGGGCCACCCTCAGCCCCCTTCCTGGACAGAGACCCTGCTCACAGCTGATCCATGTCTGGGAATTGCCCTTGAAGGTCACCGCCAGACCCAAGGTGATGCTCTCCAGAGGCGGCCCCCATCTGTGCTGCTGGATGAGGACACAAAGCCCTGCCTCTTCCCTCAATTCAGGGAAAGCTGGTCTCAGCTTCAGAGCTCCCAGCGGATCCACAGCCAGCTCCCTCTTTGCCTGGTCTCCACTTTTCTGCAGAAGCTGTCTTGAGAGTACCACAATCTCCTGCACACAGCTGTCTATCTCATGGTCTGTTTCCTAAGCATACTTGTCCCTCTGACCCTCCGATTCCATCTGTGAAATGGGAATGGAACACCTAGTCAGGTAGTCTGGAGGCAAGCATGCCAGTGTGCGTGTGATGTGTGCACAAGATTCCTGGCACACACTAACTGTTCATAAATATTTGCCAAAATCCCCGCCAGGTCATCTGGAGCTAAGAAAGTCACAGAGAAGGGATTCTTCACCTCTATTCATCTGCAATGAGGGGCCGATAAGCCTGTCTTGTGGGTCATTGTAAACTCTGCTGGGCAGTGCTGGGGACAGTGGGGGTGAGTGGTTCCTCCTCAGACTTCATCTCTGGTCCCTCTTTCTTTCCCTGCAGGGTGCTCAGTGAAAGCCCCGGGCAGGAGGCTGGCCACTTCCTTATCTCACAGGAGCCAGCCACTGGCCAGCTGTTATCGGGGATTTGTGAGCTTGTAAAACATGGCCAGCTATCACGCCATCTCCCCAGGGCACAGTGCTTTCTCGGCTGGGCCTAATCACTGGGTGATCTTGGCCTGTGATTGAGGGGAGAGCTGGGTTACCCTGGGAAGGCAGCAGCCAAGTCCTCTGGAAAAGGCTGGGGTGGGTGGAGGAGCTGGGGGGCATCAGGGCCAGGCCTGCTGGGGCTGACACATCACTGGAATGGACCATGGCAGATTCCATGCCCCACTCTTCCTTCTTCTCTTCCCTGCAGGGAGATGGTAGAGTGTGGGGGGACCCTGCGAGGCTCCAGGGACCCAGAAGGAGATAATTCCAGAAAAAACATTCAGAACTGCATCAATGTCAGTGGCCCCATCACCCATTCCTCATTAAGCACCCACTCAGTGCCAGGCCCTCTGCTAGGCTATCCAAAGTGCTGGACTTTGCTGTGTGACCTCAGGCCAGTCACTTGCCCTCTCTGAGCCTCAAGTGTCCAATAGGAATAATAGTGCCCATCTCACCAGGTTACTATGGGGATCCCTTGAGGCAGTGGATATGAAAGAATTGCCTTACAAACTGTGAAGTCCTGTGCCCATAAGGATGAGATCAAAGGATAAGCCTGCATGTGGATTACACACCTAGAGGAATGGCTTTAGAGGGATGAGGGACATCTCAGGGGGACCAGAGAAGGACTCCCGGAGCAGGAGATTATGTGAGGCTTTGCTGAAGACTCTGGGGGAAGGAGGGGTTGAAATAGAGAGGGCATTCCAGGCAAAGGGAATGGGATCCATACGGTCTGCTTGGGCAGGGGATACACGGGGTGTGTATCCCCTGGCGCGGGAGCACACGGCTTGAGCTGTGTGGATCTGTGGCAGGCTTGCGGGTTGGGGAAGCCGGGCCCATCTGGCTCTGTTTTTCTGCTGTCATTTTGGATGCTTTTGTGCTGAATTCCCCTTTTGTCACTGTTTCCCTGCGATTTTCTTTTGAACCTGGCATCTGTTTGGGGCTTCATCCGGTCCCTGCCCCCTGCGTTCTGAGGCTCAGATCTGTTTGCAACCTGGGCATCTGCTCTTAGGGCAGTAGGTGGTTCCGGCTGCCTCAGCAGGTCTTAGAGCCAGGGTCCGGGATGGGTGGGGCGAGGGCCGATCTTTGTGGAAGGCGCTGGCCCTGCCTGACACAAACATGTGACATCTGCCCTCCTGAGAGTCCAGTAAGAAGCTTTCTTCCTCTCTCCAGCCCTCCTGGGCCGGGGAGGGCTGCCACGCTCTGTCATGCACACCTGTCTCCCCCACCAGGCTTCAGATGGCAGAAGAGCCCAGCCTTCCCCAGCACTGGCTTTGGAGCCACGCAAGCCTGGGTGGACTCTTGGCTCTGCATTTACCACGTAAGCATCCTGAGCTAAACCTCCAGAAGCCTCTGTTTCCTGCCTCTGTGAAATGGGGATCATGCTCCCACTTTGTAGTACCATAAGGATGCAACAAGATCAGTCTTGTCTAACACCTTCTTGCCTGTGGTCAGCAGACTGGGGCATGAACACGGCTCTGGGCCGAGTCTCTGGAGTCTGTATCTTGGTTCTTTCAAGGCATATTAGTGAATCTCTCTCTGTGCCTCAGTTTTCTCATCTGCAAGATGGGAGTAAGACCTGCTTCATAGAATTAATGGAAGTACTCGAGTTTGTATATCTGCAACGTACTTTGAAGGTGCCTGAGGCACAGTTAGCGCCATGTGGGTGCTCACATTGTCATCCCTACTGGTGTTGTCCTGTGACTTCACTGGGACCCATAGAGGGTAAGGCCATTGCCAGGCTTGCAGCTGGGCATACTGGGGACCACAAGGTTCAGCATCTGCACTGGGATCCTATAGCTGAGCTAAGATTTGAGTCTGTGTGCTGAGGGCTGGAGAGCAGTGCAGAGGGGTGATCAGAAGGCCTGGGTTGGCATCGTTCCCCTGCAATGAATTATCTTGGTGGACAATAGCCAGTTGCTTCCATACTCTGGGTTTAATTTTGGTTTCCTTCTGCCAGAAAATTGGGATAATCTCCCTCCTGAAGTCTCTGTGAGAATTAAACAAGAAAATAAACGTGAATATCCTTTGAAAGACATAAAATGCAGTGGGCTGATTCAATTCGTTTATTCGACACATATTAATTGAATATCTACTAAGTGGGAAGTGCAGCCCTGGCGCTGAGGATCTGGGGTGAATAAGGCAACACTGGAATCCTGGTCCTCACAGGCCTTCACTCCAAATGGGCAGCAGGTAGCACCCCCCAAGCAGAGAGACAAGCACACCAAGTTCACGGGGCTGAGACAAGGGAAAAGAGAAGTGGCCCGCAGGGAAGGGGGTGAGGGCTGTGTACAGGGGCTTTTGAGGAAGGGCATTTGACACCAACAGCTGAGTGAAGAAAGAAAAAGCCCAGACTTGTGGGGCCAGGGGTAGTAGGCAGAGGGAAGAGCAGCATAGAGGCCCCTGTGGAGAAAAGAGGCAGTGGGAGAGCCAGTGTGGCTGGAGCTGTGGTCAGGGGCCAGTGCTTACAGGGCTCTGTGGGCCAAATTTAGAATCTGGAATCTAGTCCAAGGGAGATGAGAACCATGGGAGTCTGTATTAGCCAGGGTTCTCTAGAGGGACAGAATTAATGGAATATATATATATATATATATATATATATGAATTTATTAAGCATTAACTCACGTGATCACAAGGTCCCACAATTGGCCGTCTGCAGGCTGAGGAGCCAGGAGTGCCAGTCTGAGTTCCAAAACTGAGGAACTTGGAGTCCTATGCTCGAGGGCAGGAAGCATCCAGCACGGGAGAAAGATGTAGGCTGAGAGGCTAGGCCAGTCTAACCTTTTCACGTTTTTCTGCCTGCTTTATATTTACTGGCAGCTGATTAGATGGTGCCCATCCAGATTAAGGGTGGGTCTGCCTTCCCCAGCCCACTGATTGAAATGTTAATCTCCTGTGGCAACACCCTCACAGACTCACCCAGGATTAATACTTTGCATCCTACAGTCCAATCAAGTTGACACTCAGCATTGACCATCACAGAGGCTTTGGATGGGGCAGGGATGGACGGGGTGGGTGTTTGTCTATTATATGCTTATGTAACATACAAATATGGTTTAGCCTACAATGGAACAAGCTGAAGGGGAGTTTCCCCCTGAGTGTGGGTCTGTGTGTGTGCTGGATGCTGCCACACTTGAGGACATTCAGGAATCAGAAAAGGTTTGGACTAGTCAGCCTCAGTAAGCCCTGTGACCTGGAGATTCTGTGGTTTTATGAAGTAATGATCATGTGGGCTGTTTCCTAAGTCCCCAGAGAGTGAAAGAGTGAATGAGTGAATTTAGGATAATAGGAATTTAGGATGTGACTGGATGTGAGAGACGCTGGAGCAAACAGGTCAGCAGGGGAAGCCACTGGAATTGCCACTTCCACAAAACAGCAGTTCTCTGTTTTTGGTAAAGGGAAGAGAAAGGAGACCCTCCTACAGAGTTAAAAAGGGAGGAGAGCGAACATGTTTCATGCAGGTACCATGTGCAGGCTCTGTGCTGACCATTTTACAAACAATCCCCCTTTGACCCTTATTATCTTAGCTTCCTAGGGTGCTATGACAAATGATCATAGACTGGGTGGCTTAGAACAACAGAAATGTATTCCTTTGAAGTTTGGGGACTGGAAATCTGAGATCAAGGTGTCGGCAGGGCCATACTCTCTCTGAAGGCTCCAGAGGAGGATCCTTTCTGCCTCTTCCAGCTTCTGGTGGTTGCCAGAAATCTTGGTGTTCTTTGGTTTGTGGATGCCTTGCTCCAAGCTCTGCCTCTGTGGTCACACAGCCAACATCTTCCTGTGTGTCTCTGTCCCTTCTCTTCTTATTAAGACCCCAGTCATATTGGCTTTAGGGCTCACCCTCATCCAGTATGACTGCCTCTTAACTAATTACAACTGCAAAGACCTATTTCCAAATAAATTCACATTCTGATGTTCCAGGAGGACAGGGATGTTGTGGGGTTCACTAGTCAACCCAGGAGACCCACTCTTTTGACGGAGTGATAATGTCACCCTCTGTTCTCAGACTGCTAATAGACACACCCAAGACTGGGTAATTTATAAAGAAAGGAGGTTTAATGAGCTCATAGTTTCACATGGCCGAGGAGGCCTCACAATCATGGTGGAAGATGAATGAGGACCAAAGTCATGTCTTACATGGCAGCAGGCAAAAGACCTTGTGCAGGGGAATTCCCATTTATAAAACCATCAGCTCTCTTGAGACTTATTCACTGCCACAAGAACAGTATGGGTGGAACAGCCCCCATGATTCAATGATCTCCACCAGGCCATGCCCTTGACAAATGGGGATTATTACAATTCAAGGTGAGATTTGGGTAGGGACACAGCCAAACCGTATCACGCCCCCACTTCACAGAGCATCCAGAAAGTTAAGAAACTTACTTAAGGCCACAGAGCTAGAAAGTAGCAAAGCTGGATTTGCACCCAAGAGCATCTTTGATGAGAGTCTTCACTCACTCTACACAGCCAAGCTGTCTCCAGGGGATGGAATGTCATGCCAGCCTCGGAACAGCACAGGGAACTTGGGGTGCTCTGGGTGCCATGGATGGATTATAACGGCTGGAGCAGGCATGGAGACAGGTCAGTTGAAATGAAGTTGGAATGAGGATCAGAACAGGCTTGGAGGGGTAGAGGAACCCCTTCTTCCTCTTCCTTCTTCTCCACTTTCTGGAACCTTCTGAACCTAGCACAGAGACCACCATCCTCTAACACCTTCCCAGATTCCCCAGCTCTGTGTGAATGTGTTCCCTTGCTCTGAGCTGCCCAGCCCTGTTGTCTGTGTCTCTCTGGAATGAATTCCATTCTCTTTGCACCTGGCGTTCTCTTTGGACCTCCTCAAGGCCAGGGCTTGCTCTTTTCTCCTGCATTCCCTGCACCTAACACAGGCAGCGGCACACAACAGCTACACTGTGGATTCACTGATTCCACAGGAGTTTTTAAACACAATTATGTGTTCAAAGCAGAAAACACAGATCGGAATGAAATGAAAGACAGTCTGGTGGGGACCAAGACTCATAAACAGATGCTGGTCCCTAGGGCAGTGCATGGCAATAGTAGAGCCCAGAGAGAAGCCTGGTCCAGACTATGGTATGGGAGGGAGGCAGAGAAGTCTTCCCGGAAGAGGCAGCAGCCAGCGCAAGTGGCAGGTGCAGAGCCCTTGGGCAAAAGCGAGAGCTCAGCCTTCCGGAACTGCAAGCAGCTTGGTGATGCTGGGGGGTTGTGTGCAGAGAGACTTGGGAAGGGAAAATGTTGATGGAGAGGTCCACATGAAGAGGCTGGGGCTTCATCCTGGGGTATCCCTTCTCTTGAGATTGACAGTAGGGTTGAGGAGGATTTGAAGAGTTTAATCAGGGGGCTGAATGTGGTCGGATCTCTGTCAGATATCCAGAGGCTGGAGGCAGGGAGGCCGGGGAGGATGCCACCTTATAATCCCTGAGAAAGATGCCAGCAGGCTGAATGGATTTGGGGTTACAGGGAAGGGAGGAGTAATTTGGGTTATTACTAAATGCTCGTTGAGCTGGATTCTGTATTGACCTGCAGGACTCCATCTGACCTCATGGCAGGGAGGAGAGGCCATGCCTTGGATACTTCCTGAGTCCCTGCAGGGCGCGTCTGCAGAATCCAAGTGTGCAGTGTGCAGCCAAGAGCTCAACAACCAACATACTTGGATGTCAGCAAGAGAGCCCAGGGTCTGTCCTCACTGCCAAAGCTTAGCAGGGGGCTCCACAGGGTCCTGAAGGTACCCCCTGAAAAATTATCCGTGTCAAGGCTGACCTTTATTGAGCGCTGTCTAGTTGACAGAGTCTGTTAGAAGTGCTCTGTTTTATCTCATCGGAGCCACATAATGGCCCCATGAGGTGGTGCTCTTATTATATCTGTTTGATAGACGAAGAAACTGAGGCTCCAAGCAGGGAAGTGACTTGCCCAAGGTCACAACCCTAGGCAGTGGCGGAGCTGGGACTTGAACACATGATCTTGAGCCTCTCAAGCCCAGGCCTCTGCTGCCACCTCTGGAAGATGCTGTTTTCCCAGGAAGCTGATATCTCCAGGAAGACATCCTTCTATGCAAGCCACAGAGACAAGTGGGGGAGCCGCCCCGCGCCCCTGTCCAGATGAGTGAAGGAAGACGGACGAGCTGGCTTCCTCTCTTTTCCCGGCTTCCCGGTACCAAGTATATATTTTTTCTAATCGGCCCGGCTGCTGATGGTTATCTGGCTTCGCTAGAGAGCGAAAGAGACTTTGTGTCAAATGCTGAAAAATGACTTTTCAGGCAGCCTCTCTGTCTCCTGAAAGGAGGTGACGTGCTCAGAGCATACAAATCACTCAGCACTCGGGTGTCTCGATGCGAGGAAGGAGTGTGTTTGGATTGCTAAAGCCACTCCTGTCCCTTCACAAGGTCATGGGCGGGCAACCCAGTCTTGTCAGTGCCTGGAGAGCAGAGAAGCCTGGTGCTGAGAGGTGCTGTGGCCCCCAGATGGCAAGCCTGTGGGGTGTCTGGACCCAGGAGGGGTCCCTTGGATGCACAAGGTACAAGAGTCCAAGAGGGAGGCTGACCTCAGATTCTAGGTCTCCATCAGCCCACAGTAAGCTGTGTGACCTTGGATAAGTTACTTAACTTTTCTGGTCCTTGGAAATCTCGCTCCATAATTATCATCCCACAAATGCTGTTTTCAGCTAAGCCATTCACCCTGCTGGATGTTCTAATAACTGCATTTGTCTGGTGCTGACAAATCCTCAGTGATTCCCAGGCAGCAGAAACTTGCCTGGTACCTACAGAGAAGTCACTGGGTGTGAAGGACAAAGGCAGACGTTGGAACACTCCAGAGAGGGCCTTGAATCCAGGCTCTGGAGGCAGCCTGTGGGTTCAAACCTTGGCTCTGCCACTCAACAGCTGAGTGACCTTGGGTATGTGACTTTATCTATCTGAGCCTAAGTTTCCTCATCTATCAACTGGGGAAATAACCAAGACTACCTCATATTGGGGCTATGGTGAAAGCCAAGGGCTTAGAACGATGCCTGGAACAAGAGTAAGCCTTCAGCCAGTGTCAACTCCTGTCACTGTGACTGTATCTTAGCTGTGCTGACGTGGCCACTGGCTTCTATAAGAATCCAGTGGATTCTTGGAAAGGTGTCGTAACCTCTCCAAGGCTTGGTTTCTTCATCTGTGTAGAGGGGATGGGGATTTAAAAATTCAATGTGCTTAAAATGCTTGGCACACAGCAGTTTCTTAATCACTTGTAGACATTTCTCTGGCTCTTTGCAGAAAGATATTTTAAATAAAATTTCAGTTTTCAAGTGTATCTGATATTTTGCAATCCTTTGAAAAGTTATAAAGATGATGTACACAGTATATTCTGTCTCGAAGTGAACACGGGGTTGACCGGACAATGCCATTTTCTGAGTGGTCATACCAGAGTAAGAGCCCACTAGAGATCAGAACTTGGGGGAGAGTGCCCAGAGCCAGCTCCAGGGAGTAGGACCTGCCCCAGTCGTAAGTGGCAGCTCTGGGTCCTGCCTGCCTCTCTTCCTGAGATGCCATTTATAGCTGCCAGGACCCACATGGGCCCGTAGGGTGGCCCCTGCCCATGCAGAGAGGGGAGCAGCTGTCATTGTAAGAACTGACTGAGCCCAGGAGCCAGGCTCCCAGGGTGCCAAGGGATCGTCGTCATTCATCTCCCCCGTTTTTATTTTCTTCACTATAAAGCATAGAAAAACCACATAGCCAGACCTTAAAAAAATACAGACGGTCTCCAGATGAGTCTGTGATGTTAGGCAAGGCCTGCCAGGCGCTTTCTTCATGCTGTAATAAAACTTGCTGGGGAAAAATTCTAAAATTACGGAGGAGGCCGGCAGTATAAAATGTATGGGATCGAGAGAGAGAGAGAGAGAGCAGAGTATTGCAGCAGTTCCACACTGGGCCCCAGGTGGAACGGGCCTGGGTCATCCGATGGCAGAGTGACGCCACTTCTGTCACCACCCCCCTGGCCCTACTTTACTGCTGGGTGTTTTGAGGATCTAATAAGATCGTGGGAGTAATAGGCTTTGTTATTTACAAATAATTCGAATAAAAGGACAATAGGAAGACCTCTCCCCTGCCCCCTCTGCCCAGATGCCCCCACAAAGCAAGACTTCTTGATGGTGGCAGGTTCCATGGGCCAGATGAGGGTGGCCCCCTGGGACTCTCTGTCTTTCTCCCCTGCCCATCTCACTGGTCCCCCTTCCCCACCGGGCCTTGGACTGGGGTGCTCTGGTGCCCGTAAATGGGCTGAATGAATTAGGCCCATGTCCTTCTAAAGCAAACTTTTAAAAAATACTCAGTTTTGCAAGGCCCCCCGGTACATTAAACAGATAGAAGGGAGGGTGGCTGTGGTGAATAAAGAGTGGGTTGGGGCCCCTGCACCCATCAGTAACGTGCCCTGAGTTCAAATACTGTCCCTGCCACTCACCACCCAGGGGATGTGTTTCAGTGTTTCAACCTCTCCCAGCCTCTATCGCATCATCTGTAAAATGAGGATAGTGCTAGAACTCACCTCTCATGGTGGAGATTCAGTAAGACAAAAGATGCGCGTGGCTCAGAGTAAACTCCTCAGATATCCCCATTACAACAACGGCTACTGTGATTTGACTGCTGTTGGATACACGGACATCCAGGCGCCCCTCGGATCCTGGGCACCGGCTCTTGAAGTGCCCTCACAGAGGCCCTGTCAATCCAGGCATCCGACTCCACAGTTCTCAGCTTCCCAGCCCTGGTGACTCCACTGCCTCCTCTTTGGCCATCTGCATGTGCGTGATGGGAAACTGTGCCTGTGCCTCTCCTCGGTGCGGTAATAGAGCCCAGAGGGAGCGGGTGGCAGCCCCCCTCCCCCTTCCCTGGTCTCCCTCCCTCCCTATCTCTCACCTCGGCTGCAAAGCTCCGACTTTATTTAATCGCTTCCATTGTCTGCTCCACGCCTGGTAATCTCAGCTGGGAACACATGTTAACAAATGGGCAAAGTTTTATCGGGAGCTCAGAGCCCCTCCCCGCTTCGTCAGATAAGGTGCTCTTGCTTGGGGGCTCACACTAGGGAAGCTGCTCCCGGCACCCCCCACCCCCGTGAGAATCCATCCCTAGGCAATTGCATTGTGTGAGCAGGGTAACAGGAGGGATGGGTAGGAGCGGGTCCAAGGGGGCTCTGGGGATCCAGACAAAGACCCCAAGCCCCTGCTCCTTCCCCACTCATGGGTTCTGCTGCTTCTCCTGCTGGCTGGAAGACCCTTGAGATTCTGCCCATTGTGGGACAGTGGGAAGGCTTGCCTTAGTTCTTGGTTCACATCCGGGCTCTTGCGTCTTCCCAACTGCATGATGGTCACTTCCATTCTCTGCATCTTGGTCACCTCGGTTATAAAATAAGAAACAAGCCTATCTGTCTCCTGACAAAGAGAGTTTAAGTGAGGTTATGTGAGTGAAATTATCTAGGGAAATGCCTGGGGCTTAGTAGGTAGACAGCGCCCCCCTTTGCTTCCTACCTGAATTAGTTTCCTAGGACTGCTGTAACAGTGGCTTAAAACAGCAGAAGTTATTGTTTCACACTTCTGGAGGCTAGAAGTCCAAGATCGAGGTGTGGGTGGGCCACACTCCCTCTGATTCCTGCAGGGAATAATCCATCCTGGTGCCTTCCTAGCTGCTGGTGGCTGCTGCAATTCTTGGTGTTCGGTGTTCCTGGGCTTGTGCCTGCATCCCTCCGGTCTCTGCCTCTGCCATCACGTGGCCTGCTCCCTCTGTGTCTGCTTCTGTGTCCAAATTCCGCTCTTCTTATAAGAACATTATATTCAATTCGGGCCCTTCTTCATCTTAACTTGATCATGTCTGCAAAGACCCTATTTCCAAATGAGGCCGCAGTTACAAGTGTAGGGCTTAGGATTTCAATGTACCTTTTAGAGGGATATAGCTCACCCTACAATGCTACCTTTTGGCTAAGCCTTCCTAACTTGAGTGGCCGGGATCCGCGTTGCCCTTGGATCAGCCTCTGTCACTGAGCTGACCCTGCTTTGAGTTTCACGTGATTTATGTCATTGACTTTACCCCAGCCCCATGAGGAGGGATAATGAGGAGGGGTCCACCTTTGCTCTTCTGCTGTGCTATCCTGTTCTGTGCTAGGGATAGGTGTAAACAGATAATAGTGTTTACATGAGACAG
This sequence comes from Pan paniscus, assembly GCF_029289425.2. Taxonomy (NCBI): domain Eukaryota; kingdom Metazoa; phylum Chordata; class Mammalia; order Primates; family Hominidae; genus Pan; species Pan paniscus. The sequence goes on along the minus strand of NC_073249.2, from coordinate 208,917,408 downwards.
GGGCCACACTACGGAGATAAGCATTTATGGAAGCAAAGATGGTGTCCCTTTCTCACTAAGTGGAAGTGAAAATAGGAAGGCTCTCGAGAGACCCACTGAGCTGGTCCTGGAAGGGTAAAGAAGGCATTCTGGGAAGAGGAAAGAGCTTGAGCTGGGGACTGGAGGAAGGAGCGCCCCTGAGCTGTCTCAGCATGGGTGAGCAGCCCTGGGAGACTGAGTCAGGGACTGAGCACGTGCTCAGGGAAGGATGGAGCTCCCTGGAGGTCAGGCTTTAAAGGCAGCCGGGCTGACACTCAGAATGGCCAGGCTAAGAAGTGCAGACTTGATCGTGCCAGCACTGGGGAGCCAGTGAAGATTGTGGAACTGAGACATGGTAGGAGCAGAACCGTGGCTCCAAGGGCTAATCCAGCAGCAAACACATTTCAAAGTTTTTGCTGAAGGAAAGCCTCACCACGGAGGGACACAACAAGCACTGGAATTTCAAGGAGCTGTGGAAGTCTATCATCCAGAAATTCCCCAGAGGAACCTCCAGCCTGGCTGGGTGGACAGCACCCATGTCGACTCAGCCTCCTGGTCCTGATTCCTCCTTCACGCTGGTGAGGGACACCAGGCATGGCCCCAGGATATCTGGGAGCTGGGACCCAGCTGCTCTCCCTTCTCAGGGAAATAGCAAGGAATAGGTATCTATGGACTTTGCCTCCTCTGCCCTCTCATTGGGGTGTGTGTCGGGGGGTCTGTCCGTTACTGGCATCCCTCTCCCATCCCATGCCCAAGACTTTGACCTTTATAGCCAAGTCTGAGCTGTGCTGATAGAACATCCACAAAGTCAACAGTGGGAAGGTTCCACAGGCCCAAGCATCCCTTCCTGTGCCCTACAAGTGGAATCATTTATTTCTGTCCTCTAATCTTGATTAAACCCATCTGAAAATAAGTTAGATATCAAATCTATGATTTCAGTCCTCCCTCCGTTCCTGACCCTCTTCTCCCTCTAGTTGCCCCAAAAGTGGCCAATTTTGTTCAGGAGAGCACCAAGCACTTGGAAAATTCCATTCCCAGCCTTCCCAGCTCATTTCTGCTTCCACGCACCCTGCTGCCTCCTGACAGTCTCACTTTTAACTCTATTTACATTCTGGAAAGTACATAAGATTTTTATCATGTACTTTCCTAATGTCAATTTTCCCCTGATGAGAATAAGGCTATAAACACCCATATTTTCATAAGCCTGTTATAGTCCTCCATGTATTCAAAGTCGATGAGCAATGCAATCTCACATTCTCAGGGCTGGCTGGGACTGGCACAGGAGGACGGCTCAAGGCAAACTCTGGGAGCCAAACTCCTAGGTGTCTTCTTTGTCTTTCCTTGGGTTACCACCTTCATTACCTTTGGGGGCCCTTCTTTTATGCCTAAATCTGAGTGGTCCTTCTTTTTCACACTGCTATAAAGAAATACTCAAGACTAGGTAACTTATACAGGGAAGAAGTTTGACTCACAGTTCCTCATGGCTGAGGAGGCCTCAGAAAACTTACAATCATGGCAGAAGGCCAAGGAGAAGCAAGCACCTTCTTCACAGGGTGGCAGGAGAAAGAGAGAGAGAGAGAGCCAAGGGGGAAGAGCTATTTGTGAAACCATCAGATCTCATGAGAACTCACTCACTATCATGAGAACAGTATGGGGGAAACCGGCCCCATAATCCCATCACCTCCCACCAGGTCCTTCCCTTGATACGTGGGGATTACAGGTTGAGATGAGACTTGGGTGGGGACACAAAGCCAAACCATATCAATCAGTATATCTATTTTTGGTTGGAACCATCAAAACCTGCTAGACTACTCTTAAGCTGTGGGAATGGACAGACACCAAAAATGGCACCCAGAGAAGGCACAGACTATGCATCCCCTAAACCTTGTTATCCCAGGGAAAGGTGCCAAGGGCCTGGTCCATTAGACCCATCCCAGTCTTGGCTCTGGGTGAGGGACACCATTCGTGACACTCTACACACTTCTAAGGAAGTTGGGAGTGGCCAGGCTGCATCAGGCTAGCTGGGTAACACTGGGATTTGCAAGCCCCTGAGCCTCTGGGTGGTTGAGTGGGCTTTCTCTAGAGGACATCACAACTCAGTTACTGAGACGTTTTCTTATCAATCTAGTTTTACTGAAACCTCATGGTCCTTCCTGCTGAGCCCACTTGTTGCTAGGCTAGGTGGGGAAAGGCTCCAGGGATGCTGCAACAAGCAGGCCTTTGCCTCCTCAAGTCTAGGGACATGACTGGCTCCACCTCTGGCCCTTGATAACTAATTGTTTTTGTTTTGTTTTGCTTTGTGTTGTTTGAGACCCAGTCTCCCTCTGTCGCCAAGGCTGGAGTGCAGTGGCGCGATCTTGGCTCACTGTAGCCACCGCCATCCAGGTTCAAGCGATTCTTGTGCCTCAGCCTCCTCAGTAGCTGAGACTACAGGTGCATGCCGCCACACCTGGCCAGGTTTTGTATTTTTAGTAGAGACGGGGTTTCACCATGTTGGCCAGGTTGGCTTTGAACTCTTGACCTCAAGTGATCTGCCCGCCTCAGCTTCCCAAAGTGCTGGGATTACAGGCGTGAGCCACCGTGACCAGCCCCTTGATAACTAATTGTTAATGAATGAATGAATGACTGTTTGTATATCCTTGAATCTGAAGGAACTTCATTCACCAGAATGAGAGCAGCAGAGTCTGCTATGAAGGGGAACAGGTGGGGTGGGGGCGAGGGTGGTCAGAATCCTGCCTCCAGTATTAGTTATTTCTAAGCCTGGGGTCAGCACATGTTCCTGTAAAGAGCTAGATGGTAAACATTTTAGGCTTTGTAGTCCACAGGGCAAAATCGAAGCTGTTATGTGGGTATTTGTATATCATTTAAAATGTAACTATTTATAAATATGCAAATCATTCTTAGCTGGTGGGTCCTACAGAAACAGGCTGGCCAAGATTTGATCTGGGGCCATCGCTTGCCGAGAGCTGTTCTAAGCCTTGTTTCCTTTATCTGTAAGATGTGACCAACCTCTGTTTCTGAGGGTGGTTGTGGGTATTCCATACACCAGACAGAATGTGCCTGGCAGCGCTTAGCACATGGTAACACCATAATCCTAAAAGCCCTATGGGATGGAGGGCTTACTCCCAGGCACTCCTCTGAGAATATGAACTCATAAGCTCCTCTGACCCCATAACATAGGTACTGTTCGGTCTCCATTTTACAGGTGAAGAAACTGAGCCTTAGAACGATGCAGTCATTTGCCCAAAGTTACATGTTGGTTAAATGGCAGAGCTGGGATTTGAACACAGGGACTCAGACTTCAGAGCCTGTGCTCGCAACTTCAGTGATCAGCAGCTGCAGTAGTCATTGTTGCTGCTGTTAATTATCCTTCTCAGGGATCCAAAGGAATCTAAAGCGAGCCAGGACAGGAACACTGCCAGAAAATGGATGATACAAAAATCTTCCTTCTTTGAGTGTGGCGTGCGCTGCTTGGTTTTATTTGGCCACCAGTTCACCTCTTGGGTTACCATGGCTTGAATCTGTTGGTTTGACATCTCTGAATGTGTGCTCAGAGGTGGAGGGGAGATGAAGGGGAGAGGGGCTAGAGAAGGCTAGGTCAAGTAGGAGGGCCATCCAGTTTACAAACACACAAGGCAGTGTGTGTCTGATCTCCCTTGGAGCATGAGAGCTGGCTTCTCTCAGTCCTGGAAAGAGAGATTTAGGTTGGGCAGGAGCAGGAACTAGAGAAACATCCTGAGAATGGATCACATTCAATTCATGACCTGGTTTTAGCCCAGAGGCAGGGGGATGACTGAGTTGACCTTTCAGGGCTACATCCTGTCTTCCTGTTGGGCTTGGGAGTTTATGACTTGCAGAGAAAAACTACTCCATAGGTACAAATACCTTCCTTACAGTTCAGGTGTTCAAAACTCCCTTTTCGTTTTTTGTTTAAAATAAACTGATGTTGGACACACAGCCTCTGAGAGGATTTCCAAAAACTCCTGGAAAAGTTTTAGATCGTTATCATGTAGGACAGAGAGGGATGACATTTACATGTCAAAAGATGCAAAGGCCACAGAGTCCTGCTAAAAAGTTGATGGGGAGAGAGAGGAATGGGGGAGAGAAGAAAGATAAGAAGGGGAGAGAGAGAGAGAGAGAGAGAGAAAGAGAGAGGGAGAGGAGAGAGGAGGAGAGAGAGAATTCTGCAATATTAACCATGGCTTTCTCTGTGTAGTGGTTTATAGGAGAAGATTTTTGTTTTTTATGATTACCTGGGTTATTTTTTATTTTCTACAATAAACATATATGATTCTTGAAATCACCAGAGAGAGATGTCATTAAAGATTAAAATATTGATAAGAGTGGGTCTGTGCCTCTTCTTCCAGAGCCAGGTAGGAGTAGGAAGCTACCTTTCCAGCGAGAAAAATCATCCTGTTTGTACAGGACACGTTTCTCATCCGGTGTTTCCTTGACTCCCTCTTATCTTGCTGACAAGGAGAAGAATGGAAAAGGGACTGTGATCGAGTGAGGCCCACAGAGCATGACTCAAACAACCCATTGTGAAGGAGGGTAATCGCAGAATCAGCTTTGGAAATCAAATAAAATGCCATGTCTTGTAGCCAAGAGACACTGCCCAAGCGTTTGATTTTAAGCTCAGCTGAAACCCTGGAGTCTGTCTTGAACTGGGAGGAGGACTGACTCAAGGTGGGACTAAGGTGATCTATATGAAGAATTCTAATAAAAATGTAGATTGGAATCAGACTTAGGAGAAATCGTGAATGATAACTGTCAGGGATTCGTGAGAAAGATTCAAAATTCTACCTACGGGGTTCTTTTAAATGCTTGCCCTGTATGATGATCTCTTTTAATGCTATGTTACAGAATGGTCGGGTTGATGTGTCATTTTCAAGAAGCAGTAGAAAGCACTTAACACTATGCCTACCTCATCATAGGCCTTATAAAATGTCAACAATTCCTGGATACTGTTTCTTCTGCTGGACACACTACAGTGAACAAAATAGACAAAACCCATCCCGTCATGGGGCTGACATTCTAGTCAAGGGGTAGATAAATTTTAAATATGGTGTCAGGCAAAGATGTAGTGCTGTAACAAATAAAGCAATTTTCAGGATAGAGAGAGAGGTTAGCTGGGAATTTTAGAGCATTTGAGACTGGGTAGTCAAGGCTTCTGTGGGTTATGACATTGAACAGAGACCAGAGCAAAGTGAACGAGCAAGCCATGTGCACAGCTGGCTCAAATGTGTTCTGGGGCTGGGTGCCGTGGCTCATGCCTGCGATCCCAGCATTTTGGGAGGCTAAGGTGGGAGTATTGCTTGAGCCCGGTAGTTCATGACTAGCCTGGGCAACATAATGACACCCTCATCTCTACAAGCAATAAAAAGTTAGTTGGGTGTGGTGGTGCATGCCTGTAATCCCAGCTACGGGGGAGGCTGAGGTGGGAGGATTGCTTGAGCCCACGAGTTCAAGGCTGCGGCGAGCCATGATCGCACCACTGCATTCTGGCCTAGGTAATAGAGTGAGACCCCGTCTCAAAAAAAAAAAAAAAAAAAGAGTGTTCTAGGAAGATGGAACAGTAAGTGCAAAGACCTTGGTGTGGGAATGAGCTTGGGATGTTTAGGAATGAGCAGAGTCCAATGTAGCTGGAGCAGAGTGGGCCTGAGAAAGTGGTAGAAGTGAGGCTGGAGTGAGAGCTGGGTGCCTCACCGCACAGGCTTCTGGGCCATGGAGAGGACTTTGGCTCTGACTGTTCAGTATGATGGGAGCTACCTGAGGGCTTGGCACAAAGGAGCAGCATGATCTGCTTGATGCTTCAGAGGACTGCTGCTATCTCAGATAAACATGTTGTATTGGTCTGCTGTTGCTGTGTAACAAATTACTACACACTTAGCAGTTTACAACACCACCCGTCTATTTTCTCACAGTTCTGTAGCTTAGAAGTCTGAGTAGGCTACACTCAGGTCTCTACTCTGGGGCTCACAAGGTCAAAATCAAGGCATTAGCTGACTGGGCTCTTATCTGGAGCCTTAGGAGCAAGAATCCACTTCCAAACCCATTTAGGTTGTTGCAGAATTCAATTCCTTATGGGTGTAGGACTGAGGTCCCTGCTTCCTTGCTGATTGTCACTCTCTTCTCCTGTAGACTGCCTGCATTTTTCTTCAAAGACAATGAGGGCATGTTGAATCCATCTTGGACTTTGAATCTCTTTGGCCTCCTCTCCCATCCCTAGAGGGAGAAAACTTCCCACTTTTAAGGGCTCATGTGATGAGAGGAGGCCCACTGGGATAATCTCCCTATCTTAAGGTCAAGGGTGTCATGTAACATTACATGATCATGGAGTGATAACCCATCATATTCATAGGTTCTGGTGATTAGGATGCAGAACCTTAGGGAAGGGGATCGTTTTTAGAATTCTGCCCACCTCATGTGAGGCATGGTTTAGCTCTCCTTGCGGGAAAGGCATCTGGGTATGTGGAAGACTCTCTAATATGGACCATGAAATCCAGGGTTACAAAGTCAGGACTACAATACCAGTCTTTATTGCACTCCCTCAAAGAGCATTTATTAAGCACTTCTGCATTCCTAAAAGTGTTTTGCATGATGAAGGATTTAAAACAACAGCAGACAATTGCATATCACTGGGGAGCTGAAACTAATGATGCAGAAAGCAAGTACTGGATTTGGTAAAATGCAAGGGAGCTCAGTGCTAAAGGATGCAAAGGCAGGAAGAATCTGGCAGGGGCTGGGATTCCCTGTTGACACCTCTCCCACCAGACCAGTCCATGTTCTGGTCTGGTGCCTGGCTCAGAAACTAGCCGGTGTTTCATAAATATTTGTCCAGCCAGTGCATGAATCAATGTGCTTCAGTTTTCATACCAGTAAATAGGAGTATTGGCCTCCCCACATGTTTGTGGGAAGATCAGATACAGAAGGGCTATACACTTGGAAGAAAAAAAACGGGTTCAAAAGTCAGTGTCATTATTTTAGTGAGTGGCAGGAATTCGCTTTGACATGCCCCTGGGAGAGAGATAGGAATTAACAACCACATCAAATGCAAATCATTGGCCAACAGGGGAGTTTTCCGAAGGGAAGATTTACCGGAAAAAGTTTGGGTTGGTGGAAGGAATAGCACAGATGCCTGAGGGCCCCTGGGAGGAAGGGAAGGGGCCCAGAGGCCTGGTGGGCATGCTGAAAGCAACCTTCACCTTCTTCATAACCCACCTGATCTCCTTGCCCAGAGCAGAATTCAGTTCCCCTGGGAAGGAATGTGCTGGGAAGCAATTTTTCCTTCCCCTGGGAAGGAAGGAAAATGCTGTCCAAAGGTTTTGGGTTTTGGGCCGTTCTCCTTCAGTTTAGGAATAATATATATATATATTTTTTGAGACGGAGTCTCGCTGTCTCCCAGGCTGGAGTGCAGTGGCGCAATCTCGGCTCACTGCAAGTTCCGCCTCCCGGGTTCACGCCATTCTCCTGCCTCAGCCTCCCGAGCAGCTGGGACTACAGGCGCCTACCATCAAGCCCGGCTAAATTTTTTTTTTTCTTTTGTATTTTTAGTAGAGACCGGGTTTCTCCATGTTAGCCAGGATGGTCTTGATCTCCTGACCTCGTTATCCGCCCGCCTCGGCCTCCCAAAGTGCTGGGATTACAGGCATGAGCCACCGTGCCCAGCCCGGTCTAGGAATAATATCTTAATACCAATAACAGACTTTTCTCATAATAGCCCCAAACTGAATGTCCTTCAATAGTAGGTGGAAGGAATAAGTGGATTGCAATATTTCACACAATGAGATACTAACCAGGACACATTTTTTTGAAAGCACAAACTCCTGATAAATGCAACACATAGAGGAATGTCAGAAACATCATGCTGAGAACGTGTAGCCAGATGCAGAGGGGCACATACTGCACGATTCCAGGTATGTGGGCTCAAGAAAAAGCAAAGCTAATCTATATGGAGAAGCCAGCATAGAAGTTATCGTGGGGGTGAAGGTAGTGACTGGGGAGGAAGGAGAAGGTGGGAACTTTCTGGGTTTCTGGGAATGGTTGAGTGGTGTCTACATGAGTGTGCACATAAGTAAAAATGCATCGAGTTGCTCGCTTGAGCATTTGTGCATTTAACTATGAATTATACCTACAAAAAGGAATAAAATCATTACAATAGTGGTAGCATCAACCACATTTTGAGTGCTACATTAGCACTATACAGCTATTATCTCCAACCTTGGGAGATAGGCATTATGATTCCTGCTTAATAGATAAAAAGACTGAAGCTTCCTGTGTCCAAGAGCATAGTTAGGAAGTAGCAGAACAAGATTCCTGGCTGCTTTCTTGGCCTGTCTCAATGCCTTTCCTATCAGGAAGGCCAGGTGACCTGGGCCCAGGGCCTACCCAATACCTGCATATGGAGGGCCTGCCTTCTTTTCTTTTCTTTCTTTCTTTCTTTTTTTTTTTTTAGACAGAGTCTCACTCTGTCGCCCAGGCTGGAGGGCAATGGGGTGACCTTGGCTCACTGCAACCTCTGCCTGCTGGGTTCATGCGATTCTCCTGCCTCAGCCTCCCGAGTAGCTGGGAATACAGGCGCCCGCCACCACACCTGGCTAATTTTTTTTTTTTTTTTTTTAGTAGAGACAGGGTTTCACTATGTTGGGCAGACTGGTCTCAAACTCCTAACCTTGTGATTTGCCCACCTTGGCCTGGTAAAGTGCTGAGATTACAGGCGTGAGCCACCGCACCCGGCCAGGCCTGCTTTCTTTTCTAAATGGCACTGGACAGTTGGTGGAGTGTGCCCTGCCCTGGTCCTGTCATTTCTTCTCCCTGGAGACAAACCTGCCCCAGACACGGTCCATGCATCCGTTGCCTTGAGGCCCCAGGCCTTTCTGTCTTCATGTAGAATCTGGCAGCCTGCAGCCCTGAAGAATGGGAATAAATGATCTTCTGTTCACCCCACCCCGGCCCACTTGCTCCTCACCCAACCCCTCCATTCAATGAGACGTCTACAGTCTGCACCTGGGCCTTCAGCAGGACGAAGTTAGATGGTGTGTGAATCAGGTGCAAATAGCCTTCGGGTGACATCCAGGCACTCTATAACCATGCAACTGTAATAGGCTGATGTTTATCTTGCTGGATGTAGGATGTATGCATTTAATAAAGTATTAATATGAAGACCAGATTGCTTCTCCTGTCAAGTGGAAGAACGAGATTAGAGAGGAGAGAGAAGCTGGGTGCTCCCCTGGGAAGAGGGATCCCCCCCAGACACTCTCCTTTGTGAGCCAGGACTCCTTTGCTTTGCAGAATAAATGCATCCTAACAGAGTGACTGTAAAGGGACTTTCTCAAAGGATTTTTGCATTAGCAAAATCAAAATATGTTGTAGAGAGCAGGAAAGATGCTCCCATGGAGTGAGTGGATCTAGTTTAGTGGCAAAGAAGTTTGGCTGAATGTCAGGTGTTAGGCATAGCTAGTGTGGGGTAACGTTTGGGGAGAAGTTTTCCAGTAATCTATACTTCCAGCTTTCGACGGCCGGTCCTGGTGTTGGAGACTCTCTCTGCTGTGCTAGGGAACTCCTGAGTCCACGTGCATACCCCCCTGAAGTTTGTTTTCTTACCTTTATTGCAGGGTGTCTCAGCCTCAGAACTTCTTGTGCTTGGAGCCAGATGACTCTTGGTTGTGGGGCTGTCCCCGCACTGCAGGGTGTCTAGCAGCATCCCCGGTTCCTGCACACCAGATGCCAGTAGCGCAGCCCCCCTCCAGTTGTGATAGCAGAAAATGTCTTCAGACATGGCCAACTGTCCCCTGGGGGTCAAAAATCACCCCTGGTTGAGAACCACTCTGCTTTCTTGAACCATCTCTTTATTTTATTTTATTTTTTATTTTGGAGACAGAGTCTCACTCTGTCACTCAGGCTAGAGTGCAGTGGTGTGATCTAGGCTCACTGCAGCCTCCACCTCCTATATCCAAGTGGTCCTCCCACCTCAGCCTCCCGACTAGCTAGCTAGGTTTACAAGTGTGCACCACCACACCCAGCTAATTTTTGTGTTTTTAGTAGAGATGGGGTTTCACCATATTGGCCAGGCTGGTCTTGAACTTCTGACCTCAAGTGATCCGCCCTCCTTGGCCTCCCAAAGTGCTGGGATTACAGGCATGAGCCACTGTGCCTGGCCTTCCCTGGACCATTTCTAACGGCTGCTAGAGTGGAGATGTGAAATCTCCCTGGGCCAGTCGGGCTGTTGCCCTGATAACTAAGCTGCCCAGCTTGAAGAGTCTGAACTCAAGAGCTTTGATCCTGCAAGAAGAGTCCATTCCCTTGTTCTTCAGTGGGAAAACCCTGTCACCTGAGTTCATTTAAAACTGATGCAAATCCAGAGAGCAAAGCCATGCTGCATTCAGAACATGTCTTAAGACAATAGGTTTAAGGAAACAGCGTTGTTACTGAGCAAATTCCCTTTGCAAATTTCCAGGCCCTTCCGTGCCAAAGCGAGGTAATCCAGTTTAATGCGAGTTGCCTTTTTGGGAGAGAAAAATAAAAGGCAAAATATTTAAGGATTTCTTTATTCTGCTTTTAGCTTCTGAGCCCAGCAATTAATTTTTATGTGCTAAAGGACTTCTGTGTTTATGAGGCATTATTATTTAATGTAGGCCTATTTTAAATTGTAATTTTTTTCATTAAGTTGCCTCTTTTTACCTATTAAGACCAGTTTTATAACCTAGCATAGACTGTATTCCTTGAGTAATAACTATTTTTCTTTTAAAATATTCCTTAATAACCCATCATCCATATTTTAAATTTTATTCTGAGTCAGAGATGCCTCCCTGTTGCTCACACATCTCTCCTCATGATTCTGAGTAATGTTGGAGGATGCAGGACTGCCAGATCCTCTGCCAGCTTTGCTTTAAGTCTCAGTGCAGAAAGCGAAACAGCAGCCACTGGTGACTGCCCAGCCTCCACGCTCCTGAGGCCCACGTGGAGCAGCCAACAGGTTGGGCCATCTGCCCCACAGCTTCCCAGCAATGTTCCGTAGGCAGGCTTGCTGGGAGCAGCTGATGGGGGGGGAGGGTCACAGAGAAGTGGGATAGCTACAGGGACCTGGAGCATGGCAGGGCAGTGAATCCCAGGTCATCTGCGGCAGCACGGCCCCCGGGTGCCGGGCACAGTGCTACGGTCCTTGCCTGGGCCATCTCTCTGCATCTCCCCTTGCCAGCCTTAAGAAGTAAAGAGAATTATCCCATTTTGCAGAAGTGGAAACTGAAGCTCAGAACAGTGGCGTGACTTATTCAGGGTTGCAAGGCTAGCTTGTGATAGAGTCAGAAGCTGTCCCCAGGTCTGTCTGATTCCCAAGCTCAAGGTTATAATCTCTCAGCACTAGTGGTCCTGACAATTCTACAAGCAAGGAGACCAACTTCTCCAATAGAACATTTCAGAACACCTTCCCTGCTGTTCTCATCTTGGCATCACCATTGTCCTGAGAAATAAGCGCCACGAGCCCATTTTTCTGATGAGATGACTGAGGCCCAGATAGGAGTAGGGACTTGCCCTTTGTGTCCATGGCAGAATGAGGGCTAGCCCGGGGTCTTCTGCTTCAAGGTCTGGGCTGCTTTCTTTTCTTCCTGCCTCAGCCTGTGGTTTCCCTATTGCTGACTGCACCATCAGCCCAACCCAGGGGGGGTCCTGGCCCCTCTGCTCAACATGCCCCTGGCCCTGGAGAGGGCACTGCAAAGACAGCCATGGGCTGTCAGGGCACCTCACAAGCATCCTGTGGTCACATTGGTCTCAGCCCTCCTCCCTGTCAGCAGTTTCAGCTGTTCCTTGGATGCAGGATTGACCCAGGGTTAAGAAAATGGGAATTCCCCTCACCCACCACCAAGGACATGGAGAAAGTTCCAGAGGGTGACCACAGGCTGTCAGATGAAAGACGGTCAGAGAAAAGACACTAGTGTGGTAGAGAGGTCATAGGACTGTGCTTTAGGAGACAGGGGTCCTGGTCTTGAGTTGCCTGTTAATTGGCTCTGTGGCCTTGGCCCGGGGCTTTCTCTTCCCTGGGCCTTGATTTATCCATCTGTGTAACAAAAGGGTTTCAATTCCAGATCCTTAAGTCCCCTCCCTCTGATATCCTGCCATGGGAGACCTGCTTTGGGATGCCAATTCAGCAACAGTATGGCCAGACCCACTGATTTATTTTGTTGCTTTTTCATTCACCTTATTCATTCATTCACTTTTTTTCCACCAAGAACGTTATTGAATTCCCACTGTATGCAATGCATTAGTGGAATGTAATAGTAGACTAACTGCCGTAACAAACCAAATTTCAGCAGCTTAACACAGTGGTATTTTATATCTTATTCATATCAGGGCTTTTGGGGACCACAGGAGGACTTGGCTCCATACAGTCATTCAAGTACCCAGGTTTCTTTCATCCTTTCATCTTGTGATCCACCCTCTGCCAAGTCCTCAGAGCCCTCCCCACCCTGGTGATGAATGGAGAGAGAGGGTGTGCAGGCAGCATGGGAGGTTTCTAGGGGCCAAGCAGGAAAGTCATATTCCCCTGGCCAGGATATAGTCACATGGCCCTGCCAAACTGCAAGTACTGCCTGAGTAGCTGGGAGGGAAAGGAATTGGAGTGTGGGGAGCACACGGCCATCTTCCTGGGTGTGGGGAGCACACACACAGCACAGAGCAAGGACCATGTACAAGACAGAAGCTTCAGATCCCAATTAGAGCTCAGATGAAGGAGTCTGGGACAAACACAAGAACGTGAGGTCCCAGGTGGACCCGGAATTGGCAGGCCCAGCACTGCATCCCACAGGAATCCCTGTCATCAGCCCAGGATCTGCTGCCTAAGGAAGATTTTCCCTAGTCTCATCACCTTCCCTCCCCAACACTTCAAAGGCCTGAGGACTGACTGAGCAAGTCCTGCCCTTCTCTGGCCTCATTGTCACCCATCCATAAAATGGGAAGAAAAATGACCAACATTAGCTTTGCAGGGAATTGGAGGAGCATCAGGTGTCTACAAAGGGCCATAGAACAGCCTTCCCAAGTCTTATTAATAGTATAAGCATATTATTATCAATAATGAAACACAAATTAATAATAAATAAACAAACTAATGATAAATAATACATACATCATGAATAATACATTAATCCTACAAGTTTTTGAACATCTATTGCCTCTGACAGAGGGGAATTTGATTAGTTTGCTGGAGATTAGAGAGGGGGAATATTTCAAAAGAGCCCGGGAGGTCGGGGCAGGGGATGGATGCCAGAAAGCACTGGGGACTGCTCCCTGCAAAGGCTGTAAATCATTTGAGGTCCCTGGTGGCCCAGAGCTGAGCTGACCTGTTAGGGGAGGTGAGAACCAGGAATCTTGAGTGAGATGCTCCCCCTCTGATGTTCTTTCATGGCCCAAATTTAGGATGGGAAATCTATAGCTCAATAAGGCAAAAAGTATCCAGCCGCAGCAAAATTAGAGTTCATGGTCCAGGCTAGGCCAGTTGAACATACCTATTATATTAGTCTGTTTTCACACTGCTATAAAGAACTACATGAAACTGGGTAATTTATAAAGAAAAGAGGTTTAATTGACTCACAGTTCTGCATGGTTGGGGAGGTCTTGGGAAACTTACAGTCATGGAGGAAGGTGAAGGGGAAGCAAGGTATGTCTTACATGCAGGCAGGAGAGAGAGAAAGCGAGAGAGAAAGTACCACAATTTTTTGTTTTTGTTTTTGTTTCTGTTTTTTGAGACGGAGTCTTGCTCTGTTGCCAGGCTGGCCAGGCTGGAGTACAGTGGCGTGATCTCAGCTTACTGCAAACTTTGCCTCCTGGGTTCAAGCAATTCTCCTGCCTAGCCTCCCAAGTAGCTGGGACTACAGGTGCGTGCCACCACACCAAGCTAATTTTTGTATTTTTAGTAGAGACGGGGTTTCACCATGTTGGGCAGGATGGTCTCGATCTCTTGACCTCATGATCCACCCTCCTCGGCCTCCCAAAGTGCCAAGATTACAGGCGTGAGCCACTGCACCTGGCCAGTACCACACTTTTAAACCATCAGATCTCATGAGATCTCACTCACTCACAAGAACAGCATGGGAGAAATCTGCCCCCGTGATCCAGTCACCTCCCACCAGATCCCTCCCCTGACACGTGGGGATTACAATTCAGGATGAGATTTGGGTGGGGACACAGAGCGAAACCATATCACCTATAGAATTTATTAGTTCATTCATGGATTCATTCATAGATTCATGGATTCATTCATTCATTCAATGTGTCCTCAATGCCAGTAGTGTGGCCAGCAGCATGCAAAGCACTAAGAATGTAGTAACAGAGACAGGAATTTGACCCGTTAGAAGCTCCCAGTCTGCTGCGGGAAACAGACTGGCAAAAAGAAGTGTCCTCATGCAATGAGTTAGGGCTATGGTAGATGCTGTGAGAGGGCCACCTAACCCAGATTTGGGAATGCTGGGCATTGGGTAGGTGAAGCTGGAGTGTACATCAGGAGTGGTCTTTGGGGTAAATGACATCTAAGCTAAGACCTGAAGGACATAGCGAAGTGATGGGGGCAAAGTGACGGTCTTCCAGGCCGAAGGAACGGCAGGTGCATAGACCCAGTGGCCCGATGCAGCCTGACATACTTGGGGAGCTCTAAGTAATTCAGGATGGCTGTGGCTCAGGGTGCAAAAGATAGAAGGGCAAGAGATGAGCAGAGCAGGAGGAAGACCCATGAGTGGTCTTGTATAGGGGTCAGGGGTTTGGACTTCATCCCAAAGGCAACAGGGAGACAAAGAAGAATTTGGATGCAGGCCAGGGCATGAGCACCCTGGGCTACAGCATAATCCACATTGTTCCAGGGCTCCATGGCTCACAAAGCCCCGTAAGGTACAGTGTTCATGTCTTGGTTCATTCATTACTTTATTTGTGCAGCACACTCACTGAGCACCCATCATGTGTCAAGCATTATGCAGAGGTACATACCGGGTCCCTGGGCTTGAGCGCTAGTCTGATGTCTGAGACAGACACACGAAGAACCACATGTTATATTACAATGAAATGTGTTTGGGATGTGACTGAGATGTTTACAAAGGTCTATGAGCTCAGGAGAGGGTGTATCAGACTCAAGTCAGTCAAGAAGGGGGTGACTGTCACATTGAACCTGGAAGGATGCAAATTTCCCTAGGTGAACTCAGAGGAGAAGGGCATTCCAGGAAGAGGAAACAGCACAGGGAAAAATAACTGGAGGGGTTTGGAAGGGCTGATGAGGGTGCTGCAAGGCGGGCAAAGGCACAATGTGAGACTGATTGAGTTGGAGGGGCAAAGAGAGGCAAGCTCATAAGGGACTCAGTTGGCCATGACAGTCTGAACTTTATCCTGAATTGGAAGGCAATGGGGCAGGGAAATTGAATGGCATTAACCAGACAGGTGGCATCATCATATTTGCATTTTAGAAATATCATTGAGACTTTAGGGGGCTGGGTACCTTACAGGGACAAGTGTGGGGGCCAGAGACCAGTGAGCTGGCTATTGCAGAGTTCCACCAGGAGATGTGGAGGGTCCAAACTGAGGCCGGATTGGTGCAGAGTGGAGTGAAAAAGACAGTTGTGAGAGTTATTGGAGAAGCAGAATTGATCCGTCTTAGAGACTGATGACCTGTTAGCTTTCCCCCTCTTTATGGAGTGGCTTTCTTTTCTTAAGAGGCACTGCCTACTCCTGGCCCCACCTCTCACCCTTTTTTCGGCCAACAAGGAGGTAGATGGTTCGGAGTGCCCATTAGTCCAGCATGGAAGAGTGTATTTCACAGAACTCTCTGTACCTGCCTAGAAGATATGGTTGCAGTAATTGGTTTGTTGTAATAATATTTATTACAATAGTAATTACGCATCACTGGAACCCAGGGAGGATGTCCTTAGTGCCAAGATAGGGTATTTGTCTTCATGAGATAGGGGTGACCTCTTTTCTTCATGAGTGGTAGTGCGTGGAGCTCCTGTTATCACATGGAGATAAATTCCAGACCCACAGCAGGGGGAGGGTGGTGCGAGGAATTTATGTGGCCCTGACTGTCATGGTCCATCCCAGCAAGACCTAAAATCCAGCTAGTGGAGCTGCTGCCAACCACCTGACCACCCGTCTGCCCCAGGTCAAGTTGTGGTGTGATCCACAATGGTTCTCATAGGAGATAAGGGTCCTTGAATTCTTGTCACCACTGCTGCACTTCCAGATGCAGAGTGGGCTGAGAACCTGTCCCTGCTCTCAGGAACTCCTAGTCCAATGACAGACATACCTGCTGCCCCCTGAGAAAAGGATGGATGACCCATGTTGCTTTTCAGTCTTCACTAATTACTTGCTATCAATAAGTAATGGTTTGGGTGACACATGGCAGACACTTCTGGGCCAAAATAACTGGTCCTGAGCTAGGTTCAGAGGACTGTATGTCAGAGATGTGACGGAACAAATTGGCCAGCCCAGCCACAAGTCTCTTACAGTTCCAGAAACGTTCTCAGTCAAACACATCTTCCTGGCCCTCCTTGCAGACTTTGCTGGCTTTGAACTTGAAAATGGCCTCAGCCATCTGTCTTCCTGCTTCTACCTTGTGGACGCATTGTGTCCTGTGACTATAGCAGGGTGCTTGACCCTGCTACACTCCAGCAAGACTTCTTGTGTCCTTCCTAGCCCCTAGTCCCACTACCCACTACCCACTCCTGTTTTCAGCTTCTCCATTTAGAAGCAAGGGGGAGTGGGTTGCCATGAGTTGGTGGGAAGAGTATTGGACTCAGAGTCAAAGGGCCTGCCTGCCAAGCCTGGTTCTCTGTGATGGTGAGAAAGTCACTCTGCATCTATGAGCCTCAGTCTCCTCACCTGTAGAATGGGGACACTATCTGACAGGGTTGCAATGGTAATCAATGAGCTAGTAATTACAGAAATCCTTTGAAAACTGCCAAGCACTGGTCACATGTTCATTTTTTCATTCCTTCAACAATTATTTATTGGGCTCCTACTAAGTGCCAGGCACTGTTCTAGATTCTAGGGATATAGTAGTATTAGTCCATTCTTGCATTGCTATAAAGAACTACCTAAGCCTGGGTAATTTATAAAGAAAAGAGGTTTAATTGACTCAAAGTTCTGCAGGCTGTACAGGAAGCATGGCTGGGAGGCCTTGGGAAACTTACAATCATAGCAGAAGGTGAAGGGGAAGCAGGCACATCTTACATGGCTGGAGCAGGAGAAAGTGGGGGAGCTGCTACACACTTTTAAACAACCAGATCTCTTGAAAACTCACTCATTATCAGGAGAGCAGCAAGGGAAAAGTCTGCCTCCATTGCCCAGACACCTCCCACCACGTCCGTCTTCCAACACTGGGTATTATGATTCGACATGAGATTTGGGTGGAGACCACAGAGCCAAATCATATCAAAGTAGTAATTAAACAATACAAAATCAAGGACTTCCAGCTCTGGTGAGATGAAGTGAAGACAAGCCTCATTTCATCTTTCACTAATTCAAATATAAAACCTAGGCAGAATATATGGACATCTATTTGAAAAATCTGAAAAGTAAATACTACCAGATGGATTGGGGAAAAACACTAGAATCAAGGTGCCACATAAAGAATGAAGATAAATAAAACCTACAGTCTTACTAGGTAATACTTAAAAAGTGCAGAATACAAATGAAAATCACTTGATACACACACACAAAAAACCCATGAAAATCTCAACTCACATGGGGAAAGAAAATCAGTAGACTACAATGATGAGACGGCACAGATGGTTGAAGTATCTGACAGAGATTTTGAGGCAGCTATGAAAATGCTTGAACAAGTTATCAAAAACAGTCTTGAAACAAATAATGAAATAGAAAGGCTCAGCAAAGACATAGAAGATATAAAGAAGAGCCAGTTGAAAAAGTAGAGCTGAAAAATACAATAACAAAAATAAAAAACTCACGACTAGACTCAGTAGCAGAATAGAGATGACAGAGGAAAGAATCAGTGAACTTGGAGGTAGATCAATAGAAATTATCCACTCTGAATAACAGAGAAAAAAATATTGAAACTCACACACACAGTCTCATGGGGTGTACAGTCTAGTTGGAGGTCAGGGATGTCAACAGACAATAAACAAGTAAGTATATGCAGGCAGTGATAAACATCTAAGAAGGAGTAAAGCAGGGTAATAAGTCAGAGAATGACAGGGGTGCTATTTACATGGGGTAGTTGCAAGAGTCTTCTCCAAAGTGGTGACATTTGAGCAGAGAAAGGATTGAGGGATTGAGCCATGTGGGTATCTAGGGAAAGATTGTTCTGGAAGGTGGGAGCAGCAAGGGCAAAGACCCTGAGGTGAGGATATTCTTAGGAAGCTCAGGGGCCAGCAGCGTTCATTGTGAGTAGAGAAACTGAATGAATTCAGAGTGAGGGGAGCTGAAATCAGAGAGTTAGGGAGGACACAGAGCCAGGTGAAGGCAGAACAGGTGGGCCAGTGAGGAGATGGAGCAGTAGGTGAGGCAACAAATGATGGTGGCCAGGTGCAGGGAGATAGCAGCGGAGGGGTGAGCTAGTTGGATTCTGCATATATTTTATAGAGCTTACAGGACTTGCTGGCTGCTTTGATGTGAGCATGAGAAAAAGAGGAGGTTCCAAGAAGTAGATTGGTGTGCTCTGAGCTCCCCGATTGGGAAATAGGGGGAAACATCACATCATTGTAGGGCCTTTTTCCTTGTGGGGCCTGGAGACAACAAAGAGGTGCATCAGGCAGTGATGGACTGCCTTACAGCAGGGTTCCCTACCCAGGACTTAGGCACGGGCATGGAGGATGTTTGCATTTCTAATCTGAGTCCATGCATCTGGGCTGGTGAGATAGCATGAAGAACCACACCCTCATCTGCTGCAAGCTCCTTTGTTAGCTCCCCTCATGGCAAGGAAATGGGAGAAGCCAGGAAGATAGGACAAAATCTCAGCTCACTGTCACCAGGAGAAGCGAAGCAGGATATTGTTCAGGAAGCAGCAGCAGCTCCTCTTGCAGCCCTGAATCTGCTGGTTCTGGCACTCACCTGTCGAGGTGGGCACCAAGTTTCTTGCTTGAGGGCCCTGTTGTTATGGTGGTTCAGTTAAGTGCCACTACCTGTAGATTTGTCTGCCTTACAGTCTCTCCCTTACCACCGTGCTGTCTGCTGACGCATGGTTAACGTCTCATATCCTACCATCCTGAGTGAGAGAACCTGATTGAGTGGCCACTCACCACTCAGTGCCGATTTTCTCTGTTGGATGCAGTTCTGATGCTTGGTTTCATGGGAGGCTGTTGGATACTCCAAGCTGGCAGCAGCACCAATCCAATCAGATGTGGTCAGAGAAGCAGGTTCAGAACACACCTGAGGTCAGGGGAGACTTTGGCTCAGGCTGCTTAGGGAAAAGCCCATTAGAAAGAGGTGCCTCTGTGAGGGCCCTCCTGGGAATTATAAAACAGTCAAGGGAATGAGTAGAATCCATTTGTTTCTTTCTTCAACACCATCTTTGATCCAGGTGCTGTTCTAGGCACCTGGGGACCATAGCAAATAGAAACAGTTCATGGCCTGTGATGAGGTGAGCATACCCTGAATATGTCATTACAGGTAATTTTCGGTGTCCCAAGCAGTAGGAGCGGGAGAGGCAGGAGTGCTTTGAGAACTATGGAAGTTAGAGGAGTTGTTTTCTTGAGGAGGTAACATTTTTGTGAATCCTTGAAGGATGCCCAGGAAATATCCAAGTTACCCAAGTGAGGGAGAGGGCTTAGGGCAGAGGGACAGCCTGTGTTCAGGCCCAGAGGTTAGAGGAGGCTGTGTGTGCAGGGCAGCAGAGGCAGCAGGCCCTGGATGATGAGTGAGAGGTGCCAGAGGAACCTGAGAGCTAGGCATGGGCCAGATCTCCCTGCTGGGAGGATGTGCAACTTTTCCTATGGAGCAATGGGAAGCTCCTGGAGACCCTAAAGAAGGCCAGGGGCGTGCATATTAGAGAAATGATCAGGGACCATGAATGGGTGCAGGAAGCCCATGTTGCATACTTTGTCACCACCACCACCACCACCACCATCTTCTGAGAACCCAAGAGCAGCCATGCTCTGAGGAGGGGGTTGCCATTCACTTTCACTCAGCTTTACACCGAGTCAAGGGAGGCATAGTTACCCCTATTATCCAAATAGGCACAGAGGTTTAAGTGAATTAGCCAGGGCCATCCATGGACCATGGTGAAGTCATAACAAGGGTGAAAACTCATCTTGGTTTGCCAGAAACATTGTCAGTTTTAGGTGCTGAAAGTCTCTCGTCCCAGGAAACCCCCTCAGCCCTGGGCAGATAGGGACATGTGGTGACTCTAACATAATTTATGTCTCTTTTCAGAGACAGGCCCGTATCCCTCTCATGGAAGCCCTCGCTGACCCCGTCCCCTGGGGCCAGACCTGAGCCATCCCTCTGGACACATCCCCTTGGAGCTGGGAAAGGGCGGGGAGCGATGTCGGGATGTTGCCAGGAGAGTTCCTGGGTGTAGGAGCTATTTGTCATCACCTCGTTAGAAGGGTGCCAGGTTCCTAAATATTGCCTGCGATTTTGCTAAATGTATCTTAACAGGAGTGGTGTAAACGCTGTCAGAGATAGAGGGGAGAGTGATGGTGCCATCCAGGATAATGAACTGCTTAGTTAAGATGGATCCATCTGCACTCCTGATCCACTTCTGGATACCGCGCTTAGTGGGGCTCACGCATCAAGGCTGATTGGTGGCAAATTTAATGCCCTGAAAGACAGAGCTCCGTCTTCAGCTGGTGGCTGAGTAATTGGTGGATTTGCTTCTCTAAGGAACGGTGTTGAGTTGTACCCAAAAGGAAGGTGGCAAGGTGGCCTCTGCTTCTGGCCTCCCAGGTTCAGGCTCAGTTAGCATCTGATATGGGGTTAGTTGGAGCAGGAAGACCCCCAAAATCAAGCTCCCTTCTCATTTTACAGATGAGGAAACTGAGGCCCAGAAAGAGGGAAAACTTGCCTGAGGTCCCAGCGCTGGGTGGCAGTGTTGCTGAGACCAGAACTCACCTCTCCTCTGCTCTTCACCGCTGTGCCCCTGGCTTCCCCCACCCATGCCTGCTCAGCTGTGCCTCCTCATTCCCAGGGGCTCCATAGGAGGGATGAACCCCGAAGTGCTTCCATTCAGAAACCTCTCCAGGAGGGTCCCCAGCAGAAGCCTTCTTGAGCCTCCTCTCTAGTTTTATGTCCTCTGCCTCGGGGGAGGATCTCACTTTGTGGGTCTCCTGACTTTGACCCCAGCCTGGATGAGATGTCTGGCTGAGCTGGTCATCTCTGAATCTTCTCTTCTCTCCAGTCAGCTTCCAGATGCCAGTCTCTGCTCTTTCAACCTCTACCTTGGAGCTGTCTTTCCTAGACTGGAGAGTGGAATGCTGGAGGGAGTGCAGGCAAGGGAAGGGGGTTGGCGGGAAGCATGGTGCCACCTCGCTCTGATCCAGGATGTCCTGTTGTAGAGCTTGCGTTGAATGAAGCCCTGGACCATGCTTTACCACTTTGGACCCTGTGATTATTCCTGCATCCACATTACACATGGGGAAACTGAGTCCCATGGCAGTCCCATAACTTGCCCAGGTCGCTACTGAATGCTAGAGTGAGAAACTTGATTCTATCGAAAGACTTCAAATTCTGGGGAGGTACATGAGTGGAGAAGAGCCAGGAAGGATGGGGAGGAGATTTTCAGAAAAAGAATCCGTGCAGGGTATCTGGAAGATGATGGAATTTTGTGAGATCAGGGCTGGGGGAATATTAATTGGACCTAGAGGAGAACTTTTCCTGTGTTTTTCTCTTGGAAACAGCTCCCTTGCTATATGAACCCTTGCCATCTCCTCTCCTGTGTGTGTCTGTGTCTCAGAGGTGTCTTCTCACCTGTGATCCAGGTGTTGATTGGTGCTGTCATAGCCTTGCCTGGCACATCTGTTGGAAAATTTCCTTGCTTTCCACCTTCTCCCTCCTCACCCCGGCCAGAGAGCCCACCTCCAGACCTGAGACTTAGACCCCACACATCACCTGATGTTTGTCCTGGCCTTGGATAAGAAGGGTGGAGCCCACAGCTCATTGCCAGGCTGCGACCTCAAGCCCTGAGGCAGTAGGGTCTCCCCTCTGCCCACCATCTCTCACGTGAGCCTGGCCCCAACCCCAGGTCTCTCTGTTTATGGTTCCTATCATTCAGTGTGTAATTCTGGGTCAGTCCTTTCCCCACTCACCTGGCCCAGCTCCTGCACTGGCTTCCCTGTCCTGTCTGAGAGCCAGCAGCTGGTGAAGACTCAGTGGCAACTGATGGAGCTGCAAATTGGGGGATACCACCCAGAATTCCCAAGAGACCCCATCAAGTAGTATGTTCTGCTCCAGCCAGTAGAAAGAAGTGGTAGAAAGAAGTTGGCTTTGGAGCCAGATAGCTCTGGGTTCAGATCCCAGCGTGGCTGCTCTGTCCATGAGGCATGGAACGAGGTGCTCCATAGCTCTGAACAGTAGCTCGTCCCTGTCTGTGACAGAGGCATATTTACAGGAGGGTACGAGGACCCAAACTGCCTGTGCCCATGAACGCTCAGAATGCATCGCTTATTGTATTCATATTTTAATACTCTACTGATATTAATGGAATTCATATTCCAGAAGGAGAGGCAGATGTGCAAACAGACAATTGCACTCCAGTGTGACATACTCATGGTCGTGGCATCGTACAAGGCACTGGTTGCTGCCTGAGCTGCTGAAAAAATGGGAGTGAGAGTGCTGGGAAAACTAAGTGACACATGCTCAGGCAAGGAGTTTTAATCCTTAGAGCTAAACCTGTCTCTGCAGCCTGGAAACCCCACTCCCTCAGCTTCCTGCGGGGATGAGAAGGGGAGTGCCCAGCTACGAGCATTTCTCCTCCTGGCTGCTACCGTGACTCCAAGTAGGGCCATCCCTGGAATGGAAGGCACAGTCACTCCTGCCTCGGTTTACAGTGGTGTTTCCCGACATCTGTTTTCAAGGACTCCAGCAGGGCTGAGACTAGGGTGAAGCTAGCCAGGTGCACAGGGGGTAACATTCAAAGAGCCACCCACTCACTCTCAGGATGGTGCAATGAGACGGTGTCCTTTAATTTTGCACTGCAGGCCCCTCGCTTGTCTCACTGTATTCGCTCCCATTCCTGGCTCAGGTTCTACAAGATGCTCTGAAAAAGATGGGCTCCAGAGTGTAAAATATGAAGAAAAATTTCCCACTCTGGCCCAAACTTGGAGGGTCACAAGGCACTGTGAGCACACACTCCAGCTTCAGGGCCTTTGCGCTTGACATGTCTTCTGTCTGGAATGCTCTCTCCTCAATACCCCTATGGCTCACACCTTCCTTTATTCCAGCCTCCTCAGAAGGGCCTCCCAGGGCCCCTCTGGCTAAAGAAGCCCCTCCCCCATTGCCTTCTATCACCTCACTCTGCTTTGCTTTTCCTCATTATGTTTATCACCACTGGACATATTTTCCATCATT
The DNA here is from genome assembly GCF_029289425.2 of Pan paniscus. Classification (NCBI taxonomy): domain Eukaryota; kingdom Metazoa; phylum Chordata; class Mammalia; order Primates; family Hominidae; genus Pan; species Pan paniscus. Next base: position 208,893,900 of record NC_073249.2, on the reverse strand, counting down.
TATTTGATTATGGGCTCTTCTGCTAAACTGGCAGCTCCATGAGGACAGGGACGTGTCTATTGTTACTGATATGTCCCCATTGCCTACAACGGTGCCTGGTACGGAATAGATTCTCAATTAATTTGTTTTTCATGCATAAAGGAAAGACAGGAAGAAGGAAGGAGAGAAAGTTAAGAGAAGTCCTGAAGGGAAGAACGGGTTTAATTATACTTAACCCAATATCTCTTAAAATTCATGGATGTTGGAAATCATGTTTTCCTGCCAGACATGGTGGCTCATGCCTGTAATTCTAGCACTTTGGGAGGCCCAGGCGGGCGGATCACTTGAGGTCAGGAGTTTGAGATCACCCTGGCCGACATGGTGAAACCCCATCTCTACTAAAAATACAAAAATTAGCTGGGTATGGTGGCAAGCACCTGTAATCCCAGCTACTCAGGAGGCTGAGGCAGGAGAATTGCCTGAACCCAGTAGGTGGAGGCTGCAGTGAGCCAAGATCACAACACTGCACTCCAGCCTGGATGACAGAGTGAGACTCTGTATCTCTCTCTCTCTCTCTCTCTCTCTCTCACACACACACACACACACACACACACACACACACACAAAGAAATCATGTTTCCTGAAACACTGGTGAGAAGATCCCTATTCTCTGCACACTCTGGGAAAAGCTGTCTTGTCTTAACCTGTCAGAGCCGCCCCACTCCTGCACACACCTCCTGATTCACCTCTAAGACTGAGTGCGTACGCAGTGGGCTCTCTGATCTCACCCTGGCATGCCTCTGTGAATTCTACTGCCCCAGACATCTGCTGCACCTGCCAGTGCTCCTAACACTACCACCCAATCACCAGAGCTGCAACCACTCAGCTACTTGCCCTCCCCGCCACCGCCACACTTACACTTGCAATTCCCTCATGGCTTGCCAACAAATGGTGACCCTCCATCCCGCCCTGCCTGCCTCACAGGCACACACCATCTGCACCCACCTCGGGCTGCTCAAAGATTTATGCATCTGAGAATATGTCCTTCCCTCCTCTTTCCAGTGGGAGGAGGACCTTCATGAGCCTTGATCTCATCAGCCATCTGGACTGATGATGCTCAACTCATAACTATATCTGCAAAGGTGAGAGAGAGCCCAGGGGAGGGCAGCCTCACTGGAAGATTGAGCCACGTGGCTCAGAATTGTGGCCATGGGGTCAGGTCCTCAACTCCTATCACCGTTCCTGCCACAATGCCCATCCTCCATCTTTAGGGCTGGAAGAAAAAAGTATGCAGGCTGCAGATGTACAGTGTTTGCCACTTTCTCTCACCTCTTCCGAGAGGCTGTAATAGCGTGGTGGTTGTCATGGAGCCCAAAGGTTTGGGTTTGAATTCCAGCTCTGTAACTTGCAGCTGTGTGATCTGGCAGGGGACTTCACCTCTTGGTTCACTCACAGAAAGTGGGAATCATAATAGTTCCTCTCTCCTAGGAGTGTCCTGGTGATTAAGTGAGTAGATGCATATCATATCAAGTGCTTAGCCCAGTGCCTGTCACAAAGCAGGTGTGGACATGTGAGCCAGTATCACGATGTTACACTCGGGCTTGGCTTGCCCGGAGGTCTCCCTTTCCGTGGGGTCTGTCCTCCTGAAGGTGGCCTCCTTGTTTGTCATGCCCCATGGCTGGGATCATCCAGGCTGGATCAGGTTCCCTCTGTGCCCACCCACAGGCCCCCGTCCGCCTACCTAGAGGCTGGCTGGTCACCTGAGTGGTGACTGTGTTGGGCATCTCTGTCTCGCCCTCACTGCTTGTTCTTGGAGGGCCGGGCAATGCCTGGGTCTCTGCTTCCCAGATCCTGGCCCCAGGCCCGCACAGGGTAGGTGGGAGTGAACTGGGGTTGAGTAAATGAGGAAAGGAGGATCCGGATTGGTCCTTCTGATCTTGGAAGTTGGACCGGTTGGTTCTGGTCGTGGCTTTGTCAGACCAAGTGGGCTCCAGGGCTATCCAGGAGCTTGACCTCCGGCCTAAGTTACAGGCCACCCTGGAGTGAGCCCCATGCCTTGCCCCTCACCCTGGAGGCTGGGTCCTGAAGCCGTGGACCATGCAGGTCCACTCTGACTCCAACTTCCAAATTGATCCTCTCCAGGTCCATTTGTTTGTTTTGTTTTTTGTTTTCCTGGAGTGTTGTAACCATTGAGTTCCAGGCAGGGGTCAGGCCCATGGGCTCCATCTATTCAGCTTGCCTGCACAATTGAAATCTTCGAACCCATCCTGGCTAGTTTTCTCATTAAGACTATCGGACTGGATTGATCCATTAGATCAATGACTGGACATCAGCCAGCAGGAAGCCGATCAGATGAGCCTGGATGATCAGCCCAGGAATGAGGTTCTCCTCGGAACTACGGTGAAGGTCCAGGCCTCTGGGATGGGGCTAGTGGAGGCAGAGGAGTGGGTTAGAGGCCTCACCAGACTGGACTTTGGTGTGGAGAGAGCAGTGTCCCCAAGGTGTGGCTACCAGGGCAAGAGTCCCAGCGTCTGCTCCAGGCACTCCCAGGGGCAGCTGGTAGTAGTCCAGGAAGCATCACCTGGTGTTTGCAACGAGTTCAGACTCCTCCCCAGATAGTGGGTCTATAATGGACTTCTCTAGCATATCACCACTGCCATGGCCAAGGCTTGGACCCGACCCTCCCTTTAGGTGGCAAAGTATGTGTGGTGGGAAAGCCAATGGCGGGTGTTAAGGAAGCCAATGGTGGTTTCCCAGGGCTCTCTTTTTACCAGGAGTCATTTGTTTATGAGGTTGGAAATGGAGGAGTATGGGCACTTAGAACACCATGTCCCAGTGTGTATTTCTCAGATCCTGGCTGCGTAGGATGGTGATGGGGCTTAAGGGGTGGCTGAGCGACCCATATTCAAATAGGTTTGGAAATGCCAAGTAAATACATTTCGGCATTCATTTCCTGCAGGACCGAATAGATGAATCATGAATGCCACAACTCTAAAAAGGGGTGGAGGGGCGATGTTGGGGCACAGAAGCCTTCTCTGGGGTATCTTATAGAAATACATTGAGGCTGTTCTTGGAGGTGTCAGCAGGTCCTACCTTCAGGGAAAAATGTGTCCCAAGCAGAAGTGTTTTTGGTTTGGAGGGATCCATTGGAGCCAGGGAGGCAGCCAAAAAGGAGATGTTGAAGAGACGGAAGAAGAGGGTGATTGGCTCCATTTGGGCCTGCAGTCACCATTCACAGAAACCACAGTGTGAACAGCGTCACTCAAAGTTGTGCAACTACAGACCCCAAACTTCCCTCCTCTGTCTGCTGTCTCCCTGGCCCTGCCCTCATCAGCCTAGCCCCCCTGATCTGCTCGTGCCCTTACCACCCCTTTCTCCTCTCTTCTGTAGGCTACCTGACAGTCAACATTGAGCCTCTCCCCCCTGTGGTGGCTGGAGACGCCGTGACTTTGAAGTGTAACTTCAAGACAGATGGGCGCATGCGGGAGATCGTGTGGTACCGGGTAAGTCACTACTACTGCCCCCTTCATGCCCATGGCCAGGACTGGTGTGAGGTCCTCAGAGCCCTCTGGACACCCTCACTGGTGTAGCTATGACCTCAGCCCTGACCCAGTCCTGAGTTGTCCTGGGCATCTGCTGGGTCCCCGCCCTCTGCTGACACCCTCCTTGGGTACTAGCCATCCCTTCTACCCTCAGGACTGATCTGGTTTCCACCTTCTTTGTGCTCCTATTATGCCCCTACGCTTGGAAAACTCCATTAGGCAAAGTAGAAGTTACTGAGAACACCCTGGACCCTGGGCACAGTGTAATCACAAGTGATATCTGATGGTGGAATTTTGAGCATGAGGCTTCGGATAATGTTTTTGGCAAGGGAGAGAGAAAAACAGGAAGGCTTCCTGCCTTTTGCAAAATCAAATCACAGAGATAGTCTGCCACCTAATCTGACTACATATAGGACTAATCCTGGTGTCTGGCACCATCTGAGAAGGGAATTGGTTAGAGATGAGCAGGTACCCACCTGCCCAGGGCCCAGGTGTTGGCACCAGGAAGAACAGCTTGGAATCTTGAGCACAAGGGGCCTTTTCAACCACTGAGTGAAATCTTCTTGTGTCTGGATGGGGCATCCCAGTCTTCTATCCCTTTGCCACAAAGGAATTGGGGCTGGGCTCAGAAGGTCCAGCGGGCAGTGATGCTATTCTTCCAATGCATGCTCGAGTGTGCACAGATAAAGGCACCACCATCTTGGGGGAGAACTCCTCTTCTGTCATCTAAACAGGGGTTGGCAACATTTTTTGGTGAAGACTGAGATTGTAAATATTCTCCTGTCTGCCAAACATTCAGTCTTGGTTACAGTTACTCAACTCTGCTGATATGGCATCAAAACAGCCACAGACAGTGTGTAAATGAAAGGGCATGGCTGTGTGTCAATGAAACTTTACTCATGGGCACCAAAGTCTGAATTTTGTACAAGGTTCACGTGTCATAATTTCTTCTTCTTTTTATTTTTTTTCAATGATTAAAAAAGGTAAAAACTGTTCTTAGCTCGCTGGCTGTACAGAACAGGCTATAGAATGACTTGGTTCATGGGCTATAGTTTGCAAATCCCTGATCAGAAACCACGCTTTCCTAATCTTTGTTGCCCTTTCTTCAAATGAAACGGATGGATAGCACAGTTAGGTGGAGCTGTTCTGGAGGAAGTGATGGAGCGTGGAAGAGAGGGCAAGGAAGGTGGGGGGTGGGCACCAAACTGTGATTCAAGATCTAGAGCTGGCTCCTCTGCTCCTTGGAGCTGTCACCACATCTACACACAGAGCATGGAAACTCAGTGTTAGAGGAATCCCTGGGGCATGCGTGCTGTTCATAGTCTTGACTCAGAACAGCTCTCTTCAGTCTCCTTCTTGCTCTTCGTCCAGGTGAGCTTTGAACCAGCCTGTCTTGGCTGCTCTGCTTTGCATTTTCGGTCTCTGATTCATGGTTTGCTTGTTGTTGCTATTTTGTTGGCTGTGATCTGCACTCCTTCTAATCAAAAATCGTAGTTCTCTATTTCAGCATTGCAGTCTCTCCTGTTTAGAGTTAATTCTAGTGCCCTCCACCCAAGCTCTTCAGGTAGCCTGGGCCTCACAGGTGTGAACCTGACATCCAGCACCCTAGAGGGTCCCAGCCTTAAGGAAGGGTGCCATCCTAGATAGATCAGTGGGCCTAGAGAAAGTCAAGGCATATGTTAAATAGTGCCATGAACTGAATCACTAAGAGGTGTATTTACAGGATATGGGAACTGCTTGGCTGACACAGGCTGGGAGCATCTCATTAGCACCTGGCAGAAGGACAGGGATAAATTAACTCCAGCTCACTGCTGATGATGGGACCACATCTCTCCCTCAGCCATCCCATAGATGGGATCAGAGGGAGGGGTGGTGAAAGACAGATAGAAATATAGAGACCCAGTGGGAACAGTTAATGGAGCGAAATGGAAGGAAGTTTGGAGATGGGAAAATAGCAGTGGGCACCTCATTGCCTTCCAAGCTCTTGAAGCAACTGTCCTCCCTCCGGTTTGAAATCAAATGTTACCATAGTCACAGTGGTGAAAATCTCCCTGCAGAGGCTCCTGCTGGAGTTATGGGCAATGCTAGTGCCAGGCTGTGCCCAGGTGTAGAAGCCAGGAGCAGGTTTCCACATGGCTTGACTTGATGTTCTTGAAGATGGTGAGCAGGACTGGGGCAGGAGGATCCATGTCCTGGGCTGGACAGAGACTCTCCTTTTTCTTCGCCATCCTCCGGTAGGGAGACCCTCCTCTCTCCCCCACTCTTGCTGCCTAACCTTGATGCCACTGGTAGTTTTAAGAATCAGTGGCATCTCTTACCATTGTCAGGCGCTGCATATCGGGCCATGGTAGGCTGCACTAATTAATTTATTTTATTTCATTTCACATCCTTTGACTGAGGGCCTCTGGAGCAGGCATATGCAGATGTATGCAAATCACATGCAAATCACCCACTAGAGCCAAATGCCTGGGCCCTTGTAATTCTGTAGCTGGATGGAGGTGGTGGCTCAGCTGACTGGTTACTGTCCTCAGGTCTCAGGGAGACCACGTGCCCGCCTATGATGGGAAGGATGGGGGCAGAGGAAGGAAGGAAATTCCAGGGAAGGGCTCCGTGTGGCCAGTTTTTGCTTTCTGCCACTCTAGCTTTCTCTAGTGATTGTCTCTCTTCCCAAAGAGGCAGCTGAAGGGAGAGAGATAAGAGCCTACCAAGATGGGGGCTCCAGGAGTCAAGGTCAGGGCAGGGCTTCCAGAGGGAATGGGAGCAGCAGCAACAGGAGCTCCAGTCTCCTTCTCCAGCCAGACCCTCCTCTGACCCCTTCCTCCCCTGCCAGACGAACCCCCCACTGTGGCTTCCTTCCCCATCTCCCTCTCCCCGCAGCCTGCCCCCCTCCTCCAAGCAGGGAGCTGCCGAGTGCTGTTTGTTTTCTGTACGTGTGTTTGCTTCCCGTCCCAGCTTCCTTTCTCCATCCTCTGTGAATGAGCTTACAGAGCCCGGCTTGGAAGGAAATGAATAGATTACACAGGCCCAGTCAGGACTGTGTCTCCAACCCCGTTAGAAGGAAGAAGCAGGGCATTGTGATGAGGCCGCCACTGCCTGCTCAGCACAGTGGGCACAAAATGGCCCAAAACATGTGTCAAGCCCAGCAGCCTCCCCTCTGGTCCTAAATACATTATCTTAGCAAAGGGATCATCCTGAGCTGTCAGAAAACATCATGAATGCATTGGATTCTTTGGGTAAATCAGGGCAGCTGATGAAATTATCTGAAGCCATAGGGATCACCTAACCTTGGAGCTAACAAAACCTCTGGCTGGATATTTGGGAAGGTCTTGCTTGTGGACCCCTCAAGGGAGGGGAAGGAAATTGGGAGGAAGTGGCAAGAGCCTGACTCTTGGACACTTTACCCCCATGGTCTGGCCAAGTGGGGAGGAGCTCGGCCCGTTTGTAGAATAAGATGCCAAAACTATGAGAATAGACTCAAGGAAGTATGTGTAATCATAGCCCCTTGGTCTGGGTTGTCCAATATGGTAGCCACCAGTCACACGTGGATGTTAACATTTAAATTAAATCAAATTAATTTTAAAATTCATTTCCTCAGTCAGACTAGCCACATTTCAAGTGCTCACTAGCCACCTATAGCTGGTGGCCTCCATATTGGACAGATGAAGTATAGCACGTTCCCATCACTGCAGGAAGTTTCACTGGATAACCTGCTGTAGAACATTGAGATTTTCTTTTGCAGCCTCTGGAATACACTGTGCTCACCTGACAAGAGAATAGCAGTGAGTGCTCATTGAGTCAGTTTTCCAGGCAAACTTGCCCTGAAATGAATTTTAGTAAGATGGATCTCATTTGGTAACCTGACATCATTAGATCGTGTGTGTGTATGTGTGTGTGTGTGTGTGTGTGTGTGTGTGTGTGTGGTGGGGGAGGGTGAAAAAAGGGAGATGGTCATCATGCTCAAATCACTTCTTTGAAAACATAAAGATGTCAAGAGAGTTGTCATCCCTCTAAGGTGCTGAGTATCGTAGTTGTCTATTAAAGCCCTGTCCAACGTGAGGATGCTTTTCACCATCCCCCTCTGCTTTCTCCACTGTTACATGGGTTCATCTCCCAGATTTGAGTGTCCAGGCTTCATCTTCACAGCTCATATAGATAAGCTCCAGAGAGCTTTTTTTTTTTTTTTTTTTGGCTAATAGAGTAGGGGTGCAATTCCATACTTCACCAGTAGGAGGCTGTCAGCTAATAACTAATCTACCCTAGCACTTAAGTTGGGACTTGGTTCAAGAAAATGAATAATAAATAATGTTCTTTACTTAATCATTCCTATTTACATCTGTAACTGGGGACTTATTTATTAATGCTGCTTATACTAATTTGAGTGGCTGACATTATTGAGCCTTTACTATGTGTGAGCACTAGATCAAGTGCTTTACATACGTGATGACATTTCATTTTCATATTTTCACTGAAAGGTAGATACTATGATTAATTCTATTTTCCAGATGAAGAAACTGAGGCCATTCGAAGAGACTGTGTCTCGGGTCATGTTGCCTTCCCTGACTTCTCCAGAAAGCTGTAGGCACACCCTCCTCCATGAATCCTCTGTGTGGGTCTTTACACTAGTGCTTACCTCATCATGTCAAAATACCTGCCCCTGGACCATGACTATCTGAAGAGCAAAGACTATGTCTTTTCTCCTGCTGTATTCTTGACACCTAGAGCAGAGTCACCTCAGTGAACATTTGCTAAATTAACAAATCATGGAGCTATAATGTGCACCTGTTGACAGACCATGCTATGTAGCCCACTTCTGTCTCATGTGGGCATCTGTGTAATGTTGATAGTATCTGTTGGTCAGGGGGTGGGGAGTGTGGGTCTTTGGATACTCAGGGGGCTTTGTTAAGTATGAAGGAAAAGGGAACATTTCTTATTAGGAAACACTGTCTGAACTCATTTGGTTGGAGGCCGCCTGCCCAGCAGGCAAAGCCGAAGGTCTGTTTATATCATGGAACTCCATTAAACAGCCACAGAGAATCATGGGAGTTTAACCTTTTACAGCAGTTTTTATCATCCCTCCTTTGTTTTCACTCCTTCTTTTACAATTTGTTCCCAGGAGCCACTCTGGGCCCAGGTTACAAGGCCACAGAAAAGAGAGCCAGATAGAGAGAGAAGGAGATCTACAAACAGTGATAACATCCCTGCTTTCAGTACCCCCTTATCTCACCTTTTTCACCATGTGGGAAGATGCATACCTGGGTGTGTGTTTTGTGGTGCAGATGATGCGACCTCGCCAGGTGATCGTCCCCTCTGGGTTCTGCTGGATGCCTCTGCAATGAGGGTTTGTGGTTGCTTGGGACCATTTGAAAAGGAATTGAGACTAGAGGCTGGGAAGGCTGAGGTAGGAAGAGAGAGGACTTGAGCATCAGAATACCTGTGTGTGAGTTTGACCTTGGGTGGTGACCTAACCTTTCAGCCTTTTAGAAACTTCACCTGAAATTGGGCATGAAAACATGTATTTTGTAAGCTTAAATGAGATAATGTCTGCAACCAAAAGATCCCATTGTTCAGCTCATTGTGGCACCTATTCAATGATAGCTATTGTCATTTCATGTCTGTTGATAGCTTACAGGATCTAGAGAGGGAAATTATAGAATAAGAGGGGAAGGTATTTGGGGAGGATCACCACGGTTAGATTCCTTGAATTCCATCCTACCACCTGCATTCCCAAGGGATATGGGCAGAGACAACGCTTTAAATGGTTATGCTGGTGAACTCACTGGGTTTCAATTCTTGGAAACCCAGTGGCTTAATACAGTTAAGCCATTTCAATGGATTTTAGCTCTCCCTGAAACAGGGAGCTATTTCAAAATGGCTTTACTATCATTGGCTCTCTCTCAGTCCCAGCCCTTCACAATGTTTCATTATTTGAAGCAAAACTGAAAATGATGATCCTAAGGAGACAGGAGACAATACAGTCCAACCATATCATAAGGGCAAGAAGGTAGGTACACTCTCGGGTGACCAAGAGAGACCAGCACCAAGGTCCCAGAGGATGGGTCTAGACAACCCCTGTGGCCCTTCTTGCTTGGCAGCCACTCATCCTGGCTGCTCTTTGCTACTCCTCTGACCCCACATTCTGATCTTGAGTTCAGATCTTACAGATATAAGTCTGGAAAAGGATGTGAGTGAGGAAGACAAAAGCCAGGGTTGAGCCAACCCAACTTGCCTTGTCTAGGCCTCCTTCCCCAACCCCTGGCCTTCCAAAGAGCCAGGTTCTCCCTGATGAGGTATGTCCAGTGCTCAGTCTTATCATATCAGTCACATGGGAAGGAAGAGAAGGCAGCCAGAGAGGGCCCACCAAACAATAGTTGATTTTACAACAAATGTAATAACACATAAAGAGGAAATAAGAACAAGTTCCCAGGTCTACTTCCATTGTAATCTGTATTCGTCTGTTCTTATGCTGCTATAAAGAACTGCTTAATACTGGGTAATTTATAAAGGAAAGAGGTTTAATTAACTCACAATTCTGCAGGGCTGGGGAGGCCTCAGGAAACTTACAATCATGGTGGAAAGGGAAGCGAACACGTCCTTCTTCACATGGTGGCAGGGAGAAGTGCCAGCAGGGGAAATGCCAGGTGCTTATAAAACCATCATGTCTTGTGAGAACTCACTATCATGAGAACAGCATGGGGAAAACCATCTCCATGATCCAATCACCTCCCACCGAGTCCCTTTCACGACACATGGGGATTATGGGAACCACAATTCAAGACGAGATTTGGGTGGGGGCACAGCCAAACCATATCACAATCCTTTAATTCAACCCCAAGGAAAACTCCACCCCTAACCACAGCTGTTAAGTTGTAACCATCCAGACTCAACACACTGAGCTCCTCCTCCTGGGGATGGGGTGATGGGAGAAACCTTCAGCTCCCTCTAGAGGCCAGAGTGTGAATCACAATCATTGCAGCCCTGATCCTTGATCTTTAATGGAAGTTCTATTGGAAACCGGCAGGGGTCCCTCACTCTTGACACCTCATTAGACTTTTCAGAGGCCACTAAAAATACACTGTTGCCGGAGACTCATTCTACAGTTATTGAATCTGAATTTCCAGGACTGGAGCCTCAAGGCATTTGTACTTTTAACGAGTTCCCCAGATGACAGTGACGCACTCAACCCAGCCAGGGAGTATGTCATGGCGTTTGTGAAACTCTGATAGAGGGAGCTGTTCCATGCACTCATCCAACATTAATTCAACACATATTTATGAAACCAGGATGGTTCTAGGCACTGGGATTTCATCAAGGAAGAAGACAAGATCCTGTGCTCACACAGTTTACCATGGGGGAGGAGTTAAAAAGATAAACAAATAAGAAAGATACCAGCTAATGATAAGCGCAGTGCATATAATTAAAATCGAGTGGTGGGATAGAAAGGGATTGTGTGGTCAGGAAAAGACATTTAAGCTGAGATCGCAAAGGCAACAGGAAACCTACCATGCCAAGGGAAGAAGGCAGAACAATCCAAGCAGAGGGGAAAGCAAATGCAAGACAGTTCTGTGGGAAAAAGTTTTGTGTGTTCAAATAACAGAAAGTGCATGTGGCTGGAACAAAACGAATAGGGGGTGATGTTGGAAAAATGGGCAGAGACCATTCATACCGGGCCCTGTGCCATAAGAAACTGAATCTGGAGTTATTCTAAGGGCACCAGGAAGCATTGAGTTTAAGCAGAGAAGTAACAGGATCTGGTTTACTTTATTAAAAAGGTCACTTCTGGGTGGAGAATGGTTTGCAGAGGAGGTGAGAAACTGGCAGCAGAGGGGTCACTTGGAGGTTAGAATAGTTCAGGCAAGAGGCAACAGTGGTTTGGTTGACTACCAGGATGGTGGTAGTGGAGATGATGGAAGGGAAAAATGTTCTGCTTATGATTTGCAGGTAGAAGTTAAGGGCTTGCTAACATGTGGAAGGGATGAGAGAAGGGGGGATTCAGGATGACTCCCTGCTTTGGGGCTTCGGCTGGGTTTGCAGGAGCAGTGCTATTTAATGAGACAGGGAGGACAGGACAGGAGAAGCAGGTTGCAAGGTGATATGGTTTGGCTATGTCCCCACCCAAATCTCAGTTTGAATTGTAATAATTTCCATGTGTCAAGGGTGGGGCCAGGTGGAGATAATTGAATCATGGGGGCAGCTTCCCCCATACTGTTCTCCTGGTAGTGAATAAGTCTCATGAGATCTGATGGTTTTATAAATGGGAGTTCCCCTGCACAAGCTCCTCTTGCCTGCCACCATGTAAGAGGTGACTTTGATTCTCATTTGCCTTCCACCATGATTGTGAGGCCTCCTCAGCCATGTGGAACTGTGAGTTCATTAAACTGTCCTTTTATAAATTACCCAGTCCCAGGTTTGTCTTTATTAGCAGTGTAAGAACAGACTAATACACAGGGACAGGCGTCAAGCACTCTCTGTTGGCCATGTTAAGCTGGGAGTGCCTCTAAGACATGGAGATGGAGCTGCTGCAGCTGCTGTTGAGGCCACAAATCTGGAATGTTGGGGAGAGGTGAAGCCTGGAGACTTATACTTGGCATTGTCAGAGAATGGATGGTACCCAGTGCTAGACCCTTGGGCACTCCAATATTTAGAGATAGAAAAGTAGACCAACAGAGAGGCTGAGAAGGAGGAGGAACAGCCAGCAAGATGTGAAGACGGTGAGGAGAGTGGAGTGTCCTGGATTCCAAGAGAAGAAAGTGGTTTCAGAAATAACATAGTCAGCTGTCAGCTAGCTGTGTCTCACACTCCAGTGAGTGACTTGAGAGCAGAGAAATGACCATGAACTTGGTAACATATGGAGCCCACTGGGGACCTGGGCAAGGGCAGAGTCCTTGGAGGTCCTGGGGGCTAATGCCTAGCTAGAGTGGGCTGAGGGGTGCATTGAGATCAGCAGTAACATGGCCTTGAGATTTTGTCTAGTAAAGAGTTTTGAGCTTGAACATCTGAACAAACCTTTGCAAGTAACATGAAGACCCAATTGCTTCTATTGAATCCACTCCTATTTGCATGTCATTCATAAAATTCCAAGCCCACTGTCTTTTCCTACCATCCTTAGCCTTTCAATCTGGGACTGGTGACAGCCTCGCTCTCCTCATCGAGAATGTGAAAGTGGCAGCCGAGAGGGTTTAGGGGATTCTAGTGTAACTGAAAAATGCATTTGGTATTTGAAAGAAAAATCCTGCTCTACCATTTAATTAACTCAGTGGCCTTGGATGACAACTATTCCCAAAACTTCCTAGGCACAGTACACAGGTCTGAAGGTATAAAGAAGGACAGGTGGGCCCACTCCCCTCGAGGGGAGTGCTTCCCGTCCAGTTGCCCATCATCAAGTTGTTAAGTTCTGTTTCATCATCTGGCCAGTGGGCTTGACTGCACTTTCCCTAAGGATCTCACAAAGATTTGTGCAAAACAGACGAAAAGCCCCACAGACGAGCTGCTTCTGTCCCCCGTGGCGCAGGGGAAATAGGCTTCACATATATTACTTCATCTTCTCTTTTCTGCCTGGGCAAATCTTACTCATTCTCTCCTCTATGAAGCCTTCTGACCCCTCTCACCAAAGCAGAATTAAGAGATCACCTGCTGTGTTCTCTCAACGTTTTGTACATTCTTCGATTAGAGAGACAGCACCTGGTAGCTTAGTTATTCATCTTTGCATCTCTTGCGGAGTTTTATTTTTCCGCTTCTCCTATGTGTCATTCATAAAATTACAAGTCCATTGTCTTTAGCCTTTCAATCTGGAACTGGTAGCAGCCTTGCACTCCTACTTGAAAATGTGAAAGTGGCTTCCCAGAGACTTTAGGGGATTCCAATGTAATTAAACAATATATTTGGTATTTGAAAGAAAGATCCCGCTCTAGCCCTTCATTTATGAATGATCCTTGGGCCAGGGATTCTATGTGGGGGCCTCAGGGTCCCTAGGAAATATGTGGATGGGCTTCTGGGGGTGCTCAAAACCCCAGAAAATATGCCTAATATGTTGTGTGTGTTTTTGTGGGAGAAAGGTGCAGAATATTCTCAAAGGACTCTGTGATGCCCCCATGCCCCAACTGAAAAACCCAGGAAATGCAACAGCAGGCATGCAGGTGTTCGCTGAGTGTGAAATGTGTAGGGCATCTCATTATCTCCACTCTTGGGTCATCAAGGTCCATATTTAGGTTGGCTCTACCAGACCCTGTAGCTGCGAGGTTGTGCCAGATGGCCCATGAGTGGTCCACGAGCTTCCAAGGAGTGCAGTGCGGAATGGGGGTGAGAGGTGAGGCAGTCAACCTTAGGCAGGAAGAGCTGCTGTGTGATTGGGATCCGTCCAGGCACCACAGCTTAGTCAGCCTGGATTTGTGCACAGGTGCCCTTGGACGGGAAGAGGAGATAAGAAGCAGGGTGGTGGGGGAAGGCTGGCTTTGGCCACACGTCACTGTTCTCCCTGGCTTGAAGGGGAGGGGTTTTTGACCAAGCAAATCCATCTTCTCTTGGGGATTAAGATCAGTTTCTGATAATGGCAAGGAGACTACTTCCCTGGTCCACACGGGGTTGATAAGAGCTCTTGGCTCCCAAACTCTTGAGAGGGGGTGCCAACAGCTGAAGTGGACAACCAAATAACCAGGTGTTTTATTGGACCACATGCAGAGTCCACCAGTGATGGGCTCCCACACTGGATGGGTGAGAAGGACATGGCATATCTAAGGATAACACACTGATGGCTCAGCTCACTTCACTTACCAAGAAAAGTAAAGAGCAAGGGCCTGGGACATACCATCCTGCTGTGTGATCTTGAAGAAACCACAACCCCTCTCTGAGCTCCAGGATCTTCATAGGTAAAATAAAAGCGTGCAGTGAGATGGTCTCTAAGGAATATGCAGCCTCTCTCCCACCTTGCGGTCAACCTCCCCACCCCCCTATCTTTTCCCCAGAAGACTCAGAGCTAATGGAAGAGGTGGGTGCCTCCCAGGTCAGGGCACCCCCCAGGTGAGGCTTGAACAATGCTTTCTCAGGGGTGAGAGTCCTGGCCTGAGCTACTGTTGGGGCCTCCGAGCACATGGAATCCAGAAGTATATTAAGCCCAAAGTGTGATTTCCAGCAGATTCTTCCTGGCTTTCCTATGCCCTGTTGGGTTTAAATGACAAAGGGGCTGACTTAACTTGTCGGAAAAGGATTAAAGGTGAACTTCAGCTCCAGCACACCAGTGAAAAAAAAAGAACATGACTGAAATGAGGGATGTTTCCCAGCTCAGACTCACCATCCCTCCTAAATCCTTTCTCCCCCTCCTCTCCCCACATTTTCCTTGTTGGGTGTGAGCTCCCACAGGGCAGGCAGTCTTCCCGTTGCAGACAGGCACAGACGTGTGCTTTTCTAAAACACATATCTGACCTTACCATGACCACCCCTCCCTGCCCCACACTTCACAAGAGCTTCTCATCACCTGAAAGACCAAGTTCAAGGTCATTGGCCCAGCATACAAGGTTCTTCTTGATTCAACCTCTGTTGACTGATTTCTTCAGCCTTGCTTCCTACCACGTTCCCAAATGGGCCCACCATTCGAATCATATGGCTGATTTGCAGTTCTCAGAATGTGCCAACGCTCTTTCCCACCTCCGAGCTGGTGCATATGTGCTGTCTCTGCCTGCAATGCCCTTCTCCCCTCCCATCTGGTCAACTCCCACTTGCCCTCCAAGGCCCAGCTTCAGTGTTGCCCCCCCTCCCCGCCACCAGAGGCCTTTCCCCATCCATTTTTCCCCCTTCAATCTTCTTCCACATTCAACTGCCATGACCCAGGCTGAGTTAGCTTCTCATAACACTCTCAAAATACTAAGCACGTGACCATATGACTCAACACACTGGACTCATGTGTTCATTTTTGCAGCAGATATTTCTTGAGTACCAACTAGTGCCAAGCCTTGGGAATAGAGCACAGAATAAGAACAATGGGCTGGGCACACGCAGGCTGTGGCTCATGCCTGTAATCCCAGCACTTTGGGAAGCTGAGAAGGATAGATCGCTTGATCCCAGAAGTTCAAGAACATCCTGGGCAACGTGACAAAACCCCATCTCTATAAAAACACAGAAAAATTAACCAGGCATGGTGGTGCTTACACCTGTAGTCCCAGCTACTCAAGAGGCTGAGGTGGGAGGATGGATTGAGCCCAGGAGGTCAAAGCTGCAGTGAGCTGTGATTGCACCGCTGCACTCCAGCCTGGAGGACAGAAAGAGACCCTGTCTCAAAAACAAAAACAAAGAAACCCCAAACAAATACGCAAAACAAGGTAGCCCTGTTTTTTGTGGAGCTTGTAGTTAAGTGGGAGGAAACAGATATTACATGAAAGATTGTCAAATAAATGCTTCTTTCAAATTGTGGTCACCGCTTTGACAGAGAAAGACAGGTGTCTGCTTGCTGAGAGCTCATAGTAGGAGATGAACCGTAATAGTTGAATGTCTCTCTCCCAGAATGCAAACCCTTTGCTGGCAGTGACCAGGTGTCCTGTTTGTCTTTCTCTCCTGAGTGTCTAGCATGATGCTGAGCACATAGCTTAGAGGATGGATGGTTGGATGGATGGATAGATGTATGCATGGATGGATATCTTATGTGGCCCTGAGGGTCACAGAGGTAAACTTGTAGTTGATGAGGTTAATAACTTTCCCACAATTGGAGCTTTTCAACCATGGATGGGCTGTCTTAAGGACTGGTGGACTTCCTAACCCTGGAAATGTCTAAGAAAATGGCATGGCCACCTGTCAAAACTGCAGTAGGAAGTAATCCTGGGCCCAGTGCACCCAGAGCTATTGATTCTATTTGTTTCAGCTCTGGAATTCTGTGCTGCCTCAAGCTCAGCTGCGCAGCCATGATATCATGACAAGGGGTAAGAAGCAGAGTGTCCAGCCAACCTGGCTAGTTGGGGTTGAGTGTGGGGCTTCTGTGGAAATCAGGCATCAGAAATTTCCAGATTCCCCAGGAGTGGTGTTATGTGACTGTTCTGGGAAGCAGACATGTGTGGCTGTAAATGTCCAGAGAAAGTGCCCCACCCTTGAGTGAACATTCAAAGGTGAGGCCAGGGGACACCTGGGAGCTGAGAGGAGGGGGGGGATGTGAAGGAATTTTGTAGGGTTCAGAAGTCCACTCCACAACTTATGGCCTTATACAAAGCATCTCTGTCCATGCCACACTGCTTTAAACACATCAGTGATGCCTTTCCATGGTTCTTAGGATACAGACAAATATCCCTGGTGTTGCCATACAGGACTCTGCATTGTCTGGCCCCTGCCTGCCCCTCGAGGCTCCTCTCCCAGTGTGCACCCATAAGTGAAGATTCTGGGGATATCAGAGATCTCAGAGAGCCTTGAGAGAAGGAGGTAGAAGGACTAGAGTCAGGGAGACTGAGGTTAGGTGAGGTTAAGCAACTTGCTCAAAGTCCTGCTGCTAGATAGTGGTTGAGTCAAACTTCAAAACCCAACTCTCTGACTACAAAGTTCAGCTCTTTCTGTTAGGTCCCATTGAAGGCCATAAACACCCTGTTAGGGGTTGGAGGGATTTCCCCCTGAGCGATGGGCAGTATGAGGACTGGACCCTCGAATGCGCTGAATCCCTCTGGCTTGGGGAGCCTGTGGCAGGTAAGACAAGCCTTCCTCCCATCTCCCTCATATCATCATGAATGCCACTGCTGTAGCGGTGCGTTCAGGTCAGGTGCTGCGCTAGGTATGTTACAAAGATCACCTCACTGAATCCATACAGGAATCACAAGATGCCGGTACAATTGTCCATTTTAGGGTTGGGGACATTGAGGCTCAGAGAAGTTAACTAACTGACCCCAAGTCTTGCATATGGTAAGGCGGAAGGGGTTTGTCTGAGTCCCCTTAGAGCAGCCCAGCCTTCTCACTCTAAGCTGATGGAGTGGTCTGGATCCCCCTTTGGGAAGCTCTGTGGCCTCCTCCGTGGGGGAGAGATGGAGATGGCCTGGGGGCAGAGGAGCTTCTGGACCTGGCTGCTTCAGGCTGTCCTCATCATCACCCTGCCAGAGCCATCTGTCTGCAGTAGTGCTGCGGCACAGATCCACACAGAGGCTGTCAACGTCAAATGAGGACTTGAGGGAAAACAGCTTCCACCCTGCAGAGATGACACAGGCAGCACGGTTCACCTACTCTGAGATGACACAGGCAGCATGGTTCACCTACTCTCAGCACGGCAGAGCAGACAGGTGTAAGGAAGGGCCCCTTCTCCCCCACGCTGCCTCCCTGCATGCCCCTCCCAAGCTGGACTCTCTTTTGGTGAATGGTGGAAAATGTCTAGCAAAACCGTCCACGGCTGAGGCTGCTTCCAGTCATGGCACACAGACCTCAGGAATCCCATTAATGAGAGGGATGGCTTCTGAATTGGATACCATTCTTCAAGAAAGGAAGTTGTATTATTATTATTTTATTATTTTGCAAAGTGGTAGAGTAACTCAAATGAGTCTAAACAAGTATTGTCAAGTAGTGGTTCTTGGGGGACCTGCTGTAATGGCTATAATAGTCATTTCAATTGGCACATTAATTATATGGGAGCAGGTGCTTCTAAAATAATTGAGGGTGTAAGAAGGCTGTTTATTTCCTTACGTGCTTTCAACGTTCCCCTTCAACCCTCTTTACTCTACGAATATCAAGTCATGCAAAGCCTGTTCTTTGGAGACAGAGAAGTGAAGCCTGTCTGAAATCGCAGGCTCTAATTTAGGGAAGTCTCCAGTTTATTTGTTCATCCCTTCATCCCTCCAGGTAGAGAACTAACACCTGCAGAAAACCTTGGCAGGGCCTTGGCTGCAGCCTAGAGATGCCATCCCTGGCTCACACTCTGCTGGAGGGGACAGGTGTCATGTGATCCGCACCCTTGTCTGGAGCTATTCAAGAGTGAGGAAGGGACAGTGGGTATGGCAAGTAGAGGTGAGAGCAGGTGCAAAGGCCTGGGGGTGGCCCATCTGACTCCCATCAGGTGCTCAGTGAAGGGTCAGGAAGAGGGGAGGCAGGAGGAGGAGGCTGAGGGCAATCAGGGACCTATGCCTAGTCTGGGGTGCCCTGCAATGGAGCTTGAGCTATATCCAAGGGGAACAGTCAAGAAATTTTAAACACAAAAGCATCATCATTCGATTTTAGGAAGCTCTGGACCCCTCCCTAGAGATGTCTGATAAGCATCTCAGACTTAACATGGCCAAAGCAAAGCTCTGCATTTCTTCCCTAAACCTACCCCTCCCATAGTCTTCTCCACCTCAGCGAACGGCATCACCATCCACCAGTTTCCGAAGCGAAAAATCTAGGGCGTCTCTCCTATCACATCTCATCCCTTGCCCCTGCCCACTCCCCGCATCTCTTCCATCGAATCCATTCTAAAAGACAAGCCCTGAATCCACTGCTTCTTCCCCATTCCTGGGCCTCCAAGCCAGCTGAAGCCTCTATCACTACTTCAAGTCAGCACCCTCCTGATCACACTCTCTGCTTCCACTCTTGTCCCCTCAGCCCCCAAATCCAGTATCCACCAAGCAGCCAGAGTGACCTTTTGAAATCAGAACAGTCTTATCATTCCTCAGTTTTGCCTGATACTTAACAATAAAACCCGGGAGGCACCACCCGGTCTGGCACTGCCCCTTTCTGGCCTCGCCCACTCCACTACCTCCCACCACACCAGCCTCATTTGGGTTCTGTAAACAGGAGCCAGCCCACACCTCCAGATCCACGATGTGCAGGCCCTTGTGTTGGGTGCTGCTGGGATTTCAAAGATGAGCAGCATGAACCCTGAGGAGCGAGCATATGGACCAGCAGTGAAGATGCTGCTTTGCCAAGGTGCCTCTAGAGACAGAAAGATCCGAGAGCAACTCCTGCCTCCACCTCTTCCTCTGTCACCTCCCCCATTCTCCATATCTGTGTCTGTAAAATGGGATGGCGATAATAGCACTGACCTCATGGAGGGCCATGACAGCAACCATGCAACCAAGCATGCCTGGAACAGTCCAGATGGCGCTTGTTATCTGAGGGTGACTGTTAAGAGCAACCCTTGTTCAGCCTCAAAAGTGCCTGATTTGGACGACAAATGACACTTTTGCCAATGCAGCACTCTGGAAGCGCTTTGCAAATGTCGTTTCTCAGGATGGTGCTCTACTTCTGTGTGCACACAGACTGTGGGACAGATTCAAGGGCAGCGCTCCATGCATTGCCCCTGGTCGGGAGATTTCTTAAGCTACAACTCTGGGCAATGGTAGAAAGAGGGACGGAGCCCTAGCCTGCCAGATGAAAAAAGCTGACTTTGGAATTCACCTCCCTCTCCCTTTCCAGCATGGACCAGGGGCCTTGATCCCACCTAGGTGTTGGACTGTGATGGGCAGGACAGGAATCACGGTTTAAGGGGTTGTTGCAGGTGATGCTGGGTGGGCCTTTCTCTGTGTCTGGAAGCGCGTGAAGGAAAGGCAACACAGTCACCCAGGAGTGGACTCAATGCCGGAACAATGGATCCCTTGCACAAGTCCAGCTGCATTGCTGACCTATGTGGCCTTTCCAAACTCTGCCATACGTAGAGCCTGCTGCTTCATCTTTCAGCAAATAGTTATTGAGAGCCCACTGTGTCTCAGTCCTGGTGCTGGATGCTGCCACAGAGGCCCCTGCCCTGGTGGAATAAAGGAAACTGGTAATTGCACATTGATCTTCTATGCAGACATCTTACTGACACTTATCAGTGCTAATAGTTTTTTTTTATTTTGATCTTTTGCATTATGATGTGAAAATATTATCTGCAAATAATAATAATAATACTTCTCCTCTCAATGCCTGAGAGACAGCATTTTTAAGGTATAAAAATGTATATCCTGGAACCAGATCACTTGGATTCAAATTCCAGCATTGCCACTTAGAAGCTGTGTGACTTTTAACAAGTTACTTAACCTCTCTGTGCTCCAGTTTCCTCATCTCATGTAATGAACTTAGGACAGTGCCTGATGCTATATAAATATTGGTAGGGCTATACTTATTGAACTGATTATAATTTCTTGCCTTATTCCATTGTCTAAAATTTCCAGAATGCTTGTAAAAAAAGTTTTCCCTGTCTTATTCCTAGTTTTCATAGGAATGCAGTTATAATTTTAACATTGCATATGATACTTCCTGCTGGTTTCTGATAAATATTCTTTTTTGTTATGAATAGGAAGGTTACTTCTATTCCAATTTCACCTAGAATTTTTATAAAGAAAAATTAATTAAATGCTTCTTAAAAATCTATTGAAGTAATCATATGGTTTTTCTCCTTTAATTTACTAATGTAATGAATTATGTTGATGTTTTTCCTAATATTGAGCCTCCATTGGGTTTTTGTAATTTCTTTAAACAAATAGCTTGTGTAGCAAATTAAAAGAGCTCTCAAGTATTTGTTTTTTATTATTATAAATGGGATCTTTTTCATTGGATTTTCTGTGGGTCTCTGGGATGTAAGAATGCAATTGATTTTTTGTGGCTTTATCTTGCATCCTACAAATTAGATGAATTCATTTTTTTTCTCTTTAATAAGCATGTAGTGCTTTCTCTGAGTTGTCTAGGCATCCAGTCTCCCCAGCTGATATTTTTGTTTCCTTCTTTCCTGTATTTTTAGATCTATTGCATTTAGCAATGAGCAAGCATGTGTTGAGTGCCTACTATGTGCCAGGCACTGGGCTAGGATCTGTTTCCTCTGCTGCTGTTGCTGCTGCTTGGCAGGGTGGGCGGTTGGAGTACCCTCTTCAGCTGGAATATTGAGAGCAGGGGCCTTATGAGGGAATGAATCCCAGGAGGTCCCAAACCACTTAGAGTCAGATCAGGATTCAAACACATTAACCCTCAGGTCAGGCTGCCTCCTGACCAATGACTCTCCCCTTCAAGGGGCAGGGGTAATTAACCTTGACAAAGAAGGGGAAACCAAAGCTTGGGAATGCAGCAGTCATTTCTGGCCTGGAGGTGAAGATAGATGCCCTTACCCTGCAACCTGGCCTTGAATGGTCCAGCTCTCTGACCCTCTTTTTGTTCTTGCATCTGGGACTTGCTGCTATTAAACAGGAGTGAAAGTCCCAGTTATAGTTTGTTTCTCTTGAGCAGCATCCCAGCTCTGGGGAGTGTGAGATGGCATGGCAGCATGCTGCCATCCCAGGCCCTCCCGGAGTCTGTGAATGAGGCCCTCTTGCTTCCTGGGTGAATGTCACTAAGAGGCTGATGGCATCTCAGTGCCCAGTGGGCCCCCCTCACCGCCTGGCATGACTCTTGCTGCCTCAGGTCCCACCCCTTCCTGCCTATAGATTTGCCCTTGGTTTTTGAGCTAATTACTCCGTCTCATCACTGCGCTGACTCTTCCCAGCAACTGACAGCCCTATGAGCGTGTATCTTGTAATCTCCCTTCACCTAACACAAGTCAGCTTAATTATGCATGTGGAGCTTAGGACTCCAACCTCCAGGCTCATACTCTGCAATTATTTCTGTGGTCTTGTCCCCTCTGGCTTCCTGCAAAGATGGCAGCTGGTGTCTTGCTGTGGAGTCCCTGGAGTTACACCCTACACAGGGTGCCTGACTGAGAAGGCAGAGGGAGCTAGCTCGGTATGTGCTGTAATCTCCAAACTCCATGCTTGGGACATCTTTTATTAATTCACACTAAATTGCAGTGTGGTTTGTGGCAACCTGTCTAGCACACCCTGGTGGCACCAAAGAGCTGCCCTGTCCACACCAACAACAGGCTTGGGAGCCTCCCAGGATCCCGGGAAGTCCTCAGGCTCTGCACCCTGCCCCAGGCTCTTGGCAGATTCTGTGAAGCTCAACACATCTGAGTTTGGAAGCTGCTTTGGACTCAGGGAGAAGAGAGCGAATCTTTGTTGATTATTGATGCTGAGCCAGGCACTAAGCTAAGAGCTCTCCATGCACCACCGGAAGGAGGAACTACAAGTAGCTCCATTGTATAGACAAGAAAACTGAGGCGCAGAGACGTGATGTGAATTCCCAAAAGTTGCAGAGCTGGAATTCTTTTTTTTTTTTTTTGAGACAGAGTCTTGCTCTGTCGCCCAGGCTGGAGTGCAGTGGCACGATCTCTGCACAGCTGGACTTTGAACCCAGTGCTTCTAACTCCAGACTGCCACTCTACCCGTTTTCTTGTTCCCTTGAGATGGTCAGGGGATGTGAACCTTCCACTTCACAGGGGCTGCCAGCCTTGGTGACCCCAGGATGGGGGCCAGCTCTGTCAGGCTTCTGGAGGCAAGACTGGGTGCCTGGCCTGTGCTGGGGATTGAAGGAGCAGGTACATCCCCTTCCTCCCCTGGGCCATCAACTCCTTCATCCGCCTGGGACCTGCTGCCAGCCTCATCTACCACGTGTCTTTGTTGCCCTGGGTGGTGGCAGGGAATGAGGGTGCCATCCTTTGAGTGTGAGCTTCTGGAGCTCTTACACTCAAAGCATCAGAGATGAAAGTGGCAGGAGAGTGCCCAGCCAGGAACCATGGGCCAGGAAGCAGCCCATCCTCGGAGGTGGCAGGTCACTGGCCTGTCAAAGCCTCCATTCTCTTATCTGCAAAATGAGAGAAGTAACGCCCCTGGATGGGGTATCGCAGGGAGAAAATGACATCACTCTGGCAAGGGCTGGCAAATAATATCAATACCAATAACAAGCTACTGTTTATTGAGCACTGACTATAGACCAAATGCTGTCTAAACACTTACATATATCAGCTTATTTAATCCCCATAGCAACCCTAGGGGTGGGTACTGTCATTGTCCCCATTCTATAGATGAGGAGACAGAGACACAGAAAGGCAATCATTTGCTCAAGATCCCACAGGATTTGAAGTGGGATTCAACCTCTGGTGGTTTGGCTTCAGCGTCTACACTCTCATTTAGTACCTTCTTTAAAATGTTAGTTCCACCCCCAAACTCCAGCCCCCCACACACGCAGTCTGCCCAGGCAAATAGAGCCATTAGCTATAGGTGTGAGCACTCCAGTTAAAAATTCCAGGGATTAAAGCATCTACACTGGCAAGGATAGAAGTGTCTACACTGCAAGGAGGATTTTTCCTCTAGTGCTGGAGAGAAATGTGCACGTAACACCACCAAAGGAGATGCAACCAGGTTATTGGGATTATAAATGTCCCCTAAGCTGAGCTTCTGCCTCTACTTCCCTTTTGTTTCTTCAACACTCCCCACAAGAGGCTGTGTACACAGTGGGAGCCTGGCTGATGCTGGCTAACTGGACTCTGAAGGGAGACACTGCAACGCATTTCGAGCTGCCAGAATTAACCCCTCTGTACATCTCAAAACTTTGCACAGCATAGCGGGGGCTTTGGGCAGCCTGTCGGAGGTTGATTTCTGTGATCTGGTGAAATTCTGTGGCGTGATTGATAGATTGCCTTTGTAGAAAAGTGATGCTGGGATTTTCCATTAGAACAGGGAGGCTCGCTGTTGTGGCTTTCTAGAAGGTCAGAGGGTAGGAGCTGGGAAAATGCTACCCAAGCAGACAGACAGTCTCCTTCTTGGGGCCTTGAGAGATTCATTCAATGTGTTCACTTCATGCCTGCCGTGGTGCTTAGGACACAGATATTGATAAGATAATATCTGACAAGTCCACATGGCGAGTTCTCCGGTGCAAGGTGCTCTGGGTGAAAATCCTTCATTCCTCCAACATTCCCACACCATTCCTTTACTTAACAAATAGTTACTGGGCCCCTACAGGGGTGTCAGGCCCTGTGCTAGTTGCTGAGACTAAATATAGCGTTGAACGAGATAGGCAAGTTCTCTCTACACCCTAGGAGCTTACATCCTGTTGGGATGCAGAGGGGGTAGGCCTGACCTGCTTGGTAAGTGATGGAGGGGTACATAGCATGGACCCCCCCAAGCCAGACTCGAGTGGTCAAGGTTGGCTTCGCAGGGGAAGAAAAGTATACACTAAGGTTTGAAGAATGAGTAGAATCTAGCTGGGAGCCTGCGCAGGCCTCCTAAAATGAGAGAAAGTGTGGCACCCCCGCCCAAATTAAACTGGATCATGTGTTTGGAGGCCAGACAGGGAGGAGGAAAGGAATGGATAGCAGCCAGAGAGGTGGGCAGGACCCAGATCAGGTATTCGCCTTGGTGAGATGCTTGAACCTTACCTGGAGAACAAAGGGGAGCCATTCTTCTTAAGCAGAGGAGCAGCATGGTCTTATCTGCTTGCTAGCTGTGAGGTCCTTGAACTAGGATTAGGGGAGGGTGGGAGGTGTAAAGACAGAGCAAGGGCTCCAGGTTGAGGGCAGCTGCAGCCATTCAGGTGAAAGTGATGGCAGCCCGAGTTAGGGGATCAGCAGTTGGGGGTGGATCGCGGGCGATAGGTGGGTGGTCAGGTGCCTGCTAGACACACTGCACAGTGAACAGATGGCTGAGTGAGAACGTGGAGGCTGCTTCACCAGATGCAGAAGGTGAGGGAGAGGGAAAGGTGGTGTGGGAAGGGGCAGCTGTACATGCAAAAGCAGTGTGGACATTGGGGGCGGCCTCTCTGGGCTTGGAGAGCTCAGCCGGCACAGTTAGATGGCCGCCCTGAATGAAGCCCAAGCTGTTTTGCCCCCGTGGTGTCTCTCACCCCGCTGTGCCTATAAATCTCTCTGGTTGGGGCCAGAGGAATGGCCCAGAGCCATGCAGCAAGAGAAGAAGTTTCAGTTTTTCAAATAACACCTGCCAACAGTTGCTCTGATTCTAGATGCTAGGTTTTGCCTCCCTTTCCTCTACTGGCCCACAGTTGTGGATGGGAAACCCACTGGCACGGGTGCTGGCAACAGTCAGACTGCACCCCAGGCCCTGGCTCTGGACCACCTTCCCTTTGTGTGTCCTCAGCCTCATTTCCTGCTGCCAGGGGAGGCATTGGCAGGATCTGACTCTGCTGCCGGCTCTGCCATGAGGCAGGCTGCTCCCCTCCTTTCCCTGGGGAGAGAGGTGTGGACACGGAGGAGGCAGTTGGGGCCCCAGTGCCCAACATGGTCTCTGTGTCTCTGTCTCTCTCTTTCTCCTCCCCTCCCTCCTCCCTCCCCTTCCATCCCCCACTCCCTCCCTCGCTCCCTCCCTCCCTCCCTCCCTCTGTCTCCTGCTCTCTCTTAGTTCAATTTGTACAGGCTTTTCAGAGACCCCAGGGAATTCACATGTGTATTGCTTTGTAAATGTTCTGACGATGCTCTCAGGTGCCAGGGCTGTGTCTTCAGCATCAGTTTGGGAGTTCCTTCAGGAGCAAAAGACTGCATCTCCCTCATCAGACTGGGAACCCCTGAGGCCAAGGGCTGAATGAAGAGAAATTACTAAAGACAGAGTAAGTGCTTTTGCACGTACAGCTGCCCCTGTCCACACCACTTTTCCCTCTCCCTCACCTTCTGCATCTGGTGAAGCAGCCTCCATGTTCTCACTCAGCCGTCTGTTCACTGTGCAGTGTGTCTAACACGCACCTGGCCACCCACCCGTCTCCCATCGCTGTCTCTCCCTCTCTTCTTTGTGCTGTCTCATAAAGAGACATGTAATTAAAATACCTTCAAACATTATATGGTGAAAATTATAAACTAGAAAGAGGATCGCCATGTAGTTAAAGCCAGGTTGAAATCTCAGCTCTGCCATTTACTGGTTTTAACCTCTCTGGACCTCAGTTTCCTCTTGTGCTAACTGGGGATAGTAACTCCAACCTCACAGAGCCATAAAAGTTAATGTTCCCGGTCTACAAGCATTTATAAAGTGCCTGAGTGCCAGGAACTATTCTAGGCACTAGGATGTAATGGTGAATAAGACAAACAAGATATCCGCTTTAGTGGGGTAAGGAGAAAGACCATTAATTAATTAATTAGCAAGAAAATATCAGATAATGATAAGTGTGGTGTAGATAATTTCAGGTGATGTGATAGAGAGTAATTGGGGCTTCTTAGATCAGCTGGCCAGAAAAGATGCCTCTGGGGAAGTGACATTGAAGCTGAGCTCTATATGACAAGGAGTTAGCCAAGCAAAGACCTGAGGGAAGAGCATGCCCGGCAGAGAGGGTATCTATGGATGGGATGAGCATGGTCACACTGTCAAGGGATTAGACTGTGTTCTTGGAAAATAGGCAAAGGAAAGGGGAACACAAGTCAGGGTGTTGACAGGGCTTTCTCACATTGGGCTTTGTAGATCTTATTCTTAGCATAATAGGACTTAGTGGAGAGTCTTAGGTGGAGAGTGACATGATCTAATTTAGGTTTCAAAAAAATTCTCTGGCTGTTGTGCATACACTGGACTGTAGGGGAGTGTGCTAGTCAGGAGAGCCTGCATTGTGCCCCACTAACAAAATAATCCTCAAATCTCAGTGGTTTGATGCAACAAAGGTTTATTTCTTATTCATGGAAAGTTGGATATGAGTCTGGCAAATCTCCAGAGCTACTCTCTTCCATGAAGTGACTCAGGGATCCAGGCTCATTTTGTCTTGAGTTCCATCCTCTCAATATGCACAGTTACCATCCAAAGGGGGCACAAAACCAAGAGAGTCATGTGGATTGCTCTTATGGGCCAGTCTGGAGGTGGCTTAAGTCATTTCCACTCATTGTGTCCATCCACACGGATGCAACTGTGAGGGAGGCTGAGAAAGTTCAGTTTTACTGGATGCCCAGGAAGAGGATAATGAAACAAGATTTGGGGATCATACAGCTGTTTCTGCTAAGGACAGAAGTGTGTATATGGAGGCTCTCCCAATTTTCCTGACTAGGAGAGCTAAGAGGCTCTACTAGTCTTCCTGATGAGGGATGATGGTGGCCTGCATGTGAGAAGTGGCAATGAGGACGCAGGGAAGTGGACACATGTAACATTCATACAACACTTGGTACTATGGCTAAGCAGTAGGCCCCCACTACACAATAGCTCTTATTTTAATATCCTTTATAATTAAAACACCTTAATCTTTCTTTACAAGATGAAGTCATATTTGCCAAATGGGTTTTCTCTGATTTCACAAGGTCAATAGGCTGGAACACTTTCTGACCAAGGCGTTTTTTTTTTGTTTTGTTTTGTTTTGTTTTTTGAGATGGAGTCTCCCTCTGTCACCCTGGCTGGAGTGCAGTGGTGCAATCTCGGCTCACTGCAAGCTCTGCCTCCTGGGTCCATGCCATTCTCCTGCCTCAGCCTCCCAAGTAGCTGGGACTACAGGCGCCTGCCACCACGCCCGGCTAATTTTTTGTATTTTTAGTAGAAATGGGGTTTCACCGTGTTATCCAGGATGGTCTCGATCTCCTGACCTCGTGATCCACCCACCTCAGCCTCCCAAAGTGCTGGGATTACAGACGTGAGCCACTGTACCCGGCCTGACCAAGGCTTTTTTAAAGACGTGCTCATAAAACCTTGGAATGTAGTAATGGCTTTTAGAGATGTTCAAGTCTTCCTTCTGCATTTTAACAGGTAGAAAGAGTGAGTGCTTCAGAGGTGGCTGTAGCCTTGCTCCAGTCACAGAGGCAGTCAACATCTAAGCAGGGGCCAGGGCCAGGGCCCAGGTCTATGTGCCTGTCTATGAAGTCAAGTGATTTCCGGATTTCTTCTCCCCCAGCAAGTCCAAGAGTACAAACAGCTGGGGAAGCCTGGGGTAGAGTTTCTCTCCTGGTCACATTAGATAAAATCTGAGTGGAAGAGGAGGAAGGGAATCAGAGAGGACTTGGTCTTGCCCACCCAAATCTGTCTGCTGCTCTTTTTCCTTCTTGTTCCTGAGAAACAATATATAGAGGCCGGGGGTACAAAGATCATGGGTTCCAGCCCACCTCTGCCATTTCCTCACTGTTACATCTTGAGTTAGCTACTTAACCTCTCTGAACTTTAGACTTCCCTTTTAGAAAAGAAAGCTAATGATGCCAGCCTCGCCAGGTTGTTATGAGGGCTAAATGATATAGTGTAGGTAACAAACCTTTAGCTCAGAGCTTGATACCTAGAAGATCCTCAACCCTGGAAGTAACGCTGGAAGTAATTAATTGGAAGAAACGCTGAGCCTCCTCTCCTCACCTTCCCCCTCACTCCCAGCACCCTGGGTGCTGTCCCTGTGTCACCTTGTAAAAGCTCTTCTGGAATTGGGACAAGCTTAGGAACTCACTCTACCATAATAAATGAATGTGTCCCTCTTTCCCCAAGCAGGCTGTGTTTCCCAGCATCTTCATCCGATGTGCAGGGTCTACCCAGCCCCGTGTTTCTCTGCTGTAAGATACACTATGCATCCTTGGCACCTTGCCCAGAGGGCCAGGGGGGGCCTCAGCAAACTCAAACTTTCCTGAGTCATCTGATGAGCTACACTGTTTCCTGGCACCCTAATATCCTTAAATGAACTTCTGTTGTTTGCCTTGAATCAAATTCACTGGGAGCAGGGGAGCCAATGCACACCTTTGAGGACTGGGCCAGGTCCCAGGATTCTGGCCACAGCCTATCAGCCTCACAGAAGCTGCGTGGGCCCCTTCGTTGCTCCTTGGTCCTGCCCAGAGAACCCCCAGGCTGGATCCTACCAGTCCCTGGGATCCAGCATGGCTTTCAGAAGTAGCTCAATAAAGAGAATGTTAAAACCTCTTAATGCTTGGCAGGGAATCTGTCCTTTGCCAAAACACCAATTAAAGGCCCAGGCCAGTTCAACATGACTTTATTACTAGCATTTTATCTGGAAGAGGAGGGATGGGGGGAGGTAGCATTTTATCTGGAAGAGGAGGCAATGAAGCCTCTGGGACACCCCCTCTCTGCTTCCTCTGACAGGAACAACCCCGCACAGTCACTGGGCGCCTGCTTCCTAGAAGGCTCCAGAGAGAAGCCAAAGGAGAGAAATGAGATAATGGAGTGAGGTTACTCAAAGAAGCCTTTCTGAAACAGCAGATTTTAAGCTGGGCTTTGAAAGGTGGATCAAGTCAGGGGAAAGTGGAAAGAAAGTGGGGGCTTCTCAGGCAGGAGATTCTGCAGGAGCAAAGGTGAGGCTGAGGGGCTAATCCTCAGTGCTGATTGGACACTTTCATTGTCTCAGGAACTGCGCTAAGCATTTTAGACATGATCTCTAATCTTTCAAACCACCCTGGGACACAGGCTCTATGATTATCACCATTTTGTAGATGTAGAAGCTGAGGTTTAGGTGCTTCTACCCAGTTCATGCTTGTAGTAAGTTCTGGAGCCTGAACTAGGCCCAAGCAGATGATCCCAGTGCTTCCACTCTTAACCCCAGGCTGAGAAGTGAGAGATGAGTTGGGGAGGGCTCAGGCGGATGTGAAGTGGAGAGAGTTTGTCATTCCTTGAAGTCCAGAGGCCCCCATTTCCCTCTTTTTGAGCCGTTCACTGGATCTAGACCTCTATCTGAATACAGTGAATGGCTCAAAACCCTAACCCTAACCCTAACCTTATCTAGCTCCATCCACACATTCACTGGATCTAGGTATCTTTAACCCTAACCCTAGAGTTAGATTCAAAAACTTAATCCTAACCCTAACCCTAACCTTATTTAGTTCTACCCACCCATTCACTGGATCTTGACCTCCTGCCTGAACTTGTCCCTGGGCCCTGGTCCCTCTTGTCAGCTGTCTTCATCCTTTCTAGTCTAGTAGGTGCCATTGAAAGCCATTGCTCCCAAAGGGGTATCTCTCTGTCAGGTGGCCTTCTCAGGTTGTGGCTGATGGACTTGAAATTCCTCATCAACCACTAAATAGGCTGTTGCCTGTGCCACTCCTGGACATAGGCTGTCCAAGCCAAGTGTCTGGTGGCTCTGTCCCACTTCTGGAATCTTCCAGAAACTTTGTCAATGCTTATAGCCTATAAGAGCATGGTGATTCTTCAGTTGTTTGCCCATTCTTCTACCCATCCATCCATCCATCCATCCATCTATCCATCCATCCATCCATCCATCCATCCATCCATCCATCCATCCATCCATCCCTCCATTCATCCAGCACTTATTTTGAGCCAGTGACGTTGTCCTTCTTACACTGGGCCCTCAGCACTGTGGGCTGGGACTATCTGGAGAATGAAGGGGTTAGTTCACACAGCCCATCTGCCTTCAGGCTTTGTCAAGGGATAGGTGCTTTGAAGCCACAAGGTGAAATACACTGACCCCAGCGAAAGTGACAAATTTGGCCCTGCCCAGATCTGGTCTTCCAGTCTCCAGCCCCTTCCTCTGTAGAGATGTGCATGAAGAAGTGTCCCAGCACCTGGATTACAGAGTGAGAAACTGAGGCTTGGAGGAGGGGGCTAAGCCTGCCTCAAGAGCATGGCAATCTAAAGCCAAACTTCACTCTGCACTCCCCTGGGTACCTGCTCAGTACTCACCCACCTTGATGCCCCTGCTGGGCTTGTGGGGGCTTTCTCCCATCCAAGCAGGATGGTTTTTGTCAAGCCCAATATTGCCCATGGTCTTGTGCAGAGAGATGTGCCCTCTGCCTGTTGCAATGCTGTGATTGGGACAGACATGGACACATCTTCACAGGACACACAGATGACAAAATAAAGGCTCAAATCCCTTCTCCTGATTCTGCCATCATGCCCCTAACTTCCTCATTCCCTCACTTCTCATGGCCCTCCCTTTCTTCCACACTTCTCACTCTCATTTCTTTGGCTCTGTTCATCTCTGTTCTAAATCATTCCCTCTTTCTTTCCCTGCAACTCCCTCTTGATTATACCCTGTGTTCCTCTCTTCCTCTCTGCATCTTACACCTGCTCACACACATTGAGAGTCATCCTCAACCCCCCTTCCTACTGTTTCCCCATACCCAGGTCATCTTGCTCCAAGTCTTGTCAATTCCACTTCCTAAATCTCTCTTCAATGTGCCTGCTCCTCCCCTCCCTCCTGAGGTCCCGCGTGCTGTTCTAGTCCACCATCATCTTAGTCTGAATGTCTGTCACCTCCCGACTTGCCCAGGGGTGCAGGCTTGTGCAGCCCCAGTCCATTCTCCACACTGTAGCTAGAGGGAACTTTCAAGATGCACATCTGATGGTGTCATTTCACTGCATAAAGCCCTGCAGCAGCTTGCCATTGGCCTCAGGATGAAGTGCAGCTCTGTTCCATGTTCTACAAAGCATTACAGAATCTGGCCTCTGCCCACCGTGCACCCCATCTTTCATCAGCCCCAACCCAGGCCCTCCCACCTGATGGGCTAGCCATGCAATGGGGCTTCTTTCTATTCATCAAATAAGCCATGCCCTCCCTGACCTCTGGGTCTTTGCCTGCTGTACATACCCTCCTCTATGACTAGGGTAATTCCTACCCCCCTTTAGGCTGGAAATCTTTCCTCAACTGCCAAGTCTGGGTGAGATGCTTCTGCACTGAGACGCAACTGCACTGCAATGGTTCCCTGTGATTCCTAAATTACAGCATTTATTAAAGTGAATTCTAATTGCCTGTTTAATTGTTTGCTTTCACTGCTGGAGCCACAAGGGCTTAGGGTACAATAGGCTTCCAGTTCCCCAAGGAAAGCGTACAGCTGTCTCCCTAACGTTTGGTTTCAGGTCACCCAGGGAGCCGGCTCCCAGGGCTAGCCCTGAGAGCTGTCCGTGGTGCTGATAGTTCCCGTGTTTCAGCAAGGGGCAGCCTCACTCAGAAACCACCCTGGCGGTGCCCTGTGCGCTTCTCCTGGATGTTTCCCAAGGGGTAGGGAAAGGCCTTGGTCTGACATTCTGAATCCACGATCTGCCCTCCCCAGTGGATCGGGGCCTGCTGGTTTGCGGAGGTTCACTGGGAAGGCTTTGAGCTGCTGCCGTTACCTCCTGGTACCATATTTGCCTCTCAGCATCTGGCTATATTTCTGAGACAGGGCAGGAGACATCCCAGCCGCAAATAATTTAATAAAGACTTTTCCACCCGCTAGCCTAATCCCCTCTTCCTCCATCTTTTAGTACCAGGGACATGGAGACCAGGTCCCCTTTCATAAAACCCTGGCCCAGTTGCCAGCAAGCGGACACTCTCTAGCCAACTTCTTTACTCCACATCATTCCAGGAACTGGCTGACTCTCTCCATAGCTCACCCATCTCAGTTGCCTCCTCTTTTCCTCTCAAACCCAGCCCTCTTGGTAATATTGGATTAGCCCACTTTATTGAAAGCTGATTTTCTATTTGCATAATCCTTCCCTCTCAGAGTTGCTAGGGCCTCCATGATAAGCTGATGGGCCAGGGCAGTCAAGCAAATTATACTCTTTATTCTGAACAGCGTTGAAAGTGAGGGAAATTATTTTTTAAAGAAAACACAAGCTTTATTTTCATCTCCACATTCCTTTTGACCAGGAGCATCATGCCAGTGTTGACTGCACTAGCCTATGTCTCCTGGAATACATAGATCTTTATTTTACCAAACTACAGCAGGCAGAATGGAAGTCAGACCTATGGAAGGTCTTCTTAATATTAACAGTGGAGAGAATGCATATGAAAGCCCCTTGTAATGGCAATACATTACTCTTTATATATATAAATCATATTTCCACCTGTTATCTAATTTTTTTCCCCATCCAACACTATAGACAACTGTATAGGTACTTTCCCCATGTGACAGTGGAGGCTACGGAGGCTCAGAGAGACCGTATGTCAAGTCATGGCTGGAGTGGAAACTAGAGCTGCTGATTAGAGTTTCTAGGATGCCTGATGCACTGAGCTCAATTCTGGCCAACAAACACTTAGCAGTACCCACTGTGTGGCAAAGGCACCAAGCTACAGCCACAGAAAGGCTTGGGTACAGTGAATTTCTACTGCATGCCTACTGTGCACCAGGTTCAGACATTACAACCTGGAGGATTTAGCCCAGAGCACAGACATCTACAAAAAGGGGGCTGGAAGAATAGTCAAGAGGAAGGCATCCTTTTCCTTGAGGCTCTTCTCTTTGTCCAGTACTGGACAAAGGGTAGAATGACATGGGAAACTTCTCCCTCCCCCTCATGAACCCTTCACCTGAAGTCTTCTGAGAGCCCCGTGGGTAAGGGGTCCCCTGCTGCAGTCTCCCACTCAAAAGTGAGTGATGCTCTTCATTGAGCTGAGGCAGGGCCGCTGGCTGCTGAGTTATATTTATACAACTTGTAAATCATCCTGTCAGGTCCTCCTGAGAAACCCAGGCACCAATGTGCAGGAGGTAGCAGCCTCTGTTGGCTTCTTCAATTCCTTTGGGACAATTGTGCTCCTTGACACTCCCCAAGTTTTTTGGCTGCTTAAGGTGACCCACCAAGGATACACAAGCAAAGACAGAAGGGATGGGAGAGGGAAAGGGGTTCCCTTCTTTGCACTGGGCTTTGTTGCTCTCTCCAAGATCTCTTCTAGGGGGTGTTTGGGGATTAAAGGGACTTCTGTCTACCACCCTGCCTACTTCTGTTCTCTTCTCTGTCTAGACTGATTAAGGAGCAGAATGTCCCAGAGGCAAGAGAAGGGACTCAGTAACCACCAATGGTAAGGTGGACCCTGTAGCCTTTGGGGCTCCAGCAACCTTGACCTTGGCAGTTGGTACTTTTAGCAAAGCCCAGTAGGATGGTAGAAGGAGGACTGGATTGGGAGTCAGGAAACCTGGGTTTTAGTCTTGATTTTTGTCATAAGTACACTGTTTGAATTTGGGCATGTCTGAGCCTCAGTTTCCTTGTGTGTGAAATGAAGCCCCTGTGTAAGAATGTTTAAGGAGAGAATCCTTCCTTAGGGTGGAGGCATGATACAGTGAAGAGCTCAGACCTGCATTCAAAGCTTGGTCCTTGCGTTTTCCAGCTGTGTAACCTTGGGCAGTTTGCTTCACCTCATTGAGACTCAGTTTCTTCATCAATAAAATGGGAAGATACTTCCTTCCATGTGATCTTGTGAGAATGGAATGCACAGCAAAGCTCAGTTTCTGATACAAGGCTTAGCACCTAGTAAGTGTGCAAAAGTGCTTATCTCTCCCCTTCCGCCAAATCCAGTTTCCAGACATGCTTTCTGCAACTGATTCTGAAAGAGTAACCAGGCTTCAGTGCTCATCTGAGTTTGATGGTGGACAGAACCAGGCAAGGAGCCAGGTCCAGCCCTTTTTTTCCCTCCCTCTCCCTTTGGCCTCTGCTGGGGCCCTTTTGAAAGCAGGCAAAACACAAATACATATTGAAAGAAATTAAATGGGTTTGGCCACTGGGCCTTTAGGTGAATAAATAAAACAGTAAAAGGAGAAAGATTACTCTTAGGTTGGGCACCTGCCACATCCCCTCGGGGCTGAGCCACATGACTGAGGCCAGTTTATGAGAGAAATCTTAGTGGAACTTTGGGGCCAGGCCAGCTTGGGTTTGCATCTTGATTCTCCCTTTGGGCATCTTTCTGATGCTGAATGGGGCCACTCTAAGTCTCAATTTCTTCATCTGTAAAATAAGGAGATCCATACCCATCTCACAATGGTCAGGACTAGAAAGAAAGTCACCATGAACTCATTGTGGACAGTAGGTGCTCAGTACAGGCTAGTTTTCCACCCTGTCCCAGAATCATAGAACAAATCAAGGTCGTTCATTTTAACTGCAGAGGATAAAGAAGAGGTCTGAAAAAGGCCACTGGGTTTGGTCTCCATGAAGCTCCTGTTGGAAGGAAGTCCACCTACAAATGCCTTTCCTCCATTCTTTGCCTCCCCAGAACCTCTTGCATTCTGGTCTTCACTCTTTTCTCTTCATGGGGACTTTCCTCCTGACATTTTATATAAAGAAGAGAGAGAGAAAAGTGTGAGGGATGAGGCTCAAGGAGGAAGGGTGTGTGAGTGTGTGTGTGTACACACATAGGATGAGGAATTGTACACACGTGTATAGGCTGCAGAGAAGGAGCCAGTGGGTGGAGAGAACTTGGAGGTGCAGTGATGCGAAAGTCAATGAAGAGATGAGGCCACAGCATGTGTAGGCAACGGCGGGCTTGGGAACTCAAGTGAAGGGCTCACCATAGAAAGGAGCATGAGTTCTTGGACAGTAGGGGCACAATGGTGTTCTGGAGATGTGTGTGTAGTGACAGAAAAACCTGGGTTAAAACTCCAGCTCTGTAACTTGCTAGATGTGTGGCATTTGTCATGTCCCTTCATCTCTCCAATCCTCGGCTTTCTCCCTTCTTGAATGGGTATAAAAACATCCCCCTCATCGTTTGGAGAGGCAGTAGATTTAAGTCAAGACTGGCACAGTGCTTGGCACTTGGAATATTCTTAACAAATGTTGGCTCCCTTTCCTCCTCATGGCTGGAGAAGCACGCAGAGGATGAGCGAAGATGTGGAGAGGGGCAAACAGGAGGGACATTGAGGATGGTCCGAGGAGAGTGAAAGCCCAATGTCTGTCGAGGGAAGGGGCAGGTGGCTGGTCCAGGGGCCAAGGCCAGCCAAGAAGCAAGAGGCCCAGAGATGGTGGCAGGAGAGCTTTGCCTTATCTTTGTGCTGCAGGGTGGGGGAGCCCCAAAATTGGAGCTTAGCGCAGGAGGATTCTTGGCTTCACCAGGAAATAATTCAGAGGTAAGCCGATGGTGTTAGACAGCGACTTTTATTGAAGCGGCAGTGCCCAGCAGCCGCTGAGGGAATGCTCCTTGCAGAGCAGGGCTACCCCACAGGCAGTGCACCCACAGTCATAGTGCAGAGGCCATTTTGCACTCCTATTTATACCCACTTTCAATTACATGCAAATTTAGGTGTGAATTATGTGGCCATTTCTAGAAAAAGGGTGGTGACTTCTGGGTCATCAGGTCATTGCCATGGAAGGGGGCAATAACTTCTGAGTGTTGGCATGGCAATGGTAAACTGACATGGTGCACTGGTGGGCATGTCTTATGGAAAGTTCCTTCCATCCAGTCCCTGTTTTAGCTAGTCCTCAGTTTGGTCCAGCGTCCGAGCCCTGCCTCTGGAGTCCAGTCCCACCTCCTACCTCATTTGGAACTTCTGCACAGTTGCCATGGGAATCCATCCTGGTCTTGGCTAGTGGGTGCCTTTTCCACGTGGAGGTGTTGGGGGCCACCTACCTGAGGGGAGGTATGCAGAGTGAGGGAGCAGCAGATGGAGCCTAGGTGAAGAGATGGGGGAGCATCGCTTTGCCTCGAGGCCAGAAGTGACTGGAGACATTCTAATCAGTCCTATCTCTTGTATTCTGATTCAAATGGAGCCTAGGACTGCTGGAGCACCCAGCTGGGGACCCCAGGCCAACCCAGCTCTCTGTTCCTCCTCCCACTTCAGCCAGGCCAAGCATCTCTGGCTGCACCTGCTTCAGGAAGATGCTTGCAGCAACTAAATGAGAGGACGCATGGGAAGCCCTTAGCACAGTGGCTGGCCTATAAAATGTTTTCCAGAAGTGTCATGCAAGAAGAGAGAATAGGAGAAAGAGAAGAAAAGCCAGTCAGGGGTCTTAGGTAGGAGGTGGGACTTGACTTCAGAGGCAGGGTTCGGATGCTGGACCAAACTGAGGACTAGCTAAAACAGGGACTGGACAGAAGGAACTTTCCATAAGACATGCCCACCAGTGCACCATGTCAGTTTACCATTGCCATGCCAACACTCAGAAGTCACTGCCCCCTTCTGTGGCAATGACCTGATGACCTGGAAGTCACCACCCTTTTTCTAGAAATGGCCACATAATTCACACCTTAATTTGCATGTAATTGAAAGTGGGTATAAATAGGAGTGCACAACTGCCTCTGAGCTATGACTCTCGGTGCACAGCCTGTGGGGTAGCCCTGCCTGTGAGGTCTTAGGTCTTGCCCCTCTGGGCCAGAACAGAAGGACCTGGTACCTCTCAGAACTCACTCTCACCATCAGCGTCCAGAATGTCTCCCCGCCTTAGCCTTGAAGATGCCAGAGGAAGTGGAGGGACTTGGGTCTGTCCTAGGCAGGGTTTCCCCTGAAGCCCCCCCACCCCTCAGACAAGGATTTGAGTACAAATCATGTATTTTGGAGGTGACGTCGGGAAGCATTGTCAGGGGAGTGTGGATGTGAACCAGCAAAGGGAAGAAAGCCAGTGAAGTTGTAGCACTGGGCAGGTGGGGCTCAGCTTCACCAGTGAGCTCTGGGAAGTGGAGTAGAATGGAGTTGCTAAATCTCCAATGTGTGTAAGAATCACCTAAAGAGGCTTCTGAAACCTTCCAGAGCCCCACCTCCAGAGAGTCTGATTCAGCAGGTCTGGGGCGGGGCTCAAGAATTTGCATATAACAAACTCCCAGGTGCTACTGATGCTGCCAAATCGGGGACCGTACTTTGAATAGCAGTGTAGACTACACCTCTGGGTTAATCCCCAGCCCACAAAGAGATGGGGAAGCTGGAGTATTTATCCACCCACTCTGCATCTGTCCTTGTTGAGGGCTGCTTCTGGGGGCATGAACTCTGGAGGTTCTGGCGGCCGGATAAAGAACCTGAGGCAGAGAGTGCAGTGGATGGCAGCAAGTAGACACGTGAGGACAGATGGGATGAACACTGTGGCATCTGCTGCAAGCTCAGAGGGTCCGGCTTTGAATCCTGGCCCTGTCATCTATAATTTGTGGGATTTAGGTAAAGTCTATAATCTCCCCAAGCCTCAGTTTCCTCATTGAAAAAATGGGGATAATAATTCCAACATCAGTGTCATTATGGAGATGTAATGAGATTAATCTGGTGCGAGTGTCTGGCACATAGTAGATGCACCATAAATGTTTATTGCATCTGTAGCAGCGCTGTTCCAGAATCGGGATGAGAGAGGTCTGGTTCCTGGAGAAAGCTGGAGGCTGCAGGCTGGCACAAGCCCTGCATGAGTCCATGTCTGCTTGGATCTTCATTGCCTTGATAAGTAAATAATCAATTGAGAGAGATTCTTCCTGGGTGCTAAGAACCAAGTCCTTTCCATCTGCAGCCATCCAGAGGCAAGCTTTACTAGAGACCTGGCCTCAAGGGGCTGCCTGCGACCTGGCATGTTTTCCAAGGGGCTGGTGAGGCAAGTCTGCATTTCCATGGGTGGTTGGCAACTGCAACTGCACACTGAATGCTGTGGGAATGGAATGCATTGGCCGCTTCCCCTTCCCCACCCCAGGGTAGCTCCCAGCCCATTCTTTTCCCTCCCTCCCTTGAGTATCTGGGGGGTGGCATAAAAGGAAGCATTCTGGACATCCGCAGGATGGGGCAATTGGCACCTGCAAGACAAAATCAAGAATTTCAGGTGGTGGGAGGTCGTGCAGAAAAGAGGAGAGGTCAATGGTGAAAAATACGGAGGGCCACTTGGGGCAATAAAAGAACAACAACTCAGAGGGTTCACCATATCACACTGAGTTTTTCTAGTTTATAATAGCACTGGGGATTTGGATGTAGGATGCTACTCAGAGCCAGTTTCGGGAAGGACTCTTACTGCCTGGGAGCCATTTGGCTTTCTCAACCTACTTGCATCACTGCTTGTGAAACAACAATGAGGTGAGCCTGAGCAAAGGGAATAAAGAGTGTGGGGGTCCTCCAGCCCCACCCCCACCTCTACTAGGCACCTGCTCAGCACCATTGCAGTGTAACGGGTCCAGTTTTGAACCAGGCGAATGCACATCTGAGTTTCAGGTTCATTTTTGCCTCTCACTCGCTGTAGCATCTTGGGACTCCGGTTTTTATTTGCGATGTGAATCTATTCAGTTATCTCTGGGGTCCTTTTTGCTGACAGCTTCTGGATCTTAATTTTGGGGAGGTCTCTCAGAACCAAACACTTCTCCAGCCAAGCAGGTTTAGGGAGAACCCAGAGCAACCTTCTCTGGCAGCATCACCCAGAGCGGTTGCGAAAAGTGCGGATTCCCGGTCCCACTGGGGCCCTGCAGAGTCAGACACTCTTCCTGTAAAACCCAGGAATTTTCATCTTCCACTGCATGCTCATCCCCCCTGACTCTCACACGTATTGCATTTTGAGAAGTCCTGTCTAAAAAACAAGAAAATTTTCTTGTCTTCCTTCTCTTCTGTAGCCAGTTAAACAAAGCCACCCAGCTGGGCCAGGTCACCTGATGCTGGTGCATTTAATATCTAAGTGGAAGCAACAACTCATCAAAAGAACAGTTTACAATTGCCTGGGATAAAACTATTTTCTTTTCAATCTTCCCTGGAAAGTGACAGATAATAACCAGCCTGGAGATTGTAATATTATTAGGGCCAAAAATAAAATAAAACCCCTTAACTGCTTCCTCTTACAGAGAGAAGCCAAATAGTTCTTCAACTCATTTAAATAAAGTGATTGTTTTCCTTGCTCATTATCTTAAATTCCCAGGAGCCTGTAGTCCCCTCCTTCTGTATGAGGGGATGGCCCTATTTCCCCCTCTCTCATCGTTTCTTATTTCACAAGAATCCCGTTAAGACCGGCAGCAAGAAGCCACGCATTTATGAACCACTTTTAGCATGTTTGCTTCCTGCCCGGCCCCTAACCCTTAAATTAAATGAGATAATATATCTGAGGCATATAGAACAACTCCTGGCATAGAGTAAGTGCCCAACTCATGTTTATTGTCATTATTAATGGCATTTGAATACCATGATTCTGGTCTCAACAAGATAGCCTGTGCCTTCAGACAAGTCATTGCACACTGAGCCTTAGTTTTTCCAGCAGTGAAATGGGAAGAGAACACATGGACGGAGGGAGCCCAGAGCAGGGATTATTATGCTAGAATCTCATTACAGGAGGACATGAGGGCAGACAGCCCCTAGGCAAAGGGGTTAGAGTTCTTAAGGCCTTGTTATTTCCTTAACATACCTACAGAACATACAGGAGCTATGTCTGCCCCCAGACCGGTTGGTGCAAATGTAGCTGAAGGAATCATTGAGTTTGACCTAAACCTCTGTCCTTCTAGTCACTTTGTTCCAGATGATTCTCTGAGGACAATTTACCTCCTCTATGCTCTGTCTCCTCTTATCAGTTGTGGTGACTTAGATGGCTCCCGTAACCTTGACAACCCTACCCTTCCCCTTCTCTACCAAATGAAGAAGACAGGGCCTGCTTTGCAGGGCCATGGTGAATATTCCAGCCAGCTTAGGCTCAGGGCCACCACACTGTGCCATCCCACAGATAGCAGCTATTACAGTGGTCGTGAGCATGATGTCACAATCCCGGCTCTTTTCACAAGCCTACAACCCCTTCCCTGCAAACCAGAAATCCAAAAAGCTCTGATAAATGAAAGATTTATTTTATTTTATTTTATTTTTTGTAATTCATTGGATAAGAAAACGGAACCTGACCTGAACTGACTTGAACTGACTTGGTGGCAAAACCCAGCCTGGGTCGATGGGAGGATATTTATGGTATTTGTTTTTCTCACTTAGTATCACCATCCAAATGCGTCACTGCAGAAATATTAATGTTGAGTGATTACATAGTGATTCTTTGGACCCCAGTTGTGTTGTGTGATATATTGAACAAGCCCCATATCACCTTTCAGAAGTAGGGTTCAGCCTGAGCTCTGGGACACATCTGGCTCCAAGGGTTCGGGATGGTGGTTGTGGAACTAGTGTTAATGTCAGGCAAAGATTCTCACCTCTGGGTGTCCTCTGGGTGTTCCTCCTGCAAGCTTCCATTCTGGGAAAATTGTTGTTCATGCAGCGGCCTCCTCACTTGCCCCTGTACATAAATCCAGCTCAAACCCACCCACTTGGGTACACCTGCATCCTTGGGGAGCCCCTTTCTTGGAGTGCTTAGTCTCCATCCTATCACGCTGCCCACCTGCCCCTACACCAGTCCGGTTTCCAGGCCAACGCCTGTGCCCATCAGGCCACTGGAAGGGACAGCGTCCTCCCTGCCTGACCTCCACATGCTTGCCTTCCCCCATGTGGCACTGCTGGCTGAATTCTCTGCTCTTCACTCCGATTTTTGGCACCAGAGCCACACAACCGGGATCTCAAAACAGAAAGCATGCATTTCCTAGGCAAGCCCGCTCCTTCCTTAAGCTTGCAGGCTGAGGAGCGGGCGAGGTGCAGCCAATGGGCTCTGTCCCAGCGCCTGGGCCTTCCACTGGCATTTTCTCCAGCAAGTTTTCCTCCTGAGCCATAGAGATTAAGAGCTTGGAGGCGCCCACTAAGGGAGAGGCTTTTAGGGATTTAATGCAGCCTTGATGAAGCCCGGAGACAGGGGCAAGGGGTTCTTTGCTATCAGACTGTGCAGATGAGGTGGGAATGCCCCAGAAATTTACCCTGCAGGCTCTGGAATAGCAATATTATTATGAATAATATTGATTGATCACTTTCCATGTGTCAGGCTCTGCATTGAGTACCTTACATGAACTATCTCATTTAATCTTCACAAGACCCTAGGAGGTGGCTACCATTATTATTCTCATTTTATAGAAAAGGAGAGAGGGTCAGAGAGGCTAGGTAACTTGTTCCAGGCCACACAGCCAGTATATGGTAGAGCCAGGAGCTGATCACAGGCAGTTGGATTCAAGAGCCAAATTCTTGACCATATGTGTATCTGTGATCTATTACCATGAACATGCTGTGTAACACTTGGACACAGAGCCTCAGTGATGTACAACAATAGGCACTTTTTTGCTCACACATTCAGGTGGATGAGCTAGGTAGCTGTGCACACTCATATGTCTGAGAGCATCTGACCTTTACTGACCCAGGCTGTCCTCACTGGGACAACAGGAGTGACCAATTCTGTCCCATGTGTCTCCCATCCTCCAGTGGGCTGGCCCAGCATGTACTCATGGCAGTGGCCCAAGAACATACGTGGAAACTTGCTAGGCCTCCAGAGGCCATGCACCGTCACTCATGCATTGTCACCTCCCTGTTGGCCAGAGCATATCACATGGCCATCCCAGGTCCAAGGAGCAGAGAAATAGATGCTGCCTTTTTAGTGAGAAACGCTGAGTGTGGACCCAAGAAGCCGTGAAAATGGGAACCCTTTTGCAATTCACTACGTGACACAGGGGCCTTCACAGCCACAGTGTGCACCTATGTCCTCCAGGGAGACAAGAGGGACCACCTGTGAGTCTCATGACCCTGGATTCCACCTCTGTGAGCTCCCAATCAAACTGAAAGGGAGACCCAGCTAATGGGGTCAACACTCTCTGCTTTCAGAAACTTCCAGGACTAATAAGGGAGACAACACTTGACCTCCAGGAGAGGCCAGCATGATGGAGGAGACTCAGTCTCTGCCCTTGGAGAGCCCATGGCCCCTGGCTGTGGAGAGCTGTATGTATGTAACTCAGGCTCAGAGAGCTCCCAGTAGGACAGGGTAAGCATTGACCTCACTCTAATGGGAATGGGTTGTCTAATAGGTGAGGCAGGACACTGATATAAGCAGAAAATAAATGTCATTGTACACTGAGGACCAGCTGATTTGGGGAGATATGGGAAGAACTTACTCAGGAGAGTCAATTTGTGTGGGCGTTTTGGAGGTGGTGAGGTTCGGCTACAGTTAAGGAAGCAGAAGCAGCTCTCAAGAGCTGGACAAGGATTAGAAGGTGAGCATCAAGGTGCTCAGGAAAACAGGATGTGGGGAGCTCATTTTCCAGTTCCTTGGCCTTTGATGGAGACTCTTCTCTACCCTGCCCTGGCCTCCCACTTGGGCCCACCCTCTGGTAACATCCTAGATTTCCTCTGCCTCCCTCACTCCACAGCAGCCACTATGGAAAAAGACATTTCTAGGCTCAGAGGGAGAGTGGAAAGAGGTTTGGAGAAAGGCCTCAGGCCACTTTGAGAAGCTTGGAAAAAGGGGAGCATGGAGGAAGCGGGAGAAGAGGGTAGCTCTGCGGCTGGACCTGGGACTTTCCCAGACACTGAGCTCTCAGATCATGGGCCCTAGGTGGAGGCTGCTTTCCTTGGACCATGCCTGGGTCCACCGTCAGAGTTGGAGGAGCTCATTCTGCAGCCTGTGTCTTCTAGAACAGGCCTCTAGGAGAGAAGGAACTGCAGCCTGCAGGCCAACTCTGGGCCACCACCTGTTTCATAAATAAGATTCTGTTTGAACACAGCCATGCTCATTCACTCATGTATTGTCTGCAATAACAGACTGAGTAGTTGTGACCCAGAACATTTGGCCCGTAAAGCTTAAAATAGTTACTGTCTAGCTCTTTACAGAAAATGTTTGCCAATCCCTGCTCTATCTAGAACGAGAGCACCACTAGGGCAGGGATCTTTGTCTGTTTTATTTGCTGCTGTGTCCCCAGTGCCCAGAACTGTGCCTGGCACATCATAGGTGCTTAATCAATGCATGCAGAATGCAGGAATGAACGACTTGGCCTCTCTACAAATCATGTTTTCAACCACACGGAGCAATATTACCCAACCCCTTTGTTTTAATCTACTTCGACTGATCATTTTACAGATGGGAAAACAGAACTTTGGGAAGTCAAAGTGAGCAGCA
Organism: Pan paniscus; assembly: GCF_029289425.2. NCBI lineage: Eukaryota > Metazoa > Chordata > Mammalia > Primates > Hominidae > Pan > Pan paniscus. The sequence continues at coordinate 208,850,141 of NC_073249.2, read as the reverse complement.
TTAGTCCTCCAGCCAGTTAGTAGCAGAGCCAGCTCTGGGACACAGGACTACTGACCCACAGGGCAGGGCTCTTTCTGCTGGACATGCTGAAATGCTCCTCAACAGCTTCTTACCACAAGGTAGCCTGCACCATCAGCTAGGAGATTTTCTCCTTTGGCGTTTGGTAAAAGATTCCCAGCTGCTGTAAGTGCTTTTGGGCTGTGGCTGGGGGTGTCAGGGACTCCTGGGTCCCAGGAATTGAAGCTGAAGCCGAGGTGGGTCCCAAAGACAGGTCACCAAGCTTACATGTGATATGTCTGGAAAGACACCCAACCCCAACTCGGGTGCACGGTGAAACCTGCAGCTGTGGTTTGCCTCATCTCTCCTCCGGCCCTAAGGTGGTCACCAATGTGCCTTGGGAGTGGGGGAAATTATTTGTCAGAACTTGCAAAACAAAAGGCAATTTATTCCTCTGCAGATCCAGAAACAGATAGAAGGGCGGGAGGAATCACGCATGTAGTTGGTCTCCCTCCTGAAGGTCTCCAGGGTTGGGGAAAGGGCTGAGAGCTGTCCCACAGGCTTATCCGGATGGAAGGCAGTCTTATGTCCCACATGTGACACCAAAAGCAGGAATCCCTCATCCCTGTCCTTGGCAGATTCTACAAGTTGAAACACATATAGGACAGGCCCACCTCACTCTTCATGATAGCTCCCAGGTATGTTGTACAGCAAATCCTGTGCCTGTAACAATTCAGGGCAATCTCTTTCCCGAGCTGGTCGATTGTTCTTGATGTCCTCAGCTCCTCGTCCAAACCTCTTAATCCAGGAGCAAATGAGCTGTAAACAACCATATCGCATGGGGTGCAGGAGGAGCTGCTATTGAAGGAGGAAGTGAGGCTGCAGCAGCTTTGCAGACAGAGGGTCACTGGGGATTGGGGTGGCTGCAGACTCTGATGGGATCCCACAGCATCTGCAGGTGAGGGTGGCTGCTGATGCCGATGAGACTTGGGGTGATCCACCTGGGGCAGGTCTTGGACAAGTGTGATGCCCCGAGGGGCCATTTGGGCATTTGCCTGAGACTTTAGGGTGACTGTCCTTTCTCAGTGGATGCAGAAGGATCCAGACAGCCTTGATCCTGTGTCATTGGCATGGATGCAAGTGTTTGGGGAGGACTTGTTGGAGGAGGAGGAGGAGGAGGAGGATCAGCATCTTTGAATAAATGATACGTTTACAAGGAAAAGCTTACTGTGGGCTCCCCTCAGCCAAGAAGTGAGACTGAACAGAAGGTCTCTTCTTGGCCCAGAAGTTCCCTAAAGTCCAGAGTCTGCACCTCCTGCTGCAGAGCTGTGTCTGGGAGCTCCATAAGAGTCAGAGCTGTGTCTCCACCATCAGTCTGATGATTCCTCAAGACCAGTAAGTATACATGTGCACCAGACTGGCAGCTCCTAGTGGGTGGGTGCTAGATACCCCCAGTCTGAAGCGCATCTCCCTCATCCCTCCAGCAGCAAGGTGAGCCCTTTCTTGCTCTCCAGTGGTGATCTCGGACTTTTCTTTCCCCGCAGGGCCCATTGAGAAAGAGCAGAGTCTTCCAGGAAGGCAAGGGCAGCCACTGAGTTAGGAACTGGAATTTACTGTGTGACCTTAGGCAAGTCCTTTTCCCTCTCTGGGCCTCAGTGTCCCTCAAACAAAAACCCAGAGACTTTTCCAGTATGTTAGAAGCATCCTTCCGGTTCTCTCAGTTCCTGCCATGTGCCTTCTGGAGGTAACCTGCTAAGGACTCTGCACCAACCACCACCCTTCACCCTCATGCTATCTCCCTTTCTCAAGGACCCCGGGCCCCGAGGCAGAGCCAGGTGGCATCTTTGCACTTACACTAGCTGACTCTACACTAGCTGTTTTGCTCCCCATTCTGCCTTCACAGCATTTCTTGTGGTTGAACTACCAGTCTTGCAGGGAAGCAAAATGAAGAGACCCCAACCCTGCCTGCCATCCACTCACTCTCCAAAGTGCAGGGAAACAGCTCCTTTGAAGACCTCAATTTAAACAAGGGAGAGAACAATTCTGAGATTTTCTTCCCACTCTCTTGGCTCCATCCCTTATAATGGTTTCCTTCCCAAGCCCCAGATATTCTGGGGAGGGAGAATGGGCAGAGGATGGGGGTGGGCCTGGATGACTCATGTCCTGCAAGGTTCTGCCAACACTCAGCATCTGGTCCTGCTTCATGCCACTCCAGGGCAGCCTCGGGCAAGAGGGAGCCCTTGGTGTCAGAATGCAGGGAGAGGGCACATGAGCATCAAGCTGGCACCTGGGTGGGAGGTGTCCAACACATGCAGCTTCCTTCCCTGTGCAGAGCATCTGCAGCAGGACTCTTCTTGGATGCTCAGAGCCCACCATTAACTAGAGACCAGATTTCTGACCAAGGCCATGGAGGCGGCCATGTCGGCTGCACTGAAAACGGCCGGGCTCTGTGACAATGGGCTTCCTGCCCTTCGTGCAGACCCCACCAGTGGAGGGGGGTTCTTCAGCCTCCTTCACATCAGTGTCCATCAGAGATTCAAAAAGAAAAAGAAAACTACCCAAACTGGTGCCATTGAGGCTGTCACTCACTCTCCTCCCTACGAGCCAGCCGCATGTGCGATTTGACACACTGGTAGCATTTCTGCAAATTACACATCATTCTCCCCACTGAAGCCACACCTTTGACTGCTGTAATATTTACCTGACCGTGCAAGTAATTTTCAGGCTTCACTTAGTGGGCCACTGAGGCATGGAAGAAAGCAGGGATGGTGTTGACTTTGGACAGCAGGCCCAAGAGAAGCTAAAATGTTATTAGAAGGTGTCCTAATAGCTCAGACAAGCACAGAGAGACAGCTGCTCGCAGAGCTATGGGCAGAGGATTGGTTTTCATGGTTCTCTATGAAGCATTGTCTCACTGCTGCTTACATGCCTCTGAGGATGGAGAGCTCACCACCCACCGTAGACATACCATTCCATCTCTGAGTGCCTCTGACAGTTACAAAGTACTGTATTGACACTGATGGTATCTGTCATCCCATAACTTCAACCCATTAATGCTGTCTCTGCTTCATGGGTGATGTAGAATTAAGGTGATCAGCTCATTTCGACTTGCCCAGATGTTTCCCAGTTTTAACACAGAAAGCCCCACATCCCAGGCCTCCACTTTAATGAGTAACTCAGTGTGGTTTGTCTAAACCTATCCAGATTTTAAGTCTGAAAGTCCTGCATCCTGGTAACCCTCTCAATCACAAGCAAACCTGGCCTAGTGATCACCCTATGCAGAAAAATCTATGTCAGCAAATCTGAAAATCTTTCCTCCTCCATCTGATAGCCTACCCAAGGTACAAGTGCGGTTGCTGTGATTCCTCTTGCCCTCCCTCCCCTAGGCACCCCAGGGAGGCAGGAAAGATCAACCGGGAGCATCAGTGGCTGGTCCTGTCTCTAGAAGCAGCAACGTGGTGGATGGGCCAGACTCAATCTTGGGCTCAAACCCACCTGTGCCACTTCTTAGCTGGGTGGCCTCAGCCAAAGCCCTAGCCCCTCAGGGCTGTGGAAGGGTGTCAAGGAGATTCTGGGTAGGAAGCCCCAAGACCATGGGTGAGTAGCTGGCATGGAGGATGGCACCTTGAGAGGCTAGGGATGGAGTGTGGCTCGTGATGGACTAACAGGGTGTCATTGAGAGGCAGGGCAGCATGGCAGTGGTCATAGCCTGAGTTCCAAGTCCACTGTATTTGTCCATTTTTATGCTGCCGATAAAGACATACCCAAGACTGGGTAATTTATAAAGAAAAAGAGGTTTAATGGACTCACAGTTTCACGTGGCCAGGGAAGCCTCATAATCATGGCCTCACAATCATGGCAGAAGGTGAAAGGCATCTTCCATGGCAGCAGACAAGAGAGAAATGAGAACCAAGTGAAAGGGTTTTCCCCTTATAAAACCATCATCTCTCATGAGACTTATTCACTAACACTAGAACAGTATAGGGGAAACCGCCCCCATGATTCAATTACCTCTCACCAGGTCCCTCCCACAACATGTGAGAATTATGAGAGCTACAATTCAAGATGAGATTGGGGGTGGGGTGGGGGGGACACAGCGAAGCCATATCACCCTCTCTGCCACTTCCTGGCTACCTGATCTTGGGCCAGTCGCTTCACCCCTCCAGGCTTCAGTTTCCTCATCTGCGTGGAATAAGAGCCCTACTTCCTAAGGTAGTTGGGAGGATCCAGTGAGCAGGTGCACACAGGGCACTTAGCAGGTGGCCTTAGATGAGTTCTGAGGAAATGGTCACACTTCCGCTGTTGTCATCGCTGCTCTCCACATCATTATGTTGATGCTGAAGATCCATCACCCATGTGACTGCGACAGCCCCTTCTTCCATTTTCCAGCTTTGGAATGAGTGGTTTGGAAGAAGCTGGATCTCTTAGTAGGTTGAGTGTGTCCCCTCGGCTCTTGCCAGGGACGTGGCTGCCCTGGGGCAGTGGAGAGGGGGCCTCTCAAGCCTCTCACAGTCTTGCCCACTGGACAAAAGAGCCATTTTAATTCAAAGATGCACTTAACTTTAAAGATCCCTCCCCCAGAATTTTCCCCATTTGGCCTTTGACATGCATTCAAACCCCTCAGATGACAGAGATATGTGGGAGGAGACAATAAAACCACAAAAGGAATGGACAAGGGGCCCAGCCTCTGTCCACTTTATGCTCAGGTGGGAGCTGGTGTCTTTCCCCATTACTGGCCAGGTCTCCTTGCCCCCACTGGGCCCTCCACTAGCTGCCAGACGGATCTTTTTTTTTTTTTTGAGACGGAGTCTCACTCTGTTGCCAGGCTGGAGTGCAGTGGAGTGGTCTCAGCTCACTGCAACCTCTGCCTCCTGGGTTCGAGCAATTCTCTGCCCCAGCCTCCCAAGTAGCTGGGATTACAGGCACCCGCCACCACGCCCAGCTAATTTTTTGTATTTTTAGTAGAGATGGGGTTTCACCATGTTACCCAGGATGGTCTCGATCTCCTGATCGCGTGATCCACCCACCTCAGCCTCCCAAAGTGCTGGGATTACAGGCATGAGCCACCACCGTGCCCGGCCTCGGATCTTTTAAACACATGAATCAGGTCAGTTTACTCCCCTGTTCAAGACCCTACAATATCTTCCCATTGCAGTGAGATGAATATTTAACCTCCTTGCACCAGCCTTTAAGACCTTATATGATCTGATCCCAGATAGCTCTCTTAACTGAGACCCCACTGCTCTCTACCTTGCTCACTCCATGTCTGCCATACCAACCACCTTTCTCTTCCCTCAACAAAGCAAGCTTTATTCCATCTCAGGGCGTTTGCAGTTGCTCTGATCTCTGCTTGGCCAAAGCTGGCTTCTTCTTATCATTCAGGCTTTAGAGAAGCCTTCTCTGGCCCTTAACATAATCCCCAGGTCATTTTCTTTCCCCTCAACCCCTGTGTGTTTTTGGTTTCGTAGCAATAATCGCCACCCAAAATCATCTTTCTCTTTAGATTGTGTAATTTGGTCTCTTAGTACAATGTATACTCTCTGAGAGCAGGGTCCATATCTCTTATAAAGGGCCATGGCACAGAGTGATAACTACTGACTACATTATCACTTCATTCTTGCCACAACCTTGGGAAGGAGGCATCATATTCCCATTTTACTGACAAGCAGGCTGAGGCTTCCAGAAGTTAAATGAATGGGTTAAGTTGCTCAGTGAATCAGTGGTAGCTGAAATTTAGATCCAAGATTGTCTGACTCCAAATCCTCCCTTTTTTTTTTTTTAAATGGAGTCCCCCTCTGTTGCCCAGGCTGGAGTGCAGTGGCATGATCTCACCTCACTGAAACCTCCACCTCCTAGGTTCAAGCAGTTCTCATGCCTCAGACAGTAGCTGGGATTACAGGCACATGTCACCATGCCTGGTTAATTTTTGTATTTTTAGTAGAGACGGGGTTTCACCATATTGGCCAGGCTGGTCTTGAACTCCTGAACTCAAGTGATCCACCCACCACGGCCTCCCAAAGTACTGGGATTACAGGCATGAGCCACCACGCCCTTTCCTTTCCTTTCCTTTCCTTTCCTTTCCTTTCCTTTCCTTTCCTTTCCTTTCCTTTCTTTTCCTTTCCTTTCCTTTCTTTCTTTCTCACTTTCTTTCTTTCTGTCTTTCTTTACTTTTTTTTTAACCACTCTGCCCATAAAGTCCTTGCTCTCTGGGGACAACAAAACAAAACACAACCAGATCTATAATGAAAAGCAAATGGGTTTTTTTGTTGTTGCTGTAATAACACCAAGGGTTTGTTCAAAGCCAGGTAAAGATTTTTTTTTTATATACTGGGTGATTTTTTATTGAACAGTTTCCTTATAATAGAAACCAACACTAGACTCTTGAACTTCCTCTCTCCCAAAGGAAATAAACCAGGCCTCCTGCAGACGAGGTGGGAGGGAAAACATGAGCACAGCTCTCACTGAGACCTGAGATAGGAGCTGCCCGTGCTACCTCTCAGGCTCTATTAGGACCCCAGTGCCTAAGTCTAACTCCTGGGTGTGGCTGAAATGCACCTGGCCTGGGAGTTTGAATCCCAGCTTCGCCACTAGTCTGCTGCTCTATGTGTTGGGGGAAATCACTTGGCCTCTCTGGTAAAGACACCTACCAAGTCAAAGATGAGTCAGGGGCTCACATGGTCCAGTTAGAAGAAAAGAATTGTAAGTGTGTGGCAGAGCGTTTGGGTATTGGCTAACTGGTTTCTTTACCCCATTATTATACTAGGACTGGAGATACACAGTGTTGGGCAAAATGGTTCCAGCCCCTACCCTTCTGCAATTTATAGCCAGGTACTATCAGGTATCTATGACAAAGGCCTATGAAGGCTATAACCACACCTTCTTGCTCAACACTCCAGACCTTGTGCCTATCACAAAGCTAGCCTCTTAGCCTGGGCTCAATAAGTAAGTATGTACAGGTTCCGGTCAGGTTGGCCAGAAGAGGAGAAACTGAACTCTTCCTGGAGAGATTAGGAAAAGCTATTGACCTGAGTCGCAAAGAATGAGCCAGAATCAGACAGGTAGATGAGGAAAAGAGGGGCTTATAAGCTAGACCAGGGGTTGCCTAACTCTGGCCCATTGGCCAAATCTGGCCCACTATCTGTTTTTGTAAATAAAGTTTTATTGGAATACAGTCATGTTCATTCATTTCTGGATTGTCCAGGGCTGTTTTGTGCTATAAGAGCAGAGTTGATTAATTGTGACAGACGCTGTGTAGCCTGCAAATCCTAAAATATTCTTACAGAGAAAGTTTGCTGTCCACTGATCTAGACAAAGGAGTCAGGCCAAGGAAAGGCCCAGAAATCTCTTTCTTGCTTAGAACTAGAATTGGCCACCTAATGACTGGGCATGGTGGCTCGCACTTGTAATCCCAGCACTTTGGTAGGCCAAGGTGGGCGGATCACTTGAGGTCAGGAGTTCAAGACCTGCCTGGCCAACACGGTGAAACCCCATCTCTACTAAAAATATGAAAATTAGCTGGATGTGGTGGCATGCACCTGGAATCCCAGTTACTAGGGAAGGCTGAGGCAAGAGAATCGCTTGAGCCTGGGAGACAGAGGTTGTAGTAAGCCGAAATCGCACCACTGCACTCCAGCCTGGGTGATAGAGTAAGACTCTGAAAAAACAAAAACAAACAAACAAACAAAAAGAAGTGGCTACCTAAATTGTGTGGCCCAATGCAGAATGAAAACAGGGGCCTCTTCTTAAAAACCGATTACAAATTTCAAATTTCAGAAGCAGAGTCTTAAACCAACTGCAGAGCCCTTGTAGGCACAGGTCTTTGTGCAGCTCTTGCAGGCTCTGGGCAGAGTTAGAAGTTGCGCTCATGCTCTTCCCTGGGAAACCACACTGGGAGTAGATCTGGGAGGCAGTCTTGACCCAGGGATCTAAGCTGGGGCTTGGCGTCTCCAATCCCCAAGCCAAACCTCCAGAAAGACCAGCCTCGGATCTACTCCCCAAGCCAAGGGGATGGAGAACTGGCCCTCCCGTCTCAGCTCTCCCGTCCCATTCTTGGAGCCTGGCTGTGATGAGAAGCAGAGGTGGGCCCAGCTGCCTCTCCCACCGGGAGTGTCTTGGTGATCAGACATGCAGCAGCCATAAGAAGACACATGGAAGTTTAATGGGACCCTCTCTTTGACGATGCTGTTCTCCCCATGCTCACCTGGAACTATCTGATGGGGGAGCAGTGGGGAAAGGAACCTCACTTCACCCAACTATGGAACAGCAAAATGAGAACAAGGGCTCATGGAAACCTTCCATGCTAGGTGTCCGCTCAACCCCAACCCCTTAGATTCCTGGACTAAAGTCTGTGTCATCTGCCCTTCCATTGCACAGACACCTGCCGGAGACAGGAAGCCAGATGGAAATGCGGCCAAAGTCTTTATTCCCCAGCTCCTCCCAGTGGGGCCCCTGGGTCCCTCCACCCAAGCTTTTGGGTGGAATTCTTCTTCAGCTGCTGCTCTCTTGGATTCAGGCAGACCTCCCACTCCTTTGCCCCCTTCCCTTTTCTCCTAAGAGGACTACAGTCCCCACCGGTCTCTGCCCCAGTGTTGCCTCATGCCTCATTGGAATTTCTCCGCCCTGCCCATATCTTTGTAAATCACCTTGGAATTAAGGTCTTCTTATTTATGATCTTTTCATGGAATATCTGTTTCCTGCTGGGCCCTGCCTGGCACAACCATCTTCCCCCAACCCAAATGGCTTCAGTCAAATAGAGCCTTGTAACAGATGGAAGTTGCATCCACACTTCCTCTTGCAAAGGTGGGTGCTGAACAGGGCTCCTCCTTGGCAAGAAGTTGACCACTGCTCTGGCTGAGCAATTCTAATGCTTCCCCTGGTGTCCACTGGGATTACGGGGTAGTATTCAGTGGGTGGCTGATCTGGTCTGCAGGGGTCAAGGCAGCTTTACCCACCTGCAGGCATGGCTAGAAGGCTGGCTCAGCAAGGTCCCCCTCCTTCTCCAGGTGGCCTCTCTAGCACCACAATGGGATGTCTTAAGCAGCAGCTCAGGATGTGCTTGTTCCCAGAGCCCTGAATGAAAGCTTCCAGCCCCTAAGGCTTGGGCTTGGAGATTGGCACACGTCTGCCATGTCCGCCAATTCTATTGGTCAAAGCAGTCTCCAAACATGTCTAATTTCAAAGGGAGAGATCGTAGACCCCCCGACCCCCGCCATCTCTAATGCAGGAATCTCAAAGAATATGTGCCATCTTTCATCTACCACACGTTCCTTCCTCTCATTGTCATCACCTTCTTCATTTGCTGAGAGCTGGGGTCACAAGCCATTGTCTGGGGCCAAATTTGTCCTGCAGATTGTGTTAATTTGATCTACACTGGGGTTTCTGTTTTTAATTAGATGACTTGGACCTGCATAGACTCCCTGTCTCAACACTGGTCCCACCCTTCCCGCTGCCTGCCAGGGGCTCTCTGCTTGGCTCCTGGGGCCATCGTTTGGTGGTCCTGGACTAACAGGTGCATGGGAGCAGTCAGATGGGCCACACACAAGGACACTCATACATACAAATTATCAGAACTTTTATATAACTCAGCTCTCCCAGCCCAATTTCTGGAAATAAATGCTGGTTCAACAAATGTGTAGACCTTTTCTGAAGTCTCCAAGATGGTGTTGGGGAAAGAGACAGGACTGAGAGACCCAGGGGCCTGTGTTCTTGTCACCGTACTGCCTGGTGGCCTTGAATAGATCGCCTGGCCTCCCTGGGCTGTTGCTTCTGCATTGTGCAGAACAAAGAAAAGATGTCACCCCTGCATCGTGCAGGACAAAGGCTGGGGTCACCCCAAGTTTGAGGCCCAGCTCCTGCCTCTTGTCTCAGGCAGATCACTCCATCACTCTGGCCTCGGTTGCCTCCTTTGAAGATTGGGGCCATAACGTGAATCCCGTGGGGTGGTTGCAAGGATGAAATACAGTGCCAGGCACAGAGCACTTGGTCCTGACAGGCCCTCCTGTACACTCTGATGCTCTGTGCCTGCATGAGGCCTTCAGAGGCCAAACTCCCCCGCCCTAGCTGAGACTCACTCACCTCTGTGTCTAGCACAGGGGCTGACACATAGTAGGTGCTCAGGGAACCCTTGTTGGATTGGACTGACCCTTTGTCAAACAAAGCAGTAGCAAGAAAAATGAAAACGTGACTTTTTTTAAAAAAAAAGAAAACTTGTGCAAGAATGTTCTTAGCAGCTTGAAGCATAGCAGAGCCCAACTGGAAACTGTCCAGGTGCCTTTTAACAAAAGAACAGCTTAACAAACATAGCGTCTCCTTGACATGGAATACTACTCAGTGATTAAAAGGAATAAACCATGGTACACACACAGCAGGGGTGGATCTAAAAAATATTATGCTGGGAGAAAAGAGCCTTCCCTGGAATCTACATACCGTATAATTCATTGATACGAAATTCTAGAACAGGATAAAATGTGACAAACAGATTAGAATAACGATCATCTCTCGGGTGAGGTTTGGCTGGGAAGGAGCGGAGGGAATTTTCTGGAGTAATGGTAGTGTTCTGCATCCTGAGAAGGGCTCAGCTTACACTGGTGCACGCATTTGCCAAAACTCAAAAAGAACCCTGAGAGGTACTCTTGAGATTTGTGCAATTCGTTGTGTGTAAATTTGACCTCAAAAGAAAAGGAATTGTAAATAAATATTGAACTCTAAATAGAAGGTTTAGGAGTAAACTGTACAGGTGTCTGCAGCTCACTTTGGAAGGCATCGAATAAATAAGGCTGTGTGGCTGCATCGAGAGGGATGAATGGAGGGTGGGGGGAGATATGATAAAGCAAACATGGCTGCATTTATTTATTTATTTATTTATTTATTTATTTATTTATTTATTTATTTTGAGACAGAGCCTCACTCTGTTGCCCAGGCTGGAGGGCAGTGGCACGATCTCAGCTCACTGCAACCTCTGACTCCCAGGTTCAAGCAATTCTCATGCCTCAGCCTCCTGAGTAGCTGGGATTACAGGTGCCCCCCCAACACACCTGCCTAATGTTTGTATTTTTAGTAGAGATGGGGTTTCACCATGTTAACCAGGCTGGTCTCGAACTCCTAACCTTAAGTGATCTGCCTGCCTCGGCCTCCCAAAGTGCTGGGATTACAGGTGTAAGGTTTTTTGTTTGTTTGTTTGTTTGTTTGTTTGTTTTGAGACAGGGTCTTGTCCTGTCACCCAGGCTGGAGTACAGTGGCGAGATCTTGGCTTATTACAGCCTCAACTTCCTGGGCTCAGGAAATCCTTCCACTGCAGCCTCCTGAGTAGCTGGGACTACAGGCACATACCACCATGCCTGGCTAATCTTCTGATATTTTTTGTAGAGATGGGGTTTCACCATGTTGCCCAGGCTGATCTCAAACTCCTTCGCTCAAGCAATCTGCCTGCCTCGGCCTCCAAAAGTGCTGGGATTACAGGCATGAGCCACTGCACCCAGCCCATGTTCACATTTTAATTGTGGAAGCCAGGTAATAGGTATATGGGTGTTTGCCTTAAAGATTTTTACACTTTCCTGCATGTTGGGAAATGTTCGTAATCAAATGTTGGGGGAAGAAAACATGAAGCTATAGAACTAAGCTAGGGCTTGTCTCTGAGCCTCATCTGTCAAATGCAGACAGCACTACCCAGACGGGCAACCCTGGGATCAAACGAGAAGCAGTGAATAAAGAGGAGCCCATGGGGACGTGGCAGGAAGCAACTTGATTCTTCTAAGCAAGCAGGGCCCCACCTCCTCATTTGGATCTCAGCTTACATGTGACCTTCTGAGGCTGCCCTCCCCTGGCCACCCATCTCTTGTAGCCATCACCCTATGTTAATGTCTGAATGGCATTTCTCTCTAGCTGATACATCTCTTCCATCTTCCTTAATTTAAGGTATCTGTCTCCTGACAGTAGAATGTGGATTCGAGGAGAAGAGGGACATTGTCTTATTCATGGCAATATCTCTGGCACATAGTGGGGACGCAGTAACTCTTTGTGGAATGAAGGAAGCAATGAGTAGGGCCTGCATATGCTCTATCGTAACCCCTCAAGTGCAGAATTCTGCCACCCAGAATTTGCCTATTGTTAACGCCACCCCCATAGAACAGCAGGAAGAGAACTTAGCAATCAGCCATCCCCTGGGCCCCATTTAACAGATGGGGGAGCCAAGGCCCAGAGAGGGAATGCAAATTTCCCAGCATCCGCTACCAGTGAGTGGCTGAGCAGAGATGGGGCCCAGGTCTTCTGGCTCCCAGCTCAGTGTTCTTCCTCTCCAACTGGCTGCTGGGGCTCATGGTAAAGTGCTGATTCCCAGGAACAGCCGGCAGATGGACAGACAGGCTTCACTGGGCTGGGCTGCCCTGATGCCATGTGTTAATTACAGCAGACAGGATATGCCAGCCTAGCAATGTTTGCCGGTGCACCCGCCCCTCGTTTAGCAGGTGGGCAGGCTGGCGCAGGCCACTGATCTGCCACGGGTCTGCCGGCGGCCGATCATGCTGACACAGGCCCAATTGTGCACAGTGCCTGCTAAGTGGGGTGGGCCAGGCAGATTGGCACAGCGAGGGCCCTCCCCGAGGACTGGCAGCCCCTTCTGACTGCATTGGTCAGCCAGACTGGTACAAGCTGGGCATCTGTCCCATCATGAGCCCTTGCTGGACACAACCTGTCTACACAGGTGTGCCCACTGACCGGCAGCCCGGGGGGTGACACGGGGACTGAGTGCTGAGCATGACCATGGGGAGACCTTGTAGGGGGTGTCACAGGCAGGGGATGTGGGCCAGAACCTCGCACACAGGTACACAGATACTGGGATCAGATAGGACTCTGCCATGCTCCCGCCCCCCACACCTGCCCTGTTGACTGGTGGGATCCAAAAATCAAGTTTGCAGCCCTGAAAGAAGGGCTGGAAAAGTGGTCTCTTCTCTCCAATCCAATGCCTCTTCCCAATTGCCACTAGTTCTACTGTTCACACTGCAGCCAGGGGGATTTCTCTGATGCCAGTGGAGCTGATCACTCTCCTGTTTGAAGCCTTCAATGGCTCTCCATTTCCCTCCAATAAAATAATAGTAATAATAATATGCATTATTAGCATTTTACAGCTAACAGCACTCAGTTATAGCATGTGTGCTATGTGAAAGACACCTTCTAAGCACTTTATAGGGAAGAACCCGATTCATCCTCCACCCTAGATGGTGGTGCTACTGCTATCCTCATTTTACAGGTAAGGAGACTGAGACAGGGAGATAGGAGATCTCAAATTGACTTGAACCTAGAGGTCTGACTCCAGAGCCTAACCACTACCAAACCCAGACTCCACATGTGTGAGCCATGACCCTCCCACACCAGGCCCTTCTACACAGCACCCCCAGAACTTGTCCTGAACCCCTCTCACTCTCTACCCAAGCCTTGCCTTCTTGTTGATGCCTGGGGACCCCCACGATCTCCTCCTGTCTGCCCTGAAGGCTCTGCTTCAACCTCCAAAGCAGGGCTCAGGGTCCCCTTCTGGGCAGGGCCTGCCCTGGACCCTCCCTGGCAGAGCTCCCCGGCCTGCACGCCAGTGCCATTTCCACTCCATGTCAGCAGCCTGCTGCTGAGCGAGCACCTGCTGCTAATGTTTCTCTCCTGACCCCAACCTCCACCTCACCCATTCTGTGAACTCCCTGATGACCCCTCTGTCCACAGGCCTGGCCTGCAGGAGGTGTTTATGAATGAACAAATGAACGAATGAATGAATGAATGAATGAACAGGTAAGTGAATGAATGAATGAACAGGTGAGTGAATGAATGAACAGATAAGTGAATGAATGAATGAACAGGTGAGTGAATGAATGAATGAATGAACAGGTGAGTGAAAGAATGGGAAGCTGAGGTCACTGGGGTTACAGGAATGCACACTGAGGGTGTGTAGTGAAGAGTGGCTTTCTGCCAGGCGCGGTGGCTCATGCCTGTAATCCCAACACTTTGGGAGGCGAGGTGGGCGCATCACCCTGAGGTCAGGAGTTCGAGACCAGCCTGGCCAACATAGTGAAACCCTGAGGTCTCTACTAAAAAAAATATAAAAACTAGCCAGTCGTGGTGGTGGGCACCTGTAATCCCAGCTACTCTGGAGGTTGAGGCAGGAGAATTGCTTGAACTCAGGAGACGGAGGTTGCAGTGAGCTGACATGATGCCGCTGCACTCCAGCCTCAGCAACAGAGTGAGACTCTGTCTCAAAAAAAAAAAAAAAAAAAAAGAGTGGCTGTCATGGAGACACAGGTGGCTGAATAAGTCCCTCCTCCTTCCTCCTCAGCCCACTCCTTCCAGAACACAAGAGGGGAGGGCATTTGTTAAACTGGGAAAGAGCCCCCGAGCCCCTCTCTTTAGGGGCAAGCCATGTGACCCTGAACCCTGTCTCTAATGCTGGGATTTTCCAAGAGCATACTTGTCGGGAGGCAGGGAGGAGGCAGCAAGGAGCTGGACATGATCACCTGGTCTGGAGGAGGGACCTGAGTATCTCAGGTGCTGCAGCTGTTCAGCACTCGGTGAACCTGTGCTTTTAGGGTCTGGATTCCAAGCATCTGGATTTGGGGGTGTGGTGGAAAGAGGATGTGCTTCGGAGCAAAGAGCCTGGCTCCCAGCTCTGCGGACTCCTCCCTCTGTGACCCTGGGCATGCCCCTCCCCTCTTTGGGCCTTGGCTTTGCCTTGTGTAAAATGAGAGCCCTAAATGGGACAGTCAAGGGCGCTCCTGCTCTGAATGACCTCCTAGGGCACCAAGGGTCCAGCAGTTGATGGCCCCCTGGGAAAGCTGCAAAGAGACCCTGGTGAGGAGTGGGCCTGGGGGTTCAGGACTGTGTATCCGGTTGTGGTTCCTGGCCCCTGTGTCCAAATGACCTGATGACGCTTGTTAAAAATGCAGAATAAGGACTGCATTCAGAAGTCACTGAGTTGGAACCTCCAGGATGGGCTTCCGGGGAAACTGACATTTTCAAACCCCACCCCCACTCTGGCCCAGGTAATTCCACTGTGCACTGAAGTTCGAATGTCTGGCATCTATCTGAGGCCCTTTCTATTTCCCCTGCTTCCTGTCTGCTAGTCCCTAAAGCATGAAGCGGGAGCGGGGTGCTGCATGGGAGGTGGAGAAGGAGGTCTCAGAGCTCCCATGCATGTGTCTGATAGAGTTTGGGGGGCTCAGGTGTTTGGGTCGTGACTGTGGGCTTTGTATTCGACTGGTGGGTGCCTATCTGGGCATGGGAAATGGCAAGGGAGATACAACCTTACATTTACCAAAAACTCATCCCCTTACATACACACACACACACACACACACACACACACACAAACACACACCCTTTCCCGGAGTGAGGAGCAGGGTATATAATTGCACTTACAGCTGTGGGTGCAGGCATTGTGCATGCACAACACCGTAAGTCCACAAACTGACATGCAGCCCTGAAAATGCCTGCATACACTCTCTTACACTCCCTGTGAGACCTCCTGGTCTTCCCTGTGCAAACATCTAAAACTACGCATGAACATTCTCATTATTACTTTGCCTTTCACACACATGTGCAGCCTTGTAGGCAGCCTGGAAACACACCTATTTGTACAGTCATCCCTACGGATGCACAGATGCACACCCATACTCCGTTGAACACAGGCTTCCTTGTTCACAGCAGGCTCACCCACGCAGGATGGGGTCCCAGCTCACACCAGTGGCACACACCTCCTCACACTTGCAGGAGCACCTGCCCACATGTGGGGTGTGGGTGCTACAAAGAAGCTGCAGCCACTCTCCTCCCTGCCACTCTCCCCCCAGCCCCCAGGCCCATCACTGAGCTGCTGTCTGCCATCGCACAGTAACCGGATGAGACAGGCAATTTATGACACCAGCTGTCTCTGTCAAAACCGGATCTCCCACACACACCAGGGGAAGCCAATTACCTTGAGCCCAGCCCTGCCAGAAACCGGGGCCCACAAGGGAGAGCAGGGACTGCCCAGAGAGGTGAGTGGCACCTGACATGAGGATTTTCTGCCTCTTCTTGTCTTTGGGCATCTGGTATCCTCTTCCCCCAGGCCCCCTTGGGGAGGACAGAGCCTGCCCTACCCTCTCTGAGGCTGCTTCTCTGGCCCAGCTCCCAGGCCTAGGAACTGCAAGAGCGGTTTCAGGGTGGAGAACAGGTGGGCAGGGAGGTTTAGGGGAAGAGTGGTCCAGGGTCGTTATGGCAACAAGAAAGGGAAGAACCCTGTGCCCCTCCCCCTACACAGCAGGCGGCCAGGCGGCTGAATCATTCTCCCAGGCTTCCTCTCCGCCTTCATTCCCCTCACCTCTTCCCTCAACACCCCTGCCCTGGTTTTCCTCTCCCTAGAATACCTACTCCCTTTCTTGCCCCCCTGCCCAAAACTAAATCCAACTCTACTACCTGAGCCACTTCCTGTCTGGACTTTGGAATCAGACCCATGTTCAAAGCTCTCCATTTCACCACCTCCTAACTGGGAATCAGGGCAAATGGCATCCCTTCTCTGGCCATGGGTTTTGCATCCAAAAGAAAAAATGATGTTCATTCCTATAAAAAAAATGTTGAAAAAGAGTCTTCTAAGTACCAGACTCCGTTCTATAATCGGGGATGCAACATTGAACAAAATGAAGTCCCACCCTGGGCTTCAGGCTCCACTGGAGGAGTCGGAAACCACACGTTTCAGAAATTTAGAAGAGATGAGTCAGTTTTCTCACTGTCCTCATCTGCTTTGTTTACAGCCATACTCCCAGCACCAAGCACAGCTCCTGAAAGGACCTCAAGCAATAGACAAACTCACAAAGGCACCAGTGGACTCAAGCTCTAGCCTGAGGTTGACTTGGTCTAGTGCCATCTTTGTGCCCAGCCTTGCAGGACGCTTTCTAGGCATACTTTCTGAGTGGCTGGGATGGCGGCAGATCTGCTTAAGTGAACAGGAAGTCCGTTCCTTTCTTCACTGACTCATTGGTTCATTCCACAAATGCACATTGAGCATGTACTACGTGCCGGTTCCCATGCTAGGCTCCTGGGATCAAGTGAGATGGGCAAGGACTCCCACTTGATAGTTGCATGGCAGAAGTTTCTAGATTTGCTCATCACCTCCCACAGTCTAGAAGCTGAGCAATAAATTCACACTAACAGCAGTGTCCACTTGCCTTTGCATTTTGCAAGATGCTTTTACATATGTTTGTTTCTTTTAGTATTTCTCACAACTCTGGGGTGTGAGTTTGTTTAATATCCCTCGCGTTACAGATGAGGAAACTGAGGCTTAGAAACAATCAGTGACTTGCCTGAGAACCCAGAGCCAGGGAGTGAAGCACCCACAGTAAAACTGAGTCCCTTTCTAGCCCTCATTGTCTCTTGCATTATCTAATTTAATGCCCTTTTCCCCTAACTACCATGAAAGGCAGGTATCGCCTTAGGCTGTTTACAGCCAGGGAGCACCTCTTGCCTGGGCTGGGATTGGAAGCTGTGCTGGGCTGACACAAGATCCCAGGTGCCATCCACTCCTCTATATCTAATCAGTTCATTAAAACCCTCCTTGCAAACACTCTCTCGGCTGCCTGGACACAGAGACTTCAGCTGCTCCATTTCCAGGAGAGCAAATTCCTTCCTGGCTGGAGAGGAGTTGGGATAATGTAGGCAGGCAATTTAAACAGCCAGCAAAATACACCAGCAGT
This sequence comes from Pan paniscus, assembly GCF_029289425.2. Classification (NCBI taxonomy): domain Eukaryota; kingdom Metazoa; phylum Chordata; class Mammalia; order Primates; family Hominidae; genus Pan; species Pan paniscus. The sequence goes on along the minus strand of NC_073249.2, from coordinate 208,832,448 downwards.
TTTCACTCTCTGCCACTATTACACTTTCCAGCCGTGGCGGGATTGGCCCATAAGTGGGATATCAAGTTTATTACAGCTATTTCCAACCTGTAATTGGTTTTGTGGAACACAAAGAGAAGGAGGTTGGGAAGGTGGGGGGAGGTGATATTTTCCCCTTTTCTTTTTTTTTTTCTTTTTCGGATGACAGCACCCAGGGACATTGGTGAAGCAGCCGAAGTTGGAGACTTATTTGTTTTTCAAGTTAAACAGCCAGGCTGGTCAGCGGGCTCTCACACTGCTGGCTGGACTAAGTCCACCGGCCACGCTTTGATGACTCTACTTGAAAAGCAACCTGGCCTGGCTGCAGCCCAGATTTGCTGGTTGGGGTCAGGGGGCAGTCAGGGCCCAGAGGTGGGGTCTGGCAGCTCTGGAGCATGAGAAACTGTGGTCTCTAGGCTGACTCTTCTAGAATCAGAACACCATGGGCATTCAGGGCAGCAAAAAGTCCTCAGTTTCCTCATGGAACATTTAGGGAAACTGGGTCCCAGAGAGAGGAACAGTGCAGAGACAACCTTTGGGACTTAGAACCTAGCTCTCTGCCTCTCAGAAACTTCTACACAGTGTAGCTGGTCATTTGGGGGAATTCCTGGCTGAGATGCTCTCAGCATGGGGAAGAAAAGAGACACCTGTTCTTAAGAACCCATGTTACGGTCTGCTGCCATCATTGCAGTCCACGCACCCTGACCAAACTCCCTACTTTGGACTTAAGAAAAATATGTAATAGCTAATATGATGGAGCACTTTCTGTTACGATGACAGGAGTTGATGTTTGCAAGCAATATCTGGCACAGGGTAGGCGCCAATGTATGCCAGCTATTGTTATTCCCGTCATGCTATTATTACCGCATTCCAAGCAATCCTCTGGGCTCTCTGTGTGTTCACTCTTACGCACTGAATTCTCACACATGTGCCTTACAGGGAGGCATGATCCTTCCCATTTTGCAGATGGGGAAACAGAAGCACACAGAACCCTCCAACATCACCCAGCAATCAACTGAGTGGCAGAGCTGGGATCTGATTCCAGAGCTGTGTGACCCCAAAAGCCTCTGCACATTTCCCATATCCCCAACCTCAAAGTAGGTCTTCTGCTCCCTTCTTTTGGACTAATCCATGCTGAGCGGTCAGCTCTGCTGTTTACTATTACAAGTATAATACATGTGTGGCCTTGGGCAGTTCACTTGCCTCTTTCTTGGCCGTGGTTCCTGTCTGCAAATGGGGATCATGACACACGTCTCTTGGTATAGTTCACTTATTCAACATCCCTTCGTATGCCAGGCACTGTGCTAGGCTCTGGGATACAGGGCTCTTGGAGCTTACAGTCCTGAGATTCCAAGGAACAATGGAAGGGAGGGCTGGGGGACACTCAGCCTGTGTAGGCACTGGTTAGGATGCAGATTCTTTTGCATAACTACGTGCACAGCCTCTTCTGTCTGGTCCAGGTGTACGCTTTGCAGAGTTAGGATGTTTTCCTGCACAGAATATCATTAATGCTGGGAGCTTTAAGAAAGAGAAACCCTGCTGGTTCCTTTTGGAGCCTCACATCGGGGGTGGTCTGAGGCCACTGTCCCGCCTGGGCCAGGCTACTCTTACCAGGGACTCCCAGACAGATGAGGGTCCAGGCACAGCAGGCTGTCCTGGGGCCAGTCTGTATCGCAGAGCAGCAAGGGCCTTTTCCCTTTTCTTCATGGTATTCCCAGTGCCTGGCACATGGTAAGGTCTCAACTCATTCATTCACTCATTGACTCATCCAGCAGATATTTATCGAGCGAGTGCCATTTGCTAAATTCTGGAAACAGAGCAATGGACAGGACAGATAAAGACCCCATCTTCGGCCAGGCACAGTGGCTCACGCCTGTAATCCCAGCACTTTGGGAGGCCGAGGCGGGCAGATCACGAGGTCAGGAGATCGAGACCATCCTGGCTAACATGGTGAAACCTGTCTCTACTAAAAATACAAAAAATTAGCTAGGCGTGGTGGCAGGTGCCTGTAGTCTCAACTACTTGGGAGGCTGAGGCAGGAGAATGGTGTGAACCTGGGAGGCGGAGCTTGCAGTGAGCTGAGATCGTGCCACTACACTCCAGGTTGGTGACAGAGCGAGACTCTGTCTCAAAAAAACAAACAAACAAAAACAAAAAACAAAAAAACCCCACCCATCCTCATAGAGCTTATGTTCTAGGAGTAGCTCATATTCAAGGACCTGTTTGTTTATTCATCAAAAGTCTGTTGAATATGGAGTGAATGAAATCATTCATTTCAGAAGTGCCTCTCGCTCTGGGGCCAGACAAACCCACACATCCACAGGGCTTGGCTTACCTTGTCTGCCTTGTCAGCTCTGTGGTTGTCGGTCTGCCCTGGCCTCATGGTCCCTGCCCACTGGCACCATGGGAGCCTCTCAGAGCCCATGAGACCTGCCTGCCTCCAGGTACTCACTCAGGGCATCCCTGCACTCTGTTTTGAAGCTGCTACGATGACTACTAGCAAATTCTCGGTCCCTGCTCTCTGCACCCCACTCCTTATAGACACAACCCAGCCTTCTGGCACCTCCCACCTGCCTCCCTCTCTGGGTGTGGGCTCCCTTCTTTCATTTACTGAATTCCACATCCTCTGGCATTTTAGCAAGAGATACTTTGCTCTCCAGCCCCATAGACAGAAAGAGCCCTGGAGGGTGGGGAGGGACACAGAAAAAGAGATGGTCCAGAAAGGTGTGAGTGCTCGTGAAAATACCCCATGAGTGAGCACTTCCCACCCACCAGGGACTCTACAAGGCTCATGTAATCCTCACAGGGAGGAACGTTGCCTTATCCCCATTTCACAGATGAGGAAACAGACTAGGGGAGGTGGAATGACTTCTTCAGAGCACAAAATTAGGAACCGAAATCAAACATTCAACTGGGGATGGAGGAAATCAGCCTTGCTTCATGCTCCAAAGCCTCCCATAGACAGAAAGAGCCAGCCTAGGACCAAGCACTCCCTGAAAAGGGCCTACTTCCTCCAGGAAGCCTTCCATGATCACCCTTCCCTCCAAGGGGATTCTTGCCTCCTTCAGAAGTGTCAGAACATCATTGGATAACACTTGGTAATTACCTGTTGCTGCTGCAGCCATCATCTTACTGACTCTGGAACCTCAGCTAACTGTGGACTGTGTACCTCTTGTGAATAAGGTCGTAATGGGCGGCAACCATGTCTGAAATGTATTTCCTTCTCGGCCGTGAGGCTGCAACTGCCCCTGTATGTCTCAGGCGTGGAGAAATGTTTCTAGAATTAAAGGCGAGGTGTCTTCCAGCACACCCACCACACCTTCTGTCCACAGCCTGTACTAATAATCCCCAACTCCCACCTGGCCTCTTTCTTGGGCCCTCTAACCACCAGGAACCACAGAATAACATCCTTGCAAATAGCTGCTCGCCCGCTGGCCCCACCTGAGCGTGTCTGAGCCTCCCATTTCCTTTGCCTTCCGAGAGGCTGAGGGAGGAAGGAGTGTGTACCACAGACAGCTGGGACAGTGGGGCCTGCCCTCCAGATCCCTCACCCTGCAGCCGAGATAAGCACTTGTCTCCAGCTGCCTGAAGCAGGTTTCACAGAAGCAGTTATTTACTCCTCTGGCTGACAGTGAGGCCCTGACACAGCCCCAGAGAAACAGATGTAAATAAAACCAAAGGAAAACTAGGCTCGTCCTTGAAACTCCCCTGTCCCTCGGCCTGAAACAGAGATTTACGACTCGGATAATTCTTCAGTGCTTTATCTGGGGTGTGTGGGTATGTGTGTGGATGTGTGGGGTGCGGGTGTATTTTCCTCGTAATAAAACCCTCAGTCTCGGCGAATAAATTTGAGGAGACAGTTTTACTGACAGATTTTTTTCTCTTTTGTGTAATAAAAAAAATGGAGTGAAATTTGAGATTGGGACGATAAGGGCTGCCGCATTTTAGGAGGAGATAAAAAAGCAGTACCTGAAGGGAGGCGAGGCCAGAAGACGGGCTGCCAGTTAAACAGGCAGGATGCCTTCCGCTTTATGACTTTGGGAGAAAAATCCTCACACCTCCACTGAGATTCTGACATCCTTTCTCCTAATGAGCCTGGCCACCAGGGGTGGAAAGGGACGTTGAGAGGCATTCAGTTCACCCGCAGTCTCTTCCAGCCTGATGGGATGGGATGTGAACTCTGGTCCAGAAGCCAGACGCTTGTCAGGAACCTAGTGTGGGGCCTCAGCCGAATCATTTTGCCTCTCCAAGCCTCAGTTTCTTTACCTGCAAAATGGGAACATTCTTGTCTATTCGGCTCTGTTCCCAGGGACCTGGTACAGCCACACAATGTGATGGGCTTAAAACTGGGTTTCTCCACCTGGGCACTGTTGACATTTGGGGGCCAGATAATTCTTGGGAGGGGGGCAAGGGGCTGTCCTGGACATCGTGGAATGGTCAGCAGCTTCCTAGCCTCTATCAGCTAGACACCGGTACCTACCAAACCGCACCTCTCCTCCCCAGTTGTGACAACCAAAAATGTCTCCTGAGCTTGCTGTATGTCCCCTGGTGGTTAGGGTGAGCAAAATCACCCCCCAAGTGAAAAGGCCCTGCTTTAAAGGTACTTTGGTGGCTGTAAAAAAGTCAAATGGGTGAGGCGGGGATGGGAAGAGGGTGCATGGAGAATGGGGAGCCCCTGGAGGGTCTTGGCCTCTACCCCAGGCTGGGACATTGGGATGTGGGGAGATGGAAGCTCTGATCCCAAGTACAGCCAACTCTCTTCTCCACCCCGTGCCAAGCTGGACACAGTCAACTCAGGGATTTTTCTGGGTGATGACAGTGGACGCAGAGTCAAGGTGTGGTTGGTTGGGGTGAGCATCTTTCTTGGGGTGAGTGCCAGCAGGGATCCCAAGAGGAGAGGAGAATCCTCCTGTCCCCGTCCTCCTCATCTTCCTCCACTCTCATGGTCCCGTTTCAGAAGCTGGGCCTGTGCTGCAGAAGCAGCCAGGTGGGAGGAAGTGGTCCCCTGTCTCCCCTCTGCACACGGTCAGAAAGCGCCAAGCCTTCAAAGGGAAGAAAGTGACGCGTGTGCATGTCGCTAAGTCCCGACAGAGATAGGAGGGGTGTGGGCTTACAGAGGGGTAAGGAGAAGCTGTTCCCTGGGAAGTCTCACTGCCGCTTCCTCTCAGGGTCCCAGAGCCTGCGAAGGCCTTCTCATGATTCTAACCATCCCCGGTCCTCACAGAGGCCACCTTACTCTTTACAAAGCTTGCAGGCTATGGAAAGTGACCGGCACAGACGTAGCCTGTGTCTGCACACAGCTGGTTGCTCAACCAGTGCTGGCCAGATGCATGGAGTCTCTCCTAAACCAGTAGCAACACCACCTAGGTCAGAGAGATGTGGTCCAAGTCAGCTTGGGTACATATGTGTCCAGAGGAGCCCAGCTGTGTCTAGGGCCAGTACTCCCAGGCAGGTGACAGGGGGACAGATTCACACTCCAATCCTCACCTTTTTGCCTGGGGAAGCTGCTTTCAGCATCCCCCCTACCCCAGCCCCTTGGAGTCACCCGTCCCTAGCCACCCCCCTCCCTGCCCCTCTCCCCGCTGCCTCCACCACGCAGAGCCGCAGGGAGCTAATTCCACTTCTCTAGGCCCAGGCATGAGGCCTCCCCATTGCAGGCTGTTAGCGCAGAGCCCAGCTGAGCTGCGAGAGGCTGCAAGCTCCCAGTCTATAATAGAGTTGCTGAGACAAGCGGAAAACTGCAGCCGAGTAAACAGATAAATAATTGAAACAGTGACAACACATACCTTGCTGCTTTGTGGAGTAACACTTTCATTAGCTGGAGGCAGCGCAGATGTGGGGAAGCAGGCGGGCGGCAGCTGAGGGCACGGATGCTTGGGTTCGCTTTCCATCAGCCGTGAACAGCGGGACAGCCCGGCAGCCTTGGGCTTCCAGCGCTGGCTTCATCGCCACCTCCCTGCCTTCTCCCACTTCCGCATTCTTAGGTGAAATGGGGACTTCGTGTCCTCTCTCCTGGCCCACCCCAAGACGAGGGCAAGTGCCCCACGCTGTCCCCGTCTGCATCGCCCATGCCAGGATGTTGGATTCCTGGCCTCCTCCCGGGCTCCCTGCCTCTAGTCTTGCCCCTTTCGATTCATCCTCAATCTATAGCCAGAGGAGCTTGTAAATCTAATCTAATCCTGGCCCCGGGGACCACCGCCTTCAGGAGAAGCTGAGCTCTTTTGCTGTGGAGACCCTCCGTGATCTGGCCCACATTTTTCTTCGCAGCCTCTTCTCATCCCACTTCCCTTCTGCTCCAGGTGCTATGAAGGCAGCAAGCTTCCCCTGAGCACACGCTGCTCTTTTCTGCCACAGGGCCTTTGCTGTTCCCTTTGCCTAGAAAACTCCCACCCGTTGCCAGGCTGGCTCCTACTCTTCCTTCAGGAGGCAACTTAAAACATCGCTGCCTCCAGGAAGCCCTCGGTTATTACCTTATTCTCAGGATGGGGGCTGTCCTTCTTCTGGGCTTCCTGCCTGCATCTTGTCAGTGTCCTGGGGAAAGGGGTGACCAGGGCCGGCTGAGCACTCACGTGTGGCTCTCTCTGTGCTCTGTGGCAGGTGACGGATGGTGGCACCATCAAGCAAAAGATCTTCACCTTCGACGCCATGTTCTCCACCAACTACTCACACATGGAGAACTACCGCAAGCGAGAGGACCTGGTGTACCAGTCCACTGTGAGGTGAGTGCCTGGGGGCGGCGGGCCGACAGCGGGGGAAGGGCGGAGGGATGGGGAGTGGGGCAGAGGGCAGTTCTCCAGCCCTTTCACATCAATCCCTCGGTGCTCTTGGGCTTGGAAGGCAGAACTGGGGGCTCCCCTTATGGAAGTGGGACCCATTCCCTGGAGGGACATCCCCTGGAGGGAAGAGGCAGGAGAGGGCCAGGCCACCGCTCTTCTGACTGGCCTCCTCGGCCAGCTCCTCCAACAGTCCTGGAAGGTGGGTATTCCAAACTCCATTTATTTCCAAGTGAGATACTGAGGCCCAGAGAGGGGGGGCAATGGGCCTAAAGTCACACAGGCAACAATGACACCGCTGGGCGGTGAAGCAGTTCCGCCTGGCTTGGAAGCTCAAACACCACATTCTACTGTTTTTTGTGTGCTCCAAGGCCATAAGGGCCCCGAGCTTAAGAGAGAATGACCCCAAGCAACTGGACTCCCAGGTCAGAAGCAGCAGGGTGGGAAGGAGCAGTGCTCAAGTCGGAGATGCTTGATTTTCCTACCCCATCCCTGTTTTCCAGGAGGCGGGTGGCAGAATCAAGCTGACTCGATCTTCCAGAGCCTGCTGTTTTCTATGTGTGTGGCTCTATCTCCTTCCCACAAACTCCCTACAAGATCCTAGTCCTGTTTTATCCCTTTGACCCTTAACACACACTGGTCCCTCTTCTCAAAGGGCCTTTCTCCCTTTGGTCATCCGGTAAACTCCTCATCAGCCTTCAGAACCCCACTCCAGCAATCCCACCCATGGGACCCCTCACCTTAGCTGAACTGATCCCCCAAAGCTGGTCGGCTGCAACTGCCCCAGTACCCACCCCTCCTCAGAGGGAATCTCACTGCATTCATGAAGAGTGCACAGCTTTGCACACACACACTCTTCCACGCCACACCGCCAAATGCTTTGCCAGGTGCCCAGCCTGAAAGTAGTGGTCTGCTCCAAAGCTGGAGGGGACCGTGCTGCATCGGGTACCGTGAAGGGGACTGCAGCCCCGGCAAGCCCACATGATGTGCACTGTGGCACCATGCTATGTGGATGTCTCAGCTAGTGCCTGGTACTGTGTTGTCTTTAGACTGAGCCTGGAGGAGGGGGAAGCCCTACTCTCCAGCATGGGCTGTGGGTCTCTGTGACCGTGAGCTCCAGGAGGACAAGGCACATGCTCCTCCTTCACCTTGCATCCCCAACTCTCAGCCCAGGGCCTGGCACACAGTGGGTACATAATGAAATTTGCAAAATGAGTGGACAACTCAGGCTACACTCCTCAGCCCTTCAGGCCTGTTTTCTATTGGGTAAAATTAGAAAGTGGGACAAGAAGATTGTAAAGGGTAAGTCCAACCCTGCACCAAGAATCTGACCCAGGCATCCTCCTCTGCCTGCTTTTGTAAAAATGGGAAGGTAAGTGTGCTCCCCAGGCGGCCTGGCTGGGTCCTCCTCCTCTCTGGGCTCTGTGCCAGGACCATGCTGAGAATGTGGACGTGAAGGTGTGTGAAGAGGTGTGTGAACAGCCGCACAAACTCCTTCATCCCCCTAGTTATGATTTCTCCTGAACCTGCTTCCAAAAAGAAATTATGGTGCCTTAAAATATTAAAGCACACCTAAAACAAGCCAGTTACAATCAAGATGAAAAAGGAGATAAAAATTCATTTTGGAGAAAATAGCTATTCTGGAAACCACAGATGGTTTTGTAGTAAGTGAACTCCCAAATAATCTCCACGACTCCCAGAAGCCTAATGCCACCCAGCCCACCCCTGCCGGTCACTGTGTCTCTGAGAATTCCTTCCTCACCAAGCCACCCGCTGCCACCAGCAAGGCCTCTAGGACTCCTTGGTTCTGATTTCTAGCTAAGAAAGAAACCCAGGGACCATCTAGAACATTCCTGAGCACCACCCTCTCCTGCTCCCTGGAGCCTCAAGGGCAAGCCCTGCTACCAGAAGACCTAGATGAAAATCCCAGCTCAGTCTCTGCCTACTGTATGACCTGGGATGAGAGCCTTAACCTCTCTCTCTCTCTGCTTCAGGTTCTTCGCCTGTAGAGCAGACTTGACATGACAGGCTTTGTACAATTGTGGAATTTCAGTGAAACTTATGTCCAACAGCCTGAGTTCAAATCCTGCCTCTTCCACATCCTGGCATTAGTGAAATCTGGGGCTGGTAACCCCACAATTGAGTTTCCTGACCTCCAAAGGAACATGACAGCACTAAGAGGCTAGCTGCAGCTTGTGAGGAGCTGATGGCGTGCATTCAAGTGAAGTGCTGGTTTCCGGCCTCTAAGTGGTACATGTTTGCTGCCATTGCCTAGAACAGCCTCTCCTTCTCCCACCATAAAACAAAACAAAAAAAAACTCACCTTTTTACAAATCTCATAAAGCCTCCTTTTATGCGCTTTCTGTTTTGATCTGCACAAACAACCCCATGAATGCAGACAGGTATTATTATTATTAATCATTTTCTCTAGCCCTGTTCTTACTACAGAAGAGGTCAAAGTTCAGCAGGCCCAACAGTCTCCCTCTGGAATGACATGAACTTGACCAGACCCCTTGCTTTTCAGTTGTGGAAGCCAAGGCCCAGAGAGGGAATGAGGCTTGCCTGAGGTCACACAGCGGCCCTGACTTAAGCCTGATATCAGGAGCAGTGCTCTTTTCTTCCCCACGTGGGGGCCAATCTCCCTGAGCCTCAGTAACAGGGGCGGTCTCCCAAGCAAAGAACACCCCAGGGAGCTGAGCCGTCCTGTTTGGTGACCACCAAGGGAGAGGGAAGGAAGGAGCAGACCCTCTGGAGCCTAACGGGATCACGGAGGATTGTCCATGCTGGGGGCGACTGCCTCTTCAGGCTGCAGAGCCCAATCAGGGCTGGCGACGGGGCACGGGACTCCGCATTTACATATAAATGAAGATATTTACAAATTAATGCATCTCAACGAGAGAGAGTCCCAGCTCCACAGCTGTCTGAGCCGTTTCCTCTTCAGCTGGGGAAAGTAGGGAGAGAATGAGGCTGAGAAGATTACCAAGAATTGGCTGAGAGCAATTTCGCGGGTAGCCTAGAGGAGCCCCAAGGACTCCTGGAGCTTTTTGTCCCACTGATGGGGCCCTGGAGGGATGGAAGTCGGGTGGATCATCAGGACTTCTGCCCCCAGGGGGTGCAGGTGCGTATCCCTGGTTGTATGACCTTGGACAGATCACTGCCTCTCTGAGCGTCCCAGAGGCACATCTATCAAATGCTTTTCTAGGTCTTAGCCCCAGAGCCCAGAACTCCCAGGTTGGAATTGACAAGAATGTGTTCCCTCCAAGGCTATTTAGTTGAGCACCTACTAGGACCTTGGCTTGGTGGAAGGTGCCCAGGGATACAGGGGGAATGAGAAAAGCACGGCTGTGCAATCTAGTCGGAGAGACATGGCAAAATGTAGATGAATACATCATTCCACATTCTGCAAAGAAGTGATTCTAAACCGTGGGCGTGTAATGAAGGGGCAAGTGGGGTGCAGTACCGGGAAGGAATGAGATGCTGGGTGCCATTTAGATGGGTGGTCAGGCAGGGCCATCGAGGAAGGTGGCACTTGGGTGGAGAACTGAGGGCAGGAAGGAGCCCTCTGTGAAAGTGAGGAGGCAGATGTGGCCGACAGTTATCCCACCCTGCCCACATCCTCTTACCCCTCGCTCTTCCTGGCAGTGCCAGCATCCTTGATGCTTCCACAGGGCTTTCTCAGGGCACTGGAGCCCACTCAGCCTGCACATGAGAAAGGTGAGAAGTGCCGGGGAGTTGACGCCACCCCGGGAGCAGCCTTGACCAGTGACTGTTTATTGGGTGCATACCCAGCCCCCTCGTCCCTCCAGGGGGACAGTTCAGATGCACGCTCAGGAGGACAAAGTACATGCTCCTCCTTCACCTCGTATGCCCAGCTCTCAGCCCAGGGCCTGGCACACAGTGGGTGCATAATGAAATGTGCAAAATGAGCGGGCAGTTCTGGGTATGCTCCTCGGCCCCTTGGGGGTGTTTCCTAATGGGTAAAATTAGAAAATGGGATAAGAAGGGGGGACATTGAGAAACTGTGGGATGAATGCTGTCAACTCTCTCCCGGAGTTTCTCAGTGCCCCCCCAGAATAACCTTGAGAAGGCACCTGTATTGGCTTCCTTCCCTTCTAGCTCATTCCATCAGCTTCCTGGGACCCCTTCTCACATAAACCCTTTCCTCCTAAATCCTTGTTTCAAGGTCTACTCTTCATTCCACCCTTCTAGGTTCTTGGCTGGGTCCCCTGTAGCAAAAGACGAATTCACAAGACAAAAGGATACAAGTCTAGTTTGTATACGTTGTAGGTGATGCAGGACACTTTATAAGGAAATGAAGACCCACAGAAGTGGTTCTAGCTGAGTGTTTTTTGCTGGGTTGGATGAAGGGTGGGGAGTCATGGGAAAGTGTGAAGGATAGAAGGATCTGAGCTAAGGGCAGTAAACTGGGGACACTCAGCAGGGTGGCTTGTTCAGATCCCTTGGAAGTGAAGATGCTTCCTTCCTCCAGGTACAGACAGGGAACCTCTCACGTGAAGGTCTTGTGACCTGCTTCAGGGAAAGGTCAGAGAGTCCTTCCTGCGCCTGCCATTTCTCAAATTCCATCTGCTTAAAATATTCAATATACCAAGGTGCCAAATTTGAGGTGGCGTGTCCTGAACCCCCTCCCCATGGAATGTGGCCATTCCAGAGGGCAGCTGTGACCTTCTTGGAGGTCCAAGTGAATCATAGTGAGGCTTCAACCACTCCGCCCACACACATGCTGTGTCTTCCATTTCCTGAAGCACCCTGAGGCCCTTGTCCCATTCGATCTGCTCAGGAAGCGATGAGGAACACCGGACAGATTTCACTGGCCTTAATTCACTGATGCAGGGAATCTAGATTCGAGGGGCTCAGTGTATTCCTGCCCCCGACCTGCTATTGCAGGTCCCTCCAACACCTTGGCCAATGCTCTTTGCCAACAAGGTCCTACTTGTCCTTTCAAGTTCAGCTTAAAGGTTGCTTCCTACAGGAAGTCAGCCCCGACTGCTCAAGCTCACCGACTGATGCTATGTCTTCAGAGTCTGCCCGCCCCCCCACTAGACTGGAAGCCCCATGAGGACAGAGACTAGGTCTGATGTTTTCACCACCATCCTCTCCCCAACCCCCAGGACAGCACCCCAACCCTGGGCACATGGTAGATGATTTGTAAATATCTGTGGGGTCAATGAGTTCGTGGTGAACATGGTGGTAGAGTCCTTTCAATGCAACACTTGCTGCTGGTGGTGGATGAACGAGACACCTTAGGAAACGAACATCCAGGCCCCCGTTCCTTCCCCCAACACTCACTCATTCATTCATCACAAAGGAATTGAGTAGTTACCATATATCAGGGACAATGATGGAGATAAAGTGGTGAACAAGACATAATCAGACCTGCTTTCGGGAGGTTTCTGATCTAGTGGGTGAGGAGAGACACACTACAAAAATGCCTTTAAAATAATAAGGAAAAATAGTTACAATGTGTGATGAGTGTGGTGAAGGGAATAAGGTACAACTGTCCCTCAGGATCCGTGGGGGATTGGTTCCGGGACACCCCCAAGCAGATACCACAATCCTAGGATTCTCAAGTCCCACATATAAAATGGCACAGCATTTGCACATCACCCACGCACATCCGCCTGGATCCTTTACAGCATCTCTAGATTACTTATAATACTTACTATCATGTAAATGCTAGGTAAATCATTGTTATACTATATTTTTATTTGTATTATTTATATTGTTGCATTATTATTTTTTTTCTCTGAATATTTTTGGTCCACGGTTGGTTGGATCTGCAGATTCTGAACCCATGGATCCGGAAGGCCAACTGAAATGTGATAGAGAGGGGTGAGAATAATGGAGTGAGGGCATTGCACAGCTCCTCATAGGAGATACCTGGAATGTATCTCCAGGAATCTGGAGACATCTGAGCACAGATCTGTAGTATAAGAAGCCAGCCAGGCAAGGTTGGGGCTTGGGAGGGCACTCCAGGTAGACGACATGGCAAGTGCAAAGGTCCTGGGGTGAGAAAGAGCTTGGTGTGATCTGGGACCTGACAGAGGGCCATTGCCGCCAGAGCACAGCGAATGGGGAGGTCAGCTGACGTTCACTCTCTGCGCCCTGGAAGCTGCTGAAGGGTATGGCATGCTCTGATATGCGGTTTGTCAAGCTCACCTCAGTTCCTGGGTAGAGAGGGTGGGTTGGAGGTGCCAGGGAACGAAGACAAAGCCATCCACAGAGGAGCCTGGAATCTGACTTCCAGGTATAAAATATTCAATATACCAAGGTGCCGTATTTGAGGTAGCGTGTCCTGAAGCCCCTCCCCATGGAATGTGGCCATCCCAGAGGGCAGCTGTGACTTCCTTGGAGGTCCAGGTGAATCACAGCAAGGCTTCAACCACTCCTCCCACACACATGCTGTGTCTTCCATTTCCTGAAGCATCCTGAAAGCCACAGGTGGTGGGGAACAGCCGGGCGGGGAGGGGTGGACCTGGGGGCCATGTAGAGAAAGCCAATGCTGGGCTGCACCTTTTGATGCACGTTTATCAGGAGGGAGACTCGGGAGAGCTGGAGTAAATGAAAAAAAGAGGCTGAGAATGCAGGGCGCTGGAAGAAATGCCACTTCCTTTATTACTCTGAGGTGCATCGGTTCACATATACACTCAACAGTGCACAATAAGCGTTGGCTGCATTTGAGGCACAGAGCTACAGCGCACAAAGGTGGCTAAAATCAGCCCCTGCCTCTTCGGAGCTTACAGCCTGTTCCTCTCCCTTCACGCCCACTGGCCTATAAGCTCCTCCAAGGCTCAGCTACATCTTCTTCATCTCAGTAACCCCAGGACCTACTTGGCATTTAGAAAGGAACGATAAATATTTGTGGAATGAAAAGAGAGAAAGGGGAGATAAAACACGAGATAAATAGCTAACAATTCAAGTAATAAAGTGATCGCTGTCATAGAGAAGATTCAGATATAATACAATGATGAATCAGAGATGCAGAGACTGGGGAAATCAGGGTGATGCTGGCATTTGAAGTGGTTCTAGAGGCGTCAGTGGGTTTTAGACAAAGAGGAGCTGGGAGCTGATTCTCTGGTCAGAGGGCCCCATGTGTGCAGACATGGCAAGAGGAAATTGACCAAGTAGTGGCAAGACCACTCCATAGGCAGACAATGGTTTCTAAGCAGAAGCTCTCTGGAATCTGTTCAAATGAAAAAAATAAGGGATTGATTTTTAAATAGGCACATTAACTGTTTGGTTCAAAGAGCAGAGGGGTTTGTTTCCCTTTGAAAAGTTAAATGATCCTTCTACAATCTATTCATGTGGAGGCCAAACTCTTTTTTTACAGTTGATACAAAGAAAAGTGCCATCTGACCCTCGTTGATTTCAAAGTCTGAATTCTCCAGCTCCCTTCTCCCTCTGTATATTTTCATGAAGCATACGTCTTTTTTCTCTAAAATATACCTAACAGGTGCTGCTTGCCACATGAAGTGGTCATTCATTTATTGATTCTTTTGACCACTCAGCAAACACACGTTGTTGTTGCCAGGCACTCAGCAACAACAAACACAGGCCCTGCCCTTATGAAACTAACTCTCCAAGAATATGCTCAGCTCCTGACCTGCTGGAAACCCGTTCCTCTCTCTCCTACCCAGAATTCATCCAGGAGTGTGAATGAGAGAGAGTAGAATTGTCTATTTTATTGTTTTTAACAGATTATGCCTCTTAGTATTAGAATTGAAAGCCCCTGGCTTTCAACCCCAAGTGGGAACCTTGTCCCCCTCTCAAAATCAGGGATGATTTTAGAAGACAGGGTTGCAGGTCTCCTCCCAGCCACTAGGGGGATGCTCAGCAGCCTTCAGCAGCCTTAAATTTCCCATCAACTGGCCAGTGGCTCATGCCTGTAATCTCAGCACCTTGGGAGGCTGAGGTGGGAGGATCACTTGAGCTCAGGAGTTCAAAACCACACTGGGCAAAATAGTGAGACTTCTTCTCTAAAATAATAAATAAATATAAAGTTACATATCAACTGAGCAACAAGCCACCCACTGGTGGTGTCTATACCACAGGCCAGCTCACTGACTGCCTGCATCAGGATCACCTTGGAAGTTGCTTTAAAATACCAATTCCTGGGCTCCACCAAGACAGAATTTGATTCAAGCCCAGAGCAAGACCTGGGGAACCTGGAATTCATTTGCTAAAAAGTCTTCCAGGTTAAGATATGGGCAGTGAGATTTGGAAAGCCCGCTTCACACAATCCCATCCACCTGCTCGGATGTGCACACTGGGGTCAAAGAATTCAATGGCCGGCACCAAGGCATAGATAATTCTAATTGTTGCTGGTCCCTATCTGCCAACAGGTGGTTATTCTAAGGCCCCTAAAGCCAGACCACTTTTAATTGAAGATGATGAAATAGCCAGGCCAGCCAGTGACCTAAGAGTCCATTCCCTGAGGCCAGAGTGAACTCACAGGCACCAGCCAGCCCTGGAGCTTGAGCTGCCCGCATGCCTGGGCTGCCAGTCATTAGCAAAGCAATAATAGCTGGCATGTGTGGTGCACTCATTGGCCAGGCCCTGGGCTAAACTCCTCAGGAAGTGAGGCCTTGCCTGCAGGCCAAAGGGAAGGCCAGGAGCAAGATGCTTTTTCTGTAGCTCCCTGGCCATGACACTCTCCCCAGAGATAGAGTGTGCCCATGCTTTCCAGCTAGAAGTTCCACTGGACCCAATCCCAGGCCTCCTACCCCCAGAGCTCTAATTAGGAAAGGGGGGCCCCCCTTTGTCAGGTCCCAGAGCAACGCTCCGCTCAGACTGCAGGAATCTGCTCTCAGCCTTCCTCCCTGGTTCTCATCTCTCTGACTAGGACCCTCCCTTCTTCATCTCTGGGTCCTCCATGCTCAGCCCAGCTCCTGGGATAGATGCCCAGGGCCTCCGTAAAGATTTGTCAAATCAATGGGCTGATGGGTTGTATTCCAATGTAGAATTATCATTTCAAACAGTTAGCAAAACTCTTTCCCAACCCATCATCTGGTTTAACCTGTGGAGCACAGATCTCAGACTCATTGAATCCTGTTATTCAGATGCTGACATGGAAGAACAGAGAGGTATGGTCACTTGTCCAAGGTCACGCAGGTCATGCAGTGGGAAGCCTGGGTTAACGCCCAAGCTGTGGCACTCCATGGGCCATTGGAGCCAGGTCCACTTGTGGGGCCCCTGGGCCATGGAGCATGGTGAGCAGGTCATCCAACAAACGGTAATTGTTTTTTTTGTTTGTTTGTTTGTTTGTTTTTGAGACACAGTCTTGCTCTGTCGCCCAGGCTGGAGTGCACTGGCACGATCTCAGCTCGCTGCAACCTCTGCCTCCCAGGTTTAAGAGATTCTCCTGCCTCAGCCTCCCGAGTAGCTGGGATTACAGGCACCCACCACCACACCTGGCCAATTTTTTGTATTTTTAGCAGAGACAGGGTTTCACCATGTTGGTCAAGCTGATCTCGAACTCCTGACCTCAAGTGATGCACCCGCCTTGGCCTCCAAAGTGCTGGGATTACAGACATGAGCCACTGTGCCCAGCCCCAACAAACAGTAATTGATGCTCACCCTGTGCCACGTCACTTAGTAGGGGAGACTGACACGTGAGCTTGTCTCTCCACCCCTACACACATGTGCGTGTGTACACAGAGGATCTACCCAGGATGCTTGGTCCCTCCAAGTAGAAAGTTGCCAGCATCAGTCATCACCTTAAAAAGAGCCACAGCTTGGCAGTCCCAGGCCCCTGGATGCCACAGCCAGGGAGAGCAAGTGATGCCTACTCTTGGCTCTGGGAGAGGGACCTGGGAAGCCAGTGCCCTGCATTTTCTCTGCTCTCTTGGCTGGTAGCATCAATTCCATTGACTAGAGGAGAAATCTGTTTAACCTAATGTGCTTCAGATGCTCCGCCTCAGTCCCCATGGAGCTGGGCACACTCCCCTGCTCCCCATCTTCCCCTGCCCCTGCCACCTTCTCACTGCCTCCCCCATACCGGCGTTGACCTCTCAGGTTCCCACTTCTTCTCTCCTTCTCCAGGGGCTGCCTGGCCCTCTCTGCCTTTTCAAAGCCCAGTGGTGCTCCAGGCCCAGCTCCAATGCTCGGCTTGATGCAGCAGCCCTCCCCGACCCTCTCCCCAGCGGCAGAATCGAACCTGCCTGCTGTGCCCAGGGAGCGCCCCATGCATTCCACTTTAGCCTTCTCCTGCTGGCTCCCACCTGTCCACTCGCATGTCTACTGTCTCCACCAAGGCCATGAGCAGCCCAGGCAGGGCAGGGCTGATTCTTCTCCATGGCTCCTACCTCATGCACAGGAGCAAGCTCCACAGAGGACCGGCACCATCTCCCTAACTCTCTCCACCTCCTGTTACTGAAGGTGGACACTCTTCTCCTCTTGTTCCTTGACCTTCAGTCTTTGATTTTCCTTTTTAGAATGATATTCTTCTCTTCTTTCTCTTCCCCCTTTCCAATAGCCCACTTCCTATTGCGGTGCCCTTTTCCTGCCATCCTGTGCACACAGGCTTGCACGATGTTTTCATTCCCTCCCTCCCCATGCATTCTTGCATCTCTTGGCTAGGAGTCCCTCTGTGGTCCTCAAATCTCCCCTGCAACACAGACTCCAGATCTTGATGCCCCAGAGGCCCCTGGAACTTCAAGGAGGCTCCCGTTTCCAATTTAGAAGGAGGGGCAGGGGTATTTCTCCTTGGTTGGGTCTTGGGTTAGTGAAGAGATTTGAGGCAGGGAATTGAGAGATGATCCCTGTTGCATCCACAGCTGCCACTGAGTTCTCTACCTACCTTCCCCCACTCTCTATTTGACCTTGGACCCACAAGGAGGCCACTGGAACTCCCAGAACACACCCTTCTGACACCAGCCTAGCTCCCCAGGGAGGGAAGCACTTGCAAAGCTGTCTGCTGCCCTCTGGTGATGCACTAGGGTATTGCAACTTGGGGGCTGGGGGTCGGATTTGGTGGGGGGCATCTTGCCTGGGGCCCCCAACCACCAAGGATGGGTCTTGTTTCTCAAGGCTAGGGACCCTCCCTTATTCATCTCTAGGTTCTCAGTGTCCAGCACAAGGTCTCAGGAAAGGCTTGTTAAATTAATGAGCTGTCAGGTTATCCAAATATGGAATTATGATTTCAGCAAAACTCTTCCCCACCGATTGTTTGATCAAACCCTAGCAACCATCCTGTGCAGTGCAGATCTCAGACTCTATTTAGGGGGCTCAGGTGCAGCCCAGAGAAGAGAAGCGACTTGCACAAGAGCTGAGAGCTCCCCGTTAAGGCAGAATTTTCCTCCCCCGGCAGCCTCCCCAGCTGAGGAGGCTGAGCCCTAGGCTCATGGAATAGGGTGGGGGCACTGGGGTCACCTGTTCCCACCTCTGGGTAGTGGCTTGCCTTGATCAGGGGCCTTCCAGAGACAGCATCTTCACCCAGAATCAGCCATCAGGAATTGTAGCCCAGTGCCAGGAAGCACCCTGGGCAGAGTAGTGGGAAGTTAGTTCCGATGTTGAATGCACTTTGACATGTTTCAAGCACCTCAAGTAAGGGCTTGCCTTAATTGTTCATTCATCCTTTTAGAAGTGTTTGCTTATTAACTGTAGCCATCGGGAGACAGAGATGAGCAGGACAGGTAAGTTCCCTGTCCCCATGGAGCTGACATTCCCAGGGCTATGCTAGCAACACAGAGAGAGGTGGGGAGGCAGTGGGGCTCTGCCAGGAAGAGGTCAGATATGTGGGTGGGGGGGACTCTTTCTCTACCTCCTAGATGGTGAGCGAGATGACGCAGCCACTCAAAGTCCAGAGAATGAGCATTCTGGCAGAGGGAAAGAAAGGACCTGAGACAGGAGCAAGCTCAATATGTCAACAAAGAATAGAAAAATGTCCAGAGGGGCTGACGGAGTTGGTGAGCCCTGCAAAGAATGCAGAAGATGAGGCCAGGCCTTATGGAGCAGGCTTCTGGAACTTGACTATTCAAATGCAGATTCTCAGTGGGGCTGGGACGGGGCCCCAGAGTCTGCATTTCCAATGTCCTCCTAGATGAGGCTGAGGCTGCTGCTCTATGGCCCACCCAGGGGAACCAGAAACCTCCCAGTGCCCAAGCCAAACCCCTAGCCCTTGAAATCAGAACCTCAGCAAGGGTGAGGGACACAGGCATCCATGTATTAAATCATCCAATCTGCAGGTGAGTTTGAGGACCACTGTTATAGAACATCCTTGGTCATTAGAGAGAACTTGAATTGTATTCTTAGAGTGATGAGGAGTCATTGAAATTGACCTCGGTTTGAGTTTTACACTGCCAAATGATGAAGCAGGGAGATTGGGGTGGGGTGTGATGGGGCTGGACAGGCGGAGGTGGAGAGAAGAAATGGGGATGAATTAGGAAGCAGACCTGGCAGCACTTGCTGATGGGCTGGAAGGGGGACACCAGAAAGTGAGAGAGAAGTTAAATGTGGCCCCTAGGGCCATAGCCATTGCATTTGGGAGGAGAGGGGCTCCTTCCTGAGAAGAGGTGACTGATGAAGACTTGCTCTGGCTGAGGGTGTAGGACAGAACTCACGAGTTGTTTGAATCAGATTAGACATGTCTGTTAGATGCCTGAGCACAGCCAGCAAGTAGGTTGGTGGAAACACAGGGCGGGGGAGAAGTTGTGACCACAGATACAAATATGGGAGCCACCAACACACGGATGCCACTTAAAGCCACCATCCCCTCCAGACTCGGGACAGATCTGCTGGCAGCCTTCAGACATCACCCAGGCCAATCCTCTCACTCTCCACCTGAGAAACCAAGGCCCAGAGACTGTGGATGACTTCCGTAAGGTCACACAGCAAGCCAGCCGCAGAATCAAAAGTCAACTTCTGACTCCTAAAGGAGAACTGTTTCCATTCCACAGTGCTCAATGCAGCTTCCCCCTGACCTGCAGCCTGCTGGGCAGAATTGCTGATATGGCAAATCATTTCTATGTCTGCAGTCAGGAAACCAGAGCTGTTGGAAATTATCTACACACACACACACACACACACACACACACACACACATACACACACACACACATACATTATCCTTTTCCTTCTTCTAAGTAAAAAATCAGTAACCAGGCTGTCAGCTTTATTACTAATTATGCAAGTGCTTTATTGCTGGTATTTAAAAAAATTGAAGGCTAAAATTGTCCAGGAAAGACCCAATTTAGTAAACAGTTCAGAATAAAGTATTTGTTGCCGTGGTATTTCTTCACATTAGAATTTGCTCCAGGTGCTTCAAACCTTCTTTAATATATTATGGCAATCTAATAAAATTCCCAGTTCTGGGAGAGTCTTTGCCTTGGAAGATAACTGTGTTTCAGGGAGTGAGGGTTAGGTGGAATTGAGGATGATTGGGAAGGTCTGGTGAGCCTGAAGTTCCTGGGAAAGTAAGGCTGAGAGAGGGCAGAAGATGAGTGGTTAAGAGACTTGCCTGAGGTCACAGTAAGCACTCAATAAGAGATAGGGAAGGGGATGGATGGATGGATGGATGGATGGATGGATGGATAATGGATGGATGGACGATGGATGAATGGATGGATGGATGCATGGATGGTGGATGGGTGGATGGATGAATGGATAGATGGATGGATGCATGGATAGATAATGGATGGATGGATGATGGATGGATGGATGCATGGATAGATGGATAGATGCATGGACGGATGGATGGATAATGGATGGATGATGGATGGATAGATGGATGGATTATGGATGGATGGATGCATGCGTGCATGGATGACAGATGGATGGATGCATGCATGCATGGATGACGGATGGATGGATGGATGGATGGATGGATGGATTATGGATGGATGGATGGATGATGGATGGATGGATGGATGAGCTTCCAGATGAATCATCAGGTTTTTGCAGACCTAAATCTTAGTCAAGGAAAAGAAGTCATCTTAAACTTGCCATTGATAGAAATGACAGAAATAAAAGTTGGTGGACCATTGGGCCATTTGTACAAAATATGTACCATTGCCTCTATTTGCAAATAACAGACTTCAACTGAGATAATAAAGCAACACTGCACAAAGCTGCAGGGCAGGGAAGCTGTCCTCATTTTACAGAAAGGAAGGAGATGATCGGAGACATTGAGTAACTTGCTTGAGGTCACATATCCCAGTAGCGATGGAGCTAAGACAGGGGCCAGCCTTCCTCATGTCCAGCTAAGAGCTATAGTTTTCTTTCCAGCTCACAACTTAGGTCCTTTCTCTGTGCATCATGGCTTCTTGCCACCTGAGTTTCTTCTACACCCACCCAGCAGCCAGAGTGAGCTTTCTAAAGTGAAATCAGGTCACCTGCTGCTTGAAGCCCTCCATGGGCTTCCCACTCACTTGGGATAGAACCCAGTCTCCCATCAGGCCTAGGAGACCCTGTATGCTCGGCCCCATCCACCTGGCCAGCCTCATCTCCTACCCTCTCCCTCTTCAGCTTCATAAACATCAGCTTCCGGACACCTTGGCCTTCTCGCCAAGCTTGTTCTTACCTCAGGACACTTACTCATGCTTTTTCTCTGCCGGTTACATTCTTCTTCTACCCCGGTGTCAGATCAAATGTCCCTCTGCAGAGATGCTTTCCCTGACTGCCTCACCTCCACCCAGAATTTCCCACCCCTGTGTCCCATCATTCTTAACCCATTGATCCGATTTGTTTGCTTGTTTTTTAAAGCATTGATTACTACCCAGTAAGACTCATTTATTTATCTGAATATACATTTTCCTTTTTCCCTCTCATATCAAGCACCCCGAGGATAAAGACTTGGTCCCCCTGCCCCTCCTCTGTCCCCCTAGCTTTCAGAATGGCACCAGGCAGCCCCTCCCTAGTCAGGGGCCAATGTAGATTTCATATACGGATAAGCGAATTCCTGATCAGAGGGCCTGGCTGTTGGGCCATCAGCTGGCATTGAGCGGAGAGGCCTGGGTTCTAGTCCTGATCCTGTGACAGAGCCATAGGGTGAGGTGGCCAGTCACACAATGTGTCTGAGCCTCAGTTTCCTTTTTGTCCAATGCACAAATGTGTTTGTGCTGGATGATGGGAAGCCCCCTCAGCTTCACTTATCGGCCCCTTCCTTGGTGCACGATTGAGAGAAACAGGCAATAGACCAGGCCCCAGGGTGACCGGGCTCCAGGCACAGCCAGGACTGGGGCTGGGAACCTGCAACCTGCCAGGAACCCAGTCAGCCGATTGGTTCTGCGTATTCGCATTTGGATTCTCAGGGGAGTGGCCTGCCCTCTCAATGGCAATTTCCTTGTGAGCTGGGCTGACACTCCTAATTATTATTTGGAGAGGTTTGGGGAGGCTCAGTTAATTGATTACATATTTCCTTCCTTGACAGGGCATTTGTTTGGCCATGTCTTGTTTTTTTTCCCCCTGCTTGGTTAATGTTCCTGGGCATGTTGAGTATTTTGTGGGGACCATGGGACTAAGTCCAGTCATAACTCTCCCTCCTCCTCCCCAACCCTGCCAGGGGCTTTCGAACACTTTAATTTAACTTCCCTGGACCTCTGCTTCCCCCATGAGAGTGATGATATAGCAAGAGCCCTGAGATCTGAGGACTAATAATAACAGTGCTCACAGTAATGTTTATCAAGTTCTTAGCATGTGCCCTGCCCTGCTCTAAGAACTTTACACACATTGACTCATCTATCCTCACAATGTTACAATGAAGCAGGTCCTGTTATGATTTCTATTTGTAGATGAAAAGATGGAGCTCAGAGAGGTTAAGTGACTTGCCCAAGGTCACACAGCAGGCAAGCAGCTGAGCCGGGATTCAAACCGGCCTGCTGGGTGAAAACTCAGCAACAGGGCACAGGCTGTCCATTGCTGCCCTGTGAGTGCTCCAGCAGGCTTGGGAAAAGGGGATGCGCAATCCCCATCACCCTTGGCCACGTGCGGGCAGACAGGCAGCTGTGGTCGGCCTCTGCCAGGAGCTATCAGTGGTGACACTGGGCAGGACTCAGAGCTTCAGCTTCTTCATTGGTAAAAGGAATCACGATTCTGACTCCTAAGCTGCGGTGAGGGCTGTAGTGGTTCTCATCTTCAGGGTGCCTAAGCCAGCATCTCGTGCACAGTCCATGAAGTAAAGGAGGGCTCGACCCCAGGCCCTTGCTCATGCTGTGCTTCAGAACTTACATGCTTATTCTCCTGGATGGAACAATTGTCACATCATAAAATGCAATCGTCATCTTAAGGAGAAAAGGTCATCGCATCATAGATGACCCTCCCAACGGCCCCTAAAGGGACACCTTGCTCCCTTGGGTGACCTCATGAGCCTCTCTCTTCCATGGTTTGGTGAATGTCCCCCTCCTCCTACTAGTCTGTGGCTCCTGGAGGGAGGGGCCATGTCCACATCTCCCTCATCACTGCCAGACGCTCACCCCAGTTCCCACAGAGCTCAGCACAAAGAGGTGAGGAGGGAACAGAAGAATTAACGGGGGATCTGGCCTCTCCCTCTGCTTCTAGGGGACCGCTTCTTGGCTCCTCTCCCTGGCCAGCCTTTCCAAGTGCAGCCCGTGCCCTATCCACCTTCTGGCCTTGAGACATCACTGGACATCCTGTTCATTTCTTCATTCAGCAAACACGTAGTGAGCACCTCTGATGCACCAGAGGCCAAGTGCGGCGGGATGATTGGGTCATAGAAAAAGCCAGAGCCCCTCCACACACACACACAAAGAGTTTAGGTTTGCAGAGCACCTGTACGGTTTAAATATCTTACATGGATTCTCTCTTTGAGCTCCACAACACCCCTTGAGGCAGCTCATGCCCCATGTCCCATTTTTATAGATTAAAAAACTGAGGCCCAGACAGACATGTAATGAGGCAGTTATAGTACAGTGTGCAAGCCCCGGAATGGGCTGTGGGAGCCAAGGATATGTGTGTTCCATGCCCAGGCTTCCTCCACTTCTGACCTCCCCCAGGAGACTCAGACATGCAGCAGGAGCCCCCTTTTCTGGCTTGACCTGAGTGTGGTGGGAAGGCAGGAGGATGGCCTTGATGACCTGTGAGACCTGTGGGCCCAGCAGAGCCTGAGTCCATGCCCAGGACCTATGCAGCCTGCAGAAGAGACCCTGGATTTCAAGGCGGGCATCAGGCTAGATCAGGGCAGTGGGGCCTGGCAAGCCCAGGCCAGGGCACTCACAGATGCAGCCTGGAGCTGCTGGGAAGTGGGAGCCACTTGGCACCTGGTGGCACCAGGTCCCCATACTCATATTGCTACCTCCAAGGAGGGGATGCAGCTGTGCCTCCGAGCTCCACCAGCTGGGTGAGAGCCCCCTCACTGCATACCCCCATACTCCCCGCCCCCAGCTTCCCCCGAGCAGAGCCACTGAGAAACAGGAGGAGGTAGCTGTAGGGAGTTTGTCTGTGGGCCTGATGCCCTCAAAGGGCTTCCAAGTGGAAATGCTACTGTCATTGCCCTTTGGGGAATGAAAGGAAATATAAAGGCATATTTCATCTCTGTAGCCACCCTAGGGGCAACGATGCCACCGTTTGCTAATAATAACACACACTCGGGTCTAGGGCTTACTGTGTGCCAAGCCAAGTGCACTTACATGTGAGAACTCAGCCATGGAGGGGATGCCACTGTTAACCCCATTTCACAGATGGGAAACCTGAGGCATCAAAAGCTTCAATGCCCTCCCCTAGGTTAGGCACCTGGCAAGGGGCAGAGCCAGGATTTGAACCCAGGCAGTCAGGTTAGGGTACTGGCCCTTCTCCACTAGACCACACCCCCTCCTTTCCCCATTGGCGTGGAAGTTCATTTCAGGGGAACCCCACATCTGTCCCTTCGACAATGCGGGCCTCTCTGAGCCCCTGCACCGCACTTTCCATGACAGGGAGCCCAGTCCTCTGCACCCTGGGTGGCCCTTCTCTCCACCGCCTCTAGCCGCTGCTGAGGGCCGGCCTCCTTTTGCCTCTGCCCTCTGCCAGTGCGGGAGGCAGCAGTCAGCAGGGAGGTGCTGCGGTCTGACAGAGGAAATACCAGGGTGCCCTGGGAGGGCTGGAGCTGCTGGAAACAGAGCAGGACCGGCAGAGTGAGCTGATTAGGAGAGGCTGGCAGGGGAGGGAGAGACAGTTTGGACTGAGTCTCCACACCATTAGCTCTCCTGCTCTGTTTCTCCCCCACCTACCCAGACTGTGATGCCAGCCGACGAGGCCCTGGGGCGTGCATGGAGGCCCTGCCAGCTGCTCTAGCTGCTGATGGGCCAAGGGGGCTCTGGACTTGTCATAAGCTCCCTTTACACACCACTAAAGATCCCCAGTCCCGCCTGTGGCTGCATGTGCCTCCTCCTTTGCTCAACACCCCGCCATCCCCAGCCTCATGAAGGCTGACAGAACCAACAGATGCCTTGGTGAGGCCTTCCAGGCTCTCTACTGTGGAATCCCTACCAATTTATTTTCCTTTTATGTTAAAATATAACATACACACAGTTAAGGGCTTTATAAAGGAGTTGGTATCCATGCACACACAGCTGCCCAGGTCAAGATAAACATTCTCAGCCCCTCATGAGGTTTCCTTCCACCAAGAGGGAGGTGCTATTCTGACTTTTGTATGAACTTAGACTAGTTTTTCCTTAAGTCTAATTTAGACTATTAGAATGTCAGGGAGATTTCTCTATGTGGTTGCTCGTAGCAGTGGCTTGTTCTTTTTCATTACTATGTAGTACTCCACTGCATGGACCTTATTAGTTTATTTACCTATTCTCCTGTGGAGTGGCATTGGAGCTGTTGCTTCCAGTTTTTGAGCCATGACAAGTAAAGCTGCTTTGAATGTAAGCATTCATTTTTCTTGGAGGTATCCCTTGGAGAGGACGTGTAGGGTGCAGGGAAGGCAAATGTTCAGCTTTCAGAGGTGCTGCCTGTGCTTGTTTGCCAAGGCTGCTGTAACAACATGCCACAAACTGGGAGGCTTAAAACAACAGAACTGTATTCTCTCACAGTTCTCAAGGCTAGAAGTCTGAAATCAAGGTGTTGGCAGGGCCACACTTCCTCTGAAAGCTCCAAGGAAAAGTCATGCCTTGCCTCTCCTCACTTCTGGTGGTTGCCAGCAGTCCTTGGCATTCGTTGGCTTGTAGATGCATCACCCCAAACTCCACCTCCATCATCACACGGCGTTCTCCCGCTGTGTGTCTGTCTCTCTGTCCAGATTTCCTTCTTAGAAAGACACAGTCAGTGGATTAGGGCCCACCCAACTCCAACCTGACTTTATCTTAACTTGATTACATCTGCAAAGACCCTATTTCCAAATCAGGTTACATCCACAGGTCTCAGGGGTTAGGATTCAACAGATCTTTTGGGAGTGGGGAGCGCAATTCACCCCACAACACCGCCTAACAGTTTCAAAGCACATGTACACATTCACATCCCTGCCAGCAGGATATGAGAGCCCCAGGTGCCCCACATCCTGTGTGACCCCCACTCTTGACCCAGCTGCAAGGATGACTCCCTGTTTCTGAAAGTGTCCACCATGCCTCTCCCCATCCAGACATTGCAGAAGCAGCACCTGCCACCTCTGCCTGGCAAACCCCTCCCCATCCATAAGACTAATCACTGTCCCCAGGAGCCTCCCCCAGCACATCTGCCCTGGCCAAGTTCAGCGGGCCCTGCCTCTGCTTCGTCTCTGCACTTTGGTCATTCTGGACAGACTCCACTGTCATTCTGTGACAGTGAAGGCTGCAGGCTCTGGAGTGGCGGAGCTGGTCTTTGAAACCATGTGAACAAGTGTCTTCACCTCTCTGCCATCCATTTCTTTACCTGGATTGTTCCAGGAGGAAGCCCAGTGTCCACATGGCTCCTGTATTAGTCTGTTCTCACGCTGCTAATAAAGACATACCCGAGACTGGGTAATTTATAAAGAAAAAGAGATTTAATGGACTCACAGTTCCACATGGCTGGGGAGGCCTCACAATCATGGCAGAAGGCGAAAGGCACATCTTACATGGTGGCAGACAAGAGAGAATGAGAGCCAAGTGAAAGGGATTTCCCTTTATAAAACCATCGGATCATGTGAGACTTATTCTCTACCATGAGATCAGTGTGGGGGGAATAGCCCCCATGATTCAATTATTTCCCACCGGGCCCCTCCCACAACACCTGGGAATTATGGGAACTACAATTCAAGATGAAATCTGTGTGGGGACAGAGCCAAACAATATCAGCTCCCTCCTCTGGTCCCTCTGGGTCTCTGCTCAGGTGTCACCTCCCCAGAGAGGCCTTCCCTGACCATCTGCTCCAAAATGCCACCCCATCACCAGGTTCACCTTCCTTCTGCTTCTCCGTAGCATGTATCTCTGCCTAGGGGTGGGCACGGCATCCTCATTTGTTTGCCCATCTCTTGTCTCCCTCTTGCACTAGAAATGAAGTTTCCTCTGGTCTCCTGATCACAGCTCCATCTTTAGCACCTGGAAGGTTGCCTGAGGCAGTCAATGCATATCTGTTGAATGAATGAATTAAATGAATCCGCAAAATGAAAACAAAAATAGCAACTACTGGCAGGAGCAGGGGTAATTGTCAGGAGATTCACTGAGATAGGTCGTGCTTAGCTAGATTTTAGCCCAGTAGGAACTCAGTCAACGTTAACTGTTGTGTCAGCTTTTTATTGCTTCTGTAGCAAATCGCCACCAACTTAGTGGCTTAAAATAACACAAATTTAGTATCTTACAGTTCTGGATGTCACAACTTCGAGATGAGTCTCACTGGGCTAAAATCCAAGTGTTGATCGGGCTGTGCTTCTTCTGGAGGCTCAGGGGACAGTCTGCTTCCTTGCCTTTTGCAGCTTCTAGAGCCCACCCACATACCTTGGCTTGTGGCCTCTTTCAGCAACGGCTTCGCTCTGGCCTCTGCTGCCATCATCACATCCCCTCCCACTCTGACCCTCCTGTCTCCCTCCAATAAGGACATTTGTGATTATATTAGATCCATGTGGGTAGTCCAGGATAATCTTCCCCATCTCAAAATCTTTAATCACACCTGCAAAGCCCCTTCTGCCACTAAGGAAACATTGACAGGTTCCAGGGATTTGAACGTGGGCATTTTTGAGGCAGGAGGATGCATTACATACCACAGCTGTGGTTATCACTGTGACAATCACTCACCATGTCCAAGTTTGCCTCCTCTGTTGGACAGTGACCTTGTTGCAACACGGACTGCCTTCTTCTTTCTTTCTGTGTCTCTAGTTCCCTCTTCAGGGCCTGGCATACAGCAGGGGCTCAGGAATGTGGCCTGAGTTCCTGAAGGGCAAGAGCCCCATTTTACTCATCCCTGTGCCCCCACCATCCAGGGCTGATCCTGGCCCTGAACATTTGTTGGACTGAGCAGACCCGCCGGGTACTGTGCATGACCGGTGAGGACAGGGCCCCAGCAGAGGGACAGGGAGGACTGCTGGGAGGAAGGTGAGGGAGGGGAAGAAACTCGGGGAGGTCTCGGGCTTCAAATGAGAGAGGCTTGCCCTTGCCCCACCTCAGGTGGGTCCCTCCCAGGGAACCACTCATGGAACTGGGTCTCTGCTATGGATAATAAAGCTAAAACATAAGGAACACTTCAGACAAGAGTGAGATGTTAGAGCCACCTGGAGCCAGGCTCCTAGCCTCTGAATCCCAGCTCTGCCGCTTCCTGGCTGTGGAATCCTAGGCAAGTCACTCATCTCTCCATGCCTTGGTTTCCCCATCTCTAAAATGGACATGATGATAATAGTGTCTATCTTGCAGAGGGCTCATGGGGCTTAAATGAGTTAATAAAGCTCTTAGAACTGGCACAAGGTATGCAGGATAGGGGGCTGGTGATGACTATGTGCTAACATTTTCTGAATACCTGCTGTGAGCCAGATATTGTGCTGGGCTCCAGGGAGACAGCAGTGAGCAATTCTGCCTCTGGTTACACAGGGCTCTCCATCACCACCTGGATAAGGATTAATATTGCTCCCATTTTACAGATGAGAAAACTGAGGCCTAGACCTGCCAAGTGCTTGCCCGAGTCCACATATTTAGAAAGCAGAGGAGCCAGTATTTAGAACTGGCTTGCACTCTGGGCCACTGCGCTCTCTCACCTTTCAGATTTGCAGTGCTGGGACCCAGAGCCCTGGAACTCTGCCCTGAATCTTTCTGGAAAACTTGGAAACAGTTTTGAAGCAGGGGGTCTTTTCCTTTATTACAGCCATCTCGGGAAGACGTGAAAATTTGGCTCTGATCAAATTAGGCCCGTGTTGTGATATAACTTTCTATATCCACCATAAAGCTAATAAACTAATAAATTAGACAGAATGAAAATATCATTGGGCAAGGCTGCACACTGAAGCATTGCTGTAATTACTCTCACGGCCGGGGCCAATTTCTCAAATTTCACCTTGGCCAAGTTTCTCAGCTCACCGTGTCCCTAATAAGGCATAACTCACTCTATAAACATTAAATTGACTTATTTATTTTAAATTACAGTGGAACTGAAACCACCTTGATAAACCTATTCTCCTGCATCTGCCTTCCTCATAAGCATAGCCCAGTGGTTTTTTTTTTTTAAACAAAGAAAATATCTAGTCTGTCTCAGGACTCTTTCTCCAACCCAGACTAGCTACCCCTTTCTTACCACGATTCCAGCTTAAGAGATTTGACTCACTCCCCTGAGGTTAGCAGAGGTCGCCCATTATAGATAAAGATGATTCATGCCTAATTAATAATGATAATGGTGCTACTTTAATTGAGTGGGTTTGACTGGTATCATGGGCCGGGCCCTCTGCTACGGCCTCTACAGGAACTCACTTAAACCTCATTAGCCTGCAAGGAGCGCCCTCTCATGATCCCTGCTTTGCAAGTGAAGGAGCCAGGGATCAGGGAAGGCAAGTGACTTGCCTGAGACCACACAGAGTGACTTGCAGTGAAGCTGGGACCCAGCCAGGGAGGTCTCGTGCCAAAGCCTTCGTCTTCATCACTGTGCTACCCTACCTCTCAGAAAACTTGCACCAGTGGCCTGCTGGGACTTCAAGCTGCCATGAGACATACTTATTTCTTGAGCGGTGGGAGGGGCTCAAAACCTGGTTGCGGGGAGGAGGAGGGGAAGAGCTGGATGGGCGGATGACATCCAGGCTCAGCGGCAGGTACAATGATGGGGACTCTTGCTGGGGGTCCCAGGAGGCCACAGGTATCTTCCTGGCCCAGCTGATGGAGGTGCAGGAGGGAAAGGGGTTTGGGAAGTTCATCAGAGATCATGATTGGTGCATGAGTTGGGGATGATAAGAGGACAGCATCCCAGGCAGAGGGGAGAGCAGGGACAAGGGCCAGGCAGTGCTTCCAGAGATCTGTGGCTGGAGTGAAGGGAGGAGAGTGTGGCGATGGGGCAGGGATAGGAGAGGATCTCAGCAGTGGAGAGCATTTCCACGGCCCATCTCTGCTCTCCAGGGCAGGTCTCATTTGGCCGCATGCAGATAATGCAACAGCGAGCTGAGAGTTTTGCTCCTCCTCCTGATCTCTGCTTTCATGTCCCTTCCTAGGTCAGCTTTTCCTGACGTTCTAGTATAGCCTGGTCAGATCTTTCTGTTCTCAGGTCTACCAGCACCCCAGATGCCTCTGGGAACTCCTCACACTATTAATTAAACACATATTTAGGTGGTTAGTTCCATCCCTGTCTGCAACACTAGAAAGTCAGGTCCATCAGGGCAGGAATCATGCTCATCTTGCTCACTGTTATCTTCCTAGTAATTACCCCATCTACCATTGAGTGGCACATGCTAGACACTCAATGCAGAATTGTTGGATGAGTGGATGGATGATGGATGGATGGATGGATGGATGGGTGGATGGGTAGATGGTGGATGGACAGATGGTAGGTGGATGATGGATTAGTAGATGGTAGGATGGATGGGTGGATGGGTAGATGGATGGAGAATGGATAGATGATGGATGGGTAGACGGTGAATGGATGGATGGTGGATAGGTGTGGATGGATAGATGGCTAGATAAGTGGATGGTAAGTGGGTGAACGGATAGCTGGAAAGATGAGAAGTGAATGAATGGATGGATGGGTGGTGGATAGGTGTGGATGGCTAGATGGCTAGATAGGTAGATGGTGGGTGAGTGGATGGATAGCTGGAGAGATGAGAAGTGAGTGGATGGATGGATGGGTGGATGGATGGATGGACAGATGTGCTGAAGGTTTAATGAGATGCTGTGTAGAAGCCTCCAGCATATGCTTGACATAGAAAAGTCATTTGGTGTTCTTTAGGTTGGAAACACAAAGCCCTGGCCATGCTCCAGTGCAGGTATTCCCGCTTGACTCTCAAGCTTACTTTCTGGAAGGCAGAGCCCCTGATGGGAAACCAAGACCCAGAGCCAACCTCAAGCAGAGGCATCACGAGGCCAACTGAGGTCCTTGGCCCATGCCATTCACAGGGCCTGGGCTTTGCCAGGCGATGATGCAGAGCGGTGGCGGTCAGGTGCCCCAGAGACTTTGGGCCCTGTCAGAGCAGAGCTGTCATCCTGTCCCCTCCTCCCCAGCATGAATCTGACCACTGCTGAGGCCAGAGGGAATGAGTTTTTGAGCTGATTATTGGAGAATGGAAGTCTCCCCTGCTGTTAAGGGAGCAGTCCTCAGGGCCTTCCAGAAACCACAGCTGCCCTGCCCCTTCCTAACCCTTGCTTGTGGACTCAGAGGGTCCTACTCCTGCTCAGGGCTCTGCATGGACTCTCCTTTGTATCATCCTCTCTCCAACCTTGAACTCTGGTGTGAACAATTCTCCTACTGTCTTGTGTGCAAGCCCCTGCCCCTGTATTTCATAGCAGGTCCCTAATGCAACCCCTGTCCCTAGGTCCCAGCTGTAGTCTGTCTCTGGGATGCCAATTCCTCCCGGATAAGACCCTGATTTGATTTTACCTCTTGGATTGATAGTGAGATCTCCATTCTTTTTGTGTAACTTTGGGCATCTTATTAGACCTCTCTGTGCCTCAGTTTCCTCAACTGTAAAATGAGGATGAGAGTAATAGTACATAATATAGTCATACTACCTCATAGGCAGCACAGGGTTGCAAGGGGCATAATGAGCTAATATGTGTAAAGTGCTTGGAACAGTGCCTGGTACATACTAAGTGCTGTGTGTTATCTATTATTAGTCAACAAATAAACATTGAACACCAATCCATGCCTAGCAATGTTCTCAATGCTGGGGCTGCAAGCAGACAGAGTGGCTCATGGAGGTAACCTCAAGGACAGAGTCCACCCTTTGTTTTATTTTGCAGAATTGATCGACATCTCTCTCTAACACTCCCTGTTTGTGTGACCTTGGGTGAGTCACGTAATCTGACTGTACCCTAGGTTTCTCATTGACCAGTGCCTGCCCCTCTAGGCTTTGGGCAGGGCTAGAGATAGCATGGATCAAGTGCTTAGAACCAAAGCCTTCTCAGTAAATGGTGGTTAGTTTTGTTCATGCTAATTTTTCCAGGACCAGTGGTGGTTCCTCTACTCCAGGTCTGTGGCTAGAAAAAGAACATTTCATCTTTTCACATACTACCACCTCACTCCTCACCACAATCCTGTGAGGCAGGCATCACAATACTGAATTTTACAGCTTAAGAGACATTGCACAGAGAGGTTAAGCAACCTACCCAAGGTCACGGTGTTTTCAAGTGGCAGAGCTGAGGTTTGACCCCAAGTCTGTTGGATGCCACTACCTGTGCTCCTGGCTACTAAGCCACACTCCTCTCCATGGGAACCACACCTGAGAGCCAGGACAAAGCCTTGCACTTCCAGGAATCATTTGAAAATGTGGATTCTTGAGGCTTGGTCTAGAGTGTTTGTCAAGAGCCGCATCTATGCACCTTCTCTCTGGTGCACCCAATGGCTCCACATTCCTGGGACCTCCTGGTCCTTTTCTTTTCCCCCACTCAGTCTATGGCCATGAATCCACATTCATACCCAGGCCTCTCAAAAGACAGCAGAGGAGAGCTGAGTGATTGGAAGAAAGCATGAACACCAATGCCAATGCATGGCATGATGACAAAGCAAACACACATGTGCTAACTACGGGGCAGGCACCGTCCTAAGTGCCTTCTGTGTATTATCTCATTTAATCCTCTCAACAACCCATGAGAAAAGTACTCTCATTACCCCAAATTGTAAGGTGAGGAGATGGAGACACAGAGTGGTAGAGTGACTTACTCCAGGTCACGCAGCGAGTCAGGATTCAAAGCTGGGCAGCTAGGCTCTAGAGCCCATGCCCCACTGTCTTTGTCATCCACGCTGTTCATGCAGGCCCTAGCAGTGGGGGCTGAAGAATGCATGGGAAAGTTTCCCTGCAAAATGAAAGACCTTCCTAGAAGCCAGCAGGTAGTCATGGTGACTATAGATGGCTCTTCCCAAACCAGGATTGTGGGCCACACCACACCCAGCCATTGGCATTTCCTGAGCCAGTATAACTGTTAAATGATGCAGCTGTGGGAATGAGGAAGAAGCCCTGGCCCCCTCTCCCAAATTTGCAGGTGGGTAGACAGTTATTTCCTTCCTTATTCTCACCTTGCCCTCACTACCATCAAAAAACAC
Organism: Pan paniscus; assembly: GCF_029289425.2. NCBI lineage: Eukaryota > Metazoa > Chordata > Mammalia > Primates > Hominidae > Pan > Pan paniscus. Next base: position 208,799,089 of record NC_073249.2, on the reverse strand, counting down.
CTCTCCTTATGTTGTTGGCAATTGGCAGAAGGGACAGATACTGAGGGCTTTGGTTGATTGTGATGCATCCATTAAAATGTACCAGTTTGCTGAGCCACAGATCACTTCTGCAGGCCTTGTCTCCACTGATAGGGTGCATGCACGTGTGCGTGCATGCGTGCATGTGTGTGTGTGTGTGTGTGTGCGTGCGTTTGGCAAAATGGGACTGTTTCTGCTTAGACCTTGGTGAGAATCCAAGGGGCTCACTCCAGGAATTTGAACCCACTGGGCACTCACCCATTCAGGTGGATGCCACCCCACTTCTTCCACGGCAGGATCATCCCTGAGCACCTGACGGCCCCAGCTCACTCACTGACTTGCACACTCTCTCCTTTGGGGCCCTTTCCTCACCAGACCTTGCTTACAAACCAGGGACTCACAGCCCAGAATCAGCCTGTCAACACGCTCTATTTGACTAACACTGAACATTTTTAATTAAAACTATGTTTTTAATTAAATCAATGACAAATTATTGAAAACCAGGAGATTTTACAAACAAATCTATATGTTTGGCTTTGCTTTAAAAAGCTGAAGATGTGGCTTTTATACCAGTTATTCCCAAATTGTAGGAAACAGCCACCATAAATAATGGCTGGATTTAAACCAGGGAATGACCTCTTCCTTCCCTCACCGTCCACACCACTCTGTATTGTCTGAAATGATATCAGTGAGAACTACTTTTGGCTCCATGCAACAAAAACCCAAAGTGAGTGTGTCTTAAACTAGATAAGAGTTTATTTTTCTTTCTCCTAGGAGTCCCAGGTAGCCTGTCTAAAGGACAGAGGGTACTCCTTGGTGTCAGGGACTCAAGCTCCTTCTCTCTTGATGTTCCACTGTGCATGGCTTCCATTCTGAAGGTCACCTTAAAGTTTAAGAAGGCTGCACCAGCTCCAGCCATTACATCTACATTCCAGCTAGGAGGAAGCAGGAAGAAAAAAAGGACACACCCCCTCCTATAAGAACCCTTTAGGAATTTGTGTGTAACACACCTACTTACATCCCTCTGCCAGAACTTAGTCACATGGCCACCTGCTGCAATGGTAACTGGGAAGTGTAGTCTCTATTTTGGGCAACCATGTGTCCAGGAAACTATCATAGTAACTATTACTATGAAAAGAAGCATAGCTGCTGAATTGTTTAACTTCTTTACACAGGCTGTAAGCCCGTGAAGATGAAACTTTGTCTTTGACTTTGGCTCTGAGCTTCTGCTACTTCATTAAAAATTTATGTACTGTTGTTCCTCTCATTAAGTTGTTCCAAGGAATTCACTAGGAGATGACGAATGTAAGTATGTCTAGCAAAGTTTTGGTACTTAATATAAGCTCAGCGATTGTGCATTTGTTTCATCTATTCTACACCAGATGTTACTTGGCTCCCCTTTGTCAGGACTTCACTCCTCAGTGAAGCCTCCCTGACCTCCCAGCAATTTCAAATTTTAAATAGAAGCGCCCCCTCCACTCCCAGCACTCCCTATCCCTGTCCTGTCTTTCTTTTTCTAAATACACCTGTAATCACCGACCTGCTATATTTTTCAAAGGTTACTTTGTTTACCGTCTGTGTCCCTTGACTAAAATACGAGTTCTATGAGGTCAGTGGTTTTGGTTTCTATTGTTCACAGCTGTATCCCTAGCACCTAGGATAGACCCTGGTACATAGTAGGTACTCAGTAACAATATGTTGGATGCATGAATGACCAGATAGCTATTGCCTTCTCAGAGCTGGGTACTGTGCTCAGTGTGAGAGACAGAACTGGAAGCAAGATATCTTCTAGTTTCCATCTCCCCATGGCACTGAGCCCAGAGCAGAACACGCTAAGATAAATACCTATTACCTTGGATCGGATCTTGGTGCCAGCAGGAGTCCAGGCATTTTAATTTTGTTTTGACAAAGGGGCTGATGGGAGAAGCTGGCTGGCTCTTCTGTCTCTCATCTGCTGGCAGCCCTGGGCACCCTGGCCTGACCTTCCCCGCCTTCAGCACCACGTAGCGCAGGACAGTCAAACATAATTGGCCTGCCCTACTTTTTAAGAGAACCCAGATTGAAGGACTGGGCTTTTGGTGGGCTGACCTGTTTAAGAGCCTTAAGAGGAAGCTCGGAGTTTCAATTTTCCACTGCCAAAGCAAAGCTGTTTTTAGCTCCGCTTTGATGAAGCGGCGGGAGTCAGGTTCGGCCCCGGGTCATCCATCAGCTGACCTGGTTGGGAAAGGCCTCCTGTGGGGGCCCCAGCCCTAACCGCAGCTTCGCAAGGAATGCTCAGGTTTGCTTTGCCCAACTGGAGTCATCGGTCCTGCTCTGAAGCTGCCCCTGGTCCATCCCAAAAGACAGAGAGAGAGAGAGATCTCCAGCCATTCTCAAATATTTTATCTTGTTGATGGGCCCCTGGACTTGAGTTCCTGCCCAGTTCCTCCAGGAATTAGCTGCGTGACCTCAGACAAATTGCTTGGCCTCCCTGGGCCTCAGTTTCCTAATCTGTTCAGTGAGGTTCATCATTCTGATCTCAATGGGTGGTTGTAGGTACTAAATGATGTAATGCCGGTTGACTGCTGTGTCCATCTCAGGCTTTGAGGATATTTCACCTGGACCCTCTCCCTGCAGGAAACTGGGCTGATTGACATCCACGCGGGTAGGCCAAGTCAGCTCAGAGCTTTCTCTCTGAATTGCAGTGCTCTGGCATGCTGCCTGCTTTTCTAGGGGTCAAGCACCATCTCTTTGAACCTCTTTTCTGATCGTTTTGTCAAACTGTGGTGGAAGAGTTTGGCGTCGGGGGCTCTGGCCCCATATTGGAGGGACCCATATGATGCATTCTTGCTGGAGTTTGCTTCCAGGGAAAACATGGTCCCTGCAGACAAAAGGGTCTGCCCTTGGTCACCAGAAGCAGAGGCAGGTTGTGCACCAGGCCCCCATGTTGCTGTGGAGCCATAGTCTGATGCCTCGATGACCCCAGAGCCTCCACTCACTCTGCCTGCCCTTTATGACTCTCTCTCCAGCCTGAAAGAGTTTGTTTCTGTTCTGCCACTGACTGATTATGTGACCTTGCAGAAGCCTCGGCCTCTCTGTGTGCTACACCCACCTCAAACAGCAACTAGCCTGTGAGTTAAGGGCACTGTCTTCATCCATTTGGAAAGCTATAACAAAATACCATAAACCAGGTGGTTTATGAACAATAGACATTCATTTCTCACAGCTCTGGAGACCGGGAAGCCCAAGGTCAAGGCAGATTCCAGGTTGGTTGGGGGCCCACTACTTGGCACATGGAGCCCTCTCACCCCATGAGCCAGAAAGTGGCTGTGTCCTCCCATGCTGGAAGAGACCAGGCAGCTCTCTGGGGCCTCTTTTGTGGGGGTGCTCATCCCACCGTAATCGCCTCCCAAAAGCCCCTCCTTCTAATACAATTCCATTGGTAATTAGGTTTCAATATCTGAATTTGAGGAGGACACAAACATTGGGACCGTAGCAGATATCAGCTCTGGAGCCTGGCTGCAGGGTTCAGGGCCCAGCTTTGACACTCTCTGGTTGAGTAACCTCAGCCAACAAGTTGTAAGCAACATCCCTGTGACTCAGTTTCCTCCTCTGTGAGGGCCGGGTGACAATAACAACACCTACTTCATGGGAGTGTTGTGAAATTGAGTTTTACAGATGGGGAAACGGAGGCATTAAATAACTTGTCCCAGATCACTCAACTACAGCATGTTACAGCTGGGCGGTTCTGGCCCATGGGAAGGTCTAGACAGGATTAGCTATTATTGTTCTTATTGCAAAGGGCTTTCCCTGAGAATTGAATGAGATCAGTTTTCAGTGCCTCGCACAGGGTGTCGCACACAGGAGGTGCTCAGTGAACCTCTCACTGGTACACTGATGAACGAGGCCTGCATCGGCCCCTGGAACTCAAGGGTGAGGGACCTGATGCTGACCTTGCACACAGTAGGGGCACAGCCGTGTTCATTGAAAAAAGATCATAGAAACAACAGGTTGAGGAAGTCCGGGAAACCCAGAGGCAGCCACCTTCCACGCCCGTCTTCCCTCTTCTGCTGGAGGCAGGCTTGGTTCCAACAGGCTTGGGGCCTTCCTGATGCCAGTTCTCACCCACCACCAAGTAGAGAGGCAGAGGCAGAGATTCCTGTTAAATAAAGCAATCACGAACGATAGGAAGGAGGCGGCGAGCTCAGCCACGGGCCCAGCCTTCCAAGTTTGCTCACTGCCCAGTTTCTTTGGTCTCATTTCCCTTTGGCCAACCACCTGGCTCCTGGTTCCCCACCACACGGAGTCTTTTTCTGAAGAGCACGTGCCCCATGCCCCCTGCCTGCCGGTCCCGGGATGGCGTCGGGTGAAGGTAGGAAAAACACTCTGAACCCTGGGCCCTCCCGCCCCTGCCCACCCCTGAACCCAGAGCCTGAGTCCAACAGGCTGACCAGTGAGGGGCTAAGTGGATCAGTCAGGACCTGGAGGAGGAAGTGGTTTCCATGGCAGCAGCCAGAGTCTGGAAAAGAGACCTGGAGAGGAAGCGGGTGGAGAAGAGCGGGAGATGTCGGAATGGGTGAAGGGGAGCGGGAAGCGATGGGCCAGGAAGTCAGGGGAAGGGGTCAGCCAGTGAAAGATGGAGGGTGGGAATGGGGAAGCGGGTTCAGGGCCCAAGGTGAACAGCAGTGGCTGGACAGGGCAGGAAAGAGCGGTCGGGACCAGCGACCCCATATCTGTCACCACCCAAGGGCCTGTCACTGACTTCCTGGCTTGGATGATCTGGGATCCCAAGCTAAGCTCTCTCTGGTTTTTCTTGGGGTAATTCAACATTGGAAAATAAAACCTGATTTCTCAGAGGTGCTTTCTCACGTTGGAAAAAGGTTCCTACCAGTTTGCCCACTGGTAAATCATGACTGGCAGGTCTGGGGTGTCCCTCTAGTTAGGAGTAAGGGAGCTTTCCATGGTGACCTTGTCCTGTCCCAGCTTCACCACCCAGGGCCTCAGGACAAAGGGCTTGAGGTGCAGAAGCTGAAGCTGAGAGCCGATGACCTGCCTGAGGTCACACAGTCCTGGGAGGTAGAGCAGAGTGTGGTGAGCCCCACCCGTCCAGCACCAAAAGTCCCCTTGCAGTGTGAAGATAGAACTGAGAAAGATGTGGCTCAAACATGGCCCAGTGTGAGTCAAGAGTTGTCCCCTCGTTCTCACCCTTCAAGGTCAGCAGGAGGAAATGGCCAAGGAGCTAAGGCAGCTGGGCCGCCAACGATCAGGCCAATTTAAGAGATGTCTATGGCAGGGGTGGAGCCTGAGACGGGACCCAGGCTCCCTGAAGTGGGTGAGGGGAGGGCTTAGGGACGGAGCTGGGGGCAGGGCGGAGAGGGCATCGGCTGGAGTATTCTGGAACTTCTCCCCTCTGTGCCTACTTTCTTTGGCACCCCTCCTAGCCAGCCCTGCATTCCAGTGGATGCCACAGATATTTTGTACCCAATGAGCAACTGTATGACAGAAACCATTTTCAGGTTGGGGGGCGGTGAAAATCATACTAATGGCTTTTTAAAGGCCCTGAAGAAAAAGATTTCAGGCAGCCTTGGAATTGGCGAAAACACATAAGGAGGAAGGTCATAAAATTCCCAGTGTCCAGGGGCTCAGCTCTTAGGTAGTGGGGCTTTTCCGGAGGCTCCAGGCCCCCTGTCCAGCGCTGCCCCATCCCTGCCTCTCCCTCCGGTCCCACTCCCCCATCCCACTCCCAGGCTGTACAACCTGGGAGACCTTCCATCTGTGCTGAGTGTTCTCAGGGAAGCCCACCACATTAAGAATGGCCGGGCTCCTGACTGGCTCCCCAGCCAGAGGAATGGCTGGAAGGTGGCAGGAGACCCCAGGCAGTGGGCTCCCAGCCCCATGGAATGATTCTGCAGTGTCTTTTCCCTGTTTGGCTGGGGGAGAAGTTGGACCCAAATTCTCCTGCGTTGTGTGGTGAAAAGAGCACCATGTATTTCTGGTTCATTGAGATACCTTGACTCATTGAGACTTCTGGCTCACAGCAGCCACAGCTGCCGATCACTGAGCACGTACTCCACATCCGCCTCTGGATGGATGCATAGGCTTTGTAACAACATGGCCGGATCGCCAAGCCTCCAACCGCCTGCAGGGGGCGGTCATGAGCCCCCATTTCCCAGAACCTTTGACGGATCACCTGGTCCAGGTGGCCCGGCCTCTCCTTCCCAGATCTGCTGCTGATTGCTGCCTGGCCTTGCATAAATCACCTCCCTGTCTTTAGTTTTCTTGACTGGACAAACCAGGACTAGCTGGTCACCCTGGTTAAGACCAGACTCTTCTGGGAGAGCTATTAAAGGAATGGAGCTTCTCCATGTACATTCTGTGCTCACAAGACAGGTCCCTTAGCTCAAGGGAGGGTCTCCTGTGTCCCCCTGCTTTTCTGCTTGGTGCTGTCCAATGGCCCCACACCTCCCGGAGGAAGTGTGTCCCTACTGTGTCCCTGGAAAGGGCCTGATGGAGGAGAAAACCCAGGGCTTGGCCAAAAGGAGGGTAGGGAGTCATTTCAGGATTTGGGGTTATTCCATCTTCGGTATCCTTGGAGCTGTAACTTCGCCTTCACAGGCAGGTCCCCAGGAATATATTGACACCATTGTTAAGGTGTCCTTAGTCAAGTTCACAGCAGGGAGGATGAGACAACTTGCTCTTGAGCTAGGTCTGGAGTCTAGGTCCCACTTTCTGGGCTGAGCTCGAATGTAGACCCACCTCCACCAGGCAGGGAAAGACAGAGAGTGCATCGCCATCTCTTTCAGAAGCCGGAGGACAGGAAGCAGGTACAGAGCAGGGGCTGGGAAAGCAGATCAAGGCTCAGCATTCGGTTAGTGCAGGGGCCATGTCTGTGTGTGTACAGCTTTCTGGCAGCCCCTGGTGTTTGAAAGAACCCCTGTCCTCAAGGAATGTCCATTCAACAATATTCATTAGGCAGCTGCCCTGTGTCAAAAACATCCAAGCACTAGGCTCTGGTATTTGGGGTTTGGTGAAGCCAATGGAAGGAGACCACCCACTGTGTCTGCGGTGGGGCAGGGCAAGGGTAAACAGATGGATGGACTGAGGGGGAGGGAGAAGGACTGAGGCCCTGAGTCTTCGAGCGGGCTTCTCTGACCAGCAGCAGCGGTACCTGGTGGCTGGTTAGAAATTCTCAGGGCCCCGGAATGATTCTGCCATGCCTCTTTCCTATGTGGCTGGGGGAAAAATTAGACCACAACTCCCCAGCATTGTTTGGTGAAAAGAACATCAGCTATTTTTGATTCATTGAGACTCCAACTGTAGGCTCACCAGAATCTGCGTTGGAACCAAATCCTCAGGGGATTCTTGTGCATCCCAGAACCCCCCTGGGGTCTCCTGTAAGGGACCCCACCCCACCACAAGGTCTAGGGAGGCCTTTCCTGCCCGTCTCCATCTGTTTTCCCAGGTCTGCCAGCTACCACAAATGCTACCCCCAGTAGCTAATCTATTCCCCAGTCCTGGGAGGTTTGTGCTCTCACCCAGGGACTGTGATGGAAAAGCAAGATGCCGTGAGGGCAGCTGGGGATAGGCAGCAGCCAGGGCTGGCTGAGCAGGTGCACACCTGGGCCACTAGGCCAAGCTAACTGACCTGAGCCACCCACAGCTCCCAGCCACCTCTGCCAATTACACAGGTGTGAGGAGGTGGGGGGAAGAGCAGAGACCTCTTCCCCGCCCATGCCCCCCCTTTTTTTTCCAGGGAGTAGCAAACCTTTTCCATGTGTCTTATTAGCAAACGTCCCTCTAGTACCCAGAGTGGCCAGACACTTTATTGCCAGTTTTATTAGCTCTGCCTCACGGCTCTGTCCAGGTGGAGCAGGCATTCTGCAAATGTTGCCCCCATATCACAGGGCATGACCCTGAACTTGGAGAATGAGCAGGTGTTGGAGGGAGTGAGAAACAAGGCCCAGGCCTCAGGGAAGAAGCAGCCCATCAGGGATGCATGGCAGGCGCAGAAACAGTAAAACTTCATTACTTCATGCTTGGGATCTTTCCAGCAGGAATGAGGGAGGGCAGAGCCCAGGCAGGCACTTGGCTCATAAGATTGCAGGGGGTGTGTTTAACCTACTTGCAGGAACGACTCTGTCCCCAGCCCTTTAGAAGCTTGGTTTCCATGCAAACAATGGTTATACAAATGAAAAGCCTCTCTCATCTCTTCATTAAAGCACAGCCTCAAAGGACCCATCACTACCTGAATCTTCTCTGTTAGCCCAGAATGAGATACTGTGTATATAAATGAAGACGTTTGAATTACAAAATGCTTTTTAAATCGGGTAGATTATGAAAGTTTGGTCCTGAAGAGTCTTCTCCTTCAGTTGCTGAATTTTGGCAAGGATGCAAAACCACACACCACGTTCCTCCCTCCATCTGTCCCTCCCTTCCTCCTTTCTGGGTCTGGGCCACATCTGAGTTTGCAGTCAGACTGAATTTGGGCTTGCTCCCGTAGTCGATGGAAGCTGCAGGAAGGGTTTATGTTGGGAAAGGACAGGCCAGATCTTCGCTGTCATAAGGTCACTCTGACAGCAGGGTGGGGGCCTCAGGCAGGGAGACGGTGGCAAGAATGAAGACAAAAATGGAGAGGTTCTGGGCCAAGCAAGACAGTGGGGTGGAGGCGAGGAAACATCGCTGAGCCTCCTGTGCCACAACATCCTCTAATCTGGGGGAAGATTAAAAGAAAAGAGGGTCAGGGGCACCTAGGCAAATGTCATGCACCCTTTTCTCATAGAGAAATCCTGTAGCTCCCCATTCTTCCTCTCCAAGCCTTTTGATCCACGTTGCACACACAATTCCAACAGGACTTGTTATTTGAAGCTCACTGCAAATTGACAGCAACACTTAGAAAGTAGGAATAGGTTGGCGGGGAGGGGCATGAGGGGCAACATGGAGTGAGCTGCTTCTAGAAGAAGGCACTGAGCAGTGTGGGCAAAAAGACAAAAACTCATGAAAAACCAAGAAGCCATCATGCAGCCACTTTAGAAGACATTTGGGCAGTGTCTTATAAAGTTAGGTATAGGACCAGCCATGCCATGTCCTCATTTGCACACACAGCACCTCTCCCTGGGCTAACAGAGACGATCCAGGTAGCTGCCAGGCCTTTGAGGCTCTTTAATGAAGAGAGAGCCATCCAGGTGTCCATCAACAGGAGGATGGGTAAGTAAATGGTGTGTAGCCACGAAATGTGATGCTGTTCAGTGGGGAAAGGGACGCAACAACTGGTAAAGGCAACAACATGAATGAATCTCAAAATAATGACAAGGAGTGGAAGAAACCAAGCAAAACATAGTACACACTTTGTGATTCCATTTATATAAAATCCTAGGAATCATGATTTATAGTGACAGAAAGAGGATCAATGGCTGCCTGAGGATGAGGGGCATAGATTATAAAAGGGCACAAGGAGCCTTTTGGGAGAGATGAGTATGTTCATTATCTTGATTGTGGCAATGGTTTCAATACATTGAAACTTATCAAATGTGGAAATGCTGAGTAGGTACAATTTATTGTTTGTCAATTATACCCCAATAAAGCAATTAATAAAATTGAAACAAACAAAGGCAAGGATCCCAGGAGACATTTAGCATCAGGATAAGCTCACCTAACACATTGCAAAACCCCTAAGACTCGACAGGATGAGATTGATGTTTGTTTTAATGACCTTGATCCTGGGACAGGTGAATTAACGTCCAGCCTCCTCCCTCTAAGAAGTAGACGGATGTAGACAGGAGGCAGATTCCAGAGAAAAGGTGTCTTTATAGTGTGGTCATTTAAAAGTATAGATGTTCCTGGACTTATGAGGGGATTACGTCCCAATAAGTCCATCATAAGTTCAAAATATCTTAGGTCAAAAATGCACTTAAAACATCTGATCTACAGAACATCATGGCTTAGCGCCTAACCTAGCTTAAATGTGCTGAAAACTCTTTCATTAGCCGACACTCAGGCAAAATAATCCAACACAAAGCCCATTTTGTATTAAAGAGCTGAGTATCTCATGGAATGTATTAAATACCATACTGAAATTGAACAATGGAATGGTTGTATGGCTACTCAAAGTCTGGTTTCTACCGAGTGCGTATGGCTTTCACGCTGTCTTAAGTCAAAAAATCATAAGTTGAACCATTGTGAGTTGGGGACCTTCTGTATCGTTTTGTCTGTCTTGTTCCCTGATATATACTCAACACCACAAGCGGTGTGTGGTACATGGTGGGTGCTTAACGATTTGTTTTAAAATTTTCATCAATTAACAGTGTAAGGAGAATATGACAAGCACTCCCAGCATGCCAGGCCCTGTTGTAAGTGCACTGGTAAGTGTTCATTCATTCAGGCTTCAGTTCTCAGCAAAAGTCAAATATTGGATCACTTGGTTCTTCAACAGCACAGGAAAAGCAAATCAAACTCATTTCCTGCGTCCTCACAGCTCCACCCTCCCCTCCAGTGTCTCCATTCTATGAAAATCTAGGATTCTTCCCAGTGGAAAGGCAAAACCAGGAAAGGAAAGCTAAGCAGAGGCTGTAAACTCGTGTGGGGCGTGGAGAATGTGCACAGGACTTGCTCAGCAAACCTCAGTCATCAGAATTAAGGGGCCCGCCAGAAGCTTGGAGCAGGAAATTTAGGAAAATAAAAGGCCATCCTGTTTCTTCCAGCAGGGAGAAAACATATGGCTCTCATTACCTAGAGAGGTGGCAAGCCTCAGAATAGAAACATGCTCAAGAGTGATGGAGGCAAATTCAGAGACCAGAGAGCTCAAATCAATTTGCTGATAAAGGAAGATCAGGGGGCAGTCAGGGAGAGCATTCATGGGCTCCAGCCTCCATCTGGCTTGAATTCAAATCATGCCACCTACTCACTCTATGTAGCAAAGATTCAGTTAGAGAGGGTAAAATGCTCAGTGCAGTGCCTCCTACTGTAAATCTTTATACATATTGGCACCTCCCCAGATGCTGTAATCCACAAGGCAGGTGTCATAGCACCCATGTATCAGATGGAGAAACCGAAGCTCAAAGAAGCCAAAGGACCTCATCCAACATCACATGCTAGTCAGGTGCAGAGCCAAGACTAGAGCCCAGGGCTCTTGACTCCTGGTGCAGGCTGTTTCCACTAACCTCATTCATACAGGTGATACTCCTTGAGCACCTACCAAGTGACCGGGCTTCCCTCCTTGCCTGGGAGGGAAAAGAAACAAGTTATACTGCAGCATGACATGGACAGGTATGTGCTCCCAGAGACAGATGCAGCCCTGGAGAGGTGGAGATGAATTATGTCTTTGGAGGGCTGGGCAGTCAAGGTAGCCTGCCTGGTGGAGGTGGCATCTGAATGTAGAGCCTATAGAGCTTAACATTATAGGCACAAGCATGGAGGCAGGGACCAAAACCTCCAGCATCCGTGTACCCACTCCCAATCCAAGCCTCAGTTTAGGGCATGGCATACTTCTGTTGAAGGTGGATGGCCCACAGCCCTGGCCCCAGATTCAGCAGAAGCTGCAGTGCCCAGCGCTTGCATGGCCTTACCTAGTGAAGGCATGCAGGTCACTGGGCATGCAGCATCCGCTCTCGCTGTGCCTGGCTTTTCAAAAACACAATTACTCGCCCTTCAGAGATGCCGTCGGTGTTGGTAAACTCCAGCCGCTAAACTGCATTACACTGATCTCTCCAGAAACCTTTGCAGTTATTAATAGTTTATTGATCACAGCCCATTGCTGATGAGAGCAGGCCTCCTCACCCTCACCCCCCTCGGGTCCCTGCTATCTGTGGAAAGCCTTCTATTCATCATGCAGATCAATGCCACTCAATTCTGGGGAAAGGGAGTCTCTGGGCCACTTAATCCACTTTAGAAAGAAGACAGAAAAGACCAAATTTTAGATGAGGTGCTGAGAAGAGGTGGATTGGTCAAAACCAAAGCTGTGACCTGGCAGCTGTTTGGTCTGCCAATGAGAACTAGAATCTGCCTTGGTTGGAAGTGGGGGGATCCTGGCCATGTCAGATGGTAACAGGGGAAACCAGGTGAGGGGTATACAGAGATCTCTGTTATATTTGCAAATCTTCTGTGATTCTAAACTTATCCAAAATACAAATTTTATTTTTTTAGAAAATAACTTGGCTCATGGGAGGAATGGAAAGAATGCCACTGTAGCTGGAGGAAGGGGCAGGGGCGAGAGAGAAGGGAAGGTGGGAGACATGGCTGGAGGAAGGGGCAGGGGCGTGGGAGAAGGGAAGGTGGAAGACATAGCTAGAGATGTAGAAGGAAAAAGTGTGCTGGGCCCTGTTGGCCAAGATGATGATTCTTATCTCTCTTTTTGCCATTTTTTATTGATAAACTTTATTTTTTAGAGCAGCTTTAGGTTCACAGCAAAACTGAGCAGAAAGTACAGAAAGTTCCCACCTGCCCCTGTCCCACACATGTACAACCTCTGCCACCATTGACTTCCTACACTTCAGTGACACATTTGTTACCATCAATTAACCTACATGGATACATCGTTACCACCCAAAATCCGTAGTTCACAGTAGGGTTCACTTTTGGTGTTCTGCATTTACTAGGTTTTGGCACAGGTTACTACCTTTTAAAATATTTTTATCAAATTGATATTGCTGTCTCATATTTTAAAATTTACAGTTTTATTTCTATTTAGGAGATTTTTATATTCTCCATTTTATTTTATTTTATTTCCATAGGTTATTGGGGAACAGGTAGTGTTTGGTTACGTAAGTTCTTTAGTGGTGATTTGTGAGATTTAGGTGTGCCCATCACCCGAGCAGTATGCCCTATCCCAATTTGTAGTCTTTTATCTCTCACCCCCTCCCACCTTTTCCCCCAAATTCCCAAAGTTTATTGTATCATTCTTATGCCTTTGCATCCTCCTAGCTTAGCTCCCACTTATGCATGAGAACATACAATGTATGGTTTTCCATTCTTGAGTTACTTCCCTTAGAATAGGGGTCTCCAATTCCATCCAGGTTGCTGTGAATGCCATTATTTTGTTCCTTTTTATGGCTGAGTAGTATTCCACGGTATAGATATATACCACAGTTTTTTAATCCAGTCATTGATTAATGGGCATTTGAGCTGGTTCCATATTTTTGCAATTGCAAATTGTGCTGCTATAAACATGTGTGTGCAAGTATCTTTTTCATATAATGTCTTTGTCGTAAAAGCAGAGAGAGCCTTTGTTGGGACTTAGGTAAGGGAGTACCATTCATCTCATTTGCATTTGAAAAGATCTGGATTCTACCTGGAGAATGGATCAGGAGGGAGATTACCAGGGACAGAAAGCCCAGTAAACCTCTGCCTCCATATTCCAGGTGAGAAGAGATGCTGACTGTGGAGATGGAGGGAAGTGGATAGTTCAGGATCTATTAGGAGTAGAACACCCAGGACTTGGTCGCTGTCTGTATTTGGAGGATGTGGAAGTGGGAGATGTCAAGGAGGGTGCCCAAGAGTGTGCCTTGGGCTAATGGTGGAGGACAGGTCTGGACATTCAAGGAACTAGGGAACCTGGGCTTGCTCCTTCAATCGATGGTAGAAGGAGCATCTGGGGCTGTACACATAGTCCTCAGTGAGAAGCTGCCTTTTTCATAAAGCAGCAATCCCGGTGTACCCCGAGCTGTCTTCTATACCACCTGTGAGATGTCACCTACATGTGTCACCCAAGCATATTGCTTATGTTACTATCACCTGAGCATGTCATCAGGGTAGCAGTTGCCTAAACATGACACCTGTGTCGCTATCCTATAAACACATCTTCTGCAGCCATCACCTAGGTGGCGGTTACCTGCATGTATCTGCCTGGGTGTCAACCATGTTATTATTATCTTATTACCTCACCTGGAGAGCTGCCAGCTACACATGTCTCCCGAGCCTGTTTCTTTACAGAGCTGTCGCCTGAACCTGCCACCTGCACTCCTTTCACCTACAAAAGTCATTTAAGCAGGTTGTCTCTATAACCAACACCTATGAGTGTCACCAAGTGCAAATTCTGCTCCTACTGTTTGTAAGCCATGGGGCCTTGGGTAAGTCATGCCATCTCTCTCTGAGTCTCTTTTTTTTTTTATCTAAAATATGTCACTCCAGGTGACTGTCACTCAGTAATGGTGCCTGGTAGAGAGGCTATTTTTTCAGTCTAGCTGAGTTACAAACAAAGAAAATCATTCCCGGAGGGGAGACTGGTCCCCTGCTGTTCCCATGTCACTGTGCTCTTTCTTCTGAGATCAGGGAGTGGAGGGGGACGGCGTCTTCTCAACAAAGTCCCCCTGATGAAAAGCTTCCCATTCTTTAAGTCCTTCCATGACAGTCGGTAGAACAGATGTCAACCTCTGTGTGTTCTATGTAAATGAAGGTGTTTGTTTATGCTAATGTGTGCTGGGTGGTGGGCGGGATGGGCTGGCTCAGCTCACTAAGACGACAGTGATGGAAAAAGAGGCTGGCAGCCCAGGTGTGGGGGGACAGTGAGTCACAGGGGAAAAGGAGCCAGAAGACGAAGATGGAGCAGGTAGCTAAAAGGAGAGAAGAAAAGAGCGAAGCTGAGGTTATGTTGCTCTGCAGAAGCAGGTGGGAGAGCAAAGTGGGAAGTGTGTCCAGGAGGCTGAAGGGAGGATAAGAACTGGATTGAAAGAACCTTCCTTCTCAGGGGTGGCAGATGGGTCACACGCCCAAGAGCGTGAGCGCCAACCAACTGCTGCTCTTTCCTGTCCCCAGTGGGGTCCTTGTCAGGCAGGTTAGTCAGGTAAGTCCGTGGGTATGGATCCCTTCCCATAGTTTTCTGCTATGACTTGAGAACTTCTAAGACTTAATCAGAACCCCAGTCCCTCTAAGTTGTAGCCAGAATAGGCTGGAACTCGCATGAAGACAGACATATTTCCCCAATGCAGCAATGACATAGCCTCTGCAACTCCAGGCCAAGGCTCCTTCCCATCCAAGTGTCCAGATTCCACTTGCCAGGAATTCGCTCTCCCCACAGAGCTTCGCAGGACCCAGGAACAACACAAAATGGCCCCTCTGTCCATTTGGTGCAACGTTCCTGCTTACAGAAGTCCTGCAGGGACATCATTGCATTTAATCTTCACTGCAGTCACAGGAAGTAGCATCTCCACTGTTTAGGAAAGAAAATGGAGTCTCCAGGAGAGATGGACTGACTTAGCCAAGGTCCCATGATTTACAAACAGTAGGAGCAGAATTGGAACCTGGTTCTCTTTGACTCCATGTCAAGGCTCTTTTCAATATAGAAGGGAGGAAAGAGCCTCCCTGCTTGCATTTTCCATGGGGAGACAGAACAACATACCAACTCATTTTCACATGGTCTGACCCTATAGATGCTATAGAAAGATCCAGAACAGGAGCCGTCCAACTACAGCCTGCAGGCCAAATCTAGCCCATCGCCTATTTTTTCACAACTTGTGAACTGAGAATGCTTTTTGTACTTTGAAATGGTTGGAGAAAAAAACAGAAGAAGGATATTGTATGGCAAATGAAAATTATATGAAATTCAAATTTAAATGATCATAAGTAAAGTTTTATTGGAGCACAGTTGCACCAATTTGTTTACACACCGATTGTAGCTGCTTTTGTGCTGCAAGGACAGGGTTGAATTGCAATTGTAAAGGGCAAGAAAGCCTAAAATATTTACTCTCTGGACTTTTAGGAGAAAAGTCTGAAAGCAGGTTTGAGGGGGTCTCTCCCATCCTTAGGGATCACCTCTTCTGAGACACCCTCCCAACCACCTCAGAGGTGGAAGTGGCTGCTCCCCAACCTGAGCTCAGATAAGCTCACGCTTTTCCATGTGAGTGTGGAACCCAGATCAGCTTCTCTACCTCCTTGTCCGCTGGGATGGGGGCTCCTTTGGTACCTGAATTTTATTGTCTTTCTCTTCCATGATCTCAGGACTGGGCATGAAGTGGCAGCATGGCGGCATGGAGAGAGAAATTCAAATTTCCATACTGGTTCTTATTAGCAATTGAGTTCCGTCCTGAGCCTCAGTTTCCTTGTTTATGAAATGGGAATATGGACCCTATGTGGAGGCCGTCATGAGGAAAGAGGGAGCCGATGCCTCCAGTGACAGTTTTGGGCCCATACTGCATGCAGCGACATACTAAATGCCCATACCTCTTCACCTGTGCCATCCTCACGGCTCCCTGGAAGTGGGCACCATCCCAGGCTCATGGAAGCCAACAGGCTAAATAACTGCTCCAGGACCCACAGAGCACAAATTGGGCTCTGGCTGAACACAGTCCACACCTTCACTGTCTGAGATGCCGAGCACAGGGTCTGCATACAGTCGGTGTTCCATAAATGCTCCCCTCCTCCCAGCCCAGCACACAGGCCTATGTTTGTTAGTGGAGGCTGCACCAGTGGGCATCAGGATGAGTTTCCTTGAACGCTGCCTCACCCAGCCCCATGATGATGGGCCCTCACCCTGTCTTCTGCCTCCCCCAGGCTGCCCGAGGTCCGGATCTCGGACAATGGTCCCTATGAGTGCCATGTGGGCATCTACGACCGTGCCACCAGGGAGAAGGTGGTCCTGGCATCAGGCAACATCTTCCTCAACGTCATGGGTGAGTGCAGGGCCACTGGCCCCTGGTGTCTCAGTGAGGAGGACGAGTATGCTTGAGTGTGTGAATGTGTGCACACAGGCACACATGCGTGCACAGAGCGGCCATCCTGGGGGCCATCCACCAGAAGTTCTGTTGTGCTGGTGTCTTCCCTTTCCTGCCCTTGTTGTGGAGGGGCAACCAGACCAAGCTGAACCAAGGTGTGACCTGCGAAGTCTTGCCCCCCATGGGCCTCCCCTCAGGAGGTCCCCTTCTCAGCACAGGTACCCCAACAGGTCCCTCCCCAGGGAGTGAAGGATAGCACCTCAGCCGAGATGCACACCTGCTGCAGAGGGAACTATTCTGCCCCTCAGCCAAAAGATTCCCCTGCACCTCCTGAAGCCTTAAGGGAGAGGGCATAGGATCAGGAGATGAATTAGAAAGCGCTCATGGCTGGGATTCAGAGCTCCTGGGTTCTCACCCTCTCCCCATGCCTCCATTTATGCACATGTAAAATGGAGGTAATAATACTGGTGTCTGTCTCTAGCTGGCTGGGTCCTTGGGTAAGTCTAGCCCCATCCCAGACTCAGTTTCCCCATGTGTAAAACAAGAATGCTGCTCTGCACGTTCTCAGAAGCCCCCACTGGCTCTAATGTTCTTGTCAGATACACACCTTTGGATTCTGGCTCTATTGCAAGGATGCTGGGGACTTGGCCTTGACTCCAGACTCTGTGTTCTCCGGTTTTCTTATCAAATAATACATATCAGGGAAACAAAGCTTGCGGTACACAGGCAATCGATGAAAGCATAAAGGCCCCGCCGAAAGCCGCCGCTTCTGGGGAAATTGAAAACCTCCAAAGGCCAGACCTCCAGAGGGACATTAATTCCTGCAGCACTCCCGTGGTGGTTCTGGCTTCCCGATGGAGCCACGATGCAGGAGGTGGCATTGCCAGGAAAAGCCCCTCTCTCGCAGTTACTCATGCACCACTCAGCTCCTCTGATAAAGGAACTAGCAGCATTTGGGTGCCTGGCCCTGGGTTGGCCGCACCAGGGAACCTAGGAGGGACAGAACTCAGTTTGCACCATCAAGGAACTCCCAGTCTGATGAGAGACATGTACTTAACCAATCATTTATGCATCACAATGTACTGAGCACCTACCTATGAGGTGGCCGGGAATGGACCCAAACTTTTTATAGGACAAATGCTTATCTGTAGAGATTTTGCAGGAGACAAGCATAAAACACATGCAGAGATGAATCAAAAAGAGCCTGCAACATGCTGGAAGGAAATAAATCAGAGTAAAGGGATAAAGAGTGACTGCAGGTGGGTGGCTGCTAGCATAGGGAGTGGACTCAGGGAAGGCCCCTCTGCAGCTATTGGGCTGAGTGCTTTACATGTGTTATGTCATTTAGTCCTCACAACCAATCCAAGGGTACATGCTAGCATTAACTCCATTTTGCAGATGCAGAAATGGATCACAGAGAAAGCAAGCAACTTGCCTAAAGTACATGCTAGCATTAATTCCATTTTGCAGATGCAGAAATGGATCACAGAGAAAGCAAGCAACTTGCCTAAAGTCACACAGCCAAGATCACAAAATCCTCCTATGATATCAGGCAGCTCAGTGTTGGGCCAGGACTCAGGCATCTTGACTCCAAGGCCAGCTCTGTCACGTTGCTGGAGGCAGTGAAGACACTGCGCTAAGGCCTCAATCTAAGGTGCCTTCAAGCAAGGCCAGAGTCCTTAAAAACCATCCCTCCATGAGGCCCACACTTCCCATTACTTCACCAAAGAACCCTGAGCAGGTTATTCTCCTTCTGTGGCCTCAATTTCCCCCATCTGTACTGTATTAGTCCATTTTCATGTTGCTGATAAAGACATACCCAAGACTGGGCAGTTTGCAAAAGAAAAAGGTTTAATGGAATCACAGTTCCACATGGCTGGGGAGGCCTCACAATCACGGTGGAAGGTGAAAGACATATCTCACATGGTGGCAGACAAGAGAAGAGAACTTGTGCAGGGAAACTCCCCTTTATAAAACCATCAGATCTTGTGAGACTTATTCACTATCATGAGAAATAGCACAGGAAAGACCGACCCCTATGATTCAGTTATCTCCCACTTGGTCCCTCCTACAACACATGGGAATTGTGGGAGCTACAGTATAAGATGAGATTTGAGTTGGGACACAGCCAAACCATATCATGTATCATCAGAGGGTTGATCCTACACTCCCTCCCTGCTCCGACACTTCTGAGTCCCTTACTCCATCCACTAGGTGAGGAAACTGAGGCACAGAGTGATCTCGTGGGACTCACTCAGGTTGCACAACTGGCCTGATGGTCTCTGCTGAGCAAGGGAGTGTGCTCCTGTGGGCCTCAATTTCCCCATCTGTAAAACAGGGATAAGGATGCTTCCCTCCTAGGGTGGCTGTGAGGCTTAAAGTAGATAAAGTTTGCAGAACACTTACCTCATCAAGAATATCATTGAAGAGCTCAGTTACTTGGATACTGTTGTTTTTATTATCACTGTCTCTGGTGTGCCCACTCCTGGGCACAACTGTGGCTGCCTCCCTCTTGCCCCTGGTTTTGGCCCCAGCAAAGAGAAGTCCCCCATTCACAGCTCCAAAGAGCCCTGCACTAGTCTGAGGAATGACTGCTCTGGGAACACAGCTTCACGCACCGCGGCGAACTGGAAGCCAGGGTGTGTCTCTGGGAGTGGCAGAGACAGGGGTCTCTCCTTACTCACCTTCTCTGGGCTTCTTCCCCAAAGGTCTGCGTGTCCTGGCGCCATGCACCTATGGAAGGAGCCAGGATATATCCCAACTGTCATAATGACGGCAATGTCCCACACTTGCCCAATCTGAGCAATTTCAGAGGGGCTTTCACACTGAGGACATCATCCAATCCTCACTGCAGATCGGCACGTGGGGGATTACTATTATCTCTAACTCACAGATGAAGAGACTGAGACCCAGGGAAGGGAATGAATTTGCTCCAGGCCTTATAGGGTGGGGGTTATCTCTGTGCCAGAGCAGCGTGGCTTCTGTAGCTCACCAAGGTCCTGAATGCTGAGGGGAGGGCCGGGGGAGGCGGCGTAGCTGAGTGTTTCTCATACAGCATCTCCTGTAACCCATCGACCACATGGGCCTGGGAGGCAGGCACCACAATGAGCCCATTGCACAGTCCTGGCTCAGAGGGGCATGGGACTTGGCCGAGGTTGGAGGGTTAAATGAGATAATCTATAGAACAGAATGTTCTGGGCCTGAGGCTTGGCACATTCTGGATGATCAATAAATAGTATCTCTTAATGACAAATAGTAGTCGGGTCAGTTACAAACCAGGCACAATTAGACCAATCTCTGTGAATGTCTCCTTCAAATATGTTTCAGGACAGGTTTCAAAAATTAAAATCAACTCATTGCTTTGGTTCATCTGTGGCATTGCGTTCACGCACAAAGACCCTCTCTTCAAGTGAGCAGAGGTCACTGAACATTGGGGTCTCTTTTGTGCCACACGGGACCCTAAGGGCCACTGCAGCCAAAATGGGGCAAAACAGATCCTCCCCAGTTTGGAGGTCAATGGGAAGCTCCCAGGACAGTGGGGAGAAGGAGAGCCGAGGAGCCGGGGGCGGCCCAGGGCCCACCTGCCTCAAAGCACAGAGCAGTTCCACCAGAAAGCCCAGCACCCCAGTCTACCATCCACACGTCCACATCCAGCACATTCTAACGCGGCCATTTCCAGAGGCCTCCAGGTGAAGATGAAAACGCGAGTGCAGCTGTAATTTCACGCCTATAACATCCCACTATGTGGTGGGGAAAGACATTTGGGAGCCCCGTGGGTGACACCAAGGGTGTATGCTGCACACAGTCATTAAAATGTTTGTATCCGAGCTGCAGATAAATTGTAAGCCAATTTGAAAGTTGCGTGCTGGGCCCCAGGAACGCATTATACACAGTCATGGAAGGATTTTGAAGGTTCTTCTGGGGGTGCAGGTTAGGGGGGAGGGAGCGTGTTAAGGGTGCGCTGTTACAATCAATTAAATGTTGTGAGAGCCAGGCACCCCACTCCCATCCCCACCAAAGTTAAAAGACTCTGCACTTCTGGCTCCTCTGGAATGCCAAGGGGCAGGGTTTCTCTGCCACCGAGTGGGGCCCTTTCAACCCAAAGCTAAAAAGCAAGGCCACCCTCTGCGTGCCAGCATTGAGCTCAGTGTTCAACCCACAGTTAATACCTCACAAAAGCCCTTGGATGTGGGCCTGGTCATCCCCATTTTACGGATGACGGAACAGAGGCTCCGAGAGCTTGAGGGGTACATCCACGTGAGTGACAGAGCAGGGTGGGCAGGAGCGGGGCGTCCCACCTGGTCTGCCTGAACCCAGAGCAGGTACTTATACAGCAGCCTTAACTCCCAAAGGAAATTTCCCTCCCCTTGACCCAAAGGCCATGAGTCACACAAACCTCAAACAAGCACTGGAGTGGGGACAGAGTGCAGAGAGTGGGGACTTCCTTGAGACCAAGCCCTAACTAGGTCACTCAAAAACTCCGATGGTCCTGGCATGGCGACTCACATCTGTAATCCCAGTACTTTGGGAGGCTGAGGTGGGTGGATCTCTTGAGCCCAGGAGTTCTAGCCCAGCCTGGGCAACCTGGCGAAATCCCGTTTCTACAAAACATTAGCTGGGCTGTGGTGGTATGTACCTGTAGTCCCAGCTACTCAGGAGGCTGAGGTGGGAGGATTACTTGAGCCTGGGAGGTAAAGGCTGCAGTGAGCTGAGATCACGCCACTGCTTTCTAGCCTGGGCAACAGTGAGACCCTGTCTCCAAAAATGAAACAAAACCAAACCAATAAAACCAAACAACAACAACGAATTCCGATGGATGGGTGGGGCTGTTTGCCTTTCGGAACATGTAGGAGTCTGGAAGGAACACAGAGAGTCTGTGCCCTTGCCTCCATTCCTGTCCCCATCCCCATTTTTGGTTCTCTCATCGACTGCTATCCAGCACCTCCCCCACTTCTCAAACCCTCTGAAAGGAGCACTGAACTTGGAGTCCAGTAGACCTGGGTCCAAATCCCAATTAGTGTCTACTTTTGACATGGACGGTCTAGTATTGAGTTTCCTTTCTGGTAAAACAGCATATCAGAATGTCTTTTTTGTTCAAATATATTATAAGGTGACTTGGATGCCCACGTACATGGACATTCTAATTTGCATTTATTCATTTGTGTGTTCATTCATTTAACATATATATATGAGCACCTAGTACATTGCAGGCACTGTTGTGTGCACTGGCGTTTCCAATGAACAAGGAGGACAAAAAAACAAACAAACAAACAAACAAAAAACTGGTCCTCACAGACAGTGCAATAGGGGAGGCAGAAGATGAGCAAGTGAAGAGATGGGGAGACAAATGGGATGTCAGTGGGTGGTAAAGCAACGTCAGGAAAAACCCATCAGGGATGGGGCTGTTCTAGGTCAATGTGGCCTCTCTGAGAAGGTAACATTCAAAAGAGGTGAGCTATATGGACTTCATTCATTCATGTCAGTGATTCAGTGACTTACTGAGCATTCCCCAGGTGCCAAGCACAATTCTAGGTGCTGTGGATACACTGACAATGAGACAAGGTCCTTGCTCCCTGGACTCACATTCTCTAAGGGAAATAGCTTCATGGTACAGAGGACAAAACTAGTTTCTGGGGCTTCCCATAGCAAATTACTGCAAACTGGGTGGCTTAAAACCACAGCAATGTATTGTCTCACAGTGCTAGTCCTAGAAGCCTGAAACCAAGGTGTCAGTAGGGCCATGCTCCCCATGCAAGGGAAAAATCCTTCCTTGTCCCTCCCCTTGCCTCTGGTGTTGCTGGCAATCCTTGGAGTTCCCTGGGTTATAGATGCATCATGCCGATCTCTGCCTCTCTCATCATATGGCCTTCTCTCTCTGGCTCTGTGTTCCTGTCCCTGTGTTCAGATTTGCTTCTGCTTCTGCCCCTGCTCCTGCTTCTGCTGCTTCTCCTTCTCCTTCCTTCTTCTTTCCTCCTCTTCTCCCTCCTCCTCCCCCTCCTTTTTCTCCTTCTTCTCCTTCTTCTTCTTCCTCTTCCTCTTCTTCTTCTCCTTCTCCTCCTCCCCCTCCTTCTCCTTCTTCTTCTCTTTTTTTTTTTTTTGTGTGTGTGTGACACAATCTTGCTCTGTTGCCCAGGGTGGCCTCAAATGCCTGAGTTCAAGCAATGCACTCACCTTGGCCTCCCAAAGTGCTACAGGCATGAGACACTGTGCCCACCTCAACAGATTTGCTCCTTATAAGGACATCAGTCATTGAATTAGGACTCACTCTAATCCAGTGTCACCTCATCTTACCTTTAGCACAATTGCAAGGACCCTATTTCCAAATAAGGTTACATTTATACGGACTGCGGGTCAGAACTTCAACACATCATCTTCAGGGACATAATTCAACCCACAGCAGTAACTGAGTCAGGATGTAGCACACCAAGATTCCCTGTCTGAGTCTGAAGCTGACACTCTCTGC
The DNA here is from genome assembly GCF_029289425.2 of Pan paniscus. NCBI lineage: Eukaryota > Metazoa > Chordata > Mammalia > Primates > Hominidae > Pan > Pan paniscus. The sequence goes on along the minus strand of NC_073249.2, from coordinate 208,775,989 downwards.
TCCCAACCCCGTGGGTCACCCTTCGTTGGGCACTGACTAATATGCAGGCGCTGTGCTAAACTCTTCTTGTGTTAACTCACTGAACACTCACAAAAGCTCTGCAAGGTGAGTACTATCACTTTCTCTTTAGCAGATGAAGAAATTGAGAGGTAATGTCACTTCCCTACATCACCCAGCCAGTGTGTGGCAGGGCAGGGGTATATAGCCATCCTGCATGTTAACATCTCTGCTCCTCCAGCAGTTTACCAATGAGTAGGAAGCCCAGACTCATAAAGTATTGGTACACATTAATAAAATGTTCTATCTTGGGATCCTTGTCTCTCTTCTGGAAGCTTCCAAGTGAGGTTGGCAGATGAAGTAGACTTTTGGAACCTGAGGCCAGAGTGGCAACAAACCACACCATATGCTTTGCAAGTCTGGAGCCAGGAAACACAGCTTCCACCCCAAAGAACAGATGTTAATGAACTTTACATGACGTTTCTGGTTGGTTTGTCTTTTTTCAGTATGTTCTACTGATTTTTATTAAGTGTGCCTGGTGCATTTTCCTTGTGTTTTTTTGTTTGTTTGTTTGTTTGCTCTGCTTTGTTTTGTTTTGTCTTGAGACAGTCTTGCTCTGTCCCCCAGGCTGGAGTGCAGTGGCATGATCTCAACTCACTGCAGCCTCTGCCTCCAAGGCTCAAGAGATTCTCCTGCCTCAGCCTCTCAAGTAACTGGGGTTACAGACATACACCACCATGCCTGGCTAATTTTTCTAGTTTTAGTCGAGACGAGGTTTCTCCATGTTGGCTAGGCTGGTCTTGAACTCCTGACCTCAAGTGATCCTCCCGCCTCGGCCCCCCAAAGTGCTGGGATTACAGGCATGAGCCACCATGCCCGGCCCTTTGGTTTTTCTAAAATATGGTTTTATTGAGATACAATTCATATAACATGCAATTCGCTCATGTAAAGTGTACAAAACAGTGGTTTCAGCATATTCACAGAGTTGTGCCTCTACCACCACAATCAATTTTAGAACATATTCATCGTCCTCCAAAGAAACCCTGTACCCATCAGCAGTTACACACCACCCCACATTGTCCCTCTTCTCCTCAGTCATAGGCAGCCACAAACACCCTTTCTGTCTCTATAGATTTGCTGGTTCTGGATATTTAATATGAATGAGATTATACAATATGTGGTCTTTTGTGGCTAGTTTCTTTTGCTTTGCATAATGTCTTCAAGGTTCATCCATATTGTAGCAGGTACCAGTACTTTATTCATTTTCAATGCTGAATAATGTTCCTTCATATGGATAGATCGCGTTTTGTTTATGCATTCCTCAGTGGATGGAAATCTGGGTTTTTTCCACTTTTTGGCTATTATGAACAACGCTGCTATAAACATTCACGTGCAAGTTTTTGTGTGAACGTGTAGTTTCAGTTCTCTTGGGTATGTATCCTCGGAGTAGAACTGCTGAGTCAAACAATGACTCTGCATTTAAACTTCTGAGAAGCTTCCAGACAGTTTTCCACAGTGGCTGCACTGTGTTATATTCCCACCAACTGCATAAGAGTCCCATCTTCTCCACATCTTTGTCGACACTTGTTACTATCTGTCTTTTTGAATATAGCCATCCTAGTGGATCCTAGTGAATGTGGAGTGATGTCTCTTTGTGGCTTTGATTGGCATTTCCCTCAGGGCCAATGACACTGTACGTCCTTTCCTGTGCTTCTTGGCCATTTGGACATCTTCTTTGGAGAAATGTCTACTCAGAGCCTTTGGTCATTTTCAATGGCCTTATTTTTCTTTTTATGATTGAGTTGTAAGAGTTCTCTATCTGACCTACATGTAAGTCCCTTATCAGGTATATCATTTGCATATTTTTCTCCCATTGTGTAGATTGTCTTTTTACTTTCTCCATGGTGTCCTTTGAAGGACAAAATGTTTTAATGTCAATGAAATCCAGTTTATCTATTTTTTCTTTTGTCACTTGTGCTTTTCGTGTCTATTTAAGGAGGCTTTGCCTAACTCAATGTCACAACTTACTCCTGTATTTCTCTTCTAGGAGTTTGTATAGTTTTAGCTCTTACATTTAAGTTGATGATGCATTTCAAGTTTATTTTTATATATGGTGTGAGGGAGGGGTCCAACTTCATCATTTGCATGTGGATGTCTGGTTGTCCCAGCACCATTTGTCGAACACACTATTCTATCCCCATTGAATTATCTTGGCATCCTTGTCGAAAATCAATTGACTGTGAAAGTGCGAGTTTATTTCCAGACTCTCCATTCTGTTTCACTGCTCTATATGTCTATCCCTGTGCACGTCTGGTGCTTTTCTAACCATCTGCCACCTCCAGCCTGGCTCTTACTCTCCAGCTATGTGACTTTAGGCAATGAGTTTCACAGGAAGCTCTCCTGTTCAGTTTCTCGACCTTTCCCCTTAAAAGAAACTTACCCTGGGACTGGTGAGGGTTCCCAGAGGAAAAGAGAGTACAGAAGGTCCTGGGGGTAATGAAGGCTGAGTCTACTTCCAGGAGGCCCAGCCAGAACCTTGGGTTTCTGGAGAGCTGGATTCTTGCTTTCTAAGACCAGATTCTTGAATGTGATTCTCTGGAATCCCAGCCTGGCACTCCCCTCTGGAAAAAGAAGCAAATTTCCAGGACCAATAATCAGAGTGCCAAAAACTTCTCTCTTTTCTTTTTCACTCTGTCACCCAGGCTGGAGTGCAGTGGTGCAACCATAGCTCACTGCAGCCTCAACCTCCCAGGCTCAAGCAATCCTCCTGCCTCAGCCTCCTTAGTAGCTGGGACTATAGGTGTGTGCCACCATGCCTGGCTAATTTTAAAAAATTTTTGTAGACACAGGGTCTCTTTCTGTTGGTCAGGCTGGAAGAACCTCTTTTGACTTGGGAAGAAGAATACTCTATACCTCCAAGTGAGCTAAGGAGATCTGAGGGCTGAGGGCAGACCTCACCCCTCTCAGAGGTCTGCTGATCTCCTGTAGGCCTCAGCACAACAGAAGTAACACCACTGTGCTTCTCTGGGGGACAGCAATGGGAAAGCAGAGTTCAGTTTGCAGAATCCCCTTTCAAGAAGGCTGTCTGTGCACAGGACAGCTGTGGGGGAAGTGGGGCTTCTTCCAAGCAAAGCCGCCATACAATGGTGTGTATGGTGGTCCAAGGGGCAGGGTAGGTCAGTGGAGGGAGGCTGCCAGTCTGAGATCCCTGGGAAATCCCCAGAAAGGCAAGATTTAGAGCCTCAGCTACCTCCTTTCCCAGGATGTCTGCTGGGTGGAAAATGATCAGCTCCTTCCTCTGTCTTAGAGCCTGAGTGGATGAACCACCTGCCAGACTTGGGCTAATTACATTAACTGGCTCCAGGCGATTACTGTGGCCACAGACTCCAGGGAGCCAGGCTGCTGCTCCACAGGGGAAGCGAGGAGGCTGCAGAGGGAGGCATGGGCTGGCTGGGATCCAGGCCAGAGCTGCAGAGAATTCCCAGAGCACTGAGGGGGAGGAGGTATGAACACGAGCTTCCACCTCTTACCCCAGAAACCCCCAGGGTCTGAGGACCAGGCTGGGGCTACTCTTATTCCCCAAGCAAAAGCCTGGACAAGCCCATTCCCAAGCCCTCTCCCTCTGCCTGCACCCCTTCTTACCAGTCTGGGTGAGTGACATGCAGATGCCCAGCCCCTCCAAACTAGAAAAGGTGGAGGCTAGATAATCCCCCACTGGAGAATGATCTCTCTAGTAAATTAGCTTGACCATAAATGGAGTTTACTTCCTTAGAGAGTTGAGGAGTGGCTAAGGGTATGGGCTTTGGATTCAGACATGACTTTTCTACCAGGTTCTGCAACTAATAGTAATAAAAGTGGTTAATGTTTGCTTGTTTTTTTATTTATTTATTTGAGACAGAGTCTCACTCTGTTGCCCAGGCTGGGGTGCAGTGGTGCAGTCTTAGCTCAATGCAACCTCCACCTCCTGAGTTCAAGCCATCCTTGTGCCTCAGCCTCCTGAGTAGCCAGGATTATAGGCGCGTACTACCACGTCCAGCTAATTTTTGTATTTTTAGTAGAGACATGTTTCTCCATGTTGGCCAGGCTGGTCTTGAACTCCTGACCTCAGATGATCCAACTACTTCGGCCTCCCAAGTTGCTGGGATTACAGGCGTGAGCCACCGCACCCGGCTATGGTTAATGTTTATTGAGCATTTACTATATACCAGGGACTGTTCTGCTTAACACCTGCTATATCATTTATAACAGCCTTCTAAGGTCGATTCTGTGATTACTTTATCCATTTGACAAATGTGAAAACTGAGGGGTTATAAAATGTGCCCAAGGACACAGAACTAGAATTCAAACCCAGGCAGGCTGCCTGCCAAGCACAGGGACCCAGCCACTATGCTCCCCCACCTCTCACTGGAATGTGGCTTTTGAAAGTTTATTTCATTTCCCTAGACCTCAGTGTCCCTTTTTGCTGAATGGGGGTTACAGTAGCACCTGTTGGGGCATGAAATGTAACAGACAAGTGAAGGGCTGTGTCCATAGCTCACAGTGAGTGCTCTGGAGGAGGAAAGCTGTTCTTACTTCCTACGTATTTGGCTTCAACCCTCACCCTGTAAATGTCAGTGGAGCTGAGGGTAGGGTCAGAACTATGAGAAGTGACAATGGCCCTGTGGGAGCTCTCAAAGCCAGGCAGTGACATCTGTGGCCTCCCACCCTGGGTGCTGGCAAAGGTGGTCAGGAAAGAGGATGCAGCCAGCAGCCCGGAGTCCAATCACACGCCCTCCACTGTCTTGCTGTGGCTTTTCCTTTCCAAGCCTCAGTTTCCTCTTCTGGAAACTGAAGGTAATCATGCTTTTTACCCTATGGGCTGTCTCAAGGAATGAATAAGATGGCATGTTTGGGCATACAGGAAGTGCTTGGCCCAGATGCTGGCATCATTGTTAGGACAGGGCAGGAAGTTCGAAGAACAGAGACGATAGGAGCCAACTTAGGACAATAAATGCAGTGGCCGGACATAAGAGGCCTTTCCAAGCAGAAGCCACAGGACATGGGGACCAATTGGAAAGATGGGAACAGATGTGGAGACACGGCGGACCTGGCACTGGATGGAGATGGTCCTCTGAGAAGGTTCCAATGCAACCACATGATCTCACTTAGCAGCCAGCGACCGCAGAAAATGGGCCACTGGGGTGGAGAGGCCAGGGCCTACGGACCTCTACAGGCCTCCTCCCTGCCAGCCAGAGCTTCTGAGAAGGGCAGCAGAATGAGAAGTGGGGGGCCTGAGACAGCTGGCTGTGCTGAGCTACCACAAGCTGACTGGAGTGGGGGCTGCAGCCCACAGGACTGAGGCGGGAGTGGTCAGGGGCCCCTGAGCTGGATGTGAGCATGTTCAGAGACGGGACACTGTCGTCTTGAGTGCCTGGACCTGGTCAGGGAGCTGGAGGAAGGACACCCATGCTGCTCGCCTGCCTGCCACGGGCCTCCCAGCCAGCTGAGGTCACCAGCTGAGTGCCAGTTGAGAGAGGGGCCAGACAGATGGGTTTGGGGCTCGGAGGAGCATTTTGAAGCTAACTGGGTCATCTAGCAAGAACGGTCACTTCCCAGCATCAGCCCCAAAGGTCCAAGCCTGCTGACTGCCTCCTGGACAGGCTTCTAGAACCCTCCCTCCCTCCCTGTCTGAACACAGTTCTGCAAAGAAGTGCCCTTGACCATAGCCCACCCTCACCCAGAAACAGGCCCAGCTCATTCCATCAGCTGTTCCTCTAATCCCCCTACAGCCTGCAGGGCAGAGCCTGTGGTGCCTCAGTATGAGTGCCCACAGAGGTCAGGAGACATGCCCACTGTCCCACAGCAGTGAGTGGCGCTGAGATTGGAGCTCAGGTCTTCTGGGACCAGAGCCCTTGACGTTCCCACTCCATGAAGCTGTCAGGAAAACAGAGGGACATCCACCTCTCTGAGTGTGGGACAATGTGGTAGCCATATGGACCTCTGGATCAAGGGCCTCCCAACAGTCCTGGAATTCAGTGGGGTGGGGATCTGTATCCCCATTTTACAGAGAAGAAAACTGAGTCTGCTAATAAAAGGAAGGCTAGAGTTTGAATCTAAATATTCTGATTGCCACTCTCCTTCTGTGGGGATCTGAGGCCCTGAGCTTGGGAGGGAAGCGAGGCCTTTGAAACCTCTGACCCATTATTGTGACTGGATGAAGCAGACAACCCAGTCAAGCAGCACACAGTTTTTGGTGCATCTTGTCCCTGGGGAATAGAGCTAGCAGATTATAATCAGCCTCTCTCCAAGGGAACTCGGAGCCTAGGGTGGAAACAGACCACTTGCTCATTCGTTTCTCATGCTTACAAATCCTTTGATTCAAGCAATATTTGTGAGCACCTACTGTGCACCTGCTGTTGGGGGAGCACTGAGAGAGTCCCATCTCCCTCAAGGTAGCTATACAACTTAGAAATTCATTTTGATATAGGACAGCCACGATACAGTCTAATAGCAATGAATTTTTCAGTTATAAGGTACCAAATGTTGCTCCAGGCACTTAAATATATAAATTCATTTAATCCTCACAATCCTTAGGAGATGGGTATTTCTAGTATTCTTATTTTAATAAATGAAGAAATTGAGACCCAGAGAGGTTAAGTAACTTGCCCAAGGTCACACAGTGAGTAAGTGGCAGCGTTTGTTTTCAAACCCAGATTGCCTGGCTTGGGAGCTTCTCTACAGCCTCTCATGAGATGGCCCATTGAGCCCTCCTGAGCCAACTGAAGGGATTCATCTGCTTCTGGAATTATCTAGGCAGGTGTCTGAAGCCCCCTGGGGCCCTCACCAACTCCCTGGACCTTCTGTGTCTCACATACCAGGGCTCCCCTCTTGTTCCAGAGTCAGATCAGCTTCAGCCTCCCAGGCCCCGCCAGAGCAGGCCTGCAGGTGCATCATTAAACCTTGACAAGTGTGAGGTCAGTACGATGCTTTATCCTCTCCACCCCTGGGAGCTGGATTTAGTGGCTCCAGCAGAAGGTAAACTTCCCCTCCCTGGAACAGGCCCTTTAATTACTAGTGATATGTGGCTGTTGAAACTGCAGTGCCTCGGGCCCAGTGATTTAAGGGGCAGGCAGGAAGTGGAAGTTACAGGTGTTAACAGCTGTATCAGGAGCTGGGAGAGCAGGGATCACAGCCTGAGGAGGCTATAGCTGCCTCTGGAGGAATGCTGCTCACAGGCACTCTTAGGGAGAGAGAGGTGATCCTACTGCCTCAGGTACAGGTACAGAAAGGGAGACTGAGACCAAGATCACACTGCAAGTCGGCTTGGTCTGAAGCTCAGCAGCCCTGAATTTGCTGCCAACTTGCAGTGAATCCCTGGACTCAGTTTCCCCATCTGCATATGAGAAGCTCATGTGCTGTAGAGAAGCTCCCAAGCCAAGCAATCTGGTTTGAAAACCAACTCTGAGGCAGGAAGACTTCACTCACTCCCTAGGAGCAATAATCACAATAATTTTCATAACAAAAGCTAGCACTGATTGAGTGCTCACTGAGTGCCAGGCATTATACTAAGTTCTTTAAGAGCTTTCTTTGGTTTAATTCTCACAACAGCTACTGAGGTGGTCATTCTTGTTATTCCCATTTTTACAGAAGAGGAAACTGAGGCTCAGAGAGAAGAAGCAACTTACCCAAGACCCCGTGACTTAGGGAGTGACCAAATGGAGTGTCCAAGCCCCTCTCTCTGAAGCCAGAGCTTGGCCTCTCTGCTCTGGGACTTAAGGTCCAGTGTTGGCCCTCAAGGAGTCCATGAATGATGGGTGAGAGAGAGAAGGGCACAGGTTTCCAGAATTCCAGCAGAAGAAAAATAAGGATGATGGGGGAGGACTAGGGTGCAAGCTAAGAGATGAGGAAGGAGGGAGTCCTTCCTCCAGAGGAGGGCATCAGGAAGGCTTCATGGAGGAGGTGGCATGGAGCTGGGCCTAGCAGGCTGGTGAAGAGATAGGACAGGAGGCGCTGCAGGCAGAAGGAGCTCTATAGGCAACAATGAGGGGCAGAAAAGCATGGCAAGAGGGGGCACCCCTGCATGGCAGGAACCCAAGGCATGAGAAGGGGCAGGGAGTAACATATCATCACAACAGCGCTCACCACAACAGCAATCACCACAACACACACCACAACAACAATCACAACAACACTCACCACAACAGCACTCACCACAACACTCACCACAACAACACTCACCACAACAATCACCACAACACTCAACCACAACACTCACCACAACAACAATCACAACACTCACCACAACAACAATCACAACACTCACCACAACACTCACCACAACAACACTCACCACAACAACACTCACCACAACAACACTCACAACAACACTCACCACAACAACACTCACCACAACAACACTCACCACAACAGCAATCGCCACAACAATCACAACAATCACCACAACAGCAATCACAACAACAATCACAACAACACTCACCACAACAGCAATCACCACAACAACAATCACAACAACACTCACCACAACAGCACTCAGCACAACAGCAATCACAAGAACAATCACCACAACAATCACCACAACAATCACAACAATACTCACAACACTCACCACAACAGCACTCACCACAACAGCAATCACCACAACAATCACAACAGCACTCACCACAACAACAATCACAACAATCACCACAACAGCAATCACCACAACAATCGCAACAACAATCACCACAACAGCAACCACCACAACAATCACAACAATCACCACAACAACAATCACAACAACACTCACCACAACAGCACTCACCACAACAGCAATCACCATAACAACAATCACCACAACAATCACAACACTCACCACAACACTCACCACAACAACAATCACCACAACAACAATCACCACAACACTCACCACAACAGCAATCACAACACTCACCACAACAACACTCACCACAACAATCACCACAACAGCAATCACAACAACACTCACCACAACAACACTCACCACAACAACAATCACCACAACAGCAATCACAACAACACTCACCACAATAATCACCACAACAGCAATCACAACAACACTCACCACAACAACCACCACCACAACAGCAATCACAACAACACTCACCACAACAATCACCACAACAGCAATCACAACAACACTCACCACAACAATCACCACAACAACAATCACCGCAACAATCACCACAACAGCAATCACAACACTCACCACAACAACACTCACAACAACAATCACCACAACAATCACCACAACAGCAATCACAACAACACTCACCACAACAGCAATCACAACAACACTCACAACACTCACCACAACAACAATCACAACAGCAATTACAACAGCAACACTCACCACAACAACACTCACCACAACACTCACCACAACAATCAGCACAACACTCACAACAACAACACTCACCACAACAACAATCACCACAACAGCAATCACAACAACACTCACCACAACAATCACCACAACAACAATCACAACAACACTCACAACAGCACTCACAACTACACTCACCACAATGACACTCACAACGACACTCACCACAACGACACTCACTACAATGACACTCACCACAACGACACTCACCACAACACTCACCACAACACTCACCACAGCAACACTCACCACAACAACACTCACCACAACTGACATTTATTCATCACTTGGCAGGTGCCAGGTGTGGGTCTACATACTTTACGTAGTGCTCACAAGATCCCTAGAAAGTAGATCTTATGATGATCCCATTTCACTGATGAGGAAACTAGCCAAGCGCAGTGTGGCTCATTCCTGTAATCCTAGCACTTTGGAAGGCCGATATGGGATGATCTCTTGAGCCCAGAAGTTCAAGACCAGCTTGGACAACATAGGGAGACCCCATCTCTTAAAAAAAAACAACAAAAAAAACCTAAATTACAAAAATAACAAATCACACGACGAAAATGAGGTGCAGCAGGGATAAGTGGCTTGCCAAGGTTACCCAGCTGGTAGGTGTCCAAAGCACGATACAATCGTCAGCCCTGGCCCTGAGCCCATGGAAGGTCCAATGCTGTGCCCAGTCCTGAGGAAGCAGTGGGTGGTGAGGAAAGGGCCCTCGCTCCTCCAGGCTGTCACGGTCCCTGCTCACCCACTGTCCACTTGGCTTGGCCACAGGCAGAGAGGGAAGGAGAGACCCTGAATCCAGTGCCATCCATCCACTGGATATGGGGAGCCCATGGCCAGGATGCCTCAAGAGCCAGACGAGCCAGGGGACGCTCCCTGCAGTAGCCTGTGGGTGGGGAGCAGGAGTGAGGGTGGAGAGAGTATTTCCTAGGGAACAAAAGTGCATTCGAGGTCCCAATACCTGGGTCAGGGCAAGGCCAAGGGAAGAGGCCTCAGGCACTGGGTCTCTGAGACACCCTCACTCTCAATCAAGCCCTGCCACCCTGGCCAGAAGTTGTGTTCCTTTGGGAATGAGGCCTTGATCTGCCTCACCAAGCTCTTTACAAAAATGCAATCCAAGAGATATTCAATCAAGCAAACGCAGTTCAATGTTCATTGCAGAACCTGAGTGATGGGTGCATGAATGTTCATTGTACAATTACTTGTACTGTTTGGTAGGTTTGGAAATTTGCAGAGTCCAATGTCAAGGAGAAAAAAAATGCATCCCCCTCCCACAAAAAAATCCCCCTCCCACAAAACGCCCTTCTCTAGAGCTCCTCCCCACTCACCCACCTCATCTCCCCTGGAAATTGCTTTATGAGGAGCAAGCGGCAAGAATGATTTACTTGCTCTCTGACTCGGGAAATCAGTCCTAAAATGCTGATAGGACAGGAAAAGACGTGGCCACAGAGCCCCCCGGGAAATCTCCCGCTTGAAGGAAGGCTCTGAGCCAGGCCTTGAGTGCGGTGGGGGGTAGGGGCTCTGCAGGGAGATCGGCAGGCGTGGCCCAGTGGTGCTGGGAGTGGTCCAGAGACTGGGAGTGGCTCAGAGCACTGAGCTGTGCAAACACATGAGGCCTTCTTACCACTGCCACATTTAGAGGACACGTGGGCCCTTCGACACCTTGTTCTGCACCTCTAACTGTCTGGATGAGGAAACCGAGACCCAGGGAGGGGGAAATGACGGCCATGTCACAGAGAAAGTCCACGGCAACGCTGAGACGGAATCTTCAGCCCCCTGACTCTCGGTTGACACCTTTTCCCCAGACACAATAATAAACTAAAAAAGCCGTAACAACTAGAATTGCCTTTCTGCTCGCTAAGCGGCAGTACTTCATTCCCCACCCTCGCATGAGACAGCCACCCGTGCCATCTTCATTCTATGGGTGGGGGGGTAGGGGTGGGCAGGAAGCCATCAATGGACTCAAGGACACACCGCTTCTAAGCAGAAGGGCTGTGACCTCGGAGCCAGGTTTCCCAGGCCCTAGGCCTTCAAGGCCAGGGTTAAGTTCTGTTCTAAGCCTCAGAAAGCCAAGGCCTGTACACGGTTTTCCTGGAAGGGACAGAGGTTTTGCACGCTGGGGGAAGATGAAGAGGGGTCTGCCCAGAGCCTCCAAGTCCAGCCCACTGCTCTCTGGGGGGAGGACGGACGAGCAACAGCTTATAAGGAGCTGGTGCTCTGCTACTGGCCAGTTCTTGAATGTGCCTCCCTACCTGCCTCCCCAAGCTTCCGTGGGCTTCCAGAGGCTTCTCTCATAAAGCTGCAAGTATGGAACCTGGTGAAATTGCCCGTGTGTGTAATACTCACCTCTCAGATATATTGAAAACATCCCCCAAATTGGCTAGCTTTGCTGCTATTTAAAACAGATTCACGTTACACCCCATAGATTTCATCTCTGCCGACACGGCACCTGTCGTGGGGCTTAAACACATTCTCTCTATTGCCACATAAACTACAGAGCGGAGGCAGTTGCAGGCAGCGGCCACCCACAGGCTGCGGGGCAGGCTGCTTCCAGCCAGCAAAACTCCAGGAGCAGAGAGGATCTGCATGGGCCTAGAGGCCTAGGGGGCCAATCAGAAAACTGGAGACATTGACAAGTAGCCAATCAAGCCGTAAGTAGAAAGTTGCACCGGTTGTGGGGAGTGGAGCTTTGGGGATTTGAAGCCCTTTGATCCAATCAGCGTATAAGGCCAGGGAGGCTCCAGAGGGTTCTCCCCTGTGCCCCTCTGCTGAGGCCTGGGGTAGCCTGGCTAAGGTTCTCCAATTCCCCCAAGCCTTTCGTTTTCTATCAGTAATCATCTTCACTACTGTTTACTGATCACCTACTATGAACCAAGCCCTTAGTTCACATAATTTAGTGGTTCTTAGGACCCTAATTTAGAGATGCACCAACTGAAGCTTACATAGATTAAAGCAGCGGTCCACATATTTGAACTTGGATTAGAATCTCAGGGCTTGTGAAAACTCAGGGTGGGGACTGCTGGACCCCACCCCATCCCAGGTTGGGCAGGTCTGGAATGGGGATCAAGGATTTGCGTTTCTAATAAGCTCCCAGGTGATTTGGATGCTGGTGGTCCAGGGAACACACTTGGAGAACCACCAGGTTAAGGGACTAGTCTTAAAAATAGTGCTATAATACAAATCTAGATCCAACACAAGACGTCTGTGGCTGCCCACCACCCCTTTCTTTACAGGTGTGCGGCATTTTATTTCTCCACCAGCAATAGCCTCAGTTGGGTCCGCTCTGCCGGGCTTCACTGATTCACTGCCTAGAAGGCTGCCTTCCCTGTCTGCAGCATCCCCAGAGCAGCCAGCCAGAGCCTCCAATTGGGGCTGTTAATTTTATCTTCTACCACTGCAAAAGCACAACAGCTGGCAGGGGAGGGGCAAGGCAGGTGAGCGGGTGCTTCCAGGCACCTCCCTGCAGAGCAGAGGCGGTGTGGGTGGATGATGCCTGCAGCCACTGGGATCCTTCATGAACCCGCTCCACTCAGAACGGCCCCCATCTCAGATTCCGGCAATGACCTGGACCCCGGGCCCCCCACCCCTCGCCACTGCACCAAGCACAGGAGCTCCCATGGCCGCTTTCAAGTTTGGGGGTGGGGTTAGATTCAGCTCAGCAGCTGCCACATAAAAGGGCCCATTGCAGCCCATATAAGCACAGACGCAGCGTTTATCTCTCCTGTCACTGATGGCGGCTCCATTTGGGGGCTTTTTGTTGTTGCTTTTTTTTTTCCCTTGGCTGCTGTTACTACTCAGTTCAATATTTAATTTTCCCATAAACCCAACAGTTGCACTTTTTTTCCCCTCTCTCTTTTTCTTGCTGGGGACTCCCTTCCACTGGTGGGATCTGTCTCTTCGGGTCTCTGCTGGGAGAGAGGGGCTTAGGATGGGGCTGGAGATTTCAGCCCTTCCAACTTGGGCAGGGATTGGAGGGAAGGATGCCTGGGCCCTTCCCTCCAATCCATTCACTCATTCACTTGGAAAATATGTATTGAGCAAATCCTGGTGTGCCAGGCTCTTGGGTGCGGCCGCAGGTAAGAAGCCTTCCCTGACCTCGTGTTGCTTACATTCTAGTGAGGGTATCGGAGGAAAAGAGATGTGTGTGAACCAATATGTGAGATAATTATACACTGTGAGGTGCTCTGTGAAGAAAATATACAAAATGCTGGGGCCCCAAACAAAAGAGAGCTTAGCTTAGATTGAGGGGTGACATTTGAGCTGAGACTTCTTGAAAGTCCTGACAAGGCTCAGCCAGGCTAAAAAGCTGAGTGAAAGACTTCAAACAGGGGAAGCTGCACATGCAAAGGCCCTGTGGCTGGAAAGAGCTGAGTGTGTTCATAGACTCAAAGAGAAAAATGTCTCAGTGTGTTTGGCACATGGTGATGGGAGGGTAAGTATTGGTCAAGGTGTAAAGGTTGGAGAAGGGAGCAAGGTCTACAGCACTGCAGGGTCTTCTGGAATTTTCTTCCACAGATGGGCTATGTGCTTTCCTGTGCTGGGAGAAATGAAGGAAACAAACAGACATTGAAATTGAACTCCTATTGCATGGCTGGTCGACACTAGCTCTGAGGCTAGGTGGAAGAAAGACAAAGCTCCAACTTCCAGGGAACACGCACTCTAGTGGGGAGACAGACGTTGACCCACAACAGAATAACAAGTAGCAAGGAGTATGAAAAGCACAGGGTGCTCCAGGCACCCAGAGGACAGGCTCTAACCCTGTCTGGAAAAACCTGGGAAGGCTGCCTGGAGAAGGCAACATCTGAGGCCAGCCTTAAAGGATGAGGTGGAGGTAATTAGCAGAAGGCCCAGTGTGTGCAGGGCACAGAGGAGATGAGCAAAGTGAAGAGGGAACCACAGGCAGCTCAGCATTGCTGAAGCAGGGAGGGCTTCCCAGAGGAGGTCTCTTTTGAGCAGGTTCTTGAAGGAGCAGAGAGACAGGCTGGTGGAGATGATGGGGAAGAAACTAAGATGTGTGGAACCAAAAGAAAAAAAAAAAGAAAGAAATTAAAGTAGGGAACATGGAGGGGCATTTATATTCATGGACACTTTTATATTAAGAAGGTGGTTTTCTTCTTTTGTGAAATATGGTGTAATGACTAAGAGCTGATTGAAAAGGAAGGCAGTCAATAGAGCAGGCATGCTGAGAGGAAAGAATGGATTTTTTTGCAAACAATATAATTTTGAACTTGTCTCTCCCCTCCCCCATCCCTCCCCCAAACCTAATTGATTACCACCCCATGATGAATGACACTGGGAGCCAGAGTGTGCTAAGCACCTTCGTAGAGTGGTACCCAAGGAGCTGGAGAGATTTTCCCTTCCTCGAGACAATGGTTACTCCTGGGAGGGAAAGAAATTCCCCTATACATTGTTCTCAGCCAAGAGAGGGGCGTGGGCCATTGGAGAGATAATATAATTAAAGCTTTCCTGTTTGCTCAGCACTTTGCTATCCTTACAGAAGGTTTATGTTTATTTTCCATTTGCTTCTCATCTCAAAAACCCTGGAAGCTGAGAGGCTGGCAGGGTATATCTTATTGAACTCATTTGATAGATGGGAAGACTGATGACCACAGGCATCAACTGATTTGCCCAAAGTTCTATGAGATGTTGGGAGCAGAGCCTGGGCTAGAACCTTGGTCTGACTCTGTTAGAGCCAGCACCCTGGGAGAAGTGGGAGCGGACCTCATGGAAGAGTATTTAACTCTAGTACCCACAGTTTGACACAGGCGTGGGGCAGATTTCCCTCTCCAACAATTCTGAGATTTATATCAGATCAGGTTGGTGTTCCCAAATTTCAAAGGCCACGGGATGATTTACAGAGCAAAGAGGAGCTGCTGCATTGTCTCCGAAGTGAGTTATAATGACCAAAATAAAGTTCTGCTTTCAAGATAAAGACAGGCAATATTTCAGAGTTAATTTCATAAAACTGATCATCCAACCATTACCTCCCTGTGTCGATGTTAACTGTTGAGTCTAAAATAACTTCAACTCCTGCCTCCCTTGGTGGCCATGGAACAGGAGTGATGGAGGTTGGCTGTGACATGCAGCTGTGTCAGATGGGAAGCCACTTTACCTTTCCCGATGCTAGAAAAAATTATTCATGGAAACTTCTAGCAGCAATTCTCTCCCCTTAAGGCACAGTAAAAAAAAAAAACTAGAAAGTCAACTGGTTTGATTGGGGGTGGGGGCAGGGATCAGTGGATTTAAGGGAGTTTTATGGTGGTACCCTTGGTTGATCATCATGGTGGACTTATAGAATAGGGTCGGCCTTTCCTACTGCCCAGGTCTGGTGTTACACAAGTGGAATAATGTGTCTGTAAGTGGTTTGTAAATTATGAAACTCTGCCCATGTCTAGACTCTTTTTTTTTTCTTTTTTTTTTGAGACGGAGTTTCGCTCTTATTACCCAGGCTGCAGTGCAATGGCACAGTCTCGGCTCACTGCAACCTCCGCCTTCCGGGTTCAAGCGATTCTCCTGCCTCATCCTTCTGAGTAGCTGGGATTATAAGCATGTGCCACCACACCCAGCTAATTGCGTATTTTTAGTAGAGACACAGTTTCTCCATGTTGGCCAGGCTGGTCTTGAACTCCTGGCCTCACGTGATCTACTTTCCTCGGCCTCCCAGAGTTTTGGGATTACGGGCGTCAGCCCCTGCACCTGGCCTAGATTCTTACTATTACTACTACAACTACGACTACTGTTTATTCTTCCCCAAGCAAAATATGCCTGCTTGGTGTCTCTTCACCTTAGAAGGGTCATTTCAGATGAATGGTGCTGATGAGTGTGATGAGTGTGTTTACTCACCCACCCCCACCACACACACCCCAGAGAGCATTGCACTGCCACAGGCATTTCAGAAAACACAGCCCCAAAGTCCACAAAAATGAGGCACTGTTGGTGGGAGCACTGGACATCATTGTCTACAGGTGATAACAGAAGAGTGGGAGGGAGATTGGTGAGCCAGGGGTCTTCGTTGATGATTCTTTGCCACCTGGATCTCCTGTGAATACAGTGGGACACAGGCAGGTGGCCTCACCTTACACTGCTCATTCTGTTACCTGACTTTGTATTTGGGATTATTCTTGCCCAGGAAGTCATGTAGAGTTGATATCTGTGTTCACAGCTGATCTTTCACCTTTGATTGAACACTTCCTGGGGCATGGGATCTATCCCAGGCATAGGACACATAAAAAGCTGCTGGCTTTTGACCTTGGCCAGAGACTGTAACAGTGATGGGAATGGCGATGAGAATGGAGATGGTATTGGGGTTGGGGATGGGATGGAAACAGAAATGAGAATTGAGTTGGAGATGAGGATAGAGATGTGATAGAGATTAAGTGTGGGGACAGGAATAGAAGTGGTGATGGGAATGGAGGTGGGATAGAGATGGGGAGGAGATGGAGTTGAAGTTGGTTGTGAGATGGAGACAGAAATGAGGAGAGAATAGGGGATGGAGATTGAGGATGGGGAGGGATGGAAATGGAGCTGAATGTGAGGATAGAGACAGAGATGAGAATGGAGATGGAGAGGGGGTGGGGATAGAAATAGGAATGGAGATGAGGATGGGGAAGGGGATGTGGATGCGGATGGGATGGAGATAGAGATAGAGGTGGAGATGGGCATGGGGTAAAGATAAGAATAGAGAAGGAGACTGAGATGGGGATGGGGATAAAGATGGGGGAAGAGATGGAGACGGTGATGGGAGTGGGGTTGGGGATGGGGGTAGATATGGGTTTGGAGATGAAGATGGGGTTGGGGATGGTGATAAAAACCGGGAAGGAGATGGAGATGAAGATGGAGTGGGGATGAGGGTGGAAATGGGGATAAAGATAAGGAAGGAGATGAAGATGGAGATGGGGATGGGGATATGGATGAATTGGGGAAAGGGATGGGGATGGGGATGGGGATATGGATGAATTGGGGAAAGGGATGGGGATGAGGATGAGGGTAGGGATGAGGATGAGGGTAGGAATGGGGATGGGGATGGGAATGGAGATGAGGGATGAGGTGGGGATGGGGATGGGAATGAGGTGGAGGAGCAGGTGGAGAGGGGGAGTGGGGTGGGAGTAGGAATATAAAAGGAGAAGCCTAAGTGAAGGAAGGCTTTTATTGGGCTATGAAACTGGCTTTTATTGGGCTATGCAGGCAGGAATGCCGTACTTGGTCAAGAGAAGGGAAAAAGAAAAATAGAAAAGAAGAGGGCGATGCTAATAGTGAGGTGAAGAGTGAAGCATCTGTCAGGAGCCAGGGACTCCTGGATGGAGACGGCTCCCTGACTGCCGGCACTCAGAGCCCTCCACCAGGAGACAGGAGGTGAGATGCAGAGTGACATTTTCCTAGGACTCACTGATGGGAGTATATTGATGGGGAGGGTGTGGGAAGCCTGAGCTGTCCATGCTGATGTTAACAGCTCTGCTATGTCATCGTCCATACAACTGAAATCTGTTATTGTCTTATGAGCTTGATTAACTGTACATATTGCTAATATAACGAGGGATGGAAACACAGCTCCAATCAGGGTCTGTGTGGGTGGTGCGTGTGACTTAGGTGCAGATCTCCAGAGAGAGAGGGTGTGTGTGTGTGTGTGTGTGTGTGTGAATGTTTAGGGGGGTGAAGGGTGTAAGCGCCATGCTGTGCAAAAACCCTAGCCAGGATTTGGAAGGCTAGGGGCCATTCCAGGCTCTGCCACTGACTTAGGGTATGATTGTAGCCAAACCTGTGCCTCTCTCTGATCTCAGTTTGCTTACTTATAAAATGGAAAGTCTAGACCAGAGTTGTCCAAGAGAAATATAATGTAAAGTACATATGTCACTGTAAGTTTTCTAATAACCGCATTAAGATAAGTTTAAAAAAGAAAAGGTGAAATTGATTCTAGTAATATATTTATTAAACCCAATATATCCAAAATATTATCATGTCAATATGTTATCAATATATCTTACGCTCTTCTTAAAAAATTAAGACTTCTGTTTTACACTTACAGCACATATGAACTTGAACAAACCACATTTCAGGTGCTCCCCAGCCACATGGGGTGAGTGGCTGCTCTACGAGACAGCCCGAATCTAGGGCATTTTCTGATCTCCTTACTAAACTGTGAATGCTCCAAAGGTACGACCATGTTTTATTCTCCCAGTCCTTAGCAAGGAGGCTCAAATAAGAATGTTAGTAAATCACACTGACAATAAGCACAGCTGATATGTATTGGGTGCACTTTCAAAACACTTTGCAGGCACTACATTACTGAATCTTCACAAGTACCTTATAATTCCATTTTTCAGATCAGGAAACCAGATTCAGAGAGGTTAAGTAACTTGCCCAAGGTCACACAGCCAGTAAGTGGTACAGCTGATCTTTGAAATCTGGCTAGTCTGATCTAGAACCCACCTCCTTAGCCATTGTCCTATACCACCTCCCTTATTTATAGTCATACACTAATTAAAATTGCTACCCTGCATTGCAGGTAACTTACATGTGCCATCACATTTACTCTTCAAAGCAAACCTCTTAGAAGCCAGGCATAGTGGCTCACACCTGTAATCCCAACACTTTGGGAGGCTAAGTTGGGAGGATCGTTTGAGGCCAGGAATTCAAGACCAGCTTGGACAACATAGCAAGACCCTAGCTCTACAAAACATAAAACAAAAAACAAAAAACAAACAAACAAAAAAAACAGGCGTGGTGGCACACAACTGTGGTCCCAGCTACTTGAGAGGCTGAGGCAGGACAATTGATCACTTGAGCCCAGGAGGTCAAGGCTGCCGTGAGCCATGATTGTGCCACTTCACTCCAGCCTGGGTAACAGAGTGAGACCCTGCCTCAAAAAACACAAAAAAAAAAGAAAAAGAAAAGAAAGAGAGAGAGAGAGAGAGAGAAAGAGAAAGAAAAGAAAGAAAGAAAGAAAGAAAGAAAGAGAAAGAAAGAAAGAAAGACAGAAAGAAAGAAAGAAAAAGAAAGAAAGAAAGAGAAAGAAAGAAAGAAAGGGAAGGAAGGAAGGAAGGAAAGGAAGGAAGGAAGGAAAAGCAATCCTCTCCTCTCAGGAAGGTTCTAGGTGTCTGATCTCTGTTTGCTCAGTGAAGATAAGAAAGAATGAATGAGTGATTTTAAAGGAGTCACCTGCCTGGTTCTGAGCCTCTAGGATTCTTGGAGTGTATCCTGATACCTATTCACCTGCCATCACGAGCCATGCCAGAGTTTTATGCTAAGCTCTAACTGCAGAGGTCACTGATCTTTGGGGTAACTGAGTAACTAGAGCCACCCACAGCATCAGTTCCTGATGGAATTTGATTATAAGGCATCCATGGAAGGTAAGTGAATGTTCCTGGTGGTTCAAATGTGTACATACACCTAAAGGCACCAATAGATACAAGCTCCCTTTTTCTTCCCAAAGGTCGAGGTGGCTCAGCTTCATGTCAGAGGCTGGGCTCTGGAGTCAGACTGCCTGAGTTCAAATCCTGGCTCTTCCTCATACTGGCACCGTGAGTGAGTCTGAGCAAGTTGCTTCACCTCTTAATTTTCCCCATCTGTAAAATGGGAATAAATAAACCCAGCCTGTAGACTGATGGTGAAGACAGAAAGAATGCACACATGTTAAGGACTCAGAACAGGTCCTGATTCCTAAGAGTTAGCCGTTGTGGATTCTTGTGTGGGATCCAGGTTTTCGGTTGAGTTTTGGAAAGGTTAGATTGCAGAATCTGCAATTTCTAGGTAATTGATGTGTTCTGCTGTATTTTTCCCTTCTCGGAATTCCTATCCCGCTTACCATCTGTTTTATGCGATCTTACGCTTAATTACAATTCTCCAACTATTGTTCTCCCATTGTTTTCTGTGTGCTCTGCTTCTCTTGCTGACAGCATGGGTTGGCTCCCTGAATGAATGAATGACTTATACCTGATTTCATTTCACTAGGCCTTGAAATAGAGTTGCCCGTGTGTCTGTCGCCCCCACCTGACTGTGAACTTTGCAATGCTTCACCTGTTTCATCATTGGGCACCTCCTGGCAGCACCTGGCATTGTTCCCGGCACCTAGTAGGTGTCAGGAAATGTTTGTCGAATTTAATTAAACTTAACTAGAGTAAAAACCCCCTGAAGGAAGGAAAGGCCCATACCTCTTTATTTTCTCTGCTTCCCTCCCTGTGCGTGTCCCAAGGCTGGGTAAATCAGAACTGACAGCTTTTCCCAAGTGAGGCTCTAAGATTCTGGCTCCTGTCCTGCTGATTATGAGGAGGTTAGGGAAATAATAGCAGAAATCACAATAATAGCAAATTCCTACCATATGCTAAGCATTTTCATATGCATTAGCTAGTTTTGTCCTGCAAAAATGTCTGCCAAGTATTAATATTATTCCCATTTAGCAAATTGGGGGACTGAGGCTCACAGTTTTGGTGACTTGCCCAAGCACGTGGAGGTGGTGGCGACCGAGCTGAGATTCAGATCCAAGTGTGCCTGATGGCCCAGTCCCTGCCCCTTGCGATGCCCCACGGTGTCTGCGAGCAAGGGTTTTGACAAACCAGCCAGGTGCAGTGGGTGAGGAGAGAAGAGAGGTTGAGTGGGTGGGAGGGGTGGCCAACAAAAATAAGCCAACTTCCAGAAAGGATGGAAGGAAAGACTCCTGGCCACAAATAGCTGTCCAGCTGCCCCCATCCAAGTGTACGGTACCATCCTCCCCAGCTGAAATTCCCACTCTGTTTTCAGTCTCTTCCAAATGCAAGTCAGATGATGTCACTGCTCTCACTGAAAACCTTCAGTGGCTCCCCATTGCTCTCAGGATAAAGAAGAAAAACCCATAACCTGTGCTTTAAAGATAAATCAGCCCTCTGGGGGCTAGGGCAGAGGAAGGGGGGAAAAGGCCCCAAAGTATAGCAGTTGCTGTTTTTTGTGATGTGAAAATACTCACTGTGACAAGTTACAAACAGTTAACCGCTGGTTCATAAAATTCCTGAAAATGTCACAACCTGCTCCAGCATGCCAGTTCAAGTCATAATCCCCCTGACAGCACGCCACATGCTCTGTGCCCTGCTCATATGCCCAGCCCCGCTGGGCACCACAGTCCCCCTGGCCTGCCCCGCTCTCTCCTGGCCAAACTACTGCCGGGCTCTGGCACAAAAATAATCCAGGCATGGTGGCACACACCTGTGGTCCCAGCTACTTGAGAGGCTGGGAATCTCAGGGCTTGTTAAAACTCAAGGTGTTAAAACTCAAAGCTCCTTCTACGTGCCACGCTGTCTCCCACCCACTCTTGTGACCTCAGATCACGGCAGCAATGTGGCTGCTTCAGCAGCATCTGCCCAGAACTCCCAGGCTCGGGCAGAGTCCCCTCAACACACTGATGCCTCCAGGGATCTGATGCACTTCACACTTTGATCTGTGCCATCTCTTGATTCCTGTGTGTCTTCTACACTAAACTGTAAGCTCCAGGAGGGGAGGGCTCTTGTCTATATTCCCAGCAAGGACATCTTCCTCACTGTAGTGGATGCCAATGGCACCCCCTGGAGTTTGGCAACACCTGCCCTCCCCCACCCCGGCACCCAGCATGGACGTGGCCCATCTTAGGTCATCAGTGAACTCTTCCTGAATCTCCCAGTTGAGCCCTTGTCTTCCTGTGCTTCCTTTTGGGGCAGCTCCTCCCACCTCCATTGAAGTGGTGGCTGCTGACACACCAGCCCCCTTCAGCCGCTACCAAGCCCAGAACTTCACGCTGGTCTGCATCGTGTCTGGAGGAAAACCAGCACCCATGGTGAGTACCCCTGGAGTGCCCAGCTCCTTCCTATCTGCTGGACCACCCTGCTTTGGGGCTGGTCCAGCTGCAGGTGTCTCCACTGTGCCTGGAAAGGGAGTGGTTGGCCAGGGCTGACTCTGTCCCCATCTGCCTTGGTCTGATCCCGTTTACCCATTGGACTGGCCCAGGCATCCATGTGCCCCTGTTGCTACCCGTCTCCCCATGCTGAGAACCCCCACTCCTCCTGGAGACAAAGTCCTAGAACTTCACAGCAGGAGCAGCCTTTCGGGGAACCCAAGACCCAGCATGCCTGACCCCAGTTATTGAGTCCCACGGAGACAAATGAAAGGGGGCCCCGAGAGGAAAAGGGGCTTGTCCCAAGTCACCATGGCACTCCTGACAGAGCTGGGTCTCAAGTCCGTGTCTCAAGCTCCAGGTTCACTGGCATTCCCAGGAGCCCACATGATCAGCAGGAAGCCCATCTGAAAGGAGGGACAGGATGGAAGGGCGAGAAGGAAGGGAGAAAGGGAGGGAAGAGAGAGGAAATTCCTTTTTGACCAACTTATTAGACCCAACGTAGTTTCTTTGATATTTGTCAGTGCAGTTCACGAGATTTTTTATGACCTCTTGAAGGGGGTGGGGCAGGAGGTGCAGCGTCCAGAGAGCTGGGGTCCTGGCCCTGCTGTACTCACTGAACAACCATGAGCAGGAAATGCCCCCTCCCCACTTCTCCCTCTGTTTCTGCAAGGAAGTTTAGGGGGCTGGACAATATTTGTTTTTCAGCTTTTTTAGTAGCACCAGGACCCTTTTGGTCTAAATGATATACAGGGAAGCCTCATATATATGACATTTAAAAGTGAAGAGAGGCCAAGTCACTCTCATTGCACCTGAAGCACCTCTTTAGAACCCGTAGGCTTCCATGAAACCCATTTGGAGAAAGTTTGGGCTACATACCCTTTCAATTTTGACATTTTATAATACTTTGGGTCTTGATCCTGTGAGTTTCGCACAGTACTAGGATTTAGCAAGGTGTGGAGCTAGAGCAATGGGTACATAGGATTACAGTTCAAGACAGGAGCCAAATGGTTCCCCTCATTCCAGACCCAATTGTCTCCCAGGCATGGTCCAATTGTGCGGCCTTGGGAATCTAGGCCAGCCCTGCCTTGGGACCTGGGGCAGGCTGGTAAATGGGTCTGTAGAGGTCCAGGACAGGGCAGTAAGCAGGTGCACAGAGACACAGGTGGGGCAGCGGGCAGGGTCACAGGGATGCAGAGATACAGGTGAGGCAGTGGGCAGGGATGCAGAGACACAGGTGGGACAGCGGGCAAGGGCACAGAGACATAGGTGAGTCAGTGGGCAGGGGAGTAGAGACACAGGTGAGGCGGTGGGTAGAGGTGCAGAGGCACAGGTGGGATTGTGGGCAGAGGAGTAGAGACACAGGTGGGGCACTGGGCAGGGGCACAGAGACACAGGTGGGGTGGTGGGCAGGGGAACAGAGACAAGCCTCAGTCCCTAGGAAGTGGACCCAAAAAGGTAGCTTCAAAGCCAGTTGCTGAAAGCAGGACATGACCCCAGATTTTCCCCTTTGGAGGCCATAGACAGGTCCAGTCTCCCTAAAATCAGGAAAGCTGTTTTTTTCTCACAGAGAAAAAGTCCTTTCCTGAAAGGCACAAAGAAAGGCTTTTCACAGCCCAGGGGCTGCAGGAAGACCCCTCCTACCCAGCCTGTCTGCCTGCCCCAACATTTGCGACACGGCAATAAAATATTCAGATATAGACATGCAAAAGAACCTCATCTCCCCAAATCCCAGGCATCTTATGTTTGCCTGAGACATCAGAACTTTAAAGTAATTCTTTGATATAAATTACAAACCTGCATTTAAAGCACTTTTCAAAAAGAAAAAAGGAAAGAAGAAAATAAATGGGGGGAAAAAAACCAACGCAGGCTATCATGTGCAGAAGAGATTCTTTGTTGGCATTACAAACTCCGACAAAAATCCTACATTTCATTACCCCATCCCCTCCCACCTCCTTCACCCCCCTGCAGTCCCTCCCTCCACACACTTTCCTTCTGCTCCCCCACCTGTGTCCCAGAGAGCTGCATCCCACTCTTCCCTCTCCCGCCCCCCTATCGATTTATTTATCAGATTTATTAAAAATACATCCAATCCCCTCAGGACTCTGGGCACATGTACCAAAATAAAAAGACAGCAAATTAAATTAAATGCCGCCTCACAAAACTTGAGTTCCCCATTAGCAGAGAAAGTGAGGAGATGTTTGCTCTCACCTCATCCCCACACCTAGCTTCCTCCCACACATGCACCTGTTTTCTGCCTTCCATCTCCAAAACGCACATGCACGGAGATTCTTTCTTCCCTCATCCTCTCCCAACGTCTCACTTAATCCCCGGTGCCTTCCATTTTTCCCTCATCCCCAGGCCCTCCCTGAGTGGGCATGGACCACACCCTTGGACCCCAGGTGGTTGCCATGGTGTAGGCCAAAGTCCCCATTTCCCACGTGGTTCCACTGATGCACCCAACAGCCCCATGAAGCAGGTGTCTTATTCTTCTCTTGACAAGTGAAGAAACTGAGGCTCAAAAAACCTCATCAGTTGGTAAATGATGGGATTGGGCTAAGCCTCTGCCCCAAGGGCCTGCATGTGTTCCCATTGTACCACACTGGCTCATAGTTCTTGGGGGTGTTGAAGGGAAAAGAGTGGGGTGAGGGCTACTGTCTAGACTACTACGCTCTGGAAGAACTGGCATCCTGTGCCCAGTTCATCGGAGAACCCACTGGGAGGTTGAAGTTAGTAGCACAAAATCATTTTCCCACACCCTCCTTACAATGGCAGGTTTATTTCAAACGAGATGGGGAACCAATCGACGCAGTGCCCCTGTCAGAGCCACCAGCTGCGAGCTCCGGCCCCCTACAGGACAGCAGGCCCTTCCGCAGCCTTCTGCATCGTGACCTGGATGACACCAAGATGCAGAAGTCACTGTCCCTCCTGGACGCCGAGAACCGGGGTGGGCGACCCTACACGGAGCGCCCCTCCCGTGGCCTGACCCCAGATCCCAACATCCTCCTCCAGCCAACCACAGAGAACATACCAGAGACGGTCGTGAGCCGTGAGTTCCCCCGCTGGGTCCACAGCGCCGAGCCCACCTACTTCCTGCGCCACAGCCGCACCCCGAGCAGTGACGGCACTGTGGAAGTACGTGCCCTGCTCACCTGGACCCTCAACCCACAGATCGACAACGAGGCCCTCTTCAGCTGCGAGGTCAAGCACCCAGCTCTGTCAATGCCCATGCAGGCAGAGGTCACGCTGGGTAAGACTTGGTGGGGGCCCTTCTGTAGAGCCCTTGCAGACCTGGGTGTGGGGAGAGCCTTGGAATAGTGTTCCTGGGCTGAGGACAGCCATGGAGAGGCGGAGGAGATGGAGCAAACTGGAGTCAGGATGAGCACAAATGGTAGAGTCAGGTTGTTAGGGAGGTTTGCTGAGCTGGACTGGAGAAGATGGGAGGTACCCACAGGCCAAGGTAGTTTGCTGGGTTGAGCCAAGAACATGAGAGGTCAGAAGAGTTTGCTGGATAGGGTCAGGGACACAGGAGATCAGGGGAGGTCAGAGGAGTTCCTGGATTAGATCAGGAACATGGGAGGTCTGGGAGGTCTTCTGGAAGGGTCAGAAACAAGAGATTGAGGAGATTTGCTGGGTTGGGTCAGGAACATGAAAGGTTGGGGAAAAGCAAGGGAGTCACTGGGCTGGGTCAGCAACATGAGAGGTCAGGGAGTTTGCACAGCCCAGATAAAAAAGATGGAAAGTCAGAGAAATATGCCGGATTGGTGTTAAAAACAGGGGAGGTTTTCTAGGTCAAAAGTGGAACCAGGACGTTTGCTGGGTAAATAAAGTATACACAAGAGTCGGGTTTCTTCAGGAAGGGTTGCTGAGTCAAGTCAGAAGCATAGAAGGTCAGCGTGAAGACCAGGGGAGGTCAAGATTTTTCGAGTCAGCCTCAGGAGCACAGGAGATCAGGGGACATTTGTCGGGTCAAGGGGAGGAACCTTGAGGTCATGGCATGCTCAGGGGAGTTTTCTACAACATAGGTGGGAACATGGGAGGTGACAGGGAGATTTTCTGGATTGCATATGAGCCCAGTGAGCTCAGAGGACAGTTGCTGCATAAGGGTTGCAAACCTGGGAGGTTGCAGGCTTGCTGGATCAGGTTCGGGAATTCTGAAAGTCATAGGAATTTTTGCCAGGTTGGGGTCAGGAACACATAGGACATGGAAGGATATCACTCCGGCTTACACTTTTAAGTACAATGAAAACCCTGTCATCTGTGGTATGTGGGAGGCAGGCAAAGAGGACACTGGCTGCCCAGAGCCATCTCAGCCCAAGAATCCAATCCCTGTCCATGATCTGCTCCTCTCCCCACAGAGCACCAACCCAGGGATCCCCAAAGCGGTTCCCTGGTAACTCACTCCCTTCCCCTTATACTGGTCCTCCCCACTGACTCAGGGCAGGGAAAGGGGAGATGTGGAATCTTCGCTGCTGAAAATATACAAGACTCATCTCCAGTTGTTTGTATGGACTGGGTGGGCGAGGGCAGGGGATGGGCACGATGACCTGTGCTTGTCCTTTGCCCTATGTCCTTTGAACCTTGATTTGCAGCCCCCAGCAGCTCCTCCCTGAGCCCGAGATGCCTGGGCTCATACTCCAAAACTCCTGTAGTGTTCAGGGGCTGCCTGGAGCAGTCCACAGCCTCTAACCCAGGCCACTCATGACCAAGGACTGAGAGCAGTAACTGACAAGAATTAGGACTGCAGCTTGTGTCAGGTGTTCTAGAGAGCTTCTGTTTCAGCTGGACCATCAGAAAACCCAACACCTCCTCAGTATCAAATACCAAAGAAAAGGATTTCTTGTACGGATAGTATGTACTATGTGCCAGGAACATCTGCAAGGATTCTCATCCAATCCTCACAAGCAAAAGTTGGCTGTGTAGTCCCATTTTGCATATGAGCAACACTGAGGCTCAAGTTGGTAGAGTCCTTTGCCAAGTCATTAACTTTGTACGTAGCAGCGTTGAAATTTCAAGCCAAGTTTATTGGTGCCTTCTTCACTCACTACCATGCCAACCACTGAACTCACCAGCCCCAGGATGTGGTGTCTTGACTGGTTATGGGACTGGTTCCCTGAAGACCCATTACAATGGCCCTTTGATTTTCTCTCTCTCTCTCTTTTTTTTTTTCTTTTGACAGAGTCTAGCTCTGTCGCACCCAGGCTGGAGTGCAGTGGGTGATCTTGGCTCACTGCAACCTCAGCATCCCAGGTTCAAGAGATTCTGCTGCCTCAGTCTCTCAAGTAGCTGGGATTACAGGTGCCTTCCACCACATCCTGCTAATTTTTTTTTTTTAATAGAGGTGGGGTTTCACCATATCGGCCAGGCTGGTCTCAAACTCCCAACCTCAGGTGATCCACCTGCCTCGGCCTCCAAAGTGCTGGGGTTACAGGCGTGAGCCACCGCACCCAGCAGCCCTTTGATTTTCACAGGCCACCTGCCCATACAGAAACTAACAATAAAGGCTAACATTTAGTGAGCACCTACTATATGCCACAGACTGTGGCTTCTCTTATATTAACCCAGTGAGACAGGCACCATTATTATCCCATGTCACAGAGGAGGAAGCTGAGGCTCAGGGAGGTTAAGTTGCCCAAGATGAGTGGGGGAGAATTCAAAGGCTCCAGAGTCTGCTCTAAGCCTCTCACTCTGCCTCCTCATGGCGTCCCTCTGTCACAGGTGCCCACTTCCTGGGTACTCTTTGTTCATCATTCCATAAAGATATCACAAGCAGGGCCAGGCACAGTGTCTCACGCCTATAATCCTAACACTTTGAGAGGCCAAGGCGGGTGGATCATGAGGTCAGGAGTTCAAGACTAGCCTGACTAACGTGGTGAAACCCCATCTCTACTAAAAAAAAATATATACAAAAATTAGCTGGGCTTGGTGGTGTGTGCCTATAATCCCAGCTACTCAGGAGGCTGAGACAGGAGAATCACTTGAACCCAGGAGGCAGAGGCTGCAGTGAGCCAAGATTGCACCACTGCACTCCAGCCTAGGTGACAGAGTGAGACTTCATCTCAAAAAAAAAAAAGTGGGGGGGGACAAAAGATATTACAAGCATCACTTAAGGCCAGGCCCTGTACTAAGTGCTGGGATCTTCTCAACCCAGAGCCTGCTCCGACCCCTCTCTTGGTCCTCCTACCTTGCCAGTCCTTCACTCCTCTCTCTGGACCCTCCATCCTTCCATGGCCTCTTCCTCCCCCAACAGAGCAGCCTCCACCCTTCACCTGGTTGCTTCATTTATGAAAGCCCCCTCCTGCCCCTCTTGTGGAAGCTCTGGCTTCCAGCGGGGTGGCACCCTTGCCCCACCCCACCAAGAATAAGCAGGAGAAAGATGAAAGGCCAGATACAGACTTCAAGGCAGCTGGTGAAAAGTGAGCTTGTAGCTGACATCTTCTAGTGATGGGAGGGGGTGTGCCTCTGCTGGCCTGTATGACCCCTATCAACAGCACCCCAAACCACATTAAAGCACTTGCCTGCTCTGTCCTAGATCCCAGGCCCTCCCTTAACTGCAGCCGCCTCTGTGGGCACCCCCACTCCTCATCATCAGAGCAAGGGAAAGAAGGGCCCACTCATAAGCAGTGGGCCTGGACAGGCAAGTCTGCACACACCGGGGGATTTGGGGCATGGGGGACACAGCAGGGCCACCAAGATGAAGGGCCCTAATTGGGTGGGTGAGTAAAGAGACACCTGGGCTGACTTCCTAGCCTCCCTCGACTGCTGAGTGAGAATTCAGACTTCTTAACATCTCTGTTTTCTGACCTGATGAAGGGGGAGAATAGTAACTGCACAAATGTTTTGAGCACCTACTCAGAGCCAGGCTCTCTGCAAGATGCTTTCCTCACCAGGTCTCCTTTAAACCTGCAGTGAACCTGTGAGGCCACTGAGAGTTGCTATCATATTATTCCCATCTGAGAGGTGAGGGACTCAGGTTTAGAGTAACCTTTCTTAGGTCAGCCAGCCAAGGCTGTCTGGCCCCAGAGCTCACATTCTTAACCACTGTGCTCTACAGCCCACCTGTCAGGGCTGTGGTGAGGCGTCACTGAGCCAGGGGATATGACCAGTGGAATGTGCCATGAGCCAAAGAGTCGTGAGTGTATGCACCTTGCACCATCAGGGCACCCTGCACTCTGGGTGAGACAGTGGGACGGATTAGATGACCTCAGAGCACAAAATCCAATCATTCAACAAGGATTTTGAAGATCAGGCCAACGAGGGTGGGGCGTGTCTCCCTGCAATGAGCCTTCGCTCCTCCTCTTCCCTTGCAGGGATGCCCTCCCCAGCTGAAATGCCACCCCTCCAGGAAGACTTCTCTGACCCTCCCCCAACCCTTTGAGCTGTTTGTGCCTCTTCTGAGTTCTTGTCTCACCAGATTTGTACCTTTCTTGTAATCTGGACCACAGATGTCTGAGCGTCCTGGCACCCATCTCACTAAATGGCAACCATGTCCTTCCCATTGATCAAACCAGAAGCCTTGCAGACCCCTCACCTTTTGCAGTCTTTCCTCCTATCCCACATGCAAACCATCATTAAGCCCTGGCAGCTCAACTTCAGAATATATCCCAAATCTGCCACTCCTCACGGTCTCCTCTCCAAATACCCAACCTAAGCACCATCAGTTCAAGCCTGGGTTATTAGAGTAGCCTTCAAACTGGTCATTCTGCTTCTACTTTCACCCTATCCTATTTTCCACCCAGATTGATCTACTTAAAATATAAATCAGATCATGACACCCGCCCAAAACCTTCCTGCGGTAGACAAATAGATGATTGACAAAACAGGATAGAGTCCAGAAATAGACCCACATACACAGAGTTCATTGATTTTTGCCAAAGACCCCCAAGGCGGTTCAATCAGGAAGGAGAAGTTCTCCTAAAAAATGACCCTGAAACAAACGAATAGGCATAAGGAAAAATTAAACCTGGACCCCTGCCTCGCACACACACAAAAATTAATTTGAAATGAATCATAGATTTAAAAGTAAAAGTCAGCATCGTGAAGCCTCTAGAACAAAACATAGCCTTTGTGATATTGGTGTAACAAAGGTTTCTTAAAGTGGTCACAAAATAAAAACTAAATAAAAACTAAATGATAAATTGAAATTTGGTAAATTGGACTTAATCAAAAATTAAATCTTCTGCTCTTACAAAGATATCCTTGAGAAAAAAGAAAAGCAAACTATAGAATGAGAGAAAATACTCTCAATACATATATCTGACAAAGCATTTGTAACCAGAATATATAAAGAACTATGACAAATCAATAATGAAAGACTACCCAATTTTTTAAAAAAGAAAATATACAAATGGCTAATAAACATGTAAAAACATACACTACATTATTAGTTATTAGAGAAATGAAGATTCCAACCTCCATGAGATACCATTTCCCATCTATTAGACTGGCTAAAATTTTAAAAACTGACAATACCAGATGTTGACAAGAAGGTAGAACAATCAGAATTCTCATGCTTTGCTGACTGGAGAATAAAATGGTACTACTACTTTGAAAAACTGGCAGTTTCTTACAAAGATAAAAATATTTCTGCTCTTATGACCCAACGATTTCACTCCTAGGTATTTACCCAAGAGAAATGAAAACATATGTCCACAGCACCTTTATTCATGGCAACAGCAAAAACAACAGAACTGTAAATAATCTAAATGTCCATAATTAGAAAAATGAATAAACGTATTTGTAGTATATTCATATAACAAAATACTTTTTATCAATACAAATGAATGAACTCATGATACCTGCATTAGCATGGATGGAGCTCAAAAACATGTTGATCAGGCTGGGCATGGTGGCTTACACTTGCAATCTCAGAACTTTGGGAGGCCGAGGCAGGTGGATCACTTGAGGCCGGGAGTTTGAGACCAGCCTGGCCAACATGGTGAAACCTCGGCTCTACTGAAAATACAAAAATTAGCTGGGTATGGTAGCTCATGCCTGTAGGCCCAACTACTTGGGAGGCTGAGGCAGGAGAATCCCTTGAACCTGGGAGGTGGAGGTTGCAGTGAGCTGAGAGTGCGCCACTGCACTCCAGCCTAGGCAATAGAGTAAGACTCCATTTCAAAAAAAAAAAAATGTTGATCAAAAGAAGCCAGATGACAGAGTACTCACTGTGTGAGTCCATTTATTTGAAATTCTAGAACAAAAAATAAATATCCATTGATAGAAATGGGAACAGTGTTGGCCTATGAAGAATGGAAATTGACTGGAAGGAGGCCTCTGCTCGAGTCCTCTACTCAGGGGGTCCTTCCTTGAACACTCTATCTAAAGCAGCCTCTTCCTCCTGGTTCCTTCCACCCCTTCTCTTGCTTTGTTTTCTTACATAACTCATTTCCACCTACAAGTATATTCTATATTTGCTTATTGTCTGAATCGCCCACAAGGTAGGAATTGAGATTTGGTTTTAGATGTAATGGCAGTCAGGTGAACTGGCTTGAACAATTCATTCTTCATATATTTTTTAACTGTGATAAATTTTACATATTGGGAAATGCAGGTCCTTCAGTGCACAATTTGACAGATTTTAATAAATGTGAATGCTGGTGTAACCACCACTTCAATCAAACTCTGGGCATTCCCATCACCCACTAGAATTTAAATGGCACATGGGCAGGGTCTTCTTTATCCGCCTAGTTCACAGAGTACAGGGCTCAGAACAACCCCAACATAGTTCTTAATAAACAACTGTTTAATAGTTAATTAATTAATGCTTTTCTAGGTTGTTGAGAAGATTAAGTAAGGCAGTGCATACAAAGTGCTTATAGTGACAGGCAGAGGAAATATTCAGGAAATATAAGCTACTGTTATTATTCATCATAGTATCCCCAACAGTGACCGGGAATAGTGACCACCACAAATTAGGTGTACAATAAAGAATTAGATGGATAGAGCAAATGAAGAAATGGATGGGTAAGCAAATTGGTAGGTTTATGGGTAGGCATGTGGATGGATTGTTGGATGTTTGAATAGATGAATGAATAAAATGAATGCTTGGATGGATGGAAGGATGGATGGATGGATGGATGGATGGATGTTTTGATGGATGGATGGATATTTGGATGGATGTTTGGAGGGATGGATGAATGGGTGGATGTTTGGATGGATGGATAGATGGATGGATGGATGGATGGATGGATGGATGGATGAGTGGGTGGATGGAGGGATGGATGGATGAGTGTTTAGATGGATGGATGTTTGGATGGGTGGATGGAGGGATGGATGGATGAGTGTTTAGATGGATGAATGTTTGGATGGATGGATGAATGGATGTTTGGATAGATGTTTGGAGGGATGGATGAATAGATGGATGTTTGGATGGATGGATATTTGGATGGATGGATGGATGGATGGATGGATGGATGGATGGATGAGTGGGTGAATGGGTGAGTGATTGTCTTAGAAAGCATCCAGAATTCCTAGGGGAAACCTAGAGGATCTTTTCCTTGAGATTCCACAGTACTATCCTTGCATCAGGATGCTCAGGACAGGTAAGGAAGGCAACTTATATGTCCAGGATCTTTTTCATTCCCTGAGCAGATAGACATCACTTTACATTTCACATTGCAGTCTTATCTCCCTCCTCCATTGTCATTTTCAGAGTATTTCCTCAAGCAGGGTGGTAGCCTATTCTCCCCATTTACAAGTTAGAAAACTGAAGCCCAACAAGTTGAAATGACTCATCCAAGTCATGCAGCCAGAAAGTAGAGGGCTAGGTGTCAATCCTGGGTCTCTGGACTCCTGCTCTTTCTCTACGTCCAGGGCTTGAGAGGCAGGAAAGTCCGGAGACTAAGAGCATTCCTTTCGGGCACTCTCAGCCATTGT
This sequence comes from Pan paniscus, assembly GCF_029289425.2. Taxonomy (NCBI): domain Eukaryota; kingdom Metazoa; phylum Chordata; class Mammalia; order Primates; family Hominidae; genus Pan; species Pan paniscus. Next base: position 208,742,879 of record NC_073249.2, on the reverse strand, counting down.
GGTCTAGAAGCAGGCAAGTGGGGCCAGGTTTTGATTGTCTGGAGCTGCTAATGGGCCAGGCTCGGAGTGTCAGGAGCCTGAGGGTGGAAGGAGTGAGGAGGCTGACAGCAGCTGGCTTGGCTTCCAGAAGCAACATCTCAACACAGCAGTAAAAGAGGGAGTCAGGGACCATCTGCTGCAAACGCACTTGTCTAGTGGCAGCTGCCAGGATAGAGCTTGAAAGCAGCGAGGGAGGACCAGACCCCTCTTCTGCCCACCCTCTGTGCCCCTCAGGATCAGATGCACACAGGAGCCCAGGAGCTGGGGTGCCCTGGGTGGAAGAAGGCACCCATCTCTGCCCCACCTCCACCCTTGGGCTCTGAGACTCCCTCTGAAGCCCTATGTGCCATCACGTCTTGTTACTGGTACTTCCTATAGCATGACCTTGGACAAGCCACTGCCCCCCTGGAGGGCCAGTTCTATGACCTGCACAATGGGTTTCGTGATAACCTGCCTCGTAAGTACCAGAATGGTGTGACTGTCCTAAAATGCCTAAAATGGAGTCTAGCGCATGTTTGACACCTGAGAAAAGTTGGTTCCTTCTTCCCTTAGAACCAGCAGGCCCAGGCCCAGGCCTGAAGGAGTAAGGCAAGCCCTTTAGAAAGCAGGGCAGTGAGGAATCTAACCTAGAAGGGAAAGGTGTCTGCCCCTGCCCTCCAGGGCTCTAGCCTTCTCCAGGACCGGGATGCCCTTCAGCGCCCTCTCCTGGCTGCAGCCAGCAATGCCGCCCCAGCAGCACCTGAAGAACGTAAAGAGCCCCCAAGATTACCCAGGGGCAGACTGCCCTAGGCCTGGTTTCCCATCTGCAAAACGATGTCTACAGCACTTGAGGGTTCATTTTAAAACCCAGAAACTTACTTGGGCTCCCTGAGCCTTCATTTCCTTATGGCGACAATCTCAAAGGCTGGAAGGCTAAATGAGATTATGCATATGGCACTTCATGTAGGTCCTGGCTCTTAGGACTCGCTAAACAAATGTTAGCCATCAAACCTGCCACTGCCTGATGTTCCTAACGGCCCCGCGTGTTAGGCAAGGGGTATCATTGTTCCCATGGTGCACTTGGGAATGCGAAGGGGAGCCACTCATCCAAGGGCTCAAAGAACAGATTAGAACTCAGCTCGCAGGTATCCCAGGCCAGTAGCCCTTCCACACGACTGGCAGCTGTAGAACCAGCCCTTCCCTTCCCAGCAATTCCCTCTCCTTGGTGCAAGCCCTGCTCTTCCCACGGATGCTTCCCTAGACCCATGTGGCATTTCAGATGTCTTGCTTATGGTTTAATTAATAGTCCTTTGATTTCATTCTCAGAGAATGAAATTGGCAGTGCCTGGGAGACCACCCACATCTGCCAACTGCTCTGATTTCCGTTCTAAGAGCTTTGTGTCAGAAAGAGAGTTCCGGGGTCCAGCAAGGAAAGGTGGGGGTAATCCCAGGGCAGCCCCAGGGCCTCAGGACAAAACTTTTCCACCCTTAGAAGATGTTTACACAGAGTAGCACAAAGCATAGAGTACCAAACAAAACCCTCACCCCTTCCTCCGGCCCTGGAAACTCAATGGGATCTGTCTCCCAACCCCCTTCCCTCCCTGACCTGCCTCTGTCCCATGCCCTGGCTGTTCCCTGTGCCTGGAATATGCCTCGTGAGCTTCACAGCTCAGCTTAAATGTCACCTCATTGGAAGAGGCACCCTGACCACTATCTGAGGATTTCACCCACCAATTCTGAGCCCCCTCCCTTGGTCTAGTGATCTGCAAGGAGCGCTGTCACTCTCATCCTGTTTTACGTATGTGTTTGTTTGCTTATGAACTCTCACCCCTGCTGAAGTGGGAGCTCCATGTCAGCAGGCACTGGGTCTTGTTCACCACCATATCCTCAGCTCTGCTCCAAATGGCTGGCTCCATAATTACTGTTGAGTGAGTGAGTGAGTGAATGAATGAATCTGGGGAAAAGAGTGCTGGTGAAAAGGTCAGGAAACATGGTTAACTGGCTCTGTGAGTGACCTTGGATAAGCCTCTACATTATCCGTGGAGCTCTGTTTCTCAGCTGAAATGAAGGGAACAGACCCAATGATCCCGAGTGGTTCCTCCATCCCTGATATTCTCAGGCGTCGTTCAGAGGATAGCCATGCCTTTGGGCATCTTGGCTTTCAAGCTCAGAGATATAAAGGGACTGAATAAGAGGTGATACAAGAAAGTGAGGAAGAGAGGCAGGGAGGCTGTGCACAAGGAAGGAGGTGGTCTTTCTTCCCACACCATGTCCACCCCTACCCAGAGGTTCTAGAAAAATCCCACTGGGAAGATTAACCTGTTAGAAAGAGCACTGACTCAGGAGTAGGAGACCCGCACCTTGATCTTGGCTCTTCTCAAGGTGTGACCTTTGGCAAATCACTTCATGACCCTCTGAGGCCCAGTTAACTCAACTGGACAGTGGGGCTGATGACACCAGAAACGCACCTCCCAAGGGGGTAGCGTGGGTGGGAGTTGGGGGTACCTCAAGTCTGGCTGCTGGTGCAGGCTGCTCCCCCTCAGCAGCCTAGTAGCACTGGCTCGTACTTGTCTGTTGTTTGTCTTTCTTCCCCACTGATGTGTGAACCCCCCAAGGGCAGGAATTGTGTCCTGTATACACCCTTGACTCCCCAGGTCCTAGAGAGCATCTGATTCATTGCATGGGCTTAGGGAATATGTCTGAATGAATGCAGCTGTGAATGAGTGAATGAACGAATGAGCACACTGAGCTTCTCACAGAAGCAGCTGATCCCAAGGATGTTGATTGCTAGACTAGAACTTTCTCTTCCATGTACCCTGTCCCTCCTTTCCTTACTCTCTCTGACCTGGCCTTTCTTTCCCTACAGTTGCCCCCAAAGGACCCAAAATTGTGATGACGCCCAGCAGAGCCCGGGTAGGGGACACAGTGAGGATTCTGGTCCATGGGTTTCAGGTCAGCCTCTCTCTGAGCATCTGGGAGGGTGGTGGGAGGTGGTAGAAGCACCGACCCAGCACCAGCATTCCTGGCAGTCCTCTCTAACACTCTTCCTTCGATCCCCAGCCACATCCAGTGGGTTTCAGTTTCCCAATGTGTAATTGGGAGAATCGGCTCCCATGAGGAATGGCAAAGAGGTGCATGCATGTTTCACACCTTCTAGAACTCAGAGTAAACCTAGCTCTTCAATGAGACATTCTCTTAAGTCCCGGACTCCTCCTCCTCCTGGAGTTCAGGGCAGCCACTCCTAACCCGTCGGATGAGAATGCTGTGCCAGCCCTGGCCAGGCAGCCCCTGACCCCTTGCTGCTCTGGCAGAATGGGCCCTCCTGCGACCCACCTCTCCCCTGATCTGGCCAACAGAACGAAGTCTTCCCGGAGCCCATGTTCACGTGGACGCGGGTTGGGAGCCGCCTCCTGGACGGCAGCGCTGAGTTTGACGGGAAGGAGCTGGTGCTGGAGCGGGTTCCCACCGAGCTCAATGGCTCCATGTATCGCTGCACCGCCCAGAACCCACTGGGCTCCACCGACACACACACCCGGCTCATCGTGTTTGGTATGGCGCGCTCAACTGGGGACTGGGAGAACAACCACAGGGGCGGGTCCTGGCTGGGAGGTTTCCCCAGGAGGAAGAAGCAGTAGGGGCCCAAAATTTTGGGCCTAAATCCCCCAAATTTGCCCTGAGAGGGTGCCCCACTGGGAGGCAGGGTCGCTCGGTGGTTACAACTATAAATCAGCTTCGGACTCAGAAAGAACCTTCGGCAAACTGCTTAACCTCTCTCACTTTCTCCATCTGCAAAATGGGGCTGATACTATCCAGCTCCCCTGAAGGTTGTGTGGCTGCGCTGAGACAGTGCGTGTGATACCTCACAGCAGGTGCTGGGTAAAGGGCCATTCCTTCCCTGAGCTCTGAATGCCATCCACCCTTTGGTTCTCTTTCTGTTTCTTTCCAACAGAAAACCCAAATATCCCAAGAGGAACGGAGGACTCTAATGGTAAGTCTCTACCCTCAGGATATTTTGCTTAAAAGGGAATGGCTTTTGAGGTGCCAGAAAGCTCTGGTCCCCCAAACTTCCCATATGCACACCCTTGCCACTCCCTGACACCTCAGGCAGGTCATTGCCCTCTAGTAGGGCAGAGTCAGGGTCCAAAGTGGGCAGAGGTGGGTACTGAGGCAATAAAAAGGGACTCAGCCTGCCAAAGCAGCCAGCTGAGATTTCCAGGGCCAACTCTGCCCCATCTCACCATCCATGGCATCTCTGGCCCTCTTAGCTCAGAGCTCGATCTCACTGTCCATGGCATCTCTAGCTTTCTTAGCTCAGAGCTTGGCTGCCCTGACCTCAAAAGGGTGTGTCCAGCCTCGACCATGGGGCTGCGTTCTGAGACTCCAGACCACTCCGTAGGGTGGTTGGGAGCATCAACGGATGTCTCAGTGCAGGCCCTTTATACTGTCCTCCCTGGGCATCCCCCAACCTGCTCTAGCCTGAGCACCACCCCAAGGGGCCCAGACGCTGCTCCCAGGCCTGCCACACCCCCTCCCTACATGGAGCCAATCTCACAGTTCACAATGGAGGCTCCCACTCTTGGTCCTCACTGCACCATCCTCATGGCCTCTAGGAAATCTGACCGCAGCCCAGCAAACCTAGTGGTAGGGGAGGAGATCATGGACAGTTAGGTGGCCAGGTGGCAGAGCTGGGCTTCGAACCCAGTTTGTCCTGATGCTGAAATCCAGCGTCTTTGCTGGGGACCTGGAGGCTCTGCTGTTCTGGAAGGGGGTTGGGTCTGCAGGCTCTGACCCTTTCCCTGCCTCCTGGCACAGGTACGGGGTTGGGTCTGCAGGCTCTGACCCTTTCCCTGATTCCTGGCACAGGTTCCATTGGCCCCACTGGCGCCCGGCTCACTTTGGTGCTCGCCCTGACAGTGATTCTGGAGCTGACGTGAAGGCACCCGCCCCGGCCACTCCATCAGGCACTGACATCTCCGCGACCGGTTTTCATTTCTTTTCTAAACTATTTCCAGTCTTGTTCTTAGTCTCTTTCCATCTGTGTCTTGGCTTCTTCAGTGGGTTTAATTAAAACAAACAGAACAATTTTCCCCACCTCGGTTTGTGGCTCTGCATTCTTTATCTGTTCAGTAGCAGCAACTGGGCCCCTCCTCCTGGCATTCAGCATTGGGACAGGCACTGAGAGGGGAATGGCAAGGGAAATGGAAGGCATGCTCTTCCCAAATGAACAGTGGACATGGAGCTCACTATCTCACTCAAGTCCTAGCATCCAGGCGTGGAATGTGGCCAGAGATGAGAAATCCAAATTCCTCAGGGCTAAGTATAATAGTCAGCTATTGATACAATAATGCTGCATAACAAACCAACCCAAACCTCAGTGGCATGCAACAACAAGCACTTGTAACTATGTTCATGTTCAGCTAAAGTGGTTCAGCTGATCTAATCTGGGCTCAGCTGGGCAGTTCTGCTTCAGGCAGCAGGTCAGTTGGGCTGGACTCCAAGCTATGGGTTGGGTTCAGGCCTCCTCCATGGGTTGGTTTGCTCCATGGGTGTTTGTCTGGGGCCCACACTAAAGAAGTGACTACCTGACATTTGATCCTCTTATGGTAGACCACCAAAGCTCAAGAAGAAACTCAAACCATTCAAGTATGTTTAAGGCCTCTGCCTGTGTCATGTCCATGAACACTCCTTTAGCCAAAGCAAGTCACATGGCCAAGGCTGACATCAGTCAAGGTCACATGTATGTCAGTGGTACAGGTTTCTCAGAACTTTCTACTCAACCATTACAAATTCATCACGCCATTCAGCTATTAACTCAGAGAGAAGGGCCGAGAGTCTTTGGAGAGGGGTGGGTTTGGCCTCTCTGAGCCATGGTCAAGACTTGGGATTCACCAAGAAGAGCCCATGGAAGATTGTAAGCAGTCTGGATAGGGTAGGTCCTACTGCAGTAACATATTGAGCCCAGAGTCTTACTGCCTTAACACAGTTGATGTGGTTTGGACCTGTGTCCCCACGATATCTCATAGTGAAATGTAATCCCCAGTGTTGGAAGTGTGGCCTGGTGGGCGGTGTTAGGATCATGCGGGCAGATCCCTCATGAATGGCTTAGTGCCATCTCTTTGGTGATGAGTGAGTGAGTTCTCATGAGATCTGGTTGTTTAAAAGTGTGTAGCACCTCCCCACTCCCAACTGACTCTCTCTCTTGCTCCTGCTTTTGCCATGTGATGTGACTGCTCCTGCTTTCCTTCTTGCCACAAGTAAAAGCTCCCTGAGTCCTCCCCAGAAGCTGAGCAGATGCTGGCAGCATGCTTCCTATACAGACTGCAGAACCATGAGATAATTAAACCTCTTTTCTTTATAAATTACCCAGTCTCAGGAATTTCTTTATAGCAATGCAAGAACAGCCTAAGCCAAAAATAAAGATTTATTTTGGGCTCATGAGAAGCCCAAGTAGGTTAAGCAGGCCTGTTCCATCTTGTAGCTACATCACCTGGAATACGTGGCTTCCAAAATCCCCAGGGGAGGAGAAGAGAAGGCTGGAGTATCACTGTGGTAGGCAGAATAATGCCCTCTCACCAAAGATGTCCATATCCTAATCCCTAGAACATGTAAATACGTTACCTTCCATGGCAAAAGGGATTTTGCTGATGTGATCAAGTTAAGCATCTTCAGATGCAAACATCAGCCTGGATTATCCAGGTGGGTTCAATGTAATCACAATGTCCTTATAAGAGGGAGGCAAGAAGGTGAAAGGCAGTAGAAGGAGATGTGATGGCAGAAGCAAGAGATAGGAGTCACGCAAGGAAGGGGCCACAAGCCAAGGAATTCAGGCAGGCTCTAGAAGCCAAATGGGGCAAGAAAACAGATTCTCCCCCTGGAGTTTCCAGAAGGAACTGGCCCTGCCAACATGTTTAGCCCCATGAGACTCATTTCAGACTTCTGACTCCAAAACTAAGAGAATAAATTTGCCATATTCTTTTAAACTTAGGTTTGTGGCAATTTGTTACAGCAGCAGTTAGGAAACTAATACGATCACACAGGATGTGATTAAGGCCCAGGCCTAATAGAACATAAATCACCCCTGTCCATAACCCATTGTCCAGGAGTAGTCACATGGCCCAATCTGACTGCAAAGGAGGCTGGGAAATGCAGTTTTCCTGTGTACCCTGGAGAAGGAAATAGAATGATGACCCCAGAGCATTGCATCTGCCACAGAGAAGGTGGGACCCATTTAATGATTCATTTCCATGAAATGAAATGAATGGAAATTATTCATTCATTTATTTCATCCCATGGAAATTAATGAATTCTGCCCAGGCCAGAGTGGCCAGAGGAGGGAGGACTGGGAGGAGGCTCCATCACCAGAAATGGCTCTCATCACTTCTGCTGCATGAATGCCCTGTGCTTCTCCTCCCTTTCCAACCAGCAGAGACATCACTGAGTCATCTGTGCCTCTCTCTCAGACAGTGCAAATGTCTTAAAGAATCAGGGACATCCCTACAAAAACTCCAGGTGCCAGACACACCAAGCTGAGAATTAAGCATTGGCTCTATCTCCTTGTGGTCATCATAGCCCATTTGGCCCTGGTCAAGTCGGGTCGTGAATGACCATTTCAATCAATTTCCACATTGACTTTCAAATTTCTGACTCCCTAACTTTTCCTTGGAATTCCAGACTCAGATGTCCAACTTCATAATATGGTTCCCCTACCTCACTGGACATCAAATATGCATTTCCAAATTCATGTGGCCAAAACCCAATTTTTGGCTTTCCCTCCCAAAACATGCTCCTTCCCTAGCATTCCCCTTCTCTAGAAATAGTACCATCAACCCAGTTGCTTTGGTCAAACATTTCACTGTTATCTTTCATTCATCTCTTTCTTTCATTCTTCCACATCCAACCCAATAGCTTGTTGGCTTTCCTCTCAAAACTCATCCAGAATTTACCCACTTTTCTTTTTCCCCACTGCCAACCTAGACAAAGCTTCCTCTTGCCTGGAAAACCACCTCAGCCTCCAATCTGGTCTTCAGATTTCCTCCCCAGTCCCCAGTCCAGTCCCCCACATAGCAGCCAGTGGAATCATTTTAAATCTGTCATGCCACAGCGACCTCCTTCTCAGAACCCTGGCTTCCCATCACACAGAAAACAAATCTGAGCCCTTTACAGGTCGACTGGATGTGCTCTGCTCTGCCTGACCCTCTAACGTGTCTCATCCCCACTCCCTCTCTCCTGTTGCTTCATTCACACTCATCTTTCCATTCACTGAATTCTTCAAGTCTGCTCCTGCTTGAGGACTTTGTTCTACTTGTTCCTTCCACCTGGAATTCTCTTCTCCTTTGCAGGGCTGGCTCCTCCATGCAATTGGATGGCAGCTTAACTCCCACTGCCTCAGAGAGACCTACCCGACCACCACACCCCTCTCCATGGTGCCACCCTCGATTTAATTCTCTGCAAGGCGTGCATTATTACCCTATGGTTTTTCTACTTACTTGTTTATTTATTGGCAGTCTTTCCCTACCTTGAGCCAGAACGTCAGCCCCATGAGCACAGGGACCAGGTCTGTATTGTGCACTGCTGTATCCTCACACTTAGACCAGAGCCTGGCACATGGCTCAATAACTAATTATTGAGTGAGTGAATGAATGATGAATGAATGAATCAGTACCTCCCAAGGACCTACTATGAGCCAAGCACTGTGCTGGTCACCAGGCTGCAGAGATGAGCAAGAAAACTTCAAGGAGCTCACAGTCCTGGGTTGGGAAAGCATCTATCCAGCTAAACAATGGAAGTCAAACTGTGATGTGCACTTGGCACCAGGACCTGCTCAGGACGCTGAAGCATCAATGTGAGAGGGATGAGTCAGAGGAGGCCAGTGAGAACAGTAATAAATATTTGTATGCCTGTATTTTGCAAGCTGATAGCAAGACAGAAGTAGATGATTTTCAGTTGCTGAAGGCTCTCAGATAATCATCAGTGTATAAACACCCAGGCCTGATCAGCAGGCAACAACCACAGAGTACCCTCTGCCTCCTCCATCTACTTCCTTCTTCCCCAAAGCCCTGCTCTGTCTCATGGGAACCACCTGGCCCCTCACTCTCTGCTAGCAATTCTACATAAGCCTCTGCTGCACAATACCTTTGCCTGTTTTCTGGAGGAAATTTAAAAAAAAAGAAAGATGTGTTCCCACTCTTTTTCTTAACAGAGGGAAGCCCATGTAGGCATGAAATTGGAATTGCCTTGCTCCATTCACAGCATGGTCATTCGGCTCCACTGACCCCTGAGGGGCATTAATATCTCAGCAGCAAGTGGATGAACTGCGCAAAGTGGCAGGGGACACGCCCGAAGAGAGCCAGCTGGGAGGCCTAAGGCTAAAGGGTTGGGGCGGCTGCCTGCTTTGGGCTTTGAATTTGAGGACTTTGAGCCCTGAGCAGGCTGAGATGGTGGCTTATTCAACTTGAAATTGAGAAGTGGGAGGACAGCGATGGGCAAAACGGAGTCCAGCCTGAAAGGGGAGACGGATGCTCATTTATTCATCCACACGCTCATTCACTCATTGGACAAACCCTGAGCATCACCCGGGCCAGGCCCTATGCCAGGCAGGAGAAGCACAAAGACAAGCAAGCCAGGCCTTGCCCTTAAAGAACTCCCATCCATCAGGAATGACAGACCTGGGGGAGAGAGCACTGCAATTCCATGTGATAAATATCAGAATAAAAGTATGAAGAGGATGCAATAGGGGCACAGAAAGGGTGAAAGGCTGTTCTGCCCAAGGACATCAGGGCAGGCTTCTAGGAAATGGTGACATTGCAGCTAGGCCTTGAAGGATAAGAGAGAGCATCAAAGTCAACTCTGCCACCGACGCAATTTGGCCCCAGGTTAGTTCAGGTGCCTCAGCTATCTCTCAGACACCAGCCCAAATGCTGCAGGTCACTAGGAGGGACAAGGCCCCAAGTTCTGGTTAGGTTTGCATTGTCACCTGAGAAGACCTCATCTTTAAAAAAATAGACTGGCCAAACACATGGCCGCTGGGCCTGGCCAGACCACCAAGTTCCCCATTCCTTGGAAACTCCACCTCAGCCCATGGCTCTTCCCAGTCATGAGTCCTGGTCACCACCCACCATCTGCAGATTCCCCCAGGGGTACTCTGGCTGTGCAGAGGCCCCCTGGGCTGGTCAGCTGCCTCTTGGGATGGCCCAAGGTGCCCACTGATCCCTGCTGGCTGTAGGTGTGCCCGGCTGGCCGGGTAGATGCAGAGACACCTGCTGGGTCTCAAGGGGGCCACTGTCACCAACACCCACCACATCAGCCCAGGACTCAGCCCCCGCCTCCTGGGCAATCAGCCCTCAGAGTTGGGCTCGTCAGCAAGAAGTGCCCACAGCTGGTAGTTAGCATTCTTGTGTGTGGTGGCTCTAAGATGGGCCCATCTTTTCTCTGGCCTGGGCTCTTCAAGTGTGAACACCTGGGGTCCTCCCCATCACTCTGGACACAGGAAGTCAGGGAAGCCATGCCCCTCATCCTATTGCTGCCCCTTCCAGGAGGAAGGCTGCCCCTTCCAGGGAGGAGGGCTGGCACTGGCTCTATGGTGGTCCATTTGGCCAGGAGCCTGTGAGAGAATCAGAGTCTGTGGTCGCCGTCTTCTCCACAGCACTGGGGCACTGTGCTTCTGGGGCCCAACAGCCCCTACCCCAATGGAAGTCACATGCTCCTCTGGCCCTCTCGCCTCCGCAGACTGGAGACCTTTATCCCTCTTGCTTATACCCTGGCCAGGGCTCTTGGCCAAGCAGGAGAGGATCTGGAGGCCCCGTCCCTGACAGGTGACTGTGACCCAGCAGCGAGCTTCATCTTGGGCCATGGTTACCTTGTCTGCAGGGAGACGCAGGGCAGTGAACTGTGGCTCCCATCCAAGAGGCACTGGCTGCCCTCACAAGACAGTGATGCAGGGTTTTCAGATTTACTGTCCTGACTTCAGAAAAGCTGTAGGTTTTATTAAAGGCACAAGTGTACACAGAGCTGAGAAAACAAAAACAAGACCCCCTGGGCTCTACTCTTGCCCACGGGAGCCAGCAGCCCCAGAAAGACCCCCAAACGTGGACTTGCACATTTCTGGGGCAGAGGCAGGGATGAGGGTGGGCCAGGGTCAGGAGCTGACTCCCTTCAGAAGCACTGCAGTGCCTATGAAAATGAAAGCAAGAGGCAGGGAGAAGGAAAATCAGAGGGAGAGGAGGGGAAGGAGGAGCCTGGAAAGAGAGGGAAAGGGAGTGGGAGGGGAGCTGAGAAAGGGGAGGTGGGGAGAGGCCAGGGAGCAGAGGGAGAGAGGAGAAGAGGAGGCAGCCAGCAGCGGGAGGCTCAGAGATCCAGGGAGATGGAAGGCTCCTCCAAGGATGAGGAGATGGGATGGAAGGGGCAGAGAAGGGGACTCACTTGGGGGAGGGGTTCTGAAAGAGAGCAAAAAGAGGCAAAAATCAGCAATGAATGAGGCAAAGAGAAAATTGGAGAAGTAGGAAGTGAACAAAAACGAGGCAGAGATAGATAGAGACAGAGGGGGACAGAGTACAGAGGACATAAAGAGATAGAGGGGGACAGAGGACAGAGGATAGAGGACATAAAGAGATAGGGACAGAGACAGAGACACACACAGAGAGACACACAGAGACAAAGAGGGACAGAGAGAGACACAGAGACATAGACACAAAAAGACAGAGGGGGACAGAGTACAGAGGACATAAAGAGATAGGGACAGAGACAGAGACACACACAGAGAGGTACACAGAGACAGGACCCAGAGACAGAGTGACAGAGAGAGACAGAGGACATACAGAGAGAGAGAGACAGAGACACAGAGACAGAGAGGGACAGAATACAGAGGACATACAGAGACAGAGGGACAGAGAAAGAGAAACATAAAAAGAGAGACATAGAGACAGAGACAGAGACAGAGACAGAGAAAGACAGAGTGCAGAGAGAAACAGAGAAGACGGGAGGAGAGGACAGAGAGAGAGAGGGTTGGGAGAGCAAGCCTGGAAGCAGAGATAAAGGCAGTGAGACACAGAGAGACAGTAAGGAGAAAGAGACTGGCCCTGGAGCCCAGCCGGGGAGGTGGAGCTGCAGACCAGGCCAGAGCGGGGAAGTTTTCCAAAAAGCATTTAAGCTGCTGCGTCAGTGATGACACCCTTGGCCTCCTCCGGGGAATGACAGTCCTGAGTGGTGGGTGGAAGGAAATAGACGTGCAAAATGCATGCATTTTTTCAAATGGGGCGGCAGGCTTAAATGTCAGCAGGCACAGTGGAGCCCTGGCCGCCAGCTGCACCTGACCTTGGGGCTGAGTTTCCATAGCCGCTTCCCCTGCGTCACCCCTGCTCTTCCCCCTCTTCCCTCCCATCCTATCCCAGCAGCTGCCAGCTCATGAGGGGCCCTTGTAGTCTCCAACCCTGGCCCCCATACTCTCCTGCCTCTTACTCCACTGGGCCTGGAGTTCCCAGAGCCACAGACAAAAGGTCCTCGGAGGAATCTTTCTCTAAACTGCTTCTCCCCTCCAACTTCCCAAATTTGACCTCCTCCAGGGACCATCCTTTTCTGACCACAGGAAAAGCCCTTCCTTAAATCCTTTAAAGCCTAGGCTTAGGGGATTGGGCTCCTGCTTTAAGAGGAGCATGGCAGAGCGATCAAGCACAGGGACCCAGCCTGCGTCTGAAGTCACTGTCAGCTCTGTCACTCACTATTTCCACGGCTTCGGCACTTTACTAACTTCTCTGTGCCTCTACTTCCTCTTCTGAAAATGGGGACGCCGAGGTCCATGGCGTTCACCTCGGAGACTTAAATAAATGAAGATGTGGAACATCCTTAGAACAGTGCCTGGCACATGGTAAGTGTTCAGTAAGTATTAGCTATTGTCATCAATATCATGCAATAGGGAGCAGTGGGTGAAAGCCTCAGAGTCACAGAAGATGCTTGGAAGTAAAGTGGAACAAGAGAGTTCCAGACCCTGCCTACTCAGTGCGCAGTCCCAGGACTGGCGGCAGCTGCATCTCCTGGGAGCTTGATAGAAATGCAGGATCTTAGGCCCCACCCTGGACCTGCAGAAACAGAATCTACCTTTTCACAAGGTCCCAGCCCATTTGTGTGCCCAGTCAAGTTGGAGAAGTCTGCTCCTGGCCTAGGTGAGCCCAGTTAGAAGCTTACTTAGGTAGTTAGAGTGAGACGCTATCAAGGTCAGTCATGGCTGGACAGGGAGGGCCCTAGGGTGCACCAGCCCTGACCTGTCTGCCGCACGCTGTGCTGGGTGCTTTATCCTGCAGAATGACCCTGCTTCCCACTCTTCAAAGGAGGGGGTAAAGCTCAGAGAGGCTAAGTGACTCTCCCAGGCACAGATGCCCCGTGTGTGTCAGGACTGATTCCAGCAAGCAGGGCTGCCAGACAATGGGGCTGGAGGAAGGCAGCTTCAGAGGGAGGCTCCCAGCCCTCTGGGAATGGAAGTTGTGTAGTCATGGGGGTGATAAGAAACCAGAGGCCTTGGGCTTGCACAGTCGGACAGATGGGATAAAGAACCAGAAACGGGGCCAGGCCAGTGGCTCACGCCTGTAATCACAACACTTTGGGAGGCTGAGGTGGGTAGATCACTTGAGGTCAGGAGTTCAAGACCAGCCTGGCCAACATGGTAAAACCCTGTCTCTACTAAAAACATAAAAGTTAGCAGGCATGGTGGTGGGCTCCTGTAGTCCCAGCTACTCGGGAGGCTGAGACAGAAGAATCGCTTGAACCAGAGAGGAGGAGTTTGCAGTGAGCCGAGATTGTGCCACTGCACTCCAGCCTGGGTGACAGAGCCAGACTCTGTCTCAAAAAAGAAAGAAAGAAAGAAAGAAAAGAACCAGGAATGGGAACACAGGGGGATGGTGGTGATTAGTTGGATTCTGGACAAGGCATGCTCGAGGGGAAGAAGGGACATTCCATGCCACTGTCCAGCAGGCCAGGAGCTCAAGAGGCATGACAATTTGGGATGATCTGCCTTGAGAACAACAATAATTCATATTCATTAAGGACGAACCACTGGCCAGGCACTTCGCCTAACTGCCTGTAAGAACAGATGCTCCATATCCTGCAGATGAGCAAGTGGAGGCTCCCAGAGGGGAGTCATTTGCTTAAGCCCACACAGCTTACAGCACAGTGCTGTGATCAGAGCCTCCCATACGCCCGGACGAAGAACTCACACTGTTTTCCACTGCACCAAACACACATAATCTGGTGCTTGAAGTGGCTGAGGGTCTTAGTTAGGGTTCCTCCTAAGGTAGACCCTGAGATAGGGATTTGGGTGCAAATGGTTCATTTGGGAGGAGATCCAGGAAGAACAGTGACACAGGCAAATGGGGTAGGGAAAGGAAGAAAGCTCATACAGGGTGTGCCTGACCTGGGCAATTGGGGCTTTATCCCAAGGAACCCTGAGATTTTGCATTGCATGCATCTCAGTCTGTCCCCACTAAGGAGCAAGGAAGCTGGAAGCACTGTCACCAATTGCTGGAGCATTAAATCCACTACCTGCAGCCAACCAACCAGAGAAAGTCCCTGGTAGAGAGCCATAGCATGGTAAACTGCAGGAGACCCTTGGTGGGCTTTGAGGATGGAGGTGGGGCAGGGATAGTATCTGCTAGACTGAGCCTTTTAGCCTCCCAGGGCACCCATTGCCCCCTTTGAAATCCCGAGGTAAGAGAGAGAAAAATCTTGAGGTAGAGGGATGCGGCTGCCCAAAGACTGGCACCATGGTCTGAAATTCATGTTGAAATTCTAATCCTTGAGGTGATGGGATTAGGAGGTGGGACCCTTGGGAGGTGATTAGATCATGGAGGCAGAGCTATCATGAATGGGATTAGTGCCCTTATAAAAGAGGTCCCAGAGAGGTCCTTTTCCCCTTCTACCACGTGAGGTTACATTGAAAAGACATCTAGGAAGTGGACCCTCACCAGACACTCAATCTGCTATTGCCTTGATTTTGGACTTTCCAGCCTCCAAAACCGTGAGAAATAGATTTCTGCTGTCACTCAGTTTGTGGTATTTTGTTATAGCAGCCTGAACAGAACTGCTGTGCAGGAAGAGAAGTGAAGATGGAGACCATCCAGCGAGCACAATGCTCAAAGGCCCAATGGATCCACTCCTGACCCTGGAGGTGACCCCAAGCCAAGCCCTGGGGATGCTCTTAGAGCTTCCTCTCCCAGCACAGGCAGCTGACTTCACCCATCCGGGAATGGTCTTCATTTTGATGAAGAGGCAGTCAGGGCTGAAAGGTGGTGTGTGGGCAGGAGGCGTCTGCTGGAGCCCGGTGGCAGTGCAGCTGCAGAGCCGCAGAGGACGGCTCTCAAATCTATCCAGCGACAGTGAGACCCAGGGCTTTGAAAGACTTTGAGGGTCAAACTGCAACTTTGCCACTTTCCCAATGTGGGATCTTGGGCAGCTTGCTTAACTTTTGGAACTCAGTTTTCCCACTACAAAATGGGGATATTTACACACATATAAGAATTTACATAAGTAACAATGTTTATAAATTTAGGAATTCATCATTTACCAGATATTCTGTATGTGCCAGGCACTGTGCTAAGCACCTTGCATGAATCATTTTGTTTGATCTTTATAATAACCTTTCAACAGAGGAAGCATTATCTCTATTTTACAAATACAGAAACAGAGGCTCAGAGAGGTTTTGTAACTTGGCCCCGATCACACAGCAAGTAAGTCCTGGAGCTGGGATCTGCACCTAGGCTTAATGCACCAGGTAATTTTGCCTCCAGAGGTGAGAAGCCCAGCACAGGGTCAGGCGTAGGCCAGGCACTCAGTAAATGTTGGTTCCCTTTCCTCCTTTCTCCCTGGAAGCTCCCCGAAGGCAGATGGTTCTTTTAAATATTCTGATGATCTTGAGCTAGTCAGTTCAAGAGGCAGCACCATGAAGTGTTTAAAGAGCTCTAGAGCCAAACTACCCTGGATTCAAATCCTTGGTTAGCGATTGACTAGCTGTATGACTTCAGGCCACTTACATAACCTCTCTGTGCTCGCGTGACCCATCTGTCTAAATAATGAGGATCACAATCATGCCCATCATGCCCATTAAGGCTGTTATGAGAGCTGATGAGAGAGTGCATATAAAATACTTAGAAACGTGTCTGCATATACTATGTGCTCAACAAATGTTCCCTGTCATTATTACGCACTTGGCACCAGGTGTTAACAGTAATCTCCATCTTTAATACTAGATAAAAGGGATCTCCTGGGGCTGGCTGCTCTTCCCCCAAAGTCATTCGGTGCCCCCAAATCATCCCATTATAAAGGGAAGGGAATGGAGGAAGAGGAAAAGAACAAAGGAGAGAGAAACTCACATGTACTAACTCAGATTCTTCGCAAGGTTATTTCCCTGGGTCCACCCAACAACCATATAAGAAGCTATTATTGTACTCAATAAATGAAACAAGAAGTGACCCCAAGGGGAATAAAGGACATGCCTAGAATTACACAGCTGGTAAGTGGGGAGCACAGGTGAGAATCCCATCCTTTTTAAGCACGTCTCCCACTTTCTTGCCTTCAACTAATGATGCTCTCTGCACACGGCCACCTCACCACTGACCCTCTTGGAAGTCAAGCCTTAAGCTCCTGCCAGCAGGGAAGGAGGGCAGGCAGAGAGCCACACTCTCCTATGGCCAATGGCAGCTTTAGGAGGACAGAGAGCAACTCGACAGAAAAAGGAGAGAAACTTCTCCGTGGATGCCCAGGGCAGGCCCGCTTGGTATATTCCCAGACCATCTGTCTACTATGCAGGGTCCACACCTTCACCCCAATACCAGAGAGGAGGCCTCTTCTTTCCACCTAAAGTAGAAAGGCCTGGTGAGTCTCAACTCATGTTACAGCTGGGAAAACAGAGGCCCTGAGCATCTTGCCTGGGGTTGTACCTGGGTTATACCCAGGGTTACCCAGGGTTGCCCAGGCTTAGTGGCAAAGTAAGGGCAGGATGCCAGGCTGGCTGACCCCCACTCCTTTTTCTGGAATTACACTCTGCTGTCTGCCCAGTAAAGAAAATAGTAATGTAGCCAGTGGGTCCCTCTTTACGTCTTTTGGAGGGTGGAAGGGAAGAATTCCAGAGAAACCCAGGCAGGGAGGGAGGGGCTACTGTAACCACAGCAGGCCTCCCCCAGGGAGAGGGACCGTGTCCCAAGTAGGGGTTGAGTTCTGAGCCTGGTGGCCCCTCCTGCTGCCACCTCCTGGAGAGGGGAATCTTCTACCAGAGAATGTAGCCCACCCTCCAAGACACAGCCCTGACTGCCACATGCACCACCATGACCAGGCTCCGGCGTTCTGAACCCTGTTCTGGTTTCTAACAACTTTAAGGGCTTTAGTCTGGGGCTCTGGTTTAGCCTCTGAAGAGCCCAGGTTTTAAATAATAACTTTACCTTGCTGTGAACCTGCTTCCCCCTTGTTCTTTTCCCCTAAAATATATATGTGTGTGATTGTGTGTGTGTGTGTGTGTGTGTGTGTGGGCACCCGCGTGTTGAGGTTGTTCCTGGGGGACTATTAACTAAGAATAATTTATCCAAGAAATTTGTTATGTTAGAATTACCAATTAGATATGATTATAACTTACCCTGGCTAACACTGCACTACTGTTGGAAATCTGAATCCCATTAAAATCTAATTAGCATATATTAAGTCGAAGGCGGTTTTACTGCAGTGGGCCAGCAGGTTTGAGCTGCGACAGGCCGGGCATGTGGACTCACTGCCCACTTCAGCATGC
This sequence comes from Pan paniscus, assembly GCF_029289425.2. Taxonomy (NCBI): domain Eukaryota; kingdom Metazoa; phylum Chordata; class Mammalia; order Primates; family Hominidae; genus Pan; species Pan paniscus. Next base: position 208,725,103 of record NC_073249.2, on the reverse strand, counting down.
TGGCCAATGGCCCACAGTGCCCAGGTGGGTGCCAGGCAGCCTATGGGCAGCTTTTCTCCTCCTAAGCTGAGACCACACGGCCCATGCTCACAGAAAGGGGCAGCTCCAGACGTGGACATGATGTTCGAGGTTCCGCCTTTAGATGAGTGGCCAGCATCCACGGAAAGCCTTCTTTGCCATGTGGCTAAGCCAACCAAGGCGCTCTGGGGTCAGTGCTCTGGGCTAAGAGGATGGCAGCCCCTGGGAGCCAGTCAGCTTGGTGGCTGAATGCTAGCATCACGGAATATACCCTTCCCTGGGCTTACGGGTATGGGGGTGCTTCTGCAAGGGTGTAACTGCTATATCTTCATCTCTGGAAAAGCGCCTGGTATAATAATAGCAAACAGTTGCTTAGCACGTACAATGGGCTAAGGGTTTTATTTTCATATTCTCAACCTCACAAAAATTCCAAGGAAAAAGTACTAGGATTAGGCCCATTTTATGCACGTTGAACCTGAGGCTTAAAGAGGTTAAGGAACTTGCTCCCGGTCATGAAGTGGCAGAATCAGCATTGGAACTTAGGTGGCTTTTTCATTTTTTTAAGCTCTGTCTTCTGATAACTTGCCGGTGTGAATGAGGTCTGTGGTCCAGGTCCGGAGGCCAGGTCTTGCCAATGTTCTTCTCTGCCAGCAGGGGGCGCAGTGAGAGAGTTAGGGAGACCACCGCGAGGCTGTTGGTGGATGGCAGCTATAGCAGGGTCACCAGTGGACACTCAAGGTATAGGCTGGGGTCCTGAGGTGATGCTCCAGGGAGATTGTGGAATGCAATCATGCCAACCAGTGGTTTTTGTTTTTTCAGGGAAAATAAATCCTTTTGTGAAAAAGCTTACTGGGTGAATAGATGAGTTTACCTTCCAGGAAATATTCACTTCCTCCCTGCCATCCTGTAAGCCAAGTGTAATTGTCTCCACGATTGTGTATACCTCCTTTCCTCACTCCAGTTATGCCAGACATGGCCATGTGACTTGCTGTAGCCAATGCAATGTGCCTGGGCCCAGTGGGAGCTGGGGCTTCCTCACCTGTGCATCTGTTGTCAATGGGAACACGCCTTGGGGAGCCAAGCCCAAAGAGGAAGAGAGACACTGGCAGCCGTCCAAGGCCCAAGCTTCAGCGTGGAGCCAAGTCCATCCGGGGTCAGCTGAAGCTGAGGGGACCATGTGTGAGAAATAAACGCTTGTTGTTGAAAGCCACTGAGTTTCAGGTGGTTTGTTACACAGCAGTAGCTGACTCGTATACCAGGGGCACCTCTATGTCAAAAAGATAAAAAAGCAAGCTATACTGATCACGTGCAGAGGAGGGGACAAAATCCCTCTCCCTGATCACACATGCCACCTTCCTGTCTATCATAGCCAGCCTTATTTCTAATTAACATCCCAGCAAATGACCTGTTTCAGCCACATTTCCTCTCTCCCCAGCCCCATGCTGTCTATCTCTTCTAGGCTTCCTCCCACCTCCATTTGGGTTCCCCTTACCACCCCCTCCATACCTCACAAAACATGCACACAAGCTCAGCAGAGACCTGGAACCCACCGTGCTCCCACGTCACCTCCTCCTTGAAGCCTCTGGGTTTCAACCCCACCGTTGAAGCCCCCTTCGCCTTCTGCCTGCTGCTGCCCAGGGGGTGAGAGACACAAGGGAGTCCTCCTGCAGAGCTTTTCTGTCGCATTCTGCACATGCCACACTCACAGTGCTACCTCATGGACGGTCATGCCCATGGCCCCAGAGACCCTCCATATTCTCCTCCATGGCTCAGCAGATTTCCACCCCCAGCTCCAATCTTGCAGGAGGAAGGGGAAACCCAGAGAGGTGCGGCAGTCCATGTGGCCCCGCATGGAAAGTCCGCGATGAAGCTTTCTTCTGGGTGCTGGAGAACTTTGGCTCAGAGGAGAATGATGGGGCCTGAGAGTCAGGGCCCGCCCAGGAGAGAGTAGGTGTCAAGAGAGGACAAAGGATGGAGCATGGCGGGGAGGGGAGGAAATCAGAGACCCACTCCAGGGGACCCTCCCTCCTCTGCCCAGCCCAGTGGGGGCCAGGGAATGTAGAGCAGCTCCCTCTCCTTCAGCCTCTGTGCTGAGCTGAAACTTCCACACAAACAACCACTTAAAACCTCACTGTGCTCAGTTTGTACAAGGCCTGAGGGCACAAGGAAGGCAATGCTCTTGGGAGAGGCAGTCCCTGTGTCCCCATCACCTGTGGGTACCAGCCTGGAGACTTGGGGGTTACCAAATACAGAGATGGCAACCAAGGAGTAGAACATACTAGTTTGCTAGGGCCTCCATAACAAAGTACCATACACTGTGGGGTGTAAACAACAGTGTGTATTTTCTCAGAGCTCTGGAGGCTGGAAGTCCAAGACCAGGGATTCAGCAGGGTGGGTTCCTTTGGAGGCCCCTGTCCTTGGCTTATGGATGCCGTCTTCATCCTGTGTCCTCCTGTGGCCTTCCCTCTGCAAGTGTCTGAGGCTTAATCCCCTCTCTCATGAGAACACCAGGTACGTTGGTGTAAGGCTCACCCTGGTGACCTCATTTTACTGAATTACCTCTGTAAAGACCCTTTCTCCAAACAGCCACATTCTGAGGTCCTGGGAGTTAGGATTCCATCATACAAATTTGGGGTTAGGAGGTACAGCCTGAGCAATCTCACCCACCCACAGGGCTCCAATTACCTCCAAATGCAAATGACTCCCAGTACCCAGAACTCTTGATGGGATTTCTCTCCATGCCCTGAGGCATTCAGCCCAAAGGAAGCCACTGTCTTCTGCATTCTTCTCTTCTGTGTCCCCTGTGGCCAGTGGCTCCCAGCCAATGTGACCCTTCATCCTCCTGACTCTGCCCCCTCCACACCTTCCCGAAACAAATATGGTCACATTCTGAGGTCCTGAAAGTTAGGATGTCAGGCAAAGTGCAGTGGCTCCCACCTGTAATCCCTCCACTTTGGGAGGCTGAAGTGGGTGGATTGGTTGAGCCCATAAGTTTGAGATCAGCCTGGGCAATATAGTGAGACCCCATCTTTATTTTAAATAAATATTTTTAAAAAAATAGAGTTCGGACATCAACATATGTATTTTGAGAGACACAACTCCTTCCATAGTAGTGCTCCTGAGACTTAGAGACTCTAAGGCCAGTTCCTCTGGCTCCCCAAAAGTAGGGCAGCTGGGGACCAGGGCAGCTGTGCCCTGTGACCCTGTAAAACTCTCTGCCCATCAGCAGTGGCAATGAACAAGCTGAACAAGCTGCAACTGCACACGACAATGTGGATGAAGTGCCCAGGCTGGAGGCAGGGCAGAAGAAGCCAATCAGAAAGAAACTCATGCTGCCTTGGTTCCAGGCACACAGAGCCCACCATGGTCACCCTGGGAGTGGAGGAGCCTGGAGGGATTACAAGAGCATTTTGGGGTGCTGGCAATGTTCCTTCTCATTCTGGGAACTGATTATGGGGCTGTGTTCAGGTTGTGAAAATCCGCTGAGCTCACTTAAGACTCGTGGACTTTTTTGCTTAGTGAATACTAGAGTACCAGCGTCAATTTCCTGGTTTTGACAATGTTCTGAGGCTAAGATGTCATCGGGAAAAGCTGGGTAAAGCGTTCATGGGAACTCTATGATTTTTGCAACTTGTGAGTCTTATGTTATTTCAAAATAACTTTTTAAAAAATGCGACACACACACAAAAGAATAAAAACAGGACTTTTTATTGGTTTAAGGTTTTGTAACATTCCCAGCCCTGGAAGAGTTGAAATAAATTGTAAATTAAAAAAAAAAAAAAGCTGTATGCACTTTTCTATGTGTATGTTACACTTCAATTAAAAGTTAAAAAAAAAAAAAACACCTCTCTGCCAGTCTCTGAGCTTATCCAAAGAAATGGGGGAGAATTGATATTCACAAGAGCACATATTATGTGCCAGATATTTCTAGGCACTTAGCCCAAGTTATTCCATTCATTATTCTGAAAGAGAGCGAGAGAGTATTGCCTCCATTTGCAGATGAGGAAATTGAGGCTCAGAGAGGCCAAAGGAGCCCCCCAACATCACACAGTCCCTTCAGAGCACAGCTGAGGTTCCCCCAACGACCTATGTGGTCTGCCTAAAACCCCCATTCTTGTCTCTGCCCTTGCTGGGATCACTCTGAAAAACACCTTCCCCTCTGTCCCACCCTCCACTGCCCTGGACTGCCTTGCCCAGCCTCAGGATAAGGCACCAAGGTCCCCAATCACCCCCACTCCCACCAGCAAAGCTGCTGATGTGGGGTTTTCTAAAGAATGCCAAGCCCACGCGCCAAGCTCCCTCACTGGGATCTACCGTCGGACCATTTTACCACCAGTAATTGCAGTGCTGAGTATGCAGCTGTCCTTTGTCAGGTCTCCACAAACCCCCTGGAGCAGTTCTATGCAGGACCTATTTCCCCTACCCGCCCCCCAACACATATGCGCACCCTCAGCACCAAAGTCCCCAAGATGTTTGGAGCTTGGACAAAATTAACTCATTTATCCAACCAACCCACTGAGAGGATGCCTGCTTATTGTCATGGGCCCTAAAATTAACCTGGTTTATCATGTCTTCTGAATTTGGCTCAAGCAGCACTTTCAGGGATTTTCAGGCATCCAGGAATGAAATAACACCTGGAGGAACTGGAGCTAATGTCAGTAGTTCCAGCTGCAAAGATCACTTTCTAATGGACTGAGGCTGGGGCAAAGACGCAGCCACCAACCTGGGGACGTCCGTGGATCTGTATTCGGTGGATATAACTGGGACTGATCTTGTCTGGGTCCTCCCAGCCCAACAGCCACCAAGAGAAAGTCACAGACCGTTCTGTAGGCAGACCATTCATCATGGATGGCAGAGCAGAGACTGTAGGATGCTGGTGGGTGTTCTGCCCAAAGGACTTCCGTGAGCAAACAAACTTGAGAAAATCTCCTTGCGGCAGGACTTATCAGAGCCTTTACTATGCTAGCATGCCTCCTGAGCCTCCAAGAGGGGCCCGCCTAAAACAATGTTTTCCACTCTTTTCTGGAACGTTCTTCAGAGAAGTGCCGATCCGAGGCCTTCAGCACAGATGTATCTTAGTGGTGTTTCTGGAACAAGATGGATAACTAATGAATCTGAAGTGGTGGTAAAATGATAGGCAGGAGTATTGCTGTTTCCATGTTATAAACAGAGAAAACTGAGGCCCAGAGGGAGAGAGGAACTTGCCACGTCAGCAGGTGAATTAGTGACAGAGCCAGCCCTAAATCTCCATCATGCTTTCTTTCCTCTGCTGCTATGGTTTTGATATTTATCCCTTCCAAACCTCATAGTGAAATGTGATTTCCAGTGTTGGAGGTGGGGCCTAATGGGCAGTGTTTGGGTCATGGGAGAAGATCCCTCATGAATCTCCTTCCGGGTCGGGGGTGAGTGAGTTCTGACTCTGTTACTTCCCATGACAGCTGTTTGTTACAAAGAGCCTGGCACCTCCCTCCCTTCTCTCTTGCTTCCTCTCCTGCCAGGTGATCTCTGCACACACTGTGCCCCTTCACCTTCTGCCAGGAGTGGAAGCAGCCTGAGACCCTCACCAGACACAGATGCTGGCACCATGCTTCTTGTATACCCTGCAGAACCATGAGCCAAATAAGCTTCTTTTCTTTATAAATTACCCAAGTATTCCTGTATAGCAACACAAAAAGACTAAGACATCCTTCCAGATCTGAGGTCAGGTAGGAAGAAATTTGCTCATAGAAGATTTCCAGGGGTTCCGTGGTGGGAAAGAGGCAATATCCACAATCTGTACCATTCTCGGAAGGAGGAACCAACAGAGATACATCATTTTATAACATGTCCGTAATATTTGCAAAGCTCTTTCAAAATTGTTCATTAGCGTTTTTCATCTTTATAATCTTTCTCTATATCTTAGGCAATACAGCCCCATTTTTAAAATGAGGCCCCTGAGCCTCAACCAGGAGACATGATTTGCCCAAGGTCACAGGTTTCATGTTTCATGGATGGCAGAGCAGAGATTTCCTACCTGGTGGGGTTCCTCATCTCTGGCCAGCTTTCCCTTAAGGGCAGAGTCTGGGCCTGGCTCAGCTCGGTGTCCCAACACTCCCACTCCAGTGAATAAGCTATGCTGAGGGAAGTCTGGGCTCTGATGCAGACAGCCCTAGAAGAAAGCACTAATGGGGCAATTTGGGGTCCAGAGCACCAGTTCTCATGAATCTGAGGAACTCTTCCTCCTGGCTACTTCCCTCCTTTTCCCTCATTACATCCCTGCCAAGGACAAATTCTGCCCTTTGCATGGCAGGACTCCTCCAAAGAGGGGCTTCCTCCCTTTACATTAGTAAAGGAAGAGGTTACCTGAGACTTGACTTAACCTCCTTGGGAGGGAACATGCTTTCACTGTTGCAAATTGTTAAGTCAGGTCCAGAGTGATCCAGTCACTTGTCATGAGTCATACAGTAACCAGAGGTTGAGTTGACTGAGCCAGCTTCATCCACCGGACCAGTGAGTAAGTCTCAAACCATAAAGTATGTAAGAATTGCCTTGAAAAGAAGCAGGTGGTGCAGAGGAGAGTGAGCAGAGCTGGCCTGAGACTGCTGTCCTTCAAAGACCTGCTTGCAAAGTAGGCCCATGTCTGGCATCTGGGAACTCGGGTTTCAGGAGGGCTCTCACCACTCTGATAAGAGTGGCTCACAATGTGTAAATGGTGTGTACAGACAATGTGGCTTATGCCAAACTCCTGCTTTCCTTCTGAAAGTCGAATCTGGGTATGTGCCAGGCAGAAAGTGCCTGTATAACCAGCCCCCAGGAGACTTCCTGGGCATTGAGTCTAATGCACTACACTGGTAGATAGCTCCTCGCGCATGTTGTCATAGCTCATTGCTGGAGGAATTAAGTGAGTCCTGTGTGACTCCACGGGGAGAGGACCCTGGAAGCTTGTGCCTGGTTTCCTCTGGACTTCACCCTATCACCTTTTCTTCTTGCTGATTTTGCTCTCTATGATTTCTCTGTAATAAATCTTACCTGTGAGTACAACTATGCTGAGACCTGTGAGTCCTCTTAATTAATCATCAAACCTGGGGTTGGTTTGGGGACTCCTGACCCAGGGAGATATTACAGTGCCGATTCTGGGTCTTCCACTTCCACTGTCTGAGTGTTTGTGTCCCCCAGAAATTTATACATTAAAACCTAGTCCCCAATGTGATAGAATTAGAAGGTAGGGCCTTTGGGAGGTGACCAGGATGAATGGGATTAATATTCTTATAAAAGAGACCCCAGAGAGCTAGTTAGCCTCTTCTTCCCACCATGTGAAGAAGCTCCAAAAAGACATGATCTATGAACCGAAGAGCAAGCCCTCACCAGACACCAACATCTTGATCTTGGACTTCCCAGCCTCCAGAACGGTGAGCAATAAATCTCTGCTGTTTTTAAGCCACCCAGTTTATGGGATTTTTGTTATCATAGCCAGAACGGACTAAGACACCCACCCCCTGAATTCTGATCCAGTGGGTCAAGTGAGGAAGCCCAGGAATCTGCATATTTGCACACACTCTGGGTGGTCCTGAGACCAGGCATCTGTGGGCCTCTCTTTGAGAAACACTGCTAGCTGGTTCTGTGATGAACATTTCAATGAGGAATGGGTGTCCAGGGAAGCTTCCTTCTCTGAAAACTTCCCTGTGTCATCTGTGCAAGACCGTGGAGCAGGGGAATGGGCACTTTGGAGGTGTCTCAGCGGCACTGCGTCACCACCTTTCCACTTGGTTCCTCCTCAGATAAGGCCCAGAGCCCAGCCCTGAAGCTATTAATGCAGCAGCCTCAGTGTCCTTGTCCCGCTCCATCAGGCAGTCCCTAATCACCCTGGAAGCTGCCAGATGAAGAGGCCCAGACAGAGTTGGGGAAAGGAGGGCTAATTGGCTGCCAAGGAAACAGGGACTGATGAGAAGGAAATCAGGGTCTGAGCTGGCTCTTCCTCTCCAAGCCTCTCAATGCAGCAGGCAGGAGGAGACCCCCGCACAGAGCACAGGCTGGAGGTGGGGACAAGGTGAGATTTCATATGGGCTTTAAGAATAAAGGTTGTCCTCAGCGAAGTGGACATTACTCTCGAGGTGCTGATGGCAGCTGATAGAAATGACAGCTGTATCACTGCCAGCTTTGTATCCACACTGGAGAGCAGTTTGACCTCACACACACACTCAACTTCCTTCCAGTTATCCAACTTCAGGAGCCCATGTCATTGGCTCTGCGTGTCTTAGGCTGGCGGGCACCAGCACCCACACTTTTTTTTCAGGGGCACATTGATTAATTGATTAATTCAGTGAACATTCCGTGAGCACCTGCTAAGTGCCAGGCACTGCTCTGGACTCGAGATGTGGCCAGGAGCAAAACAGACAGAAGTCCCCACCCCTCTGAAACTGACACTCTAGTAACAGGGGTAGGCAATAAACAAAACAACTAAGTTATGTTACATATTAGCAAATACATCATCCTAAGAGAAAAGATAAAACCAAAAGGGAGGCTATGGAGTCTGGGGAGGCTGTCATTGTAATGGAGTGATGGAGAAGCCCCCACCACCTCTTATGATGGGAGGAAGAACCGGGCACCTTGTGTTCTAGCCTTGGCCTGAGAATCAAGCCAGGGAAGGCATGGAACCTGCAGCGTGGCTCCCCAGGAGCAGCCCAGAAGCAAAGGTGATTACTCTGAGAGATAAGCTGGGTCAATGCTTGCAAAGGAGCTCAGCAAACAGAGGTGACAGTGTCAACTAATCGATGATACAACCGCCCTGGCCTTGAGTTTTATAAAGGAAGCCCAGGATGACTCCTGTCTGGTCTGTGTGGCCCACCCAGAGGTTACAGACATCACAAAGGTGAGTGCCCATCCCCCATAAGCCTTAGCTCCCGGTCTTTTTCAAATGGTTTTCACTGTGGTACCTCCATGCAAGCAAACATTCCATAAGGCCCTGTACTGTGGCCACCAGTACTGAGCCAGCCACTCTGCCAAGTAAGTGCACCGGATGGATGCCCTGGCTGGGTACTCATGGCATAGGGGATACAGCAGGAGGTGTCCCACCTGACTTTCTTCCCAAGCACGGAGCTGGTCAAACCAGGGACATAAGAGGATCAGGGGAGTACCACCTCAGCCAAACAGAGGGACTGAGAATGTAGACCCCCTCTTTTCTGGCTGCTGGTTCTCCTGCGGAGCATCCCCAAGCATGAAGCTGGTCAAACCAGGAACACAGGAGGATCAGGGGAGTACCACCCCAGCCCAGCAGAGGGACTGAAAACATAGACCCCCTCTTTCCTGGCTGCTGGTGCTCCCAGGGAGAGTGAGCATCTTCAAGCTTGGAGCTGGTCAAACCAGGGACATGGGAGGACAGGGAGAGTACCACCTCAGCCCAGCAGAGGGACTGAGAATGCAGACCCCCTCTTTCCTGGCTGCTGGTGCTCCCGGGGAGAGTGAGCATCCCCCCTGCACTTGGCAAGGGCATGACCTTGCAGTTTCCATTAACATGGAAGACAGGATCATTAATTTCCTTATCCCAAGTCCAAGAACCAAGGCAGGGAGCAGGGAAGGGCTTCTCAAGATCCTCTGGCTGCTTCATGGCAGGGTTAGGACTGGAACCCAGGGCTCTGACCCTAAGGGTTCCCTCTGCCACCCACTGACCCAGCCAGGGCTATTTCGGGGCTGCTTGCACCTGGCCTCGAAGGCTTCTCAGAACATCTCACCTTCTAGGTCTTGGGTTTCCTGGCTCTGTCTGAGACTTGGCAGGTGACTCACCTTCACGGAGCCTCCTTCATCATCCCCATTTTATAGACAGGGAAACTGACCTCGTAGTGTTGCTAGCAGGATGAAATGATGTCATGGATGCAATGTGCTTAACAAAGTGACAGAGAGTGATGTGCTCCATTACAGTATTTTTTATGATAATGATGGTGCTTATGCAGACTCTTGAGCCTCTCAGCAGGATCTTCCAGGACTTTTCTAACTCCACCATGAGTACTGCAATCAACTGACGAATCTGGCTGGCCACCCACCCTGGGTACAAGTACCATAGGATTGCAAAAAAAAAAAAAAAAAAAAAAGCACGACTCTCCCAAGCTGCTCTCAAGGACCCACAGTCTGACTACAGATAAATAAGACACTCAGAGGACACAATCAGTGAGCAACTGGGCAGTGAGCAACTGGGAACGTTGACCAGGAGCCATGAGAGGGCGGAGGTGGAGGAGAGGGAGGGGCTGCAGGGCTGATATAGGAGGGTGGGAAGGCTTCCAGCTTCATGAGAGGATTTGCTTTTAAGGAGCATGAGATTTACCCAGAAGGCTTATAAGAACTAGAGGCCGGGCATGGTAGCTCACACCTGTAATCCTAGCAACTCAGGAGGCTGAGGTGGGAGGATCGCTTGAGCTCAGGAGTTTGAGACCATCCAGGAAACACAGCAAGACCCCGTCTCTACCAAAAAAAAAAACATAGCTAGGTGTGGTGTTGTACTTGTAGTTCTAGCTACTTGGGAGGCTGAAGTGGGAGGATCGCTGGAGCCCAGGAGGTGGAGTCTGCAATGAGTCATGATCGTGCTACTGCACTACACCCTAGGTGACAGAGCAAGAACTTGTCTCAAAAATAAAAAAAATAAATAAAGGTACCTAGTGTCTGCCCCAAGTGATCCTGACTCTATGGCCCTAGAGAAGGGCCCAGAAACCCACCTGTATAACAAGTTCCTCAGGTAACTTTGACGCAGGTGGCTCTTCCCATCTGTGCCTTGGACTACCCCCTGCTCCAGTCCCCAACCCCTGCCGGGCACTTCATCTCATACTTCCAAGACTTCATATTTGCAGAGTTCCCACCTCAGGGCCCTCCCTTCCCTGCCAGGCTCTGAACCAAGCACCTTTCAGAGCCCATTACACCCGCCCTGACACTCACAACCCCACCCCTGGGCACACCGGCACTACCACACCCTTCTTGGAAGCAAAAGCACAGGCTCAGGCATCTGGCACACTTGAGGGTGGATCCCTGCTCCTCTACTGTCTTACTGTCTGGTCTTGGCCACATAAATTAACTTCTCTGAGTTTCAGTATCTTCGGCTGTAAAATGAGTATAAAATATTCCCTGAGAATGACTGTGAAGTTTGCAGGAAGCAATGTATACAAAGTGCTTGTTGCAGTAAGTATCCTGTAAATGGTAGCTAATAGATTAGGAATATTAACAAGCATAATGGCAGCCATGGCATTGGTTGGCATGCACGTCCCTCGCTCATCTGGAGATCCTCAGGGGACTGCAATAAGCCTAATGATGTCATGGAAGCAATGTGCTTAACAAAGTGACAGAGAGTGAGGTGTTCCATAAGTACAGTATTTTGTGTAACTTCTAATATTGGGCTCAATATTGAGCAGGCATTTAGTGAATGAATGAATGAATGAACTAATGCATTAATGCATATAAGGAGGTTAAAGAAGTCAGGGAAAGCTTCCAAGAAGAGGTAAAGACTGAACCAGGCTAGGGAAGTCCTGGAGGATTGGGTGGTATATAGTGAACTATGGCCTCTATTATGCCCACCAAACCTCAGTGATATACAATAAAAAGCATTTTTTTGTTTTCTTGAGACATGGTCTCGCTTTGTCACCTGAGCTGGAGTGCAATGACACAAACATGGCTCACTATAGCCTTGACTTCCTGGGCTCAGCAATCCTCTCACCTCAGCATCCCAAGTAGTTGGGACTACAGGCATGCACCACCATGCCCTACTAATTTTTGTATTTTTTGTAGAGACAGGGTTTCACCATGTTGCCTAAACTGATCTCAAATACCTGGGCTCAAGCAATCCGCCCGCTTTGACTTCCCAGAGTGCTGGGATTACAGGTGAGAGCTACCACGTCCAGCCTTCAAAAAGCATTTATTGAGCTCCCACATCTGCAGGTTGGCTGGGGAGCTCTGCTCTGGGCTGGACTCCTCTCGGGCAGCTGGACCAGGGCAGCTGTGCTCCATATGTTTCTCATTCTGCTTCTAGCTGGCTAGCTCGGGCACATTCTCCAGCAACTACGGCAGAGGGCCAGCGGAACCATGCAAGGCGTCTCCAGTCCCAAACTCAGAATTAGGCTCACTGCCTCACTTTGTTTTATTGGCCAAAGCCAGTCACATGGCCAGGTTCACAGTCAGAGGGTGAGAAATGCTCTCTGTCTACTAGTGGGAGGCAATGCAAAATCACATGGCCAAGGGCACAGATACCCGGAGAGCTGAAAAAGAGAGACAAAGCCCAGTCCAGGCCTGTTATGGGATGGGAAGACCCTGTACAGATGAGTTATGAGGGTCCTTCAGGCTCCCAGGACTTTTAGAGCATCATTCACTCATTCATTCATTTGTTCAGTGAACAGTATTCATGGTGCACTTGCTGTGTGCTGGTCCTGTTTTAGTGCTATGTAGACAACTTGAGTAAAACGAGACAAGGTCTCAACCCTCGGGATAAAGAAGAGGTTCCACTTCTTTTTTCTGGCTCTTCCACCCACTTTCTCTGTGACCTTGGGAAAATCACCTCCCCTCTCAGGGCATGGCAGCCACTGCTAATAATACCTTACATTTGTAGAACACTTTTAACTTTATCAAAACGTCTTCACATGCGTTCTCTGTGAAGCATCGGAGACCGGTTTTATTACATCTCTGATTTGACAAGTGAAACTCTAATGGATATAAAATGCACTGAGCTCCTTGGAAGTGCTCTCTTGAGAGGGCTCGGTGGGGCAAAACCCCTTATAACAAACCCTAGGATTCTCTCTCTACAACAAAGCGGGTCCCTGGGTATCTGCTGACGGTTGTCATTTCAAACAATGTTTGGGGCCACACAATCCCTGTGTGACCTAAGGACTGGGATGGCTTCCTTTATCTTTCCTTTTATTTTAAAAAGCCACCACTCTGAACATTTCAAAGATACCCGCAGAACTTTGCCAATTTAATTTAAAAGAAAAAAATAAAAAGATTGCCTCCTCCTAACTGGCTTCACAAATGAAAATGGGATGTAAGCCAGGCCTCAGAGAACAGCCTAATCACTCCAGCTCCTCATTTAATAACCTCAGGAAACCAGGCTGCGCATTTTACAAGGAGAAAAGAGAGACAGAAGCAGCCTTTCCTCCCTGTCCCATCAAGTCGATCTCAGCCCTCGGATCTGGGGTTAAACACAAAGACAGCCTCCTTTGCCGAGGATACATGTGCTGCATCTTATAATCCTGCCTCTCCTTATGCCAGTCCTGTAAGGCATGAGCACCATTTCACAGGTAAGTAAAGTGAGGTTCAGCAAGACAGCAAGTCACACTAATAAGAGCTAATAAGAAGTTGAGCTGGGTTTGAGCTGAAATCCCTTTGAACCCAAATGCCACGTTCTTTGCTCCTTCCCCACAACACCTCTTTGCTATGTGGGGTGGTTTCATATTGCAGGGGACCTGATACCAGGTTTAGTGAATGCAAAAGGAAAGAAGGAAATGGAGAGGGAAGAAAGGAAGTGGGGGAAGGGAGGAAGGAACGAAGGTAGGACAATATTTATGGTGTGGCTACCATGAGCCCAGCACTATTAAAAGCTGACCTCCATGTGTGATGTGCCATAATTGAAGAAAAAGGCACCCTGGAGACACAGAGGAGGAGCCCCCAGTGTGGCCTGGGGGGAAGGCTTACCAGTGAAGATGCTATTGGAGGATGAATCAGGAAGGAGACAGGAGCAAAGGTGGGGCTGGAAGGTCAGAACGAGCCCTTGTTGGGCTCCTTGATCAAGGCCTACTGACTTCACCTCCTCAGTATCTCTTGGATCCACCTATGTCTGTCCATCTCCACACCCACCCAAGTCTGTGCTTTGTCTGGACTGTGAGATGCCCTCCTCCCCTGCCTTCTGCCTCTGCTCCTCCAGACCTTTCTCTACAAAGCAGCCAGAGTGGTCTTTCCTAAAGCAAATCAAACAAAGCCTTCTTCTCTAACTCAACCTTTCCTTGGCTCTCCATTTGCTCTGGGGAGCCGTACTGGGGGTCTCTAAGGTCCTACATGTCCCAGGTCTCACCTTGTACTGCACTCTCCTTCCCCTCTAGACTCCAGTCACATGGGCCTGGGCACAGGGTCCTGGTGCTGATCTTTCTGCCTGGGGATCTCTGGCTGCCCCTGTTCACCTGGTTAATTTCTACAAATCCTTTAGCTTCAAGTCAACTTTACATTTCATCCGTTCTTACATCCAATGATTATTTATGGCACACCTAGGCACTGTTCTAGATGGTGGCAGTCCAGGTGTCTGTCTTCATGAAGCTTAGTTGTTAGAAGCAGAACCTTCCAGGGTGAAGCCTTCTCTGATTATTCTCAGAGCCAGGTGACTGTAGCAGGCGCTATTGGTGCTCCGTCCCAACAACTCAGCCCACCCGGAAGTTGCCTAAGGCTCTGATAAACAGTTCTCATACCCTGAGATGATGTCCTGTCTCAAAATAGGATATCTCTCTGACTGAAGGCTTTCTCTGGACATACAAATCCAAGTGCAGGGCCAGCCAGGAACACCTGGGAGTTAACACCCCCAGAACAACCCACAACAATAAAGGATAGGAATTGGTGAGTGTATCAGTTATCTATTGCTGCATAATAAACACTAAACTTGACGGCTTATCATAGCAATCATATATCTGCTCATGACTCTGCAATCGGACTGTGCTCAGCTGGAAGGTTCTCCTGCTCATCTCGCCTGGAGCCACTCATGCAGGTGTAATCTGGTGCCTTACCTGGACTGGATGGTCCCATATGACTTCATTCCCATTTCTATTGTGTAGGGGCAGCTGTGAGCTGGGGTGCCTCAGTCCCCTCTGTATGGCCTCTGGCAGAACAGCCCAGGCTTCTTATGTGGTAGCAGCAGCAGTCCCAGAGGGCCAGCCCTAATTCTAAGTGTTCATCAAGCCTCTGCTGGCGTCATGTTTGCTGATGTTCCAATGGCTAAAGCAAGTTACATGGCCCCACCTAGAGTCAATGTGGGAGAAGCCTTCACAAGGGTATGGACCACAGGGAGGCCATTAATGAGCCATCGATCCAGTGCATAAGTCTGCCAGCTTCCTCAGCCCTCAGGGGGACAACTCTAAGGTGTGTTCCACTCAGGGTCTCAGAGAGACCACAAAGGGCTTGAGCCCAGTTGCCCACAGCTGTGATCCACTCACTAGCACATTTTAAAAACTTCTCTCTTCCCTGGTTCACTCCTCCTACTCCCTCACTGTGCTTCCTGGAATCCCCTCCCAGATAAACTACCTGCACCCAAGTCCTTTTTCAAGATCCACTTTGGGGAAACCTAAACAGGGGCCATAGCATAGCCAGGAGTTGAAATCCCAAGCACGTGTTCAATTCTGCCATACTGGCCCCATGTAGGAATACAGGAGAGAGGACAGGATAAGATGGGAAACATGGGGGCTGGGGCTCTGGGGAGCCACTGAAGGCTACCTGCAGAGAGGAGCATAATCAGCAGGTATCTGTGGCCCCTCTGAGACTGGCCAGGCCTCCAGGGATGGATTCGGCTGAGTCAGAATTGGAGATCTGCCAGATCCAATAGTGACAGAAGGCTAAGATCCTGTAGGAGCACCTCTAAGTTAGGGAAGATGCCCTCCCCACAAACACCCCATCAGCCCTCCTGGGTCAGTCTGGTCCCCAGAGCTGTTCTCACAATTTGCAGCGTAAAACCAACTCCCCCCAACCCCACCACTTTTCTGAGTTCTGTTATTACGATTATGCAAATCTCCCGTCCCAGCCTAAGCAAAGCAGGTGGGACATGGGGCAGCTCAACAGGATAAGATGGGCAAACGGCAGTTTACAGCCACCCACTCTGGTAAACACAAGTTTAATTGCTTTTTCGTAGGGGAGAGAGGGGAGGCACACTCAGAAATAAAACAAATTCCCAATCAGCTGTGTCAGGGCTACTGAGCTGAGCTGATGGAGAGGAGCACTGGGCTGTGAGCAGCAGACTCTGACCTGGGAAAAGGAGAAGGCAGGTGAGGGGAGGAGATGCTGGGGACATGGAGGTATTGTCCTGGGGAAAGCACTGGCCCTTCAGGTCAAGGGCAGGACATTCTGTACCACCAGGGTTATTGTTGGGATGAGGGGGCAGTTGGGTGCCAAGATTCTCACCTGGATCTTTAATAACAACAGTGATGATAATACTATCCAGCATTTACTGAGAGCTTACTGAGTGCCAGGCACTGAGCTAAGCACTCTACACAAATTAATTGTTTAATTGTCACAACAACCGGCTGGGTGCAGTGGCTCACACCTGTAATCCCAGCACTTTGGGAAGCCGAGGCGGGCGGATCACCTGAGGTTGGGAGTTCAAGGCCAGCCCGACCAACACGGAGAAACCCCACCTTCAGCCTGGGCAACAGGAGCGAAACTCCGTCTCAAAAGAAAATGTCACAACAACCTATGATACTATTATCACTCCATTTTACAGATGGGAACTGGCTGAAGACACAAGTGAAAGTGTTCTTTTGTCTACCCAGAACCTGAGGAACTATTTATTCAACAAACCCACATTTGCTGAGCCCTTGCTCTGTGTCAGTTGCTTCATGCAATCAACAAGGAATAAGGCTGGGATCCAAACCCAGGTCTTTCTGATGCCAGTGACTATGCCTTTAACTAGTAAGCTAGACAATGTCCCTGAATACTACTACACATGTCCAAGTAACAACTCCTGTTTATCGAGCACTTATTCTGTGCAACCCCCAGGCCTACAGGCCAGACTAGAGATGAGATAAGGTCCCTGCCCTTGAGAAATTCATTATTTAATGATGAAGGAGGCACATACATGAGATATTGTAGCGGTAAGGGTTTGAATAGGTGAACACGATAGGGTGGGAACATAGGCAGTATGTAACTCTGCCCACAGAGGTTGAAACAGGCTTTGCAGAGGAGGCCAGGTTTGAGAGGAGATGTAAAGGATGAGTAGGACTTCACTAAGCAAGAGGGGAAGGAGATGGTAGAGCAGCACAGAGAAGGTCCACAGCTGAGGCAGCAGCTAGCACCTTCTGGGGCAGCCATACAGCCTGCGGTGGCTGGAGTTTGGGGGCATGTCATGAAGGACGTAGCCACTATGGTGAGAAGGTGGGCAGGAACCGCATCACAAGGGGCCATCACCGCCAACCTGAGGCCTGCCCCTAACCCACAGCACCAGCCTTCCTCAAATCAGCATCTGGTTTGACAAGATGCTTCTGGAACAAGGAGGTTCTGTGGCCGGGGGAGTTTGGGAAGCACCGCACAGCTGTATCTTTTCTGGAAGCTGCATCAGGTTTCTGAGAAACCGTGTAGTAAAGAAACCTGCTTAGCTCTGCTGAGCCCAGCCTTTCCCAGACCCCTCTGACCTCAGAAACCTCCTCTGCCCGCAGAAACCCCCGGGGCCCGCATTCCAGGGACAAACCCTTCAGGAAGTGTGTATGTGAGACCTAAAGCAATGGCGGTGACTGGGGAGGGCCCACGGCTCCTTCCTGCATCTTCAGTCACTGAGACTCCACCCAGAGGATGGCAAGAACAAGCCCAACAACAGCTGACATGTACTGAGTCCTTACCACGAGCCAGGCCCTGTGCTAAGTCCTCTATATGTCACTGACTCTCATCTCACTGACTGGTCATGCTGTTAAAATTTCCATTTTACAGATCAGGAAACCGAGGCACGGGGCAACAGGAACTTGCCTACATTCTCTGCATTCGTAGGTGGAAGAGCCAGGATTTGAACCCTAGTCTGCCAAACGCCGAGGTCCATGCACCTCTTGCTGCACTGTCCTCCCATGTGTGGCTTCCTGCTGTTCCGTCTGCGGGCGGAGCCCCAGCCCCACCCCGGAGGAGGTGGGAGATGACTGTCGCTTTCGTATTTTGGAAAGCTTCAGTTGTCAGCCCCTCCGGGGGGTTCTGTCATTCCTGGGGACTGCATCATTTCTGACATAACAGAACCTAGTCAATTCAACTCAGCAAACATTTCCAAATCTCCTCTGTATGCCAGGTGCTGCCTGGGGAGGCTGGTCAGTCCCCGGTTACCCCGAATCCCACTGCCTCTGGGAACTCTGATCCCAGAATCCTCCAGTGAAAGGGACTTGGAGGAGCACACAGTTCCCAAAACTCAGATTTAGAGAAAAAACTGAGGCCACACCCCCAAATTTAGAGCAGAAAGAAGTGGAGCTGCTCTGTTTGAAGTGAGGGTGGGCATTCCGGATCCTACCAGCCTAGCCTTCCCTCCCCTCCTGCAGGCTCCGGAAAACATCACCTGATCGGACCTGGCCATGTCACAGGTGAGAGTGGCAGAGACAGGTACAAATAAAACTATGAAGTCACAGGAAAAGGAACTGATTTTTTTTTTTTTTTTTTTTTTGGAGACAGGATCTCGCTTTGTCACCCAGGCCGGAGTGTAGCGGCGTGATCACGGCTCACTGCAGCCTCAACATCCTGGGCTCAAGTATCCTCCCACCTCAACCTACTGAGTAGCTGGGACCACAGGTGCATGCTACCATGCCCGGCTATTTTTTTAATTTTTTTGTAGAAACAGTCTTACTATGTTGTCCAGGCTGGTCTTAAACTCCTAGACTCAAGCAATCCTCCCACCCCAGTCTCCCAAAGTGTTAGAATCATAGCTGTGAAACACCACACCTGGTCAAGAAATAAATTTTGATGGGAAAGGCTTCTTCAAAAAAGGCGGGCTTGCTCTGGGCCAGAAAATCAGAGTGGGGGCACATTCCGGGCTCAGGCAAAGGTCTGAGGACAAAGCATTCTGGGAGTGTTTACGGACGACCAGCTCTGAGGGATGTGGGGATGGGGGCAGAGAGAGGGGTTGATGAAAGCTCGGCTTCAGTCACACCTCAGCCCACCTCCAGCATCACGCCCTAGCCACTCCAGGGCAGGCGAGGGCAGGACAGGGCAGGAGGGCTGGTGACCAGATGTTCACAAGCCCCAGCGTCCCAGACCTTGCTGCTTCCTCCGGGAAGCATTTGAAAAGCTGTTAAGAAATTGGAGACTTTCTCCTGCTCCAGGCTGACCTGGTTGTCCCAGGTAGGCCCAATCTAAAATTTCAGGGAACAAAGGAAAGGCCTGAAATGCCACCTTGGGAAGGTCAGGTGCCCCGTCCCAAGGCCTGGGATTCAGCCAGGTGAGAGAGGAATGCACCTTACTCCTGATGCACACAGCAAACAGACCAGGAATGTCCAGGGCTGACACAGCCCCGGGAAGTCTCCAGAGAACACTCAGGGACTGGACTGAGGCTGAGCACCCTTAGGCCACATCCCCTACTTCCCCTCCCACCTGCAGACCCAGCTTTCAGAGGAGCCCCAGGAGCAATGACCTGAAAAGGTAGAAATGATCAGAAGATGAAAATCCCTCTTTGCTCCTCATAATTGGAAGAAAGGGAGACAAAACGCTGGAGGCAGAGGGCATGTTTCACATCCAGACATTCCAAGAGCACCTTCTCACTTTGCTCTTGTATGAGGCAGCAGAGGGCACTGGAAACAGCCCTGGACCTGGGGTAAACCTGCTGGGGTTTGAGCACTGCTCCCCAGCAGGTGACCTCAAGAAAGCCTCTTTCCCTTCAGATCCTGTTTCTTCCTCCAGAAGAGGGGACAATGGCATAGATTTCATGAGGTTCTTGTAAGGATCGCACTAGATAATGGATGTGACAGGGTCTTATTAATGGTGCAGGGCTTTATACAGAGTCAAGCTCCCTGGAAACATCAGGTATTATTTGGAGGAGCACATAGAATGTAGCCCCCAACATGGGGCCACCTGAATTCATGTATGAACAGCAGGACAATTCAACGCACCTGCAGCCACTTAAGACATGCCCCGTGGCAAGGCAGGTACTTAGAGGATGCTGACCTGGCCAAATGCGTGTCATTACCTCTTATGGAGCCCTAAAGCTCTCTTTCTTAAAATGCCTAAGGTTTGAATCAGAACAAATGCAGACAGCATTTTAAACAAGCTCCCCAGTAACTGATGTGAAAGTCTGAGAATCACAGCTCCAGAGCAGCCCCCCAAAGACAATCCCTCTCCATTTAAGGGTAATTTGGAATTACATTGACTACTCCTTAAAAAGCGCCTACTGTGTGCCAGGTACTTTACATACGTGATTTGGAAATACTCTTCTCAGTTTACAGATAAAAACCGGGACTCCAGAACAGTTGAGTGACCTGCCCAAGGCCACACAGCTAATCAGGGGCAGGTCAGGATTCGAATCCAGGTCTCTCTGAAGCCACATCTCAGCCACTGACTACAATAGGTCACCATTTCTCTTCTTTGCAGTGTAATGGGAAGGCTTGGGGAGTTTCAGGTGAAAACTACTTCTGAGCAATCCCAGAAGCCTTCCTGGAAGGGGACAGGGAACTACCCAGGTCCTTGGGAACACCAAACTGTCCCCCTGCATCCCCAGGCAGTGCTGACCTGGCAAGGACGGACGACACCTCCGCCTGAACATCCTCATTTGATCTTTGTCTCTTCCGCATGGATTTAAGATGCACCAACCCCAAGTGCTCCAGGGGGTTCATCTAAACACGATTAAACAGCCATTAGGCCTCTGCGATTGGGAAATGGAGATTTACAGACTTCCAAACCTCCATTTAAATGCAAATGCAGCATTTTCGCTGGGAACCAGGGATCTGAACAGCATTAAAGGCACTGTCTCCCCTTGCCTCTGCCGTCACTCCTGCTGGTTGGGCCACCTCGGGCTTGCAGTTAATCCGAGGGGTGCTGCGGGCACCTGATGGAGCCAAGCCAGGAGAGGACAGGGGCCAGGCCCGCTGCAATGGATGGTGAGTTGAAGTCCTGCCTTTCTTCATCTGCAGTTGCCCTTTCTGTCCTGGGCCGTGGTGCAGATGTTGACCTCTGGCCCAAGTCGGCACATCCTCATCAAGGTCACATGTACCACAGGGAAATCCTGGAGTCAGGACACTCAGACTCTACTCTGCCTGGCTCTGCAGCCCTAGGAAGGCCAGGCTCTGTTTTGAGTGGTGCACCCTTGCTCCTGGGACCTCCAAACAAAGGGCCTGGACATATTCACTGACTCAAATTAATAGGGGCTCAGGAAATAGTCATTGAGCAGAAAGCAGAAAAGAACCTACTACTCAAATTAAGAGAATAACAACTGAGGCCTTTATCAAGCACCTACTGTGTCCCAGGCAGAGAAAGTACCATTTCATCCTCCCGAGACCCTAGGAAGCGGGTTTTAGGATCCCTATTTTTAAAAAGGAAAAATTGAGACTTGGGAAGATGAATAGGATGTAGAGGTCACTTACGGAGAAGGTACCAGAGTCAAGATTTGACTCTCAAATCCATCCTCCTAACTATCTCTCCAAGCTCTGCCCCTAAGTTCCTGTGTGACCTTTGGTGAATGACTTGACCTCCCTGAGCTTCTGTTTCTGGACCTAAAATGGGTATAAGAGAGTCAGGAGAGGAACAGCTGAAGAGTGGGAAGCAGAGTCAGGGAACTGTCCTTCCAGGCTGAGCTTGGGGGCCCTACTGAAGGGGCAGGGAGGCTGCAAGCCTTGGCTAGGGCTAGGCCTGGGCCACCAGAGCTTGAATTCCAACCTGGGAAGTAGAGACCATATTTTGCAGGTGATGGAAGCCCTAATGGGTTTGGCAGATTTTGGCCATGCACTGAATGTGGTGAGTGAGGATGAAGAGGGTGCCAGGGATGACTATTGTGAGAACGGCCTTTTACTGAACATTCATGTGTCAGGGTGCTGTACTGAGTCAGTTTCACATCTGATCTTACTCGCTCCTCAGAACCCTCTTGCAAAGTTGGTTTTTATTATGTTGGGACAACTAAGTTCCTCTTCAAAGACTCAATTTTCTGATCATACATTGTAAACAATCCTACCCCTTCTTTAGTTAAGCCTAATCGTTTCTTCTTTGCCCTTCCCCCTTCACAAATTGCGTGTTTACCTTACTTGGAAAGTTTAAGTCTTAGCCAATCAGGATCAACTTAGATTGTGCGGTCCAACCCCAGCCACTCAGGGAAGGACACAGAAACAGGAACTGCGTTAGGGTTAAAAACCCCTTCTCTCCTTTGTTTGGTGTGCTCTTGTGATTACAACTGGTGCAAGCAGCACCCTTCTGCAGAAGTAAAGGTGCCTTGCTGAGAAATTTTCTGTCTAAGTGCGAGTTTCTTTTGGCTATGCCGAGCACTTGTTTCCAACATTATTATTACATATG
The DNA here is from genome assembly GCF_029289425.2 of Pan paniscus. NCBI lineage: Eukaryota > Metazoa > Chordata > Mammalia > Primates > Hominidae > Pan > Pan paniscus. The sequence continues at coordinate 208,702,939 of NC_073249.2, read as the reverse complement.
TTTCAGGTGAGTCAACAGTGGAAGTGTTAGGGACCATACGCAAGGTCACTTAGCCCTGGGGAGGTACAGCCAGGCTGCAGATACAGGAGGAAGCTCCTCTCCTCCCTCCTCCAGCACTGTCTCTCTCTGATGGTGAAATTTTCAGTCCAGGTGCTTGGAAGAAAGGGGACACTGGAGTGACCAAATATCCTGGCTTACTTGGAACAGTCCTGATTTTAAAACAGAGTGCCGTGTCCCTGGAAACCCCCTTGTCCTGAGTACACTGTAACGTGATGATAGCTCACCTTAGCAGTGACTCAGAAATGAGACAAAGGAACAAGGGTGTGGAAAGCTGGAAGGGAAATGGGTGGAGTTTTTGATGGGTTGAGTTAGGTCCCCAGGGAGTAGGCCCAGCCATTGCATTGGCACAAGGTCAGGCCAGAGAACCAGATTTGGGACTCACCCATAGAGGCCTGGGAACCCCCTGGGACCTGCCCAGTTGCCTGAGCCATGCATAGAGAGAGGGATCCCTCCCAAGGATGGGGTCTTCCTTCCCTGGACAGTGATGGCAGAAAAGAGCACTGGACTCAGAGTATTCCTTCCAGCTGGTCTCGCTTCTCTGGATTACATCTTAGCTCCTGACCCTCCCAGGACATTTGCTTGAGGGTTAGATGAGAGAAACCATGCTCACAGGGTGGGGATTTCAGGCACTAGGACTTTCCCTTGTGGCTGGAATCTGCCCAGTCAACAGGTGGGAGCAGGCCTGTGCAATGGTGTTAAAGAGGAGAGAGGGAAACTGCCTTCTGTTTCTGTCTCCCTTCACTTCCTCCCAGCTCATAACCTCTGGCCACTGTTTGCTTCTGATGTTTGGCCTCAGAGATATATCCACAAGGCGTGACAGAAGCCCAGACCAGCTCTGTACATGGGGCAGTAGGACTCCCAGGAAAAGACCTGGGCTGGGGTTGATAAGGAAGAGAACAGCAGCTTCCTCTTCAGTGTCGGAGTGTAGGCACACTATTGGGGCAGGATGGGATGGCTTGTCGCTCATTTGGCCTGAGATTTGGGGGGAAAGAGCATAGGTCTGGAAGACACCAAACTGTAGGTCTAGTTCTGACTGTCACTGACTTGCTCTATGACCTTGAGGAAGTCACTTCCCCTCTTTGAGCCTCAGTTTACTCATCTGTCAAAAGAAGGCCATAGCTCCTCCTCTGCCTCGTGACAAGATGGTGCATGGCCAGAGGGCAGAATCTGGCCAAAAAACCCTATGGAGTAGTGTCCCAGAAAGGAAGAGATGAGGGGACGGTGAAGGGCAGGGAGCAGAACAAGAGGGGTACAAATGAGTTAGCCAGAGGAAGGGGGCAGGCTGGGTGGAGATGACGGACAGATGGCAGAGGCAGGTGAGAGCATGTTAAAAAGGGGAGCCAGATGTGAGCTCATCAATCAGTTTTTATATCCCCTGCCTTTCCCTCCCACCCCTCCCCACCCCTCCCCGCCCCTGTGGATAATTACGAAGGACACCGATTAAGAGGACCTGGCCCCCTCAGCTTCTTTGTTTGAAGCCCTCCTGGTGAATTATGCAGGAGGCTGCTGGGAGAAGCAGGCGCTGGGATCGCTTCATTATTGATGAGAGATGACGGGCCCTCTGCTGACAGCCTGCCTAAGAGATATGATTAGCTTGTAAAAAATTAATCACCATTCTCAGGGAGGACACAGATTAAAACCCCAAGGAGTGGTGTTATCAATGTTCCCTAATTTCAGGGGACTTTGAAAAGGTTTTAGCACAACTTGGAGAAGACAATTATATTCAATTAGAATCACTAGTGCCGCAATGTCACTCCCTGCCGTGAGGTGGGCCCTTGCAGGGGAGGTTTGAGGAAGGAGGGGACTGCAGGTGGCCATCGAGGAGGCCTGCCCGACGCGCTGCCCTCTTTGGAGGCTCCTCCCACACTGTTCCCTCTCCAGGTGATCTCATGTTCACCTATGGCTTCATTTCCATCCAGACTCCGATGACTCACACTTTTATGGCTCCAGCCTGGACCTCTCCCTGAAGCTCCCCATCCATTTACTGTATGCAGCTCCTGCTCAACTCCTTCTCTGGGATGTCTCAAAGGCACCTCCAGACCACCACGTGTGACCCTGAACTCCCAAACACCCCCCACATTCCCTACCCTGGTGCCTGGTCCTCCTCCAAGATTCTCTTTCTTAATGAAGAGCACCAACCTTAACAAAATCCATCACCAAGATCTGTCGATTTAACTCTTAAACATTTCAGGGATCCATTCACTTCCCCTGTCTCCCATGCCACCGCCCTAGACCACGCCACCTTCCTGTCTCACCTGGATGACTACAGTGGCCTCCTCGCAGGTGTCAGACACTTCCTCCTTCTCCTCTCATCCTCTTGGCTTCTCCTCTGATTGCATCCCTGGCTCGAGTGGACGGCTCCCTGTGGGATATGATTCACTGCATTCTGATGTGGTCTGGTCTTACATGTGTGCCATATTTGTCTTCTCTTTCTTCCTAAGATTCCTCTGATGTTTGGGGGGCCTGTGCTCATGTACAGCCCACAAATGAACACTCTGGAGGGAAATCCTCCCCCACCAGTGAAGGCAGGACTGATGGATAGCATTTGGCCCCCCATTTAGGGTGGAAGGGCAATTCTGGGAGACCTTGTGTTGCTTCTCAGAAGGTCCTAGCAGAATGGAGCCCCCGTTGCCTGGTACAGCAACCCAGAAATCCATGGTTCCTCACTCCTGCTCCCAGAGATTATTCCCAAATGAGCCACCTGCACCCAAGTCCTTGTCTCACTTCAGCTTTTTAATGATCCCAAGCTAAGACATCCTGCTTTCACTCTTGCCCCTCCACTCTGCCCTCCCCACAGCATTACTGACCTCCACAAATACACCTCTGATGGTGTCACCCTCCCACTTCAGTCCTTCCAGAACTTCCTGTTGCTCTCAGATAAAAGCAAAACCACAAACATGGTGATGGGGTTCAGGACATGCTACTCCAAAATACGGCATCTAGACACTGGGGAAAATGGCAGAAGTAGAAAGGTCATTCTCACTTTCCCCCTGCCATTCTTCCCTGAAGCGGGCCATACCACCTGGGAAGGACTCTCTGACCTTCCCCTAAAGCTGTTCATAAGACCGTCATTCAAGACCAGGTGCAGTGGCTCAAGCCTGTAATTTCAGTACTTTGGGAGACTGAGGTGTGAGGATTGCTTGAGGCCAGGAGCTCAAAACCAGGCTAGGCAACATAGTGAGATCCATGTCTACAAAAAAAATTTTTTAATTAGCCAGGCACAGTAGGATGCACCTATAGTCCCAGCTACTCAGGAGGTTGAGGTAGGAGGACCACCTGAGACCAGGAGGTCAAGGTTGCACTGTCAGAGACATTCGAATCAGAGCAACCCCATCTTGAATAGGCAAAATAAGGCTGAGACCTGCTGCACTGCATTCCCAGGAAGTTAGGCACTCTAAGTCACAGAACAAGATAGGAGGTCCACAGAACTGGTATCAGAAGATACAGGTCATAAAGACCCTGCTGATAAGACAGGGTGCAGTAAAGAAGCTACCAAAGTCCATCAAAACCAAGATGGCAACAAAAGTGACCTCAGGTCCTCCTCAGTGCTCATTATACACTAATTAAAATGTATTAGCATGCTAAAGGACACTCCCACCAGTGCCATGACAGTTTACAAATGCCATGGCAATATCCAGAAGTTACCCCAGATAGTCTAAAAGGGGGAGGAACCCTCAGTTCTGGGAATTACCCACACCTTTCCTGGAAAACTCAAGAATAATCCACCTCTTTTTTAGCATATCATCAAGAAATAACCATAAAAATAGCCAGTTAGCAGCCCTCAGAGCTGCTCTGTTTATGGAGTAGCCATTCTTTTGTTTCTTTATTTTCCTAATAAACTTCTGTTCACTTTACTCTGTGGACTCACCCCGAATTATTTCTTGGGCAAGATCCAAAAACCCTCTCTTGGGGTCTGGATCAGGAACCTTTTCCAGCAATAGCACCACTGCACTCCAACCTGGGTGACAGAGCAAGACCATGTCTCAAAAAAAGAAACAAAAAGATCTTTGTTCAAAAGGGGACTTCCCTATATCCAGAGGAAAGGAACTTGCTTATCTCCAAAGACACTGGGACAGGGAGAAGAATCTGAATAAACAGGTCTTGCTTGCCCGGGCATGGTGGCTCACGCCTGTAATCCTAGCACTTTGGGAGGCTGAGGTGGGAGGATCACAAGGTGAGGAAATCGAGACCATCCTGGCCAATATGGTGAAACCCAGTCTCTACTAAAAACACAAAAATTAGCTGGATGTGGTGGTGCATGCCTGTAATCCCGGCTAGTCGGGAGGCTGAGGCAGGAGAATGGCTTGAATCCGAGAGGCGGAGATTGCAGTGAGCCGAGATCATGCCACTGCACTCCAGCCTGGCAACAGAGTGAGACTCCATCTCAAAACAACAACAACAACAACAACAACAACAGAAACAAAACAGACCTTGCTACGGTCCTCCCAGTTTATTACCATTAGATCATACTTTTTTTATCCAATTATACTTCTCTACAACTATTCACTTTTTAAATACATAGGCTTACCATTTCTTTGGGTCTTTATTTCCCTTAAAACTTATAAGTATGCTTTTCTCTTGTTAATCTCTCTTTAGTTATAGAGGCCTCAGCCATGAACCTAGCGATGGATATGTAAACCCAAAAGTATGTGAGACAGGTCTCAATCAAGTTAGAAATTTAATTTTGCCAAGGTTAAGGTGCCAAGAATGCACCACTGCACTCCAGCCTGGGCGACAAGAGTGAAACTCCGTCTCAAAACAACAAACAAAATTCTGATTGGCAATCAATTAAAATAATTATTATCAATAGGAAGGAATGTCTGGGTTACAATAACGGGTCATAGAGACCAAGGTTGTATCACGCAGAGCCTCCAGGTAGCAGGCTTCAAAGAGAACAGATTGCAAATATTTCTTATCAGACTTAAGGTCTGTGTTGATGTTAATGCTGGTCGGCTTTTCCTGAATTTCAAAAGGGAGAGGGGTTTAATGAAGCATGTCCTGCTCCCCCTTTCCATCATGGCATGAAGTAGTTTTTCAGGTTAACTTTGGAATGCCCTTGGCTGAGAAGAGGGTCCCTTTAGATGATTGGGGGGGTCTTAGAATTTAATTTTTGGTTTGCAGGTAGAAAAAGATATCTCTTCTGCTCTACAGAGGCCTCCAAGAGCATGGATTGTCTGACTCCTCCAACCTTGCCTTCCACCATGCACTCCATTATGAGGAGGAAAAAGGGTTCCCTCTATCTTTCATAGTTGTTAACTGGGACTCCCTGTAACAAAAGACAGATTAACAAGAGAAAAACAAATAGAGGTCCTTGTACACGGGAGAAAACTCAAATAAATGAGTCATTCCCTAGAGAAGATGTCAAAGAAAGAGCTTAAACTTCAGGCTTAAATACCATCATTTTTCTGAAATGAAGGAAAAAAAGACTGTTGGGAAAAGGCCCTGTTGAGATGACCAAGAAGAACACATTAAACAAAGGCAAAGTTTGTTATGCAGATGGAATTCGCTGCTTTCTTCATCATTTAAGAGTTTCTAGTGATTAAGTCAGCTTTTTGTCCCTGGTGCAGTCAGGAAGAGACTATTACAACTGGAGATTTTCTTTACAGATGTAAATTTCTCTTATAAAAGGGCAACTTTTGAGTTCCTTCTGTGTCTGCAGTTTTTCAAAATAGCCAGCTCAAAATAATTATTATGCCAAAGAGTTATATTTGGGGGTGGCATATTCTGGTCTCCTATAGTCACATTTTGGGGTGGTGTGTCCAGAGCCCTTGCACCACCTTCCAGAGCCTCATGTTCACCATGCACCTCCCAGCCACAGGGCCTTTGTCCATGCCATGCCCTCCACCTGGAATCCTTTCCCAGCCTTCTTTGCTCCTCAGCTCATCTTTCAGATCTTGCCCAGTTGCGTTTGCTGGAAGTTTTCCCTGAGCCTCTCAGGGAGGTGAGATCCCTTCTCTTATGAATTCCCATTGCACCAGGCCCCTCTCCTTTTATTGCTAATTGGAACTACAATTTCACATATTTCGCATTTCTTTGTGGGATTATTTGATTAGCATCTGCCTCCATCATGTTGAGCGAGTGTCATGAAGACAGCCTGTGTCTGGTAATCCCGGAGCCAGCACAGGAATAACTATTCCTGTGAAGAAGAAAGGAAGGAAGGGAGTGAGGGAGGAAGGTGTAACCATTCGATGGGTTCATTTTGCTTGCTGCCCAGATAGACCTGATTTATCAAAACAGGGGAATTGCAATAGAGAAATACTTTAATTCATGCCGAGCTGGCTGAACAAAAGAATGGAGTTTTATTATTACTCAAATCAGCTTACCTGAAAATTCAGACGCTAGGGTTTTTCAAGAGTAGGCTGGCAGGATGGAGACTGAATGCTGCTGATTGGTTGGGGAGGCAATCATATGGGTATGGAAATAGTCTGCTTCTGGGTGGGGCCATAGGACCAGTTGGTGGTCCAGGTGGAGCCATCATTGTCAGAAATGCAAAAACCTGGGGTCAGGCATGGTGGCTTACGCCTGTAATCCCAGCACTTTGAGAGACCAAGGCAGGTGGATCACTTGAGGTCAGGATTTCAAGACCAGCCTGGCCAACATGGTGAACCCCATCTCTATTAAAAGTACAAAAATTAGCTGGGTGTGGAGGCACACACCTGTAGTCCCAGCTACTTGGGAGGCTGAGGTAGGAGAATGACTTGAACCTGGGAGGCAGAGGTTGCAGCGAGCCGAGATTATGCCACTGCACTCCAGCCTGGGAGACAGAGTGGGAGTCTTTCTCAAGAAAAAAAAAAAAAAAAAAACTGAAAAGACATCTCAAAAGGTCAATCCTAGGTTCTACAATAGTGATGTTATTTGCAGGAGTAATTGGAGAAGCTGCAAATCGTGTGACCTCCAGAATCATGGCTGGTAATCATTTATGTCTACACCTTAGCAGAATTCAGGCTCCTCTCATTGTCCTAATCTGGAGGCCTTTCATTAGCCTTACAAAGGCAGTTGATTTGGGGGGAAGAGCTATTATCATTTAAACTATAAACTAAATGTCTCCCAGAGTTAGTTTAGTGTAAGCCCAGGAGTGATTAAGGGCAGCTGGAGGTTAAAAGCAAGATGGAAGTTGGTTAGATCAGATCTCTTTCACTGTCATAATGTCCTCACTGTTGCAATTTTTGCAACTTCCCTCAAAGCGATAAGGGAAAGGAGTCCACCTTGAGCTAATGACAAATCTTCCACTAGCCCACACTCTTCACTGCTTCCCCAGTGTATGTGGAGAGAAATCAAAACAACCTATTGAGGCTTTTAAGCCCATCTGCTACAAACCCCAATTTATGTCCCACATTATTCCCCTTTACTCCATCCATGCATCCCAGAGTTCCAGCCAATCCAAGCTGCCTGCACATCTCCATTTGGACCCCTTAGGTGAGTGCCCATTACAGTGTAAACTCCGTGAGCTGAGGGGCCTGGACACACACCAAGGGTTCCATGAAAGTTTGTTGACTGAGTAAAAGACCTTCCACATAGGCCCCCTCGTGCTGCTTACCCTGCATCTGAAAAGCTACCAGCTTTGTGTCAGGTGTTCTGTAGAGCTATTCTGCACACATTCCTTGGCTCTTTTTATTTTACAGGTGAGAAGAATTGGGGCTCAGAGATGCAAGCCATTTGCCACAGTCACCCTGCTTGAGAGCAGCAGAGATGGATATCATCCTGGGCTTTTCCCACAGGGCCCATTGTCCAAGCCCAACACCCATCATATTGTAACCACCCAGCAGGTTCTTCCTGCCCGCTACTCAAAGAAAATCCATTCACCAAGACCATGGCATTGCAGTAAAGAGAGAGTATAATTGACACGAAGCTGGCCACGCCACAAGGGAGATGGAGTTATTACTCAACTCAGTCTCCCCAAAGGCTCAGAAGTTAGGAGTTTTTCATAGATAGTTTGGTGAGCAGGGGCCTAGGGTAGGGGCATGCTGAGTGATTGGGTTGGAGATGAAATCAGAGAATCTCTTCTCTTTTGCTGAGTCAGTTCCTGGGTGGGGGCTCCAGGTGGAGCCATCATCATCAGGAATGCAAAAACCCGGAAAGACATCTCAAAAGGCTAATTTTAGGTTCTACAATAATGATGTTATCTGCAAGATTATTTGGGGAAGTTGCAAATCTCATGACCTCCGGAATAATGGCTGGTAATTATTTAGAATCCAAGACTCTCTCATCCTCTTAATTTGGTGGTCTTTCATTTGTCTTACAAGAACAGTTTAGTTTTGGGGAAAGGCTATTATCATTTAAACTATAAACTAAATTTCTCTCAAAGTTAGGTTGGCCCATGCCCAGGAATGAGCAAAGACAGTGAGGCTAGAAGCACAGTGGAGTCAGCCATGACAGATTTCTCTCACTGCCGTAACTTTGCAAAGGCAGTTTCAATATCTGGCATCCAAATTCTCACCATTCTTTTCAGTCCAGTTCAAATGCCACTGTTGGGGTTCAGAAACTGATATCCCAAAATATGATGCTTTATTTATTTATTTATTTATTTATTTTTTGAGAGGGAGTTTTGCTCTGTTGCCCAGGCCAGAGTGCAGAGGCGCGATCTCTGCTCGCTATAGGCTCCCCCACCTGGGTTCAAGGGAGTCTCATGTCTCAGCCTCCTGAGTAGCAGGAATTACAGGTGTGCGCCACCACACTCGGCTAATTTTTTTTTTTTTTTTTTTTTGAGACAGAGTCTTGCTCTATCACCCAGGCTGGAGTGCAGTGGTGTGATCTCAGCTCACTGTAACCTCTGCTGCCCAGGTTCAAGAAATTCTCCTGCCTCAGCCTCCCAAGTAACTGGGATTACAGGCATGCACCACACCTAATTTTTGTATTTTTAGTAGAGACAGGGTTTCACCACGTTGGCCAGGCTGGTCCAAACCCCTGACCTCAGGTGATCCGCCCCCCACTCAGCCTCCCAAAGTGCTGGGATTATAGGTGCAAGCCACTGTGACCAGCTGACCCCAAAATATGATGCTTTGACGCACTGAACTGAAGAAGCCTCAAGGTCTCTCTGACCTTTCCCTCCTGGCTCTCAATCTTCCATCTCTCCCAAAGCACAGGAGGAAGTTTTTCTCTGAAGTTCCTTTTTCTGCTTAAAGTCTGGACCTGCCAAAGAAGAAAACAGTAACCTCTGGTCCCTTCCCTGAGTTTTCATTAACAGAACTCATATCGCGGGAAGAAAGACTGAATTCTGCCAACCAACCTGGACAGACGTGTCACAAACCATTGTCTGCTCTGCGGGTCCCACAGACTTTGTCCCAGGCCATTGTATATTCTCCATGCCCATTGAATTCCCCTCAAAATCATTTATTATCCCTCTAAAAATCATCCACAATTTCCCATCCCCCTTTCCCCTAAGAAAAAGAGCATATAACCCTCCATACCCCATTGCGTGGTGGGGTAACCACTCTGCAATTCTCCCCCATGTGTGTCAAAAAATGCATATGCCTTTCCTTCTATGTATCTGTCTTTTGTCACTTTATTTTCAGTGAACCTTCAGAGGGTGAGGGAAAACTACAGTTTTGGCTCTGTGAGCAGGGTCACCAAAGTCTCTCTGTTTGAAGCCGCAGTGAAGGAATCCAGGACCTGAAAAGCTGGCAGAAAGGAAAGAAATTCTTATCAGCCAGGCTTCCAGACTCTTTCTCTGTGGAACCTGTTTAAGCAGACAGTAAAAATCACAATTTGTTCTTGTTTCTTCTCCAAAATCTTGATTAATGGGAAAAAAAGGATTTGCGTGACTAGTCCTGAGTATAGTGACTCTGGTGTACTTTTTGGTATGAACATTCATATTGTTTGAGACATTTCCTCCCAGAAATATTCTTTTTCTCTGTCTTTGTCTTTCTGTGTTGTTCTGTTATAAAGAGGGTACCATAGGGTAGAACACAGGCCTAAAACCCCTATATGCCTGTTGTTCAAGCTGGCCCAGTCAGGGGCGTTTGAACAAGAGTGACTCCATCTTGAATACGGGGTGGTTAAAAATAAGTCTGAGACCTACTGGGCTGCATTCCCAGAAGCTTAGACATTCTTAGACACAGGATGAGATAGAAGGTCGGCACAAGATACAGGTCACAAAGATTTTGCTGAGAAAACAGGATGCGGTAAAGAAGCCGGCTAAAACCAAGATGACTATGAAAGTGACCTCTGATTGTCCTCACCGCTCACGATATGCCAATTATAATACATTAATATGTATTGTCATGGCACTGGTGGGTGATATGTTAATTATAATATATGAATATGTACTGTCACGGCACTGACACTCCCACTAGCGCCATGACACTCCCGCCAGCGCTATGACAGTTTACAAATGCCATGACAATGCCAGGAAGTTACCTTACACATTCGAAAAAAAGGAGAGGGACCCTCAGTTCCAGGAAATCTCTGTCGCATTCCTGGAAACTCATGAATAATCCTCCCCTCGTTTAGCATAAAATCATACTCAGTTGAGCAGCCCCCACTGCTGCTCTGCCTATGGAATAGCCATTCTATTATTCGTTAACTTCCTTAGTAAACTTGCTTTTATTTTACTCTATGGCCTTGCCCCAGATTCTTTCTCGAACCCTCTCTTGGAGTCTCCATCTGAACCCCTTTCCAGTAACAGCCGTATAGACTGGTCAGTTTCATGGTTCCATTCAGACCAGCAGTTAAGACAAATTTTGCTGTGGGTTCCCAAAATAAAACAGGATAAGATTCCCTCTTGTCTTGTTTTATGTCCTTGAGAGCTTGACTTGTGACCAAGCGGGAGCACTCTCTCTTGGTCTCTGCTGTCCAGCGAGCATGATTTTTGGGTCATATCTGGTGGCCAGTCTGAAAATGGCTGGGAACCTGAGACACATACGACAATGAGCAGCACGCTTTTTGTTCCAAAGGTGTCAAGCTCTCAGGGGAGTTTGTCTTAATAAAAAGTCCCATGCACAAAAGACTTTTGTTGTCTCAACCCCTGTTGTCTGGTTAGCCCTGGGGAAGCCCGATCCCAGGAGGGTCTGCTTGGTGTCATAGATTAACAGGTCTGTGACTGGTAGACCCCACCTATTTATGGGGTTCTGGAAACACCATACACACAAACACCATCCTCAACCATCTGTGGCAAGAGTCTTTTGCTATCTTAGCGTAAACCTTGGAGTGAATTTTTGGAGATCATGGGGACTTCCTCTTCTATGCCCTCTCCACTGTAAACCAAAAATAAGATTCTAAGCTCCCCCACCAACTGAATGGACCCCTCCTCTTGGCCAAGGGCATTCTAAAGTAAACCTGAGGCCAGGCTGGGTGGCTCATGCCTATAATCCCAGCACTTTGGGAGGCCGAGGCAGGTGGATCACTTGAGGTCAGGAGTTCAAGACCAGCCTGGTCAACGTGGTGAAACTCCATCTCTACTAAAAATACAAAAATTAGCTGAGTGTTGTGGTGCATGCCTGTAGTCCCAGTTACTTGGGAGGCTGAGGCAGGAGAATGTCTTGAATCCAGGAGGCGGAGGTTGCAGTGAGCTGAGATCACGCCATTGCACTCCAGTCTGGGTGACAGAGTGAGATTCCATCTCAACGTAAATAAATAAATAAAGTAAACCAGAAACACTAGTTTAGGCCATGATGGGAATGGGTGGTCAGACATGCCTCATCATACATTCCCCACTTTGGAAATCAGGCACAGCTGACCAGCATTCACGTTAAAACAGAGACCTCAATACTGACAAAACAGACTCTTTTAGCCGGATAAGATGCCTGTTACTTGGAGGCTTCATCTGCATAATAAGAACCTTGGTCTCCACAACCCCTTGTTGTAACCAAAACACTCCCTTCTATTGAGTTCAGGTCTTTCAAACTCTTTCAACCAATTGCCAATCAGAAATCTTTGATTCCACCTATGACCTGGAAGCCCCTTGCTTGGAGTTATCCCACGTTTCTGGACCAAACCAGTGTCCATCTTACATGTATTGATTGATGTCTTATGTCTCCCTAAAATGTATGAAACCATGCTGTAGCGTGATCACCTTGGGCACATGTCATCAGGACCTCCTGAGGCTGCGTCACAGTCATGTGCTTAGCCTTGGCAAAATAAACTTCTAAACTGATTGAGACCTGTCTCAGATACCTTTTGACTTACACCAGGAACACCACTTACTTATATGGTAGAAACCTATTCTAAACCTAGAAAATTACTTCCTGGGCTTTCCATGAAGAGGTTTATTGAATTGAGTCACTACTGGAATAAGTACACCATTGGAAATTATTTATGTAACTTTTGACTTTTGAGGGTACTCATTTGTTACTGATCCTTTTTCCTTCCATGGACAGCTTTTGATTTCCTATCTCCCATCTGTAGGGCATATGGGCCGTTTGGACCTTTGTGTGTAGATGGTCAGCTGAGAAACTGAGGCCCTAGAGAATATGGCAGGACAGAAACATGGATTGGACCCCGTTTGTGGCTAGTGAAACTTGCTTTTCTTTGAGCTATCTTTGGGGGTGGTTCTGGATCTTGTGAAGACTGATTTGTACCTCTTTGTAGATGCCTAGTGCGTCCTTGGTCAAGTTATAACCTTAGTTAAGTCTTATTGGTTTGGTGAGTCATTTGGTAAGGTATCTTTTGTTTAAAAGCAAAAAAAAAAAAAAAAAGTTCAAAAGCCAAGAATATTGGGTGTCCTGGCTGAAATCTGATAACAAATTTTTAAAAATTCTTTTAAAGATCTCTATAGTCAGAAGTCAGCTTAATTAAAAGCTAATACTCAGGCTAGTTTTTTTTTTTAAAAGGCTTTCTTGCTTTTTCTCCTCTGGATCCTATTGCTGGGAAGCTTTTTAGTTGATTGAAACCACTTTTTAATATATTTGGTCCCTCTGTTTGCTCCTTTTCTTGTTGGAATGACTTTTGCTGAGAAAAATGTCAAACTTCATTGGCATTTTAGAAAGCTTAAAATCTTCCCAAATTGGCTCCTCTAAGAATTGTCGTCTCATTTACTTCTACTTCTACTTCCTCTGTGCCATCTTTGATAGCTCATAAAGAAAGCTAGAGGTGATTTCTAGTGTCCCTGAGACCCCTTGAGGAACACAGAAAAAGGAAGACAGAAGACCCCACACACCCTTCTTGGGGTCTTCTGCCCTCCTTGCGTAGTCTCAAGATTTAACGGCAGTTTCCTCTCCAGTCTAAAGCTCTACTCTCATTTGCTAGTTATCTGATCTCTTTGGCCTTGGGGAATACAGGGGTTACTTTGTACTGTACAAGAACACAGTCTTTGGGTGTACAGTGGCCAGAGGGATGCAGTTTTGGAAGTGGCTGACTGCATTTGCAATGGATGGTTATTACTACAGAGGGCTACTTGTTTCTTTGCCCATTTAGATAAGAAGGGCACAGTTTGAACACATGGAGACTGCAGGAACAGGCAGATTGTGTCACCCACCAGCCTCAGGAAAATGTCTTTGCAGCAACTGCACTGTGGAAGCATTGAGCAGCCTGTTTCCTCTTTTTGGGGGACCTGAGACTCATTGTAAAAGTGAGATCTTTGATTTTTAATGATTTAAATTATCTGCTTTCCAGCTGCACCTACTTTTCATATATTTAAATATTAGCACCTGCAAATCTCAAATGCTTTGTTTGTTCTATTTGTTGATGAGCTCCACTCTGAGCTCCATGGTCCAGCTGGAAAACAGAGACTAAATGAGAAGCTACCTATCTAAATGAAATTGGTCTACTTATAAAATCCTATGATGCTCTGGCATGGTGGCTCACGTCTGTAATCCTAGCACTTTGGAAGACCGAGGTGGGAGGATCACTTGCACCCAGAAGTTCAAGATCAGCCTGGGCAACATAGTAAGACCCTGTCTCTACAAAAAAATAAGAAAAAAATTAGCTAGGCATGGTAGTACATGCCTGTAGTCCCAGCCACCTGGGAGGCTGGGGCAGGAGGATCACTTGAGTCTGAAAGGACAAGGCTGCTGTGGGCCATGATTGCACCACTGCATGCCAGCCTGGGTGACAGAGCAAGATCCTCTCTCTCAAAGAAAATATATGTATATTCTATGATGCATTCTTATGATTTTGTATTCCCTTGGCATCCATTTTTAATCTTCCTCTAAATAACAAACCCAGTTTCTATCTTGAAATAGCTTAAATTCTCTCTCTGCTTTGAGATATAAATTTTCTACCAGTTCTCTCTAAAACTTAGTAAGGGCTTCCACCGTGTAAAAGGGATTAACTTATTCCATTTACAGAGTCACCATTTCACCCAACTGTCCAGCCAGTGAGTTTTATCTGACTCAGGACTGAAAATTTAAAATCAATGCTATAATAACTTTGCACCTGTCTGTATTTTATTTGTACATATCTGTATTTGTATATTGTCTACCTGGTACCAAATTGACTTATAAATAAATGAATACTCATAAATTAATAAGCCCAAATGCTTTTCAAATTCATATGATGTTAGTTATCTTTCATGAATAACACTAGTTTTAAAATTGTTGGTAAAATAAAATATAATGTTTTTAGAATTTAAGACATTTTTGCCTGGGTGTACTGGTCAGACCAATTTATACTGTCTTTATGGGATGTTTTAGGGTCATATAACTGTGACTTCTATGATATTTTTGTATTTGTTTGATTTGTTTATGAGCTTATGCTTTGATTTTGACCCTTTGGATTCTGGGGTCTACACAAGTGGCCATGGTGAGGACTGGGGACATATGTGTGTCCCCACAGCCTGGACCGCATCCTCTCTGCCCCAGCTGTGCCTCTTGGTCATGCCTGGAAGGATCTAATCCCTTAGACATGGTCTTCACAGCTCTGTCCTCTGTCCTAGGCTCCAAGTCTGGTATATAACAACTCAAAATGCTTACTTCCTAGGTTTTTCACTAAAAATTACAGTTACTAAGAGTTAACATTGTAATTAATATATATATATATATACAATTAAAACTACTAGCTGTAAGAGAAGCAATTCTATATGCAAAGTATATAATAAAAGTAGAATGTGTTTTTCATTTAAAAAAGGATTATAAAAACATGAGAATGTGGTTTTTGTTAAAGGGAAAGTAGTTTTGCCTAGTTTAGAGGCTATTTACATGTTGTTTTAAATTGAAGGAATTTTTTAAATGATAGATAAAACTGAATGGATATGAAATGCTTGGAAAAGAAAAAGAGAAAAATTGTAGGAGTTTATAAAAAGTTTATAGAAATCTTGCGTGGTCAATGCTGATTGAGATTGGATGGATATATTAATAAGGTTTTTTTAAAATTAGCTTTAGTATTAATAATACATTGATACAAGGGCAGAATTTGATTCTCTCTCTCCCTCTCTCTTTTTAGAAACAGGAGCTCACTTTGTCATCCAGGCTGGAGTACAGTGGCACAATTAGAGCTCACTGCAGTTTTGATGCCCTGGGCTCAATTAATCCTCCTGCCTCAGCCTCTCAAGTACCTAGAACTACAGACATGAGCCACCATGCTTGGCTAATTTTTAAAATTTTTTGTAGAGACAAGTTCTCACTATGTTTCCCAGGCTGGTCTCAAACTTCTGGCCTCAAGCAACCCTCCTGCCTCAGCCTCCCAAAGTCTTGGGATTACAGATAGAGCCACTGTGACCAGCCTGATTTTCTCTTTTGAACAAGATTTTCATGTAGTATTAATAAGAGGTAAAAGATTTTTGTTCGCCTTTTGAATAATCTGCAAAAAAGTACAGAAGGGGAGAGAGGGAGAGACAGATTCTGTTGTTGTCATAATGTCTTTATTAGCTGTTTTGATTGTTTGGAAAATTGAGTCTCCTCTCTATCAAAGAGCAACATTTTTGCTTTTTGAAATATTCGAATTATCACTTGGCTAAATAAATTACTTTTTTAAACAGTGATCTATGATCCTGTTTTGATCAAGTATTTTAAACTTTTCTCATTTTGATATCAAGTGTGTTAAACCCTTGATATTTAACATGCTTCCCCAAATCAAATCTTAAATCCTAAAATTTAGACTTTTTGGCCCCAAACTAATTTGGATATTCCATATAGGGTCACTGGAAGTCCAAGAGAAACATACTAGGCTTATTTGGTATGTTAAAATCACACCGGAATTATTGTCAAATAAGAAATGGGATTTGACTTTTTTTGAGTTCTACTTTTATGGATATGTTATTAACCCATTTATGCCTGAGGTTGCAATTTTTTGAATTTTTGCCATCAGACCTTGGTGATGACCTTGAGCAGTATGATATAAATAACCCATGGGCTTAGTGTTCCAGTAATGGAACACTAGGCATAAATTGGTTTAATATGTGTTCAAAAATTGCATGACATTTGTGGTATGTCTTAGTATAGGCAGTAAATTGCTTTAGTTTGATGCTTTATTTTCTAAAAGCACTTGGCAAATCCTAAAGTGTTGAGTCTTCAAGGAAATTCATGGAAAGGACTCTGACAAGTACTCTTGAATACAGGTTCCCAATAACTTTGGAGATTATGCTGTTGGACTAGATAAAAACTTCCAGAACTGTAGTAAAAAGAAAAACAAAACCTGATGAGTTCATGAAGATTCCTAATTCAAGATCAAGCAAAACTAGAATTAATTACATTGGATTGAACTGATAGAGAATTAAAATCATTCTTATGGCTTTGGTTTGAAATATTGAGGATCCTTTTTGTGTTTTGTTTTCTAGAGTCAAGAAATTCTTTTTTTCTTTTGAGCTATTTATAGCATATAGCAATTGTGTAAAATATACTTTTGTGAACAAAATGGAAACATTTACCCTCCTCTCTACCTGATTTCTCCAGAATTCAGGAATTATAAATATCCTTATTTTTTGGCAATATAGTTACTTCCATAAATTCAATAAGAATCTATTTTCTTACATAAGAGGACATGTTGGAAACACTGGTTATCTTACTAAAGTTTTGACTGAATATCATATTTTCAAATATGATCAGACTGCTTTGAGGGATTAAGGTTGACTTTTTAAAGCCAATAGGCTTGGGAAAATGTCGACCTGGTATCTTGTCTACACAGTTCCCTTACAGGATTCCTGACCTTGTGATAAATACAAAAATTTTTGACAGACCCATGAGCCTCAAAATATTTGGGGAACCTCAAGAAGAGAGGAATTTGCTCAATTCATACAGGTATTACAGGCATAGTCCGGTGGCAAATTTTTGACTTGGCTTTCTCTCAAGAGACTTCTAAAAGTCTAATCTGAGATTCGTTACAAAAATTTCCAGCAAACCCCACTTAAACAGAGCCTTTTTAAGATTCTGTATGGCCAACCACTATTCTTACCACGCTTTATGGAAATAATCAGGCCAAACATAATAAGACTAAAACTTATTGTGCAAATAAATTGGTCCTTCTATAATGTGTCTTTGGTAGAAATGGAAACTGAAGAGATAAAAATTATGTTTCAGAAGAAAACTACAGTACACCTGTTATTGGATTCTAACACTGACTATTTTTTTTTTTGAGTTTGTATTATTTGCCTACAATTTGGACTGAATCCTGAATTTTTTCCTGTCTACAAGTCTCCAAACTGATGTTTCCAAATTTGTCTTCCATTTTCTGACTTGGACTCAATGAAATTGCTATTACCGTTTTTCCTGAGGCCCTGCAAGCTGAAGCTCATATATAAACAACTTGTGACATGCAAACTACAGATAAGAAAAATATATCAGATGGCCACTGCCTACTTCCACATTAACTGAAGATGCTCCTAATCTAACATCAAGAAACCTCAACTGACTGCCCTCCAGGCTCTAAGGAAACAGGTTTTTAGATTGTTCCAAACATTAACCTCTGTTTTCTTTCTGAGATTCTGTCTGCAGCACCAGCTCCTGAAATGAAACAGGACTGGCCGATTCCCAGAAATGGGAGACTTTGCATACTCAACTCTTAACATGATTTTTCTCTCCACAGCCACAGACTCAGCTTTTAGTGTGCAAAACTTCTAGGGAAGTTTCAGACAGGGGAATGTTGGGGCTTAGAAACCAAAACCCCAAAATATGGCACGTTGTTATGCTGAACTGGAGAAGCAGCCTCAAGTTCTCTCTGACCTTTCCTTCTCTCCTGTCTCTTGATTCTCTGTCTCCTTCAAAGCACAGGATAAATTTTTTCTGTGAAGTTCCCTTTTCTGCCTAAAGTTTGACCCACCAAAGGAGAAAACAATTACCTCTGGTACCATCACTGAGTTTCATGATCAGAACTCATATGACAGAAAGAAAGACTGAAGCCTGTCAACACCGCTGGACAGATGTTTGTTACAAACCGTTGTCTGTTCTGTGGACCCAACAGATTTTGTCCCAGGCCATCATATGTTCTTCAAGCCCATTGAATTCCCCTAAAAATCATATGTTATCTCCCTAAAATCACCCACACTTTTCCATCTTCCTTTCCCTTAAGAGGAGGAGTATATAACCCTTTATACCACATTGAGTGGTGGGGATCACTCTGTGATTCTCCTCTGTGCACATTAATAACTGTGTGTTCCACTTCTACGAATTTCTCTGCTGTCAGTTGATTTTCAGTGAACTTTCAGAGGATGAAGGGGAAGTTTTCCTGTCGCCCCTACACCACCTCTTCCCAAGAGCCTGCTGTGATCAACCACTTCCTTGGCCATCACAAGTGTTCACTATGCTGAAAGGTCACCGGAGTCTTTGTTTTGGGGCTTTGGCTTTACTTTAAGAGTTCTATTGAGCTATAATCTACATATCATAAAAATTCACCTGTCCTAAGTATACAATTCGGTGATCAAGACTTTGGTTTTTCTGTTTGTTTGGTTTTTTTGAGACGGAGTCTCCTTCTGTCACCCAGGCTGGAGTGCAGTGGCGCGATCTCAGCTCACTGCAAACCTCCACCTCCCAGGTTCAGGGGATTCTCCTGCCTCAGCCTCCTGAGTAGCTGGGACTGCATGCACACATCGCCACACCTAGCTACTTTTTGTATTTTTAGTAGAGACAAGGTTTCACCATATTGGTCAGGCTGGTCTCAAACTCCTGACCTCATGATCCACCTTCCTTGGCCTTCCAAAGTGCTGGAATTACAGGTATGAGCAACCGCATTCAACCTGTTTTGTTTTGTTTTGTTTTGTTTTTTGAGACAGGGTCTTGCTCTGTCACCCGGGCTGGAGTGCAGTGGTACGACCATGGCTCACTGCAACCTCCTCCTCCCAGGCCCAAGTGATCCTCCCACCTCAGCCTCCTGAGTAGCTGAGATTATAGGTACACACCACCACACCTGGCTAGTTTTTGTATTATTATTTCTTGTTGCTGTTTGAGAGATGGTGTCTCGCCATGATGCCCAGGCTGGCCTCAAACTCCTGGGCTCAAACCATGATGACAGGCAGGAGCCACTGCATCCAGCCAAGGTTTTGTTTTTCTACCTCAACCTGAACATATATTGATTTCTAGCTATGGCCATTATTCACACACCTCTCTCAGTTTCCTCTTGAGCTTGGGACCAGGGTATTCTCACCTCTGAGTCCCCCACTAGCAGGGCATGCATCCACCGGGTGCTGAGCAAGGTGGGTTCACACACACGTGCATTATTTCCCTTGGGGGAAAGAACATTTGAGAAATAATAAGAGCTGGAATTTCATAGCAGCTGCTAGATCCCAGAGCCTGTACAAAGTGCTCTACATGCACGACCTAGCCAAACAATCAGGAACCCCATGAGATGAGACGTATGACCCTTTTTTTACAGATAAGAATACTGAAGCACAGAAAAAGTCAATAACTTGCCCCAAGTCACACAGTTAGCAAGTAGCAGAGCTAGGCCTCAAACCAAGGGAGTCTGGCTCTAGACCCTTGCTTTTAACCAAAGTGCTCTAATGTTAGGGTGA
The DNA here is from genome assembly GCF_029289425.2 of Pan paniscus. NCBI lineage: Eukaryota > Metazoa > Chordata > Mammalia > Primates > Hominidae > Pan > Pan paniscus. The sequence goes on along the minus strand of NC_073249.2, from coordinate 208,683,066 downwards.
CCCAACCCCATTAACAGGGCTTCTATGGTGCTGGAGTTTATCAGGACAAAGCCAACAGGAAAAGAAACTACAGGAGGAGGAGGAGGCGGCCCTTCTGCTCACTGTCAGCTTTCTGAGTAGCCGCAGCTATGAGCCTTCTCACATTGCCCATCTGCTCAGCGGGTCCCTGCCACTTACCAACTCATCCTAAGGATCTGGATAGTTTGCTAAGCAAGTTTGCATCCATTGTTTGATGGGAGCTCACAGCAGCCTGAGGAGCTGTGCAGGCTAGGAATGATTACCTTCATTTTATCACCAGGAAACTCAGAGAGGTGTGGTAACTTGCCCAGAGTCACACAGCTTAAGAAGTGGCACAAATGTGGTTCACAATGAGGCCATCAACAGCATGCTCTTCACCACTCCTCCCCACTGAAGTGGGGGAATACAGCACAAGCCTTGGCCAGGCCTTGGGGCCAGCCTGGAGGCTTGGGGCTTCTGTAGAGGAATTCGTCCAACCTGAGATATAAGAGGATCAAACACACACTGAGGTCAGCCATGGAACTGCACAAATGTGGAGCAGTCCCGGAGAGATGAGCAACCCACTTTGAAAGCCAACTAACTGTGAATATTCAAGTTCCCAAATTAACTTAACCTAGATTTACAAAAGAAGTGCCCTCCTCCCATGGGCTCCTGCCCTCTGGGTTTCCAGTCCTTCCCCAGACTCATCATTTTGGGGGTGAGATTCTAGATTCCTACTCCTTCTGCCTCTGTGCTCTCACCCCCCAGAAACTTCCTTTCCTTCCTTGAACTTGCCTCTGGTAATAGCACCCAGGATACCGCATATGAGAACAATGTATGTGGCCAACACGTGTAGAGCAGCTCACAGGTAACTGTGTGCCAGGCACTGGGCTACGAACTTCTGGATGTTTTTCTCAGGAGTTCCACAACAATCCCTTCACATGTATTGTTACACAGACATGCCAGACACACAGAGGAGGCCTTCGGCTTAGGGTGTTGAGAATTTGCCTCCCTTCCTCACTGACAGCTTCTGAATCCTCTTGGGACCCATCCTCAGGACAACAGAAAGCCAATTCTTCTCCATCCAGATTATACAAGGTGGGAACCAGGAATCTGCATTTTTAGCAAGTCCCCTGGCCAGTCATTTTTCTCTCCCTGGGGAAACTGAGTCTTGAGGCAGGGGGTGGTGGTATGGTTTGGCTCTGTGTCCCCACCCAAATCTCATCTTGAATTGTACTCCCATAATTCCCATGTGTTGTGGGAGGGACCCAGTGGGAGATAATTGAATCATAGTGGCGGTTTCCCCCATACTGTTCTCATGGTAGTGATTAAGTCTCACGAGATCTGATGGTTTTATCAGGGGTTTCCATTTTTGCATCTTTCTCATTTTCTCTTGCCGCTGCCATGTAAGAAGTGCCATTTGCCTCCCGCCATGATTCTGAGGCCTCCCCAGCCATATGGAACTGTAAGTCCAATTAAACTTCTTTTTCTTCCCAGTCTCGGGTACGTCTTTATCAGCAGAAAACGGACTAATACAGGGAGGTTAAGAACCGACTCAGGGGCCAGGCACAGTGGCTCATGACTATAATCCCAGCACTTTGGGAGGCCAAGATGGGCATATCACTTGAGGTCAGGAGTTCGAGACCAACCTGGCCAACATGATGAAACCCCATCTCTACCAAAAATACAAAAAATTAGCCAGGTGTGGTGGTGGACACCTGTAATCCCAGCTACTCGGGAGGCTGAGGCACGACAGAATTGCTTGAATCCAGGAGGCAGAAGTTGCAGTGAGCCGAGATTGCATGACTGCACTCTAGCCTGGGCAACAGAGTGAGACTCTGTCAAAAAAAAAAAAAAAAAAAGAACCTACTCAGAGTCACCCAGCTTATAGGCTGCAGAGCTGAGGCTCAGAGGCCAAAGTCCAGCCCACCATCACCTGATGGCGACCTCATCTCTCATGCAACTGAGTAACAAGCACACGTGTGGTACCCAATTTTGGCTGGTCAGGAACTCCGGTGCTCAGGCTGGGAGGGCCAAGGTGAGAATCAGTGTTGCCCAGACCCTAACAGCAGGCTCAGGCCTAGATCTGAGTGCCGCATACACTCCATCCTCCCAGAGACAAAGAAGGCTGGAGGAGAACGACTGAGATCCACCTCCCAGAGCAGCCAGGAAGGAGGAAGTTTCATTTGCTGGAATTGGAGCAGCACCACCCACCTGCTTGAGGAGTTGCTAATAATGGCTGAGTTTCAATGAATTAGCAGTGACAATGTTACAGATCAAGGGTTCTCCTGGAACTGAGTGCATTAGCCAGAGATGGTATCCTGAGCATCTTTGCCTCAGGGCTGGGGAGAGGAGGCAAAACGAGGGAGGGAGAAAAGACACCAAGGGTGGAGGTTTGCTACAAATGGGGGAGAGAGCTGAAAAGGAATCACTGGGCACTGAGAACTTTAGGCTAAGGGAAGCAGGACAGCAGAGAATCACACGCTCAGATTCCCAGGCTGCCACTTGACCTCAAACTGATATCCTCCATGTAGAATAAGATTAGCTGACAATAACAACAGCGATGAAATAGTAATAATGACTGGCTTTTACTGAGCTCTCAGTGCTTTCCATACATTAACTAATTTAACCTTCACAACAACTCTACAGGTGAGTACCTGCAGCTATTATAAAACATGACTGCAGTCCAGGCACAGTGGCTCAAACCTGCAGTCCTAGCACTTTGGGACGCTGAGGCAGGAGGATCACTTGAGCCCAGGAGGAGATTGAGGCTGCAGTGAGTCATGATTGCACTATTGCACTCCAGCCTGGGCAACAGAGCAAGAAGCTCTCTCTAAATAAATAAAAAAAACATGACTGCAAGTTCTTTTTCCTTCAGTCCACTGGGAGATATGGTCTCTGTAATTTTCCCTTGAGTCTGGGCAGACCTGTAACTAGTAGAATACAGTGGAAAGTGATGTCATGTGACTTTCAAAGCTGGACAAGCAAAGGCAAAGCAGTTTCTGCCTTGTTTATGGGAGCACTGGCTTTTGGGGCCCTGAGTTTCCACATGAGAAGTCTCGCTACCCTGAGGTCACCATGCTGTGAGGAAGCTCAAGCTACATGGGGAGGCACTATATGAAGGTGCTTCTGTCCACAGTCCCCCAGGTGAAACTGCAGACTACACAGAGCAGAGACAAGCCATCCCCACCATGCCTTATCCAAATTCCCATCCTGAAGAATCATTAGCGTGATAAAAATGGGGGCTGTTCTATGCCACAAAGTTTTGGGGTGGTTTTCTACACAGCAGTAGATAATCAGAACAGTATTATTATCATCTCCATTTCCTGGTTGAGGAAGCTGCTGCACCACAAATGATAAAGATGACATCAAGCCCAGGTCTGGTCCCAGAATCCATGGGCTTAAAAGCCCTCAATAAATGATAGTGGTTATAATTACTACAGCCCTGTCATTATTCATAATACTTTTGTGGCCTAATCGCAGAACCTATGTTGACTCCAAAAACCCACTTCGGCAGCTAGAGATAATTAAAAGTAATTACATTCTTTACCAAAGTCTCTCAAGGTGACTCAAAAATGTAGTCCCCAACCTTATTAACATCCTTTTCCCTCTCCCATCCACCTCCCGCATAGCCCACTGTCTCAGCACGCTTTTCAGATTTACTCCCCATAAACCCTCCTCCTCCGCAGGCTGTGCCAGTCTCAGCTTCTCCTCCACCCAGCCCTCACCACCTTATTTCCCAGGTAGAAGGGATTCTTCTGCCTTAAAAAATGGGTCCAGGACACATCGCCTGACAGTTCTGGAGTTCTCCACTACAAACAGGTGAAGTGTAGACAGTCTGGCAATGCTCCCACCTCTCACTTGGGCCATTTTTATCCCCCCCCCCATTCCTGGAAGACCCTGGCCTTTCTGGTAATTTCAGAAGCTCTGATGAATATCAAGAGTTCGGCCAGGCACGGTGGTTAATGCCTGTAATCCCAGCACTTTGGGAGGCCGAGGCAGGTGGATCAGCTGAGGTCTGGAGTTCGAGACCAGCCTGGTCAATATGATGAAACCCTGTCTCTACTAAAAATGCAGAAATTAGCCAGGTGTGGTGGTGCGCCCCTGTAATCCTAGCTACTCAGGAGGCTGAAGTGGGGGAATTGCTTGAACCCAGGAGGTGGAGGCTGCAGTGAGCCAAGATGGTGCCACTGCCCAGCCTGGGCAACAGAGCAAGACCCCATCTCAAAAAAAAAAATTAAGAGTTCCCCAGAAGCTCCCAGTTTTGGGTTAAAGAAGCCCCAGTATTCCAGGAAGGCAGTGGCTTTCAAAAGATGACATCTTTACCCAGTTGTTCCCAGAGGCATGAATGTTCAAATGTCCAAAATTGGAACTCCTCCCACCTCGTAGCTGACCAACCTCTCCCATGTCCCATCTCAGGGATAATGGCACCCCTCCACCTAGTCAATAACAGCAGCATCCCAGAGTCATGCCAGGGGCCTCTTCCTAAGCCAAGGTCCTGTGGGTTCTGCACCCACACATCTGTCGGATTCTTCCCCAATGCTCTGTCCCCTCTGTCCCCAGCATCCGCTCTCCCTTTCCACAGGTGCCCAAGCCAGGAATTCAGGTGTCCTCTTTCTCTCCTTCTCCATCACAATTCTGGTTGATTCTATACCCTTAAAATCCTCTCCTTCCAGCCTCCTCTCTCCATCCTCGCTGTCCCATTATCCAGGCCCTCACCTTCTCTGGCAGGTCTCCCAGCCTCTGGTGTCTCACCTCCCCTGAGTCTTGCTTCAGGCCACTGGAAGGTGAGCACCCTGCTTGTCAGTTTATTGTTGTTTTACTGGAGCCTAGGACAGCCTGCAGTGATGAAGCTGTGACTGCACTCAGCTCTGGTCCCATCCCAAGCCCACCATAGAGAGGTTGTGGTTCCCATCCCTAGAGCAGCTGAATCTCCATTTCCATATCTTCTGCATCTGTGGATGCCTCGATGCCACCCTGATTCCTGGGTCCTGGATGTTGGGACCTTTCCCCAGAGTCCACTTCAGCTGCCTTTGTTCTTTAGGAGCTTGACGCACACCTCAACTGGCCACCCCAATTCCAGCCCTCCTAAGCCTCCTCCTCCACAACAACCTAGGCCAGTTACAGCTCACTGAGTTCGCCACACCCCCCAGGAAGAACTGCGAGTCCTTTCTCTCCACTTGCTTAATGATAATCCCTTCGTTGGCAAAGACTGTTGTTTACAGGCCTGTTTGCTGCACTGTTCTTTTTCTTCTTTTTTTTTTTGTTTGTTTGTTTGTTTTTTTGAGACAGGGTCTCACTCTGTTGCCCAGGCTGGAGTGCAGTGGCACAATCACGACTCACTGCAGCTTCCATCTCCTGGGCTCAAGCAATCCTCCTGCCTCAGCCCTCTGAGTAGCTGGGACAACAGGTATGCATCACCATGACTGGCTAGTTTTTGTATTATTATTTTTAATAGAGATGAGATCTTGCCAGTTGCCCAGGGTGGTCCTGAACTCCCAAACTCAAGTGAGCCTCCCACTTCGGCCTCTCGTAGTGCTGGGATTATAGACGTGAGCCATCGTGCCTGGACTCCCTTATTGTTTTTTAAAGAACATTTGTTGAGGCTCCTATATGCCAGGCACAAAGCAGGGTGTTTTCCCCATCATCTCCCTGAAATCCCCACCATTCCCCAATGAGGTTGACATTCTGATCCCCATTTACTGATGAGAGCATGAAGTTCCCTGGGAAATTCTGTGTTAATAAGAAAATAAGGGGCATGCATAGGCAATTGGCCAAAGAAGGACTAGAAATGCCCAATCAACACATGAAATGGCATAAATCCTGTGTAGTCAGTGCAGGGTGGCAAGAGGTGCTTTATGAAGTGGGTTAGTCTTTTTTTTGTTCTGTTTTGTTTCTGAGATGGAGTCTCACTCTGTCACCCAGGCTGGAGTGCAGTGGTGTGATCTCGGCTCACTGCAACCTCCGCCTCCCGGGTTCAAGCAATTCTCCTGCCTCAGCCTCCCAAGTAGCTGGGACTACAGGGGCCCACCACCACACCTGGCTAATTTTTGTATTTTTAGTAGAGACAGGGTTTCACCATATGGGCCAGGCTGGTCTCGAACTCCTGACCTTGTGATCCACCCACCTCAGCCCCCCAAAGTGTTGGGATTACAGGCGTGAGCTATTGTGCCCGGTTGAAGTGATTTAGTCTTTAAACTCCGAGACAGAGAGCCCTGGGCTCAAATCCCTGTTCACAGCACCATTTGGCTGTGCAACCTTGATCCATGTGTTTAACCCTTTATACCCAGGTTTCCCCACCTGTTAAACAGAGCCAATAATAGTACCTCCATGGGTAGAGCACTGCCTTCTACATGAAACTCAGTGAAGGATGACTTTAAAAATTGCATGTAATTGACACATACGTAAATCTTCCATTAGCCGTTAGTCAGTAAACAAAGTCAGCAATAATATCTTACCTTTTAGCTATCAGATCGATGGGGAAAATTAACATTGTACAGCTTTGGAAAGAGCTCAAAGGGGAGTGGCATCCTCTTTTGCTGTTGGTAGACATGTAAATTGGCACCATGCTTCTAGAGAACAAATTTGCCCGTTTATATCAAAATTCTGTTATATACAATTTGCATTGTTTATTCTCTGTTACCTCCTGGCACCTGGGACTGCTTTCCTCATGGCTGTGACCCCTGTGCCTAGGATCATGCTTGGCATGTAAACAATTCTCAATACGTCTTGTTGAATGAATGAATGAATGAATGTGCCAAATTGACTTAAGACTTCTGCTCCTAAGGATCAATCCCAAACCAGTAGGCAAAGCGGTAGGTGTGAAATACTTAGTGAGCATGATTTATAGTAGCAAAAAAAAATGGGAATGGCCTCCTGTCCACCCACCCATGCTGGATGAACTACATGAGGGTACAGCCAAAAAGTCCTGTACAGTGGTCAAAAAGTGACACATGTCTACATTCATTGATACCCAAGTTTCTCCGCTACCGTCAATGAATAAAAGAAGCAAATGGTCAAGCAGAGTTTAATTTGATGCAATTTGTGTAAAAGTGTGTGTGTGTGCGTGTGCGTGCACAGGTGTGTTTGTGTGTTTGAAGGTCTGGAATGGTAGTTACTTGTTTCTGGGTGACAGGATTCCAGGGAATAGTTTTTCTTTCTCATGCCTTTCTGAATCTTTTGATTTTTTTAAAATTGAGAATATGTAAACTTTGCAAGCAGATAAACTAAAAACAAATTAAAGGACAGAATATTAAAAGGGAAACAGAAGGAAAGGGAACAGAGAAGAGAAAGGTGAGACGCAGAAGCCAGGATATTGAAGCCTGAGGGGCGTGCATGCAGGTCCGGCCCTGGGCAAGCTTTCTTGTCCCCACCCTTCCCAACTCTTGCCTGCCTTTCTCTCTCCCTCCTCAGGGTGGGGTGGGGGGTGGGGCAGCAGGGTCAGGGGTGCTGCTGCAGTTATTCCTGCCATGGGAAAGGCAAGGGCATCATCTATGGTGGAAATACAGCATCCACCTAATGCTCTACTTCCATCTCGTTTTTTAGAGGGAAGTGGGGAGCACCCCATAATCACCAGCATTATGGACAACTGAGGAAGGGACAGGACCACTTGTCATAATGGCAACAGCAGCAATAACTGTAGAGTGTAAGCACGACAGGCACTCTAACAGGCATCGCATGCCTATTCTGTACCTGGCTGCAGGCTCTGCAGCATGCATTACCAAACCTAATGCTCACCACAACCCTTGTCGGGTGGTACAGCTGTGGATATCTATTCAGTTGACTGTCATTGGCACGGCTAATAATGAAAACCATCAGCATGCCTGTGTCTACGATGGGCTTTATATCCTACATACACATAAAGTGCCTTAGATGAATTAACTTAGGTGATTACTACAACTACCTATGAGATCCATACTATCATCCCCATTTTATAGATGAGGAAACTGACACACGGAGAGGTTTAACTTGCTCAAGGATATCAAACTAATAAGAGGCAGACATAAAAATCAAACCCAGGTTATCTAACTCCAGACTCCAGAATCATGCCCTCTAGGCTGTACTGAATCTGAGGTTCAGGAACCATAAATTGGCAGCCAGGGTCTCACTGTCAGCAAAGCTGCAACGGATCGGAAACACCAGACTCAGGGCCTCTTGGTGCCTCTGTTTCCCCAGTTTTCTCTGCAACGCTGATTGCTCCCCTTACCCCACCTCCCGGTAGCGCTCAATCTAATTAATGCTTGTGAAGCTGCAGGGCAGCTTATTTAACAGGTGTTCCCAGAGCACAAATGTTTTCATCTTTCCTCCTCAAATGCTCCAGACAAGTAAGCACTTCCCAGCTCAGAAATGTGTATTAACCACCATATGTTCTTATTTTCTGTATTCTTGATGGTTTGACATCTTAAGGGTCTTGCCCAGCTGGGGAAAGACTACCCTTCCCAGGGCCAGCTAATTCCTAGAGATGAGTGTGCCTTTCATATGCAAACCAACAAGTCCACCTCTTAAACAGAGATAGTAATGGTACCTCCATGGATAGAACACTGCCTTCTACATAGTACTCAGTAAATGATGGCTTTAAAAAATGCATGTAATTGACACGTAAGTAAATACTCAATAGCTGTTAGTCAGTAAACATAAATGTACTGTGCCCAACTATCTCCTTTATGGAGCTCACATTGGTCACCCCTGCCCTAATCACCCCAGGTAACAGGCAACTAAGGGCAGTTCATACACCTCAGAGCCTGCTGGAATTATTCAAATTAGCCGGTCCTAAACCAGCTTAGCCTGTTTACTCTGCCTCGCCCGTTCCTTCCTGGGAAAACCACAATAAAGGCTTTCACCCTTACTTTTCCCTCACCCCTTCTGCCTCCTGGCTGACCCTGTGTCTCCCTGTGTGGCCCTGCAAAGGGTGGCATGCCCCCTTCTCCTGGGACCTGTGAGTAACAAACAGTCTTCTCAATGGCAGGCATCTCCTGGTCTGTTGGCTTCATCATATCTGAGTGATAGTGAGACACATCCCAGCCTGCCTTGAGGAAGGGTGGCCTAGTCAGGGGGGCACCTATGACATCATAAATCTCTACCTAGGAGTCCCCTCTCTCTATGGCCTGCAAAGTCCCCTTCTACCTAGCACAGCCCCTCAGACTCTGCTCTTCTTATATTTGCTTCAATGAGAGATTTTGCACCACGGTTGCTGAGAGTGTGGGTTCAAGGCCCTGCTGTGCCATTTCCAGGCTGCGCTCCCCTGGGCCAGTTGTTTAACCTCTCTGTACCTCAATTTCCCCATGTGTAAAATAGGAAAATAATTCCAACCTTCATTGCTGCCTGGGACTCCTGAGAAGGGAAGAAGGAACCAACATTGGTTAATACCTATGACAAGCACCCTGTGAGGCAGGCATCAGCACCCTCATTTTGCAGGCAGAAGGACCAAAGTTCTGAGAGATGTATGTTTTCTGCAGGTCTGGCAGAAAGAAACAAATGGAGCCATAGTATAAGCCTATTTTATTGCATCTCTCTTCTCCCATTAAGAGGGTTGGTACTAGGATGCAGCAAGCAGAATACTGGAGGTGCAAAATGTCAGAAGCCACTCACTTGCAGGTTTGAGCACTTGGGAACAGGTGTGTGTGCTTAAATTTTAGACCCTAGATGCTTCGTCTGCCTCACTCTAACCCCTGCCCTGCCCACCAAACACTCATGCCAAGGCTAACTTTCTCTCCCAATCCTACGCCCAGTATAAGTCTGGGGAGCTCATCTTAACTAACCTACAGGGAAAGAGAGGGCCTCCTGGGAACAATCTTTTACTAAACAAAGAAAGCTAAGGCTGGGCTTGGGGTGTGTGTGTGTGTGTGTGTGTGTGTGTGTGTGTGTGTGTGTGTGTGTGTTGGGGGGAGGCGATCTAATATTTCCAGGGCCCAGGAAGCAGTTGGGGGTCAGGGTGCTACAACAAAAGAGGGACCCTCCCTCCAACCTGTCAGCCCAGAACTCTACCCACCACTAAGAATGAAAGTGCGGGTCCCAAGAGCATTTTCTCCATGCTTTTTCCCACTCCATCGTTGGGAAGAGTTCCTAATAATAATAGCTACCCCTTGTTGCTGGCTTATGTGTGTAACCCTAGCACAATGGCAGCCCCCATGTTCTGGTCTCAAGGCAACATTATGGCTAAGGAACCCAGCCCAGCAATCAAAAAGGAATTTCAACATAACTCAAGTTCCCATGTGTATTTCTCCATCCACAGGATTCCTAGATCACAACAGCAATTCCTTTTTCTTTACCATCATCACCTCCTGAAGACTCCTGGGATCTCTCTTCTCCCCATGCCTCCTAGTGCCCCTTCTCCTAAATGGCTGAACCTTTTCCCTCTCTCTTTCCTCCCATTCCACAGCAAAGAAGCCCAAGAAATCAGTCTGGCCACTGCAGAGCCTGCCTCAAAGGTAGAGTTTAGGCCGGGTGTGGTCATGCATGCCTGAATCCCAATGCTTAATCCCAGCACTTTAAGAGGCTGAGGCAGGAGGATCACTTGAGGCCAGGAGGAGCTCAAGACCAGTCTGGGGAACCTGGCAAGACCTACTAAAAATAAAAATTAAAAAATTAGCCGGGTGTAGTGGTGCATGCCTGAAGTCCCAGCTACTCCAGGGGCTGAGGTGGGAGGATCTCTTGAGCCCAGGAGGTCAAGGTTGCAGTGAGCCATGATCACACCACTGTGTTCCACCCTGGGGAACAGAGCAAGACCCTGTCTCAAAAAGTAACATTGAGCTTTAAAAGACTTTAACAGGTACAGGCAGAATTCTCTGACAGACTGAAAACAAGCAGAGGTTAATAATTTCCACTTGTCACTCAAATGTACCCTCTTCATGTCTTTACAACAGACCAATTCCTACTGCTGGTTACCCACTTCCATACAGGGCAATGCCATCACCCAGCAGCTCAAGCCAAAACCCCAAGGAGTTTGATTCATCCGTTTCCCCACATCCTACATGTGATATATCAGGACATCTGGCGCTTGTGCCTCCAAATATACTCTAATTGTGTGTCCACCTCTTGCCTTCTCTGCTGCTGCTGACAGTTATACACCAGCAGCCTCTGTCACTGCAACAGCCTCCTCACTGGTCTCCCTGTTATCGAAAAAAGGGTCTTGATCCAGATTCCAAGAGAGGGTTCTTGGACCTCGTACAGAAAAAAAATTCAAGGTGGGTGTCAGAGTACAGTGAGAAGAGATAGTTTATTGAAAGCTGCTTTGTTATAGAGTATAGCATCCTCCAAAAGCCGGCAGAGGAATACAATGTCTTTGGTGTAAGCTTTTCTTATATAGCGGTCTTGTCTATGTAAAGACTACGCTAAGCTGTGCCTACGTGCGGGTAAGTAGACAGCATCACAAAATGTGTTATTCTATTGATTTAAAGAAAACTATCCTTGACATTCCACTGTGTGAGTACATCAAAGCATAACTACAATTATCCTGAAGCAATATGTTGTTACGGCTGTTAGGATGTGTGGACTTTCTGCTGTTGAGGGAGTGTGTCCTTGTAGGTATCTTTAGGTTGTTTCCTCAACTATAAACATCTTATGACCCTGAGTCGTGACTGGTAAAGAATGTGCCTCGCTAGTTTTAAGATGGAGTTGATTTTAAAATGGTGTCACTCTGGCTCTCCTAGGCTCCAGCTTCCCTAACATTTCTGCTTCTGCTATTTCCCACAGGTGGAGTCCATTGTACACACAGCAGCCATGGTGATTGCATACAAATGCAAATCAGAGCACGCCATTCTTCTGTTTAAAACTTTGCAACAGGCCAGGCACCGTGGCTCATGCCTGTAATCCCAGCACTTTTGGAGGCTGATGTGTGCAGATCCCTTGAGCCCAGGAGTTTGAGATGAGCCTGGCCAACATGGCAAAACGCTGTCTTTACTAAAAATGCAAATATTAGCCAGGTGCAATGGTGCATGTCTGTAATCTCAACTACTCAGGAGGCTGAGGCATGAGAATCGCTTAACCCGGGAGGCGGAGGTTTCAGTGAGCCAAGATCACACCACTGCACTCCAGCCTGGGTGACAGAGCAAGATCCTATCTCAAAAGAAAAAAAAAAACAACAACTTTGCAATAGCCTCCCATGTCCCCAGAATAAAATCCAACCCCCACCCCACAGTGAGCTACAAGGTTCTCCATGATCCAGATCCTTCCAGTTCCTTCCCATTCAAGCTTCCCCTCCAATGCTGCCTCCTCTGAGACCCTGGTCTGATGATTTCCTCTGATGCCAAGAATGCCCCTGCCATGGTGCCCTCTCGTTCCCTTGTGTATCACCCCAGTTTCTGTAGTCCCTGTCATTGATGGCTTTTGTTTTGTTTTGTCCCTCATTTACCACCTGTCTCCCCAACTAGAGAATAAAGTCCATGTGAGAGCCCCTTCCTCACCTGCTGCTGCCTTTCCAGTGCCCTAGTATGTTGTCTGGCCAGTGATCACTTAAATACTTATTGACTAAATATATGAACACACAAATCAGCAATCCACTAAAAATACATTTGCATCAGTTTGCCTGCAGTAACAGAAAAGGACTCAGCCTGGCTTGAGCAATGAGGACTTTTTTTATTCCCCATAACAGGAGTCCAGAGGTCAGATGGGCTCTGAGTGTAGTATGATCAGGGCTCTGGCTCAATTTCTTTGTGGTTATCTCAGCTCTGTCTTTCTCCAAGTGTTAAATTTATCCTCAGACTGGCTGCTCTTATGAGCACACGTTGGCCACCAGGAGCAACTGGAGCAAGAGGCTTCACTGTTCCCATCCAGTAGGAGAGAAAAAGACCCTACCACCACCACCTGCCCCAGACAAGACGATTGGCCACCCACTTGGAATGCCATACACCGATTGACTTAAGTCTGGATTCCTAGCCAATCACTGGCAATCCTGACCATGCTTGAGGACTCTAACTAGGATCATCCATCCTAGCCCTGGGGATAGATCCTGCTTCCCATATATGTAAATGGCTTCATCAGGGAGGGGCGAATGCTTGAGTAAGACAGAAGTCCCCTTAGGAAGAAGGAATGGGGAGTGAGTGTCGCAAAGGTGCCCTACAAAATTATTATCCCCATTTTACAGATGAGGGAGCCTCTGCCCAGAAAGGTTGGGTTATATGCCTGATAAGGTTTGGATCTGTGTCCCTACCCAAATCTCATGTCGAATTGTCATCCCCAACGTTGAGGGGTGGGGCCTGGTGGGAGTTGCTTGGATCATGGGGGTGGATTTCCGCCTTTGGTGCTCTCCTCATGATAGAGTTCTCACAAGATCTGGTTGTTTAAAAGTGTGTGGCATGCCCCCCAAGCCCCCAGCAACTTTCTTCCTTCTACTCCAGCCATGTAAGACGTGTCGGCTTTCCCTTCACCTTCCACCATGATTGAAATTTTTCCCGAGGCCTCCCCAGAAGCCATCAAGCTTTCTGTAAAGCCCACAGAACCATGAGCCAATTAAGCCTCTTTTTTTTTTTTATAAATTACCCAGTCTGAGGTATTTCTTTATAGCAGTGCAAGAATGAACTAATACAGTGCCCAAACTCGGAGTTCTTCTGCAAGGAAATCTAGATTGGAACCCAGACCTCCCTGACTCCAGGGCTTGTAGTGGCCAGGTTCGAAGCTCTCCAAGCCTGCTTGGATCAGCATGCCCCTACTGGGGAGTGGCCAAGGGGCATGCTGGGGAATGGCCAAGTCTGGTTTCCCAGTGATGCTGAATCACTAGAGGGGTCCGGTAGGGGTGGGATTAAGATTCCACCTCATCCTCCCAGGTTTTTTTTTTTTAAATCCTCCCCAGTCCTGAAGGTCTGGTCTTGGTCCCCAGGTCCAGGGAACATCCACAGTCAACCCAGTCTTGAGGGTGTTCCCGCCTCTACATTCCTAAGCTGCAGTCCCCCGATGTGGGATTCATCTCTGGGAGTAAACTCCCCATCCCCTGCCTCCCTGAGACTGCCACCTGTGTAAGGTAGAACCCACTGGGATCCACCACAGCCTCCCTACTCACCACACTCCTCCTTGCACCTTCTGTTCCAGCCTGGCTCCCTCTCTCTCACCTCCGTGATTTTGCATGGGCTGACCATTCCCTCCGCTTGATACACTATATCCCTGCTTCTCTTCTTTCTCTCCCCAATGCTCACCTCTTCATCATTGTCCCTCACTTCTTAGCTTATGACCCTACAAGTCACCTCCCCGTGCTTCAGTTTTCTTATCTGAGAAGCAGAATTAATAATGGAATTTTTGTGGAAAATAAATGAAAAAATGCACATAACATGCTTAGAACCCTGTTTGGCATGTAGTCAAGTGTTTATGAAAAGTTTGCTATTATTATGATTATTATCCATCTCATCCTTTAGGTCTGAGTTTACGCATCACTTCCTCCAGGAAGCCCTCTCTGAATATCTCTCCCAAGTCAAAGTTATTTGCCCTGCTCTGTGCTCATACACATCCTGTGTAGGGCAAGAGGCTATCATTTGTCACACCAAAGTAATCATTTACTCATCCCTGGCAGCAGAGATGACAGTGTCTGTCTGGTTTACCCTTATGTTCTAGTGCCTAACACATTGCCTGCCACACTGTCATGAATAAATAGACACTTATGGGTAAGAAAATCAATGAACAACCGAAGTAGCAATAAGTCTCTGTACACCTGAGTCATTGGGCCACCAGTAGTTTCTCAACAGTGATGACAAGGATTTTCATCTGCTCTGAGAACTTCCTTTCCCTCCCTGCCCCCTGGTGAACACCAGCCCAGAGTTTAGCATTCAAGCCGTGATTAGTGCTTTCTCTTCTCCCCAGCCTGCCTTTCAGAACAGATGCCTCTCCCTCCCAATCAGTCCCCTCTACTGCTGCACCTGGTGTTTCATCAAAGGACCCTGATTTCCCTCCCGCCGCCCAAATCCATCAGACACATTTTGGCTGCCAATAGGGGCTGACCCTCCCCACCAGGGCCAGGCCCTACCCTGGCAGGGAAGCAAAACCTGGGCTCCATGGCCCCACCACTCCTGTCCCTTCTGAAACCACGTGCACTGTTCACAGATACAGATAATCCACGCAGGCAAATGGGAAACCAGGCAAAGATAAACCAAAACCAGCTGAGGATCCAGAAGTCATTTCTATTTGGCTTTGAAGTGCATTCAGTTAAACTTATTTTTCCCCTACTATAGATTTAACTTCTTAATCCTCTTTTACTTCAGCTAATATTGAAATGAGTTTGCCTGCCCTATGCACACACTGTGTGTGTGTGTATGATGGGGGTTGGGGGACCCCAGGATGCACCTAATGATTGCAAGGAATGCAATCAGAGATTTGAAGCTGGTCAATGCAAGGAGCCAGGCCTGCTGGAATCCAAGGACCTGGGGTGCAGCAACCCCAGATACAGACCCTGAAGAGGCCAACAGCGGTCAGCAGGTCAGCCAGGCCTCTGCCCTGCTGTCTGACATGGGAGGCCCTCTGGCTGCACAGCAGTCCAGCCTCCAAAGAAACAAAGGGTGGCCCCTCTCCACCACCCCCAACACATATGCGTGCAATTACACACATACATATATACACACACATACACACATGCACATACACACAAACACACACGAGCACATATACACACACGTGCATGCACACAATACACATATGCACACACATACATACACGTGCACACATGCACACTCATACACATACACACATACATGTGCATACATGCACACACACATGCATACACACACATGCACACACACACATACACATATGTGTGCAAAGGTACACACATGCACATACACTGCACCAGCGTTTCCCAGGGTGGAAAAATTAATGCTTTTCTCAGGAAAAAAAGAAGTCAAAAATAACTTCTCATTTACTTGGGGGAAGTTCTCAGAATCCTGATCTATGACAGAATTCCCTGCATTCCTGAGAGGAGAGGAAGCTCCCAGTCACATCTCCACCCTCCCATCCTCCCGGCCACTGGGAACGCCCCCTCTTTCTGGTTAGAAGGGGTGGGTTTGGAGGCAAAAGCTCATCCCCTGTCAAGCGGCTCACCTGGAGCACGCCATGTAACCTCTCAGTCTCAGTGCTGTTTGAATGAATGCTAATGCCTGGCGTGTTACCTGATCAGGTGGCTGTGGGGAAGTGTAGACAATGGCGTTGAATATGGAGTCACCTGGGAATGCCGTCTTAGTTGCCCACCACCATGATGGCAGATGATGTTAGCTGAGTGCTTACTTAAAACCAGGCCCCATTCACAGAGTTTTGAGTAGATTAGCTTACTGAATGCTGCAACATCTTTACAACACAAGTATTATTATTCTACTCTCTTTCTACAAATGCAGACATGAAGGCTTAGAACACTTACTGAGCAGCCTCAGGTACTCCAGAGCCAGGATTCCAACCCATGCCGAGTCCTGGACCACAGTGAGATACAGCCATGTCCACAGGCCCACAGTGTAGTGGGGATGCAGGGATGAAGAGATGGATAGGACCCATCTGCTCCTAAGGAAGCCAGCCCTGTCTTTGGAAATGAAAACAGCCAGGCTGCTTAGGCCAGCCAGGGAAGGACAGAATGCACACAGTGACCCCAATGAGGACCCCAATAATCCTGATGACCCAGACCTTAACAAGAAGGAGAAATCACCCAACTTTAGACAAACACGGGTACCTCAGCCCTCGCTTTATCCCTATCTCCATCTGCCTTGGACATTCCTTCAGTCCTTTGACAAGCCTTCATTGGAGCCCTACTGTGTGCCAGGCCCTATAGGAGGTCCTGGGCACTGTCAGGCTCACCTGAAAATCACCTACCCCCTCCCTATCAATGAAACTGAGAAAGTCCCAACTGAGGCAACCAACACTCCCTGAACAGTTGGTTAGACTTGCCTGACCCCTGCCTCTAGTCCTAAGCTAAGCTGGGGGTTTTCAAGGGATGTGGGCATTGGGTTCTTCTGTGGGGGCAGCCCTTGCTGCCCCTCGGCAATGCCCTTCTCATGAGGAGCCAGCAGCAGATTGAGGCACGAGGCTGTGCCGCAGACAGCAGCTGGGGAGGGCCTCCTGGTGGTGTGGGTTTAGTGCACGTAGGCGTGAGGAGTAAATTCTGTCTCCACAGGAGCCCTGGATGTCTCTCTTCAAAGTCATTCTTGACAAATAAGGGTCAAAGCCTCTTTTTCCAGCAGATGATTCTCCTTTCCTGATAACTTTGTTCCTCTTCAAATCCCTTGTCAAACAAGATAATGGAGAGTTCAGGACAAGGAAGTCAAAAAATGTGTTTTAACATTGAATATGCCGCCAGTTAATTAACTGCATAACCTTGAGTGAAAAGTCTTCTCGGGGCCTCAGTTTTCTCATCTGTGCAATCAGTTAGCAATGCCATGCCTCTTCCATGGCTGTGCCCAGGCAGGCACGCTAAAAGGTCATTTATTCATCCAGCAACTTTTATCATCACAGAGTATGCCCTATGTAGCAGGTGGTGTCCTAGGTACTGGAAATATAGTAATTTACAAGATAAAGAAGTTCTCTGCTTTAATAGAACTTGCATTCACTTTACTCGGATTCACTGAATCTAAATGTGGCCTCAGAGTTCTTCTGAACACAGCCTTCAAGGAAGCCTCTACTAATTAGATTAGCATGAAAGAGGATCTCTGTATCAGTCAAGGTTCTGTTGTTTCCTGACGTTTTCCTCTGAGGGTTCTCCAGAGAAACAGAACATTTCATATATAGAGAAAATGAGAGAGATGGATTTTAAAGAATTAATTCAGGCAGTGTAGGGGCTGGCAAGTCTGAAATTTTTAGGGCAGGCTGAAAACTCGGCAGGATTTCCATGTTACAGTCTGCGTCTTGAGGCAGAATTACTTCTTCCTTTTTCCTTTTCTTTTTCTTTTTTTTTTTTTTTTTTTTGAGATGGAGTCTTGTTCTGTTGCTCCGGCTGGAGTACAGTGATATGAGCTCAGCTCACTGCAAACTCCGCCTCCAAGGTTCAAACAGTTTCCTGCCTCAGCTTCCCAAGTAGCTGGGATTATAGATGTGTGCCACCATGCCCGGCTAATTTTTGTATTTTTGGTAGAGACAGGGTTTCACCACGTTGGCCAGGCTGGTCTCGAACTCCCAACCTCAAGCGATCTGCCCACATTGGCCTTCCAAAGTGCTGGGTTTACAGGCGTGAGCCACCGCACCCAACCAGAACTACTTTCCTGGGAAACTTTGGTTTTGGTTCTTAAGACCCAGAAATTCAGAGACTCAAGAAAATAAAGTTTTATTCCTCTCTGATGTTATGTGTCTGCTGCAGGTTGGCAGGTGGCTCTGTCCCTGAGTCACTCAGGAACCCAGATGGGTAGAGAGACTCTGAAGGATGCTATTACCTCAACTTCTAGAGTCTTTGTGAACATTTCGGAGAGATTGTGAAGAATTCACACATGCGTCTAACCGATTGAATGAGAGCCCCCTACAATTACCCCATTACTGAGGTTATGGGTAATCTGTACTTAAAGTCAACTGGCTGCAGGTGTTTATCACATCTACAAAATACCTTCATAGCAACATCTAGACTAGTGTTTGACCAGACAACTGGGCACTGTAACCTGGCCAAGCTGACACATAAAATTGAACCATCACAGGCTCGTTTTCTCATCTGTAGGAATAACCTCTAAGCCAACATTCAGCACTGACAATCTAGGACTCGAAGTTTTCAATTCTGTATAGATCTTGGGGAGAGTACTGTCTGCTGGCAGTTGGCTGAATCATCAAAGAGTCCACTTAAGTCTCAACAAGAGAAGTTAGGAAAGCGTATTTCTGAGAGGACGATTTAGACAATCACCTCCACAGAACTCTCTCAGGATGCTTTGTTAAAATGATCTGTTATTATCAACCAAGAGCACTTTCTTCTTGTTCAACTCAGAACTTGGGAATGCAAACTTGACAAAAACAAGCAATGGGGAAAGGATTCCCTATTTAATAAATGGTGCTGGGAAAACTGGCTAGCCATATGCAGAAAACAGAAACTGGACCCCTTCCATACACCTTATGCAAAAATTAACTCAAGATAGATTAAAGACTTAAATGTAAAATCCAAAACCATAAAAACCTTAGAAGAAAACCTAGGCAATACCATTCAGGACATAGGCATGGGCAAAGACTTCATGACTAAAACATCGAAAGCAATTGCAGCAAAAGCCAACATTGACAAATGGGATCTAATTAAACTATAGAGCTTCTGCACAGCAAAAGAAACTGTCGTCAGAGTGTACAGGCAACCTACAGAATGAGAGAAAATTTTTGCAAGCTACCCATCTGACAAAGGTCTAATCTCCAGAATCTACAAGGAACTTAAACAAATTTACAAGAAAAAACAACCCCATCAAAGAATGGGCGAAGGATATGAAGAGACACTTCTCAAAATAAGACATTTATGTGGCCGACAAACGTGAAAAAAAAATCATCAATGGTCATTAGAGAAATGCAAATCAAAACCACAATGAGATACCATCTCATCCCAGTCAGAATGGCGACTGGGATTTTTTTTTATTAAAAAGTCAGGAAACAACAGATGCTGGCAAGGTTGCAGAGCCATAGGAACATTTTTACACTGTTGGTGAGAGTGTAAATTAGTTCAACCATTGTGGAAGACAGTGTGGCGATTCCTCAAGGATCTAGAACCAGAAATACCATTTGACCCAGCAATCCCATTACTGAGTACATATTCAAAGGATTATAAATCATTTTACTACAAAGACACATGCACACATATTTTAATGGCAGCACTATTTACAATAGCAAAGACTTGGCACCAACCCAAATGCCCATCAATGATAAACTGGATAAAGAAAATGTGGCACATATACACCATGGAATACTATGCAGCCATAAAAAAGAATAAGTTCATGTCCTTTGCAGGGACATGGATGAAGCTGGAAGCCATCATTCTCAGCAAACAAACACAGGAACAGAAAACCGAACACCACATGTTCTCACTCATAAGTGGGAGTGGAACAATGAGAACACACTGACACAGGGAGGGGAACATCACACACTGGGACCTGTCGGGGGGTGGGGGCAAGGGGAGGGATAGCATTAGGACAAATACCTAATGCATTTGGGGCTTAAAACCTAGATGATGGGTTGATAGGTGCAGCAAACCACCATGGCACATGTATACCTATGTAACAAACCTGCACATTCTGCACACGTATTCCAGAATTTAAAGTAATTTTTTTAAAAAGACAAAACAAAGAGAACTTGAGAATGTACAGCCCTTGGCCTTTTCAGAAGGCTCCATCTTAGAGCAAAAGGAACTTTCCAGGTCAGTGAAGTTTTCTCCACATTACCTGCCCTTTCTACATTGGCATGTGACTTACACTTCTCTGAGCCACTGAGGGAGGGGACAAGGAAAAAGCATAAACCTCTGCCATAGACCAGGCCCTGTGCTTGGAATGTGTATCCATCAGGAATAGCCTAGGGACAGATCAACCCAGAAATCTCAGGGACTCAAGGCAATAAAGTTTTATTTCTCTCTGATGTTATATGTCTGCTGCAGGTTGGCAGGTGGCTCTGTCCCAGAGTCACTCAGGGTCCCAGATGGGTAGAAGGACCCTGAGTGATGCTGTTATCCCAACTTCTAGAGTCTTCATAGACAGGTGAGGAAGAGTGTGAATAACTCACACATGCTTTTAAATGTCTTGGTCTGGAAGTGGCACATATTATAGCTGCTTGCATACCACTGGCTAGAACTAGTCACATGACCCCCACATGACTGCAAAGGGGTCTGGGAAATGTAGTCATCTGTATGCACAGGAAGGAGAGAAGAATCAGATCTGCTGAGCATAATTCTTCTTTATTACAGTGCCTTTTAATCTGCAAATATTGCCTATTCTCATGCTTAACTCACAGCAATATTCAGCAGCAGATATTGTGCTTATTTAACAGATTTGGGGGCATCTCCTATGATCCAAATGCAGGAGCTTTAGTGTAGGGATTTTCAAGGGCTACTTTTGGCAGCCCAAGATCTTTTATAAATTCATTCCTGGTTCTCACCTCTATTCTTGGCCAGTGGTTCTCAGTCTGGGAGCTATGACACGCCAGGAGGGTTCCCCAAAGATAGGATACCAAAAAATGCAAATTATTTGCTTTGTTAAAAAACAAACAAACAAAAAAAAAAACAAAGCACAGACATTAGAGTGAGTTCAAGGTTAGCCCTAGAATAGCAACAGTCTGCGAGGGTACAAATGGAAAGGGTGTAAGAACAGGTGCAAAGACACACGGAAATATTTTTCCCTCAGGAATTTGCATCTCATCAGACAAAAGGCTTAGGAGCCACTGCTCTTGGCTGTTGAATTTTCCAGTCAAATGCCCCTTACAAAGCAGCAGAATTTGTATGTGACCATTTGAGGGGAGACAGCAACAGTCATTACATTGGATAGACCTGTGGTCTTCCTGCCACACCCATGAGGGAGCAGTGTGGGGCAGAGAGGGGAGCATGACCCGAGATTCAGGCTGATCTCAATCAGAACCATGGCTCTGCTCAGCACCAAGCCTGTGACCTGGCTCACTGACCTCCTAAGGCTTGGTTTCCCCCTCTGTGAAATGAGGAGAACAGTGTCCATCTCCCAGATTGTCGAGGGAACTGAACAGGAAAGTGCGCAAGAATCTTCAAGCAGGTGCTTGGCTCTCTTTTTTACCCTCCCTTCCCCTGACAAATGGACATTTGGTGTGAGGGCCAGATGTGTTGGTATATGCCACTACAATCCCAGAGGGAGCTGCCACATCCACCTTCACCTGCCAGAAGGTGTTTCAAATGCTGTACTGTGGGGGAAAAAGGAAATGAGTTAAATCCTCAAGTACAGGAGCTTGGTTAAATAAACTCATTCAGATTAATGAAGATTGTGTTGCCAAATGTTTACAAGAAGCTTGAAGTAGCAAAGGAAATGTTTATGATACAATTTGAGAAGGAAAAAATAGGACACAATATGATGTATACAAAATGGTATCAACTATGCAAAAACAGAGTTCCTGGCCTGGGAAAAAGTCTGGAAAGATATACTCCATAATACAGTATGGATCTACCAATGAGCATTATCCTTTTCTTTACATATTGGATTTAATTTTATGTTTATTTCTGTTGCAATTTCAATGTTTTGTATTTTAATCTCATTTAAAAGATGATAAATTATTATGAGAAAGATCTCTTTTTAAAATAATGTGAATATGGAATTCCCAAAGGTACTAGTTGCACCAGTATGTCAGAGATCTGGCTTGTTAGGTGTTGCGTGTGATTGGGGCAAGCAGGGTGTTGCATAGAATGAGAAGCAGCAAGCACTTTGGGGAGAGCAGAGCTGAACTCGAATCCTGTCCTACTCCTTTCTAGCTCTGTGACCTTGTGCAAGTTGCTTCAATTCTGAGCGCCAGGATGCTCTCAGGTCAAATGAGGATGAAAATTCTCACCTCATGGAGAACTCATATGAAGTCCCTAGCAAAAATCTTTGACACAAAGTAGAAGCCTATAGCAGGGGCCCAGTAGATGCTAATTCTTTTTCTTCTCTACATCCAGTGGGCATTCTGGGGTGGGTTCCTGACCACCACCCAGGTTGGGACACTGGGAACTGCTGCCAAAGCCTCTTGCCCAAGATCAATGGGCCAGAACTGACTCACAAACTCAGAATCCCTCATCCGTCTCTACTTCCCCCCAACAAAGGCTGGTCCATGCATCCTGAGTGATTCCCCCACGACTCCGGATCTCCTGAAACTTGTCTGCAACTCTCTGTGCAAGTCACGAAGTATTGCTGTCGACAGATTCCTCTTCAAAGGGACCTTGAGTTAAAGAGCAGCTTCTTCCTTTGCTGAAAGCCTTTGAAGTCCAGGCCCTGGTAAGCAGAGTGATTAGGCAAGATGGCCTTGACAGGTTCCTTCCAACCCAAGGGTCTGAGATTCTCTTCCCACTCCTTCATCATATGCTCTGAGAGGTAAAGTGGGCTGAGCTGGGCTGGTGCAAGCTGTTGCCATAGCCTCGGATGTCCACCTCCCTCCTGTGTACCCTCCAAGCACACAAGCAACTCCTCTTCTAGAAGCCCTCCTAACCTCACCACTCTCCTTCCAGATTGGCTGGAGCCCTCTCCCCCGATCCTATTCTGTATCCTTCTCAGTAGTGTAACTGCCTTGCAAATGACTGTCACCCCTCTGGATGCTGGGCTCCTTGAGGGCACAGACTGAGTCTTGTTCATCTTCATATTCCACCCAAGGCAGGATCTGATGCAGGGCACTTGCTCAAGAGATGTTTGCTGAATTAATTAATCCCACTTGCCCCCAGAGATAAAGTCTCACCAGTGAAGTTAAGGCTTAGTTGTGACCCCCTTAGAAGGAACTTGCATGTATGAGTGTAAAATCTCTGTACTAGGCATCCTGCTAAACCTTTTTATTACCCCTTTTTAATTCCCAAAAGTACTCTAGGAGGTAGATGTTATTGTCCCCATTTTACAAATGAAGAAACTGAGGCCAAGAGAACTTAATTGACTTACCAAACAAGTGACCGAGTGACAACTCAGTCCCTGGCTGTGGTCCAAAGATTGGGCTTTTGTTTTATGTTTATTTCTTTATTTTGAGACAGAGTCTGGCTCTGCCACCCAGGCTGGACTGCAGTGTGCCGTCATAGCTCACTGCAGCCTCGACCTCCTGGTCTCAACTGATCCTTTCCCCTCAGTCTCCTGAGTAGCTGAGACTACAGGTGCACAACACCAAGCCCAGCTGAATTTTGTTTTGGGAAAAGATGGGGTCTCATTATGTTGCCCAGGCTGGTCTCAAACTCCTGGGTTCAAGCAATCCTCCCACCTCGGCCTCCCAAAGTGCTGGGAGCCACATTACAGGTGTGAGCCACCATGCCCAGTCAGATTGGCCTTTTCCACACTTTCTCTGTCATCTCCCTGTCAGAAGGTTAGAAGCTGTCTCCAAAAATTTCTTAATTATTTCCCTTTGAAGACCTGCTATGGTCTAAAAATATATCTATTTTTTAACAACTTTATTGAGGCATAATTAGCGTACCATAAAATTTGTCTAAGTGTACAATTCAATGACTTTTTAGTAAATTTTACAGAGGTTTAACCATCACTGAAATCTAATTTTAGAAGATTTCCATCAACCTAAAAAGAAACCTTGTGCCTATTAGCAGTCACTGTCTCTTCCCACTCCCAGCCCCAGGCAAACACTAATCTACTTTCTGCTCAATAGATTTCTCTTTTTTTTGACTTTTCATGTGAAAATGGGAATAGACAGCATAGACTCTTTTGTATCTGGGTGTTTTTTTTTTCCACTTAAATATTGGACACTTGGGTTGCTGCCACTTTGGGGATCTTATAATATTGATGCTGCTGTAAATGGTCATATACAAGTCTTTGAGTAAGCTTAAGTTTTCATTTCTTTTTTTTTTTTTTTTTTTTGAGATGGAGTTTTGCTCTTTTTGCCCAGGCTGGAGTGCAGTGGCGTGATCTCAGCTCACCACAACCTCCACCTCCCGGGTTAAAGCAGTTCTCCTGCCTCAGCCTCCCAAGTAGCTGGGATTACAGGCACCCACCACGCCCAGCTAAGTTTGTATTTTTAGTAGAGACGGGGTTTCTCCATGTTGGTCAGGCTGGTCTCGAACTCCTGATCTCAGGTGATCTGCCCACTTCAGCCTCCCAAAGTGCTAGGATTACAGGCGTGAACCACCGCACCCAGCCAGGTTTTCATTTCTTATGGACGGAACCGGAAAATTACAATTGCTATATCATATAAAGTTATGCTTAACTTTTAAGAAGCTGACAGACTATTTCCAAAGTGGCTGCACCATGGTCCATTCCCACCAGCAATGTGTGAGGGTTCCGATTCCTCCACGTCCTCACCAACACTTGGGATAGTCTTTCTTTTTTTTTAATTATAGCCATTCTAATGGGTGTAAAGAGTATTTCATTGTGGTCTTAATTTGACCTTCTGTAATGACTAATGATGTTGAGCGTCTTTTCATGTGTTTATTGGCCATTTGAATATCTTCTATGGGGAAATATCTATTATAATTTTTTGCCAATTTTTGTTTTTTGAGGCAGGGTCTCACTCTGTTGCTAAGGCTGGAGGGCAGTGGCATGATTAGAGGTCACTGCAGCCTCGACCTCCCAGACTGAAGTGATCCTCCCACCTTGGCCTCCCAAGTAGCTGGGACTATGGGTGTAAACCACTATGCCCGGCTAATTGTTGTATTTTTTGTAGATCAGGGTCTGTCCATATTGCCCATGCTGGTCTCAAACTCCTGGGCTCAAACGATCCTCTTTCCTCAGCCTCCCAAAGTGCTGGGATTACAGGTATAAGCCACCACGCCCGGTCCCATTTTGCCCATTTTTAATTGAGTTATTTGTCTTTGTGTTGTTGAGTCATAAGAGCGTATTTCTCCTCAAGCCACATTATCATAATTGCTTTTGGGAGAAGACAAGAGGGGCTTATTTGGTGGGAAAACAGATCCAAGCATAAATCTTGGTTTTGCCACTTTCAGGGTCTGGGGTTTCAACAAATACCTTAAGGACTTGCCAAGAAAGGGACAGAGTGGCAACTCACTCCCTGGCTGTGGCTTCTGCCTTCTCTGCTGTTTCTGTCTTCTCTGCTTGCAGAGTAGTGATAATAACACTCTCTTGAAGGGCCGTGGTGTACATCGATTGCAATCATGCAAATAAAGCATCAGGCACATAGTAGGTCCTCATCTTTTATTTACTCAACAAGTAGGTATTGAGCCCCGTGTTGTGCTGGGCATGACTGCTGGAGCTGGGTAGACTGAGGGAACAAGGCAAACAGCCAAGCCCCTGCCCTCATGGAGCTTACATCCTAGAGAGGGAAACAAGACAATATGCAAACAACAAAGTAAATGTATGATATTACATCAGGAAGTGATAAGTATAAAATAAAGCAAGATGAGGGGACGGAGTGAGGCCAGGAGTGGCATGGAGCCCCCTTGGATAAGGTGGTTAGAATATATTAGTTAGAATACAGGTTTGTCTGAGTGTAACAATGGTCCAGAATAACAGGGGCTTACACAAAATAGAAGTTTCTTCTTTCTCACTTATCACCAGGACTGGTTTGATGGCACCACTTCTCAAGGTTAATCAGGCACCCTGGCTCCTTCTAGAGTGTGGTTCTGACTCCCCTAGAGCACAGTCCACCTCCATGCCACCTCGTCCACACTGCACAACGCAAGAGGGAGGAAGCCAGGAGAAGAGGCACACACCCTCCCTTCTGGAAGTGCCTGGAAGTTGCACACATACCTTGCCCTCATATTCTATTGGCCAGCACTTAGTCACATGACTGCATCTCACTGCAAGGGAGACTAGGAAATATACTCTTTATTCTGGTGCCCAGCCAGTCATCCAGCTAAAACTCAGGGATTCTATCACCTAGAGCTAAGAGGGAGAAGATGTTTAAAGATATCAACTGTCTCTGCTATGGGTGGTCAGGGAAGATTCCTCAGAGGAGACTGTTGAGCAAAAACCCAAGTGAAGTGAAGAGGGGAGCCATGCAAGATTCTTGGGGGAGAGCATTCCACAGCAGAGGAAACAGTGGTTTCAATGTTCCTGAGTCAGGAGGAAGTGTGGAGTGCTGGAGGGAAAGCCGAGCTCAGTGCAATCCATGTCCCCCATGAGGCTGAGCAGGTGTTGAGGCATTGATTGAATCACTGTGTTGCTGCTGACTCTGGGTCAAGTCTTGCAATGTTTCTCCAGCCTCTGCCTGGACATATGCACACAGGCATATGCATGCGCACACATACACACGGTCCCCTGGCCTCTTTCCTCTGCTGGTTCTTCATCTCACAGTAGGAGCCCAGCAGGGGGTTCAGCCTGTCAGGCTAAAATAGCCACAACTCTATCATCTTCAAAGGAACAGTATACTTTTCCATTAGTGGCACACAGACATCCAGAACTGCTTTTTGCACAGCGGGAGATTATCTCCAAGCTGTCGGTTTAGCCTGCAGCTCTTGGTCCTATCAGCATTCCTTTGCAGAAGGAGGCTGTGGCATTTCCTGACCTTTGTGATGGGGGCTTGGGGATCGGGGGGCCCTCCTAGGGCACATTACATTGCATGGTGCCTTGCACACTGGAGCTGAACAATAAAAGCATCTGGGAGTTCAGTGAATCTTCCCCAGATACCTGCTTTGCCTGGAAGTCTCCTTTCTGCCTAGAAGTCATTCTTCCCCTCAGGGATTGTATATCCTGGTGGTTTAGAGCAAGGGCCCTAGATCCAGACTGCCTGGGTTCAAATCCTAGCCTGACCCCTTACCAGCTTTCTGTCACTGGGCAAAAACCTTAATTCCGTGTTCCTTCATCTTAATTCCATACATTTCCATCTCTTCATCTGTTAGACTGACGATCTTAAGAATACACAGCACAAAATATTCTAGTGATGATGAAGTGCTTGTGTTGGTGCCTAGCACATGTATTAAATGTTGAATGATAGTACTATTATGCTGATGAACCCTCTTTCTGAGACTGATCCTGACAGAACCCCTCTCTGCCTCTGTACAAACCACACGGTGTGTGTATTCATGTCTCCCTTTATTCATCATTCTATTTCAGGGTTTTTCATGACCTACTTAAACTTTGGTTTGCCTTCTGTCCTCAGCTTTTTCCACACTCCCTCTTTCTTTCTCTTCTCCAGCCACTCTGGCTCTCCTTTCTGCAGAAGTTATACTCCTACAGCAGGGCCTTTGCACATCCCTCTAAGTGGGAAGCTCTCTGCCCAAGAATAAGACATCTCGCTTATAAAAATGGCTGATATTTGTTAAGCTCTGACTTGCACTTGGTGTTTGATGCTAAATATGTACATCTTCCATGTGTTCACTTGTGAATTCCTCACGACAATCCTAATGAGATAGATGCGATTATTGTTGACTGCAGTGGAGGCTGTGGTGTTCCACGCCCCCACCCTCCCCTGACAAAGTTAGATCACCCCTTTCAGGGCCAAGACGCCTATTCCTTCAGCTGTCAGGAATGTTGTTAGCTCACAGCTGAGTCCCTCCCCAGGCTTCCCCTCAGCTTGGGAAGACCCTACCCTAAAGGCTACATCCTTTCCTCCAGGAAGCCCATCTCTAATGACCAGTCGGATCAGGGGCACAGATGCTCAGCCCTTTTGCTTCAGTTTGGGATAAGCCTGCAGGGCCACCCTAGCATCATAGCCCCCTGGGAGGCAGGCTGAGGCCTCTATTAAGGCAGAGTCATAGTTCAACTCCTCCTTCTGCCCAGTTCTACGTCCTTCACTCCCCTGACGGCTTGATCCAAAAGGCATTTCCCTGTAAACTAGTTACTTTCTAAAGGAATCCAATCTAGGAAATTGATGCCTCATGAAATTTAAATAATTAGGCTAATATGCCCAGTGGCACAAGTGGCAGAGCCAGAATTTGATCTCAGGTCATTTGGCCTCAGAGACAAAACACTAATCCACTGCGCCAACCACCTCGCTCCTTCCTTCCTCTCTGTCATGGCATCATGAAACCCACCCTTAGGACACTTCCCTCAGGTGTATAAATATCCCACGAAGGTCTGTCTACCCCCGACTGTGAGCTTCATGAAGGCTGGACTGAAATCCATTTTGCCACAGCATTCCTGGTGCCCAGCATGTGATGAGCAATGCATATTGAATGAATGAATGAATGAATGAATGAATGTCTATCTCTCTCTGCTATGTATGAGGTTTCCAAGAGCAAAGACTGTCTTTATCTCTTTATCCCCAGTGCTCCACAAAGTGTCCTGCAAGGGAAGTCATCAGTGTGCCCGTTGAACGCAAACTGACCTGTCTTTCCAGCATGTTCACCAGACACGCTGCCTCCTGTGCCCACTCACACATACAAGTGACCAGCCATTCCCCTAGTACCCAGGTATGTTATGTCTCTATAACTTGTTCATTCCGTTCCCACTTCCTAGAATTCCCTTCTGTCTTCTTCATCTGCTGGAAACCTCTTCACGTCCTTCAAGGCTGTGGGTAAGCAAGTCCTCTTCAATCCTCCCCTCCTGGGCAGATTTTGGGCTCTGTCCTTTGCACTCCATGGCATGTTTGTATCACTGGTTGTGCCCTACAAAATGGTAGTGTGGCTTATTTCCTGCTCAACCATGAGCCTCCTGAGGGCAAGAGTCATGTCATATTCATTTCTACACCCCCAACCTGGAGGCCTGGCACCACAGGTTCCCAGAGGATGTGTAAGATGGAAGAGATGAATGAAAGAACAATATTACTGGGTAACCCTTTGAGCACTACACAGGAGCAGGCACACTTCTAAGGTATTAACACACAGAATTCTCAGGAGGCAGGTACTGTTCCTAGTCCCATTCTACAAAGGAGAAAACAGAGGCACAGAAGTGTCTAGCAATTTATCAATGAATGAGAGAAGAATTCTCCCAACTTGAGGGGCTGCTGTGGGTGTGAGTGTTGCCATCCTGAATGGCCTAGAGATTTGAGAGGAGTTGGAAGACACTAGTGTTGTTCTTCCTCTACTCTCTCTGCAGGTCATTCTCTGTTCAGAGCAGCGAGGAGAGTCCCTGCCAACCAGGAGCCTCCCACCCCACAGGCAGCCCTGCAGAAGAACACATCTCTCTGATGTTTCTCAGGTTGAGACTCCAGTGGCCTCCCAGCTGCTGGCACCAGAGCCTGCCTTTGTTTGTGGCGATAAGCAAATTCCCGGAGTGTGCAGCAGGAGCAGCTTGCTCTTGGGTGGGAATTTGGAGCTGGCCAAAAGTGCAGGGAAGGATTCCCAGGGAACGTGGCCCTTCTGGGACACCAAGGCAGCAGCTCACGTTCTGTCCTCGTGGAGGTGCTGAAGCCGGGAAAGCTCACCAGAGCATCCATGCCCGGATGATTCACAGGCCCAGGTGGACAGGGACGAGACCCTGATGGCCAGGTTTTCAGAGTCTAAGCAGCTTCAGGGGAATCTGTGTTTTCTGCTGAATGATGTGGGGTGAGAGGGGACCAGAATTTGGAGAGCGATTATGGAAATGGGATTCAGGAATTGAGATCGCCAAGTTGAGTCTCTGCTTCCTAGAAATATGAGCCTGGCAACCTACAGAATGGGAGAAAATTTTTGCAATCTACCCATCTGACAAAGGGCTAATATCCAGAATCTACAAAGAACTTAAACAAATTTACAAGAAAAAAACAACTCCATCAAAAACTGGGCAAAGGATATGAACAGACACTTCTCAAAAGATGACATTCATGCAGCCAACGGACATATGAAAAAATGCTCATCATCACTGGTCATCAGAGAAATGCAAATAAAAATCACATAGAGATACCATCTCATGCCAGTTAGAATGGCGATAATTAAAAAGTCAGGAAATAACAGATGCTGGAGAGGATGTGGAGAAATAGGAATGCGTTTACACTGTTGGTGGGAGTGTAAATTAGTTCAACCATTGTGGAAGACAGTGTGGAGATTCCTCAAGGATCTAGAACTAGAAATAGCATTTGACCCAGTGACCCCATTACTGGGTATATACCCAAAGGATTATAAATCATTCTACTATAAAGACACATGCACACATAGGTTTATTGCAGCACTATTCACAATAGCAAAGACTTAGAACCAACCCAGATGTCCATCAGTGATAGACTGGATAAAGAAAATGTGGCACATACACACCATGGAATACTATGCAGCCATAAAAAAGGATGAGTTCATGTCCTTTGCAGGGACATGGATGAAGCTGGAAACCATCATTCTCAGCAAACTATCACAAGAACAGAAAACCAAACACCGCATGTTCTCACTTGGAAATGGGAGCTGAACAATGAGAACACTTGGAAACAGGGCGGGGAACATCACACCCTGGGGCCTGTTGGGGGTGTGGGGCAGGGGGAGGCATAGCGTTAGGAGAAATACCTAATGTAAATGACGAGTTGATGGGTGCAGCAAACCAACATGGCACACGTATACTTAAGTAACAAACCTGCACGTTGTGCACATGTACCCTAGAACTTAAAGTATAATAATAATAATAATAATAATAATAAAGAAATATGAGCCTGGGACAAAGGGGTAGAGTAAACCAGGAGAAATAAAATGTGAGCAGCTTCTCCTGCACCTCCATTGACCCTCGGGCTCCATGGGAACACTTCCACTTTCCCGTGCCAGGCCCAGAAGCGGGCTCCTCCCCAGAGGAGGTGCCACTCGAGGGAACAGTGACAGAGTCTGGGGCCTCAGCCTGGCCCAAGTCCCTCCCCAATCACTTTTGCTCAACACCCCCGTGTGAGCTCCTGATTGCTACTGCTCCACGTTACTGTGGACTTACGACTCAAAACAACACTCTCTTACAGTTAGTTCTGGAAATCGGACGTCTGACATGGCTGTCACTGGACTAAAATCAAAGTGCCAGTAGGGCAGGGTTCCATTCTAGAGGCTCTTGGGGAGAACCCATTTTCTGCCACTTTTTCCAGTTTTTTGAGGCGGCCGGCGTCCCGGGGCTCCTGGCTCCATCCTCTGTCTTCAGAGCCAGCAATGGCCGGCTGAGTCCCTCTCACATCTCATTACTGAGACAGACTCTCCTGTCCCTCCTTCCGCTTTTAAGGACTCCTGTGATCACACTGAGCCCCGCAAAACAACTCAGGACAGCCCCCCTGTTTTAAGGTCAGCTAATCAGAAACCTGTTTCCCACCTGAAGCCTTCATTCCCCTTTTCTGTGTAGCTGGACACAGTGTAGGTTCTGGGCATTAAGACATGAACATCTTTGCAGGGTCGTTACTCTGCTACCACACCCCTCACCCCAGATCCAGTGACTATTCTAGGGACACCTCCTGTGTTCCAGGGACCTTCACACACAGCCATCTCACTTCCTCCTCCCAACCACCCTGGCAGGTCAGGGATATTACACCAGACCATGTGTGATTTTCAGGGGCTCTGAGCACTTTTGCCTTGATTCATTAAAAAAATAAAATAAATTTAAAAATAAAAAGTGCTCAGGGTCTCTGAGCACTTTTGCCTTGATTCATAAAAAGAAATTCTATTTTCCTACAGTGGTATAAACAAATATAATCTAGGCTGGATTATATTATTTTTTAGTTTCTGATTTTGAAAAGAAATTAAGACATTTCATTGGCCCCTAAAAGTGCCTCGGCCCCAAGTCATGTGCCTGCTGTGGTCAATGTTGGCCCTGGGAAGAGGCAATGTGACTGGCCCAGGCCAGCAAGAGGCAGAGCTAGGGCCATTCCCAGGGGCCCTGCCACTAGGACAGAGCTTACTTCACCAGCCACCTGCTGATCTTCAGCAACAAAACAGCTCCTGGCAGAATCAGACTCAGCCATGGGGACACTGGAGGTCATTTGGCCCAAGGCCCTTATCTTACAGATGAGGATCTAAGTGCTCAGAGATGGCATACTGCGCTCTTAGGGACACACAGCAAGTCAATACTGTAGCCAGGACCAGGACCTGGTCTCCTGATTGTCCATCTAGCACTCTTCCCTGCCCTCAGCTCCTCCCCTCTGCTCTGCACACACACACGCACACACACACCCTTCTCCCTGTCATATGCGTGCAGTGTCAATATTAACTTTGGTAACAGTTGTGTTGACTGTTCTCTACATCTGAGCTATTTAGGATCTACTCAGTGCACTTATTTTACAGGGGAAACTGAGGCTGGAACAGCAATGGCCTAAGCCAAAGCTACTCAGCAGGTATGAGGAAAGTCAGGGCCCAGCCCAGTTCTCCCGACTCCCGATCCTCTGCTGCTTCTGGCTCTGCCGCACCCTTGCCCACGCAGGTACAGCCGATCACAGATGTCAGCACCAGCCTCCCTTTTACTTCACCAGCCTACAGAGGCAGAAGACTGTGTGACTGGAAGGTTCTGGAAGAGCAGGTTCCACGTCCTCCTCGTCCAGACTTGGAACAGTGGCTGCCTCAGACTCAGATCTGGAGCAAGAAAAGCCAGTTCCAGGAGGCTGCTCTGGGGCTACTTGGGGTCACCTTCCGGCCTTGACTTTAACTCTGCCATGGGGAGAGGCAGTGGCCGGGTGCCCAGGCTGGGTGAAGGGTTACTGGGCGGAGCCTGAGGTTCAGGCCTTGCACTGCAGAGGAGTGATGGCCCTCCCCTAGGTACTTCTGGTTTTTACTCTATGTCATTTAGCCCCTCTGAGCCTCATTTTTCCCACCTAGGAGTAATAATTATATCTACTTGTCCAGGCATGGTGGCTCACACCTGTAATCCCAACGCTTTGGGAGGCTAAAGTGGGAGGATCGCTTGAGGCCAGGAGTTCGAGATCAGCGTGGGCAACATAGTGAGACTTCATTTTTCCAAAAAAAAAAAAAAAGAAAGAAAGAAAGAAAAAAGGAATAAAAAAAGCCAGACATGGTAGTGCACACCTGTGGTCCCAGCTACTCAGAGGATAAGGCAGGAGGATTGTTTGAGCCCAGGAGTTCGAGTCTGCTGTGAGCCATGATCACACCACCACTGCAGTATGGGCAATAGAGTGAGACCCTGTTTCTAAATAATAGTAGTAATAATAACAACACCTCTCAGGGTTGTTGCTGAGCATTAAATGAGGTGCTTAGCACAGTGCGTGGCACATAGTGAGGGCAAAATAAATGTTTGTGACAATTTTCATTGTTAGAATTAATAGTGATTAGTTGCAGGACACAAAGTAGCCAATGCTTGAACTGTCTCCAGAAGACCAAGAGGAATGGATGGCCTAGGAAAGGAATAGCACAGCCTCTTAGAGGAATGGTGTAGGAGCAGAAGCCAAGGCCAGAGGGGAAGCAGAGGATGGAACACTGACCAGAGAACCACTGCGTGGCCTCCAGCACCACAGAGAAGGCCTTGATGGGGCCTCAAGGTGACAGAATCTTAGATTTCCACCCACCGTCCTCTGCAGCTTCCCACTGGTGGAACATACGTTCAGGATCTTGCATCACAGGAGAGAAATTTCCAATTCCCCACCCATTTTACAGATGGGGAAACTGAGACCCAGAGAACAGGACTCACTTATCCAAAAACACACAATGATTTCATGACAACGCCAGACCCCAGCCCTGCTTCCCCTGAGTTTTGAAGGAAATGATTGTTCACTTTGTTTTTGGAGATTTCAAGTCTTCAAATCACTCAGCTATCCTAAGAACAGTTTTTCTTTTCTTTTTGTTTTATTTCTAAGCCTTATCTGACATCTAACTCAACACAATCCACTTGACCCTGTAGCCCTGAGAACAGCTTTAAGAAAGAATGTTGTTCTCCTCCCTGTGTCCATGTGTCCTCATTGGGGGAAGAGCATTAGGGAAAAGAGCTAATGCATGCTGGGCTTAATACCTAGGTGATGGGTTGACAGGTGCAGCAAACCACCATGGCACCTGTTTACCTATGCAGCAAACCCGCACATCCTGCACGTGTACCCCAGAACTTAACAAAATAATCATTTTTTTTTAATAAAGAAAGAATGGATTGCTCAGCTCAGAGACTGCAGCCAGCTCCACTCCAACTGACAGCCCCTGCTCCAGCCACATCACTGACCTTCCAGCAAATGCAGCTGCTCATTCCTACCTCAGAGCCTTTGCTGGAGCTGCCCTCCCTCCCAGAACGCCCATCCTCAGGAATCTCTCAGCAAAGCCATGTCCCCTCCCTCCAGATGTAGCCTCAGCACCTCCTCTGTCCCCTCCACCTTCCAGAGGTGGCCCTGATGGATCTTGGCCCTGATGACACCAGCTTGCAGCCTCTCGGAAATTAAACGAATGAACCTCTTTCTGTACTGCATTCATTTGCTCTTGTTGACAAGGCAATTTTTAAAGTGTCTCTCAGTCTATTCTCATTTATTCATTTATTTACTCAACAAATGTTTATTGGACCCCAAGTGGGAGCCAGACCGTGTCACACACACTGCTTGCCCTCACGCCTGTCACCTCCCTCCTCTGCAGAGGGCAGCCACTGAGAAGGGAATGATGTAGGAATCTCACTGCAGCTGCACTGGGTCCAGGAGCTCTGCCTTTGTCTCAGGGTGTCTTCCTAACCGACAGCCTTGCGAGGTAAGAAAGGGTCTCTCCCATCATCACAGATGCTACCCAGGGATGAGGACTGGTTTCAGAACCATCTTGAATTCCCTACTGGGTGGCAGCAGGGCTCAGTGGACAGCATGTGGGCTCTGGAGTCAGACAGACCGGCTTCAAATCCCAGCTCTGCCATCTCCAAGCTGAGGAACTTGGACAAGGTCACTTCCCAATTGGGCCTCAGTTTCTCCTTTGTGAAATAACACTGGGGCCTCCCAACTCATCAGTTTACTTTTGGCTGGGGTAGCAGCCGAGGGGACCCTCCAGCCTACAAGCATGTGGGGGAGTGAGGACAGTTTGCAGAGCGCAGGGTCCTGAAGCTGACTTTTCAGTCCTATTTAGAGATAGAGTCTCGCTCTGTTGCCCAAGGTGGAGTGCAGTGGTATGATCTCAGCTCACTGCAACCTCTGCCTCCCGGGTTCAAGCAATCCTCCTGCCTCAGGCTCCTGAGTAGCTGGGATTACAGGTGCATACCACCATGCCTGGCTAATTTTCATATTTTTAGTAGAGATGGGGTTTCACCATATTTGTTAGGCTGGTCTCGAACTCCTGACCTCAGGTAATCCACCCGCCTCGGCCTCCCAAAGTGCTGGGATTACAGACATGAGCCACCATGCCCAGCCTTCAGTCCCCTTTATGCTGACTGGGGGGTAAGTTACCCCTGTTGTCCCACCTTTGATGTGAGAAAGTTGGACCAGGGCTCTCCAAGGCCTCTCTCAGCTCTGAGAAGCTCTGATTACTGGAAAAGCAAGCCGGCTGCCCAGAAACAGTGGAGGCCCAGGCTCTGCCTTGAAACACTTGCGCTTCACCTCTTCTCTGGGCTCTCAGGCAGTGGCTGTGTTAGTCTATTTTGTGTTGCTGCAAAATTACCTGAGGCTGAGTAATTCATAACAAAAGGAGGTTTATTTGGTTCACAGTTCTGCAGGGTGTACAAGCATGGCACCAGCATCTGCTCAGCTTCTGGTGAGGCCTCAGGATGCTTCCAATCATGGCAGAAGGTGAAGTGGGTGCAGGCATGTCACGTGGCGAGAGACAGAGCAAAAAGAGAGAGGTAGGAGTTGCCAGGCTCTTTTTACACAATCAGATTCTAGTGAACGAATAGAAAAATAACTCACCCATTATCATGAGGACAACACCAAGCCATTCACGAGATATCCACTCCCGTGATTCAAACACCTCCCACTAGGCGCCCCCCCAACAGTGGAGGTCACATTTCAACATGCGATTTGGAGGTGACAGGACATCCAAGCATATCAGTGAGGGAAACGGAAACACAGCACCTCCGAAGACAGAGAATAAAATACGCAGCCTTCATCCATTGCCAATTAGACAGATGTGACTAAAACCATGTGACAAACAGCCCCACCTCCTTCCAGCATAGTGCCCAGAGCCAGAGTACAGAGCTGGGACACGATCTTGCATGATGGAACCTGGGAAATCAGAGCTTGGAATGCAGACCACAGAAAAGAATTGTGCTCCCGCAGTGTGGAGGGACAAAATAATGGGGTTATACCTGGGGGACATAGACAATGAATCACACAGCTTAAGCTCCTCTCTCTCCAAACGTTCACTCTGTCACTTCCTCCTGGTTCTTGGTGACTGCTGATGAGGGGAGCAACCGAGCTGGCCTTATCTGGAATGTTCCAATCAAAGGAAGTCCTTCCCAGATTCTTATCTCCATCTTTCTTGTCTTAAATCCTACAATTCACTTGCTCTCCATGTGGAAATTTCTGGCCACTTTAACACCTCATTCCCTTTCTAGTGCTTAGAGCTCCGCCTACATGTAGACCTGTGCATTGTGGTCTCCAGCCCCAGAGCCCATGTACCCAGTACCCATGTACTGCTTCAACTGCTTTTTCCCCACCTTGTCTCCCAGCCAAGTCCCTCAACTCAGCTCTAAGAGCCTTTCCCCAAAGCCCTAGTTCTTTCCTCCCTGTTTCCACAAAGCCCTCCGTCATGGTTCATTATAATTTGCTCTGATGTATTCCCTCCGAGCTAGACTGTGGGTTTCTGGAAGGCTGGGAGTGGGCCTGATAAGGCAGATGGGAAGGTTCCACTGCAGATCTGAGGCTGAGCCTACCAATTGGGTGAGTTTCCGCCTCTTGGAACCTCAGGGTTCCCATCTGCAAAGTGGGAACGATCACTTCCACCCAATGGAATGTATATTAGTCCAGGAAATGGACACTAGCTTCTGCAACCAACAAACCCCGGAATCTCAATGGCTTAACCCAATACCAGTTTATTGTCACAATTGCTGGTGAACTGGGTGGCCCTGGTCCATCTGAGACATGTGGCCTCTAAGATCACCATGGCAGGGAGAGAGAGGAGGAGGCAACACGCTGGTTACTTCCTGGATTCAGAAGCCACTGGTCACTTCTGCTTGCCCTTCCTAGGCCGTAATTTAGCCAAATGCCACCCTTGCAACTTCAGGGGAGACTGGAGAACATAGTTTTACTGGGTGCCCAAGAAAAGGAAACTGAACCAGGGTTTAGTGAACACATAGCCTGTCTCCACCAGATTTGTTATAAAGATGAAATGACAAGGAATGTGACGTTCCTAGCTGAGTGCCCCTCACATAGTAAATGCTCGACAAAGCTGCTAATTCTCCATTTGTTTCTTCATCCCCAGGCCCAGGCTCTAAGGAATCTGACTCCTAACAGAGGCCATGTGAATGCTGGGTGCTGCCCTCCAGTCCTGGGTCCAGGCGTACCTGGCTGTCTCACCCTGTAGCCTCCCCTCCCTCCTCCAGCTCTCTCCAGCCCTGGCTGGGGCAGCTCTCACCACCTTTTGCACCTGGGCGGCTGTCTCTTTTCAGAGCATTGATTTGTAATTGGCCAGCGCAGCTCTAATGGGCCCGCAAGGCCCCTGGCTGCACTGTGTTAGCTCCATTTAGAGGCTCAGGGCTGTGGAACACAAACCTCCCCTGCCTCTCTGGAGCCAGCACCGGCTCTGGAGTCTCTGGGAGAGGCAAGAGTCAGATCAGTTCTGAGGGCTGCCTGCCGGGGCTCCTTACCCAGCAATGCCCACCCTCACTCCCTCCCACAGCCTGTCTCTCCTGGCTTGGGCAGAGAACTGGGAGCTGCAGCCACACTCAGCTAGGCTCTCAGTCCATCTGGGTCCCCCCTCCCCACGGAGGGTAGACAGTAGAGGGTCTCTGCTTCTCTTCCTATTGGGGGTCTCTTGAAAAGAGCACAGGACACAGGGGCCTAAAGGACAGTGTGGTCCTCGATGCACCTTAAGTCATTCCATCATCACTACAGCTTATATCAAAGTAGGTCTTATTGGCCCCATTTTACTGATAAAGAAATTGAGGCTTGCAGATTGCAAAGCAATGTTTTCTAAACATATTTGGCCGGACAACCCACCCACTTTTTTTTTGCATGGAGTAAACCCAAATCACCCACTTCAAAGCATGCCAATCGTGGCGACCTATTTCTCACCCACAGCTGATCCAACACATGCTTCCCGGGAGCCCAGTGCGTGCCCTCCTTTAGCTCAGGGGTTCTGAACCAGGACTTCAAAGGCCTGGGACCTTCCAGCATTCGCATGTGAAACATTATCTGAATGTGCATCTTTTCAGCAAGGGTCCATAACTTCTAGTAGATCCTCAGAGGCTCCTAGGACCTGGCATAAGTGAAGAGCCCTTGCCTCGGCTTGAGTGCCTGTAGACAAGGCCCATTTTTGATCTGGGGTTTTGCAAAAGCAACCTGAATGGCAGAGATTCAGGGAAGAGCTCCATGACAGTGGGAGAAATGGCCCGTGTTACAGCAGGGACGAGAGGACAGTAAACCGATGAGCTTGGCTGGAGCAGAACAGGTGTTTGGGAACAGTGACAAATGAGGCTGGCGCATCGAGGGGACCTCGGAGAATGGGCCAAGGCA
The DNA here is from genome assembly GCF_029289425.2 of Pan paniscus. Classification (NCBI taxonomy): domain Eukaryota; kingdom Metazoa; phylum Chordata; class Mammalia; order Primates; family Hominidae; genus Pan; species Pan paniscus. Next base: position 208,644,222 of record NC_073249.2, on the reverse strand, counting down.
TTTAGATTTGATTGGAGAGACTACGGGGAGCCACTGGCCATTCTGGAGCCAGCAAGTGGCATATCGGGAATCAGGTTTGCAGGAAAGGCCAGCAGGAGTGTAGAGGGGTAATGTGCTATGAGGACGGGGCTCCATGGGCAACTGGATCCAGGGAGATTCCTGCTGCTTTAGGGGTAAAAGCAGGGCTGGTGACTGTCAGGAGTATTGCAAAGGAGGAGAGAGCAGTGATGCCATGGGGAGACAGCACGGCTGGGAGCAAGGTCCTTGGATCTGAAGGCTCGTGGTTTGAATCTCAGGTCAGCTGTTTCCTAACTGTGCAACTTTGGGCAAGTAACTTATCTTGTCCTCTGTGCCTGGGTTTCTTCCTTATAAAACAAGGATAACTGTGCCTGCTTGGTGGTTGTGAACATTCACTTAAATGAGAGAAAATGCACCTGAAGAAGCCCTTAGCTAGCAGCAAGGCACACTCATCAGCACTTGACAACGGTGGGGTCTGTTATGACCCCTCAATCCATCCTGTAAACACTTACCAAATCCCTGCTAGGCACCAGGTGCCCTCCTGGACATCCTAGCATGTTTGCTGACTATAACTCAATGAGATGGATGGCATCATGCCTACTTGACAGATAAGGAAACTGAGGCACAGAGAAGTTTTTCATAATCAGTAGTGACATCTGTTAGGGTTGATCCAGAAGCTCAAATGTTAAGAGGTCAGTGACAAAAGTGTGACCTCTCTCTGACCCAGGGTGAGAGAAAACGTGCTCTTGATGTTCAAGGTCATACAATTGATTGATTCTTGGGATTGTGGGTGAATGGGGTGCTGATCCAGGCACTGACAGCATCTCACAAACTGTAACATGCCCAAGACTCACCGGGGATGGGATGCATGTGAAAGTTCTGACCTTTTGAGGCTGGAGTGGGGCTCAAGACCCTGCATGCTAACCAGCTCCTAAGTGATACTTCTTTTTTCTTTTTCTTTTCTTTTTTTTTTTTTTTTGAGACAAAGTCTCTCTGTGTCACCCAGGCTGGAATGCAATGGCACAATCTCAGATCACTGCAATCTCCGCCTCCCGGGTTCAAGCGATTCTCCTGCCACAGCCTCCTGAGCAGCTGGGATGACAGGCATAGGCCACTGTGTCCAGCTAATTTTTGTATTAGTAGAGATGAGGTTTCAGTATGTTGGCCAGGCTGGTCTCAAACTCCTGACCTCAAGTGATCTGCCCACCTCGGCCTCCCAAAGTGCTGGGATTACAGGCGTGAGCCACCATGCCTGGCCAGTGATGCTTTTTTGAGTAGCAAGGATTTCCAAAGAATGGATTTGGGGTCCACAGACTTGACCCTGGACAAGAGACTGAGCCTCAATTTCCTCATCTGTAGAATGGGTACATCTTATCAATCTTGCAGGGCTGCTGTGAAGATTAAAGGAGATGATGTCTGCAGCCTTAACTCTTATTAGTAAATACTGGACAGCATTTACTATTAGTAAATATCAGTAAATAGTAATTAGTAAATTAGTAAATACTAACTAGTAAATAGTAATCAGTAAATAGTACATTAGTAATTAGTAAATAGTATTAGTAATTAGTAAATACTGGCCAGTATTTACTAATAGTAAATTAGCATTACTAATTACTAGTACTAATTTACTATTACTAAATAACAAGTTTATTATTAGTAAATACTGGCCGGTATTTATTAGTTACTAACACTATTAGTGAATACTAATATTGGGGTATTGCAAAGGAGGAGAGAGAAGAATAATACTAAAGCAATTTAGTAATATTAATTTACTATTAGTAAATACTGGCCTGCATTTACTAATATCAGTAATTAATAATGTATTATTATTCATATTTACTGTTACTATTACTATTGGCTCTGAGCCCTCTATGAAAGTCTGTCTCTGTATGCAGGGAGACAGAAGGTCATTCCCACATATTCAGACCTCAGGATGCTCCTTTAGTTCTGCAACTCCTTCCACCCCAGGAGAAAAAAAATCAGGATGCATTCTGCCATCTCAAACAGCACCCACGAATCGTTTCACATTCAATTTCCCCATCAAATTCACAGGCACGAAGCTCATGCTATTATTCCATTTCCTAATGATCTGTGTGGTGGCAATTGTAAGTAGGACATTTCTTCATGCCCTTGGCACTCCCAAATCTTTGAAACTCCCTTTCTAGGCCAGACGCCCTTCCTGGCAGCTGCGGTATGCCTCTCCCCTTCCAAAATCCTGACACCACCTGCCCCTGGTTTCTGCTTATCCAGAACATAAAGGAGCAACAGTAACGTGTCTCTCTGGGGAACAACACTGGTTCTCCCTTGTGTTCCACGGAGGTGAACTTTGGCAGCAGGCAGCAGGGCAAGCTGAATAGAAGTAGGTTCCGAGGTCAAAGAGAAAACTGTGTGAGCACCCCCTGCATGCCATTTACAGGCTGCGAGACCTTGGGCGAGGAGGTCACCTTGCCTCCAGGAAGCCTCAGTGTCCTCATCTGTAAGATGGGGATGATAGCCACACAGGGTGGCAGAATCAAAGTGTCTGGTCAAGTGCTCTGCCCCTAATAACCGTGACAGCTATTTGTTGAGGTTGTGTGAATGGATGGTGTGATGAGATGCCCTGGAATGAGCTGCTATCTGGTCTCAGCAGGCGGCATTCCTCATGGACGGTCCACTGCTGTACTGGTTTGGCCTTACCTTTGCAGCCTCAGAATACCAACTGAGTTAACATCATCAGAGTAACTACTCCTGCACCAGCGTCTCCCTAGACAGAACAAAACAGGGGCCTGGGGGAGGCAGAGGCGGAGAGCTATTTAGTACATTCACCACTATGTAATGCATGAGACTGACCTAACTGAATAAGGCGGGGTTTGGAGGACCCTTGCAATGCCAAGCGTTGGCTTCTAGTTCATAAGTAGGGGGGAGGTCTGAAGGGGTCCTGGGGGAGTGCCAGCCAGGCTGCTGGGGTTGAGGCAGTGCCCATTTACCAACCGGAATGGAAACTTCTCAGCATTTTAACAACCAGTACGGATGGTGCGCCACACACCAGCTGGGGCTGCGGCACTGGGATGTGAGGTTTAACGAGCCAACAAACCCCAAGACACGTCCAGGAGAGTTTATCTAGAGAGGCCCCCTGTGTGAGTGCAAAAGACTACACCTAATCCCAGCACTTTGGGAGGCCAAGACAGGTGGATCACCTGAGGTCAGGAGTTCAAGACGAGCCTGGCCAACATGATGAAATCCCATCTCTACTAACAATACAAAAATTAGCTGAGTGTGGTGGCGCCTGCCTGTAAGCCCAGCTACTCGGGAGGCTGAGGCAGGAGAATCGCCTGAACCCGGGAGGCAGAGGTTGCAGTGAGTCCCGATCACGCAACCGCACTCCAGCCTGGGCAACAGAGCAAGACTCTGTCTCACAAAAAAAAAAAAAAAAAAAAAAAAAGACTACACCACATACTTACTGCGCACCTTTTGGATAAGTCGGAATTCATCTGTGACCTCCTCCTCCACCCCCCAGACCCAGCCAGGTGCCCTGTATTCTAGTCACAGCTAGACTGGACTCTCTCTGTCTCTCTCTGTCTCTCTTTCTGTCTCTCTCTGTCTCTCTCTCTCTCGGCCTCAGGCTCCCCATTGGTCAAACCAGAATCCAGTTATCTCTGACCCTCCTGGACTCAAAAGGTGAGATGTGTGGGTGTGCGTGTGGGTGTGGCTATGTACTTGTGCGTGTGTACATGTGCACATGGGTGCATGTGTGTGCATGTGTGTATATGTGTGTAAAAGGCCACACACCTCCCTCTCTGATGTCTCCACCCCTCAGAACCCACCTCTCCTCTCCCAGGTGCTCACACTCATGTCCTCTCAGCCTCTTACCCTCCACTCAAGGCCTTACCTGACACACCTACCTGGAGTCTGACCTCACCTTGGAAAACATAGCCCCTTAGAACAAGCTGACTGGCGAGGGGACTGGTACGATGGAACACAAAGCTAATCAGACAGAGATGGGCCTGTTTATTTGCATGGCACGCATTTGTCTCTGACTGTTTTATCCACCCCCTGAGCCAACTGAAGAGTTCTCAATTTATCCTGCCCGCACGGAGAGACCAGATTGGCGGCAGGCACGCACATTCACAGAAGCCCGATATAGACTTCCAATTATCTTTTAATTTCGCTCCTGTCTTTATTTGTTCATTTCACTTTTTCCAAACAGGGACTTTAAAAAAAAAAAAAAGCTGTAATTTATGGAGTTTGAAGTCAACTAGCAGGAGCGTCGTGTTCACCTGCCGGATGGAATGAGACCTCAGGGTAGAGACAAAAGCTCACTTCCCAGCTGCCCTGCAAGGAAGATGTCTGCCTGTCAGGGGCCACAAAGTCCCTGTTCTTGTCTGTTCTTCTGTCTGTCTGTATTAACTATATTTTCATCTCTTTTTTTTGAGACAAGGTCTCGCTGTGCTGCCCAGGCTAAAGTGCGATGGTACAATCAAGGCTCACTGCAGCCTTGACCTCCTGGGCTCAAGCCATCCTCCCGCCTCAACCTCCCGAGTAGCTGGGACTACAGGCATATGCCACTGTGCTCGGCTAATTTTTTAATTTTTTTTTATAGAGATGGGGTCTCACTCTGTTGCACAAGCTGGTCTGGAACTCCTGGGCTCAAGCAATCCTCCCACCTCAGCTTCCCAAAGTACTCAGATTACAAGCGTGAGCCACCATGCCTGGCCTATTTTCCTATTTTCTATATCCTTGATGTTTTACATCTGGGGCCTCTCTGACCAGGAGAGACTGCCCCTCCCAGGGTGAGCTAGTTCCTAGAAATAGCAAGTGGCTTACCCGGGAGTGCATCTCTCACACGCAAACCAACCAATCCAGAGCCCATACCCCCCAACCACCTCCTTCATCAGATTCCCAAGGCCTCTCATACTCTGGGCCAGTATTCCCCGCCTCTAATCACCCCAGGCCCAGGTACCGGACAACTAAAGAGAGCCAGCCCTGAGCCTGCTGAAAGTATTCCAACTCGCCAATCTGAATCCTGCTTACCCTGCCTCTCTCACTCCTTCCTGCAAAAACCATCATAAAGCGTCTCTCACCCACGCTTCTGCCTCACTCCCTCTGCCTCCTGATTGACCCAGTGCTTCCCCACGTGGTCCTGCCTGGTGCAGTGTGCCCCCTTCTCTTGGGACCCGTGAGTAAAAAACCACCTTTCAATGGCAGTCGCCTCCTGATCTGTGGGCCTCGCCAGACCTGAATAATAATAATGAAACCTATATTTTCACACACTGTCAGGTGGCTGTGTTCACCGAGAACTGGAATGCAGGGCAGACAGCAGGAAGCCTCATTTAATGAAGACATCTATGCTCAGCTGTTTCACAGGCATTACTTCTGCCCTCAGACAAGGGAAGGTCGCAGGAAGCGCCAAGCCAGGGCTCAAATAGGGGACATCTGGCCCCACCCCTTGCCCTGCACCCAGCCCCAAGCTCCAGTCTAGAGGTCTCCAGGCTTTGTTGTTCTCACATTCTCCTGTGCTATTTCTGCCATTCCCAACACGTCAAATACCATCTCCACACCCTCTCGTCCTAGCCTGGTGCAGGGACTCCTGTTCCGAACTCCCATGGAAGCCCTCCCGAACCAGCATCTGCACCCCCCACCATCTCCCTGCCTGGTGTCTCCTAGACCACAGCCTCCATGGGCACAGGAGCCATGGCGGTCTCCTTAACCTATGTCATGACATCACAACACATGGCCTGGTAGGTGGTAAGCATCTTGTAAATATTTTTTGAATCAATCAATCAATCAGTCTATGCCTCTTCCTCTCTTTATCAATACCCAATTCCAAACACTTCTTTCTGGAATCCTTTTTCCTGACCTCTATTCTGATAAACCACCTCATTCATCTCTCCTTTGCGATGCATGGCAGCTTGATCATATCTCAGGCTTATGCCCCGTCTTCTGGACCAGGGACAAAATAAGTTCCCCTGGGACTTGGACTGTCTTCTGCTCCCAGTGATCCTTGCACCTCCCCACACCCCAAGGCTGGTTCGGGCACATCCAGTGCCCAGGAGCTTTTCAAATGGAAATGCTGATTGTTTGAATTGAAGGGTTTAGGCTGGAGCCACAGAGAGAGGGCTCTGGGACACGATGGAGCCTTTATCAGGTGGGAAGCAGCATTCAGAGGGGCTGAGACCCTTCTAACTTGGTGGCATCTGAGAGGACAATGTGAGGTCACATCTCACCAAGGGGGCATTTCATATGTCTCCCCTTCTCCAAGGGTAAAGACATATGACATATGAACATATGACAGCCACCAGTGGGACAGGCTGAGGACACCTACTTCCTAAGAGGTCACACCTGCTGGATGAAGTCAGGTCTGTAAAACTCTGGACTCTGCAAACAAGGTTTTGGGTCCCCATTTACAAACTAGTTGACATAATCTTGGAGGTCCAGTTACCCCTGCTGTCAAATGGGGATAACAATCATGTCTCTCCCCAAAGGGGCTGTGAGCATGAGATGGGATGAGATGAGCTTCATACCCCTACCAGTGGAATGGTAGCCTGGCCCCTCATCAGCCTCAACAAAGCATTTTTCACCCCTGGAAAAATCATTTTTATTGCCCCAAACACCTCATTCTCTAGTTTCTAGATGAAGACAATGGGCTGTGCAGCAAGAAACATTATAAATCAGGATTTGTCACTCTCAGTCCATTGGCATTGTCTCTCTTAGCCTCAATGTCCTGATCTGTAAAATGGGGACAATGATAATAACCACCTCTCCAGATTACTGGGAAAATTAAATAATTTTACTTATACAAAGCACCCAGGACTTCATTCCCATTCTGTTACTCACCTTGAGTATGTAACCAAGAGGAATTGATTATGTAACTTGAGAGGAACTGCTCACCCACCATCCAAGAATGAACAGGAATTTTCAGCAGACAAGTAGAAAAGCTAACTTATTTTTAATTCCTAGACCCACTAAAAACTCCTGAGATGATTGTTAAAAATGGAGGTTTCCTGGGACCCACCCAGCCCACTGAATCAGGACATCTAAAAGGTAGAGCTTAGAAATTTGCATCCCTGGCTTGGTGTGGTGGCTCACATCTGTAATCCCAGCACTTTGGGACGCCAAGGCGGGTGGATCACCCGAGGTCAGGAGTTCGAAACCAGCCTGACTAATATAGTGAAACCCCATCGCTGCTGAAAATACAAAAATTAGCCAGGCGTGGTGGTGTGCACCTATAGTCCCAGCTACTCAGGAGGCTGAGACAGGAGAATTGCTTGAACCTGGGAAGCGGAGGTTGCAGCGAGCCAAGATCATGCCACTGCACTCTAGCCTGGGTGACAGAGTGAGACTTCATCTCAAAAAAAAAAAAAAAAACCCCAGCCTGGTCAACATGGTGAAACCCCGTCTCTACTAAAAATACAAAAATTAGCTGGGCGTGGTGGTGCATGCCTGTAATCCCACCTACTCGGGAGGTTAAGGCAGGAGAATCGTTTGAACCATGGAGGCAGAGGTTGCAGTGAGCTGAGATTGTGCCATTGCACTCCAGCCTGGGTGACACTCTGTCTCAAAAAAGAAAGAGAAAAAGAAAGAAAGGGAGAAAGGGAGAGAGAGAGAGAGTTAAGAAGGAGGGAAGGAAGGAAGGGAGGGAGGGAAGGGGAGGGAAGGAGGGAGGGAGGAAAGAAGGGAGGGAGGAAGGAAGGAAGGAAGGAAGGAATGAAGGCAGGCAGGCAGGCAGGCAGGCAGGCAGGCAAGCTGCATCTCTAACAAGCACCCCTTGTGATCCTTGTGCACATTGCATTGATAGGCACTCTTTTGACCAGGATGGAAAGAAAGAGAATTCAGGGGACCCCTCTTGACAGCCACCAGTGGGACAGGCTGAGGACACCTGACTTTCTAAGAGGTCACACCTGCTGGATGAAGTCAGGTCTGTAAAATTCTGGACTCTGCAAACAAGGTTTTGAGTCCCCATTTACAAGCCAGTTGACATAATCTTGGAGGTCCAGTTACCGCTGCTGTCAAATGGGGATAACAATCGTGTCTCTCCCCAAAGGGGCTGTGAGCATGAGATGAGATGAGGTGAGCTTCATCCCGAGTGTCCACCCCAATCCACTCAGTGTAAAGACAATCCCTGCTGGCTATTGTCCCAAATGGTGCAGGGCCCCACATAGTCTTAGGGTCCACAGCTGAGCCAGCTACAGCCTCTGTCCTCAAGGACTTAGAATGCAGCAGACCAGATCTTGCACACAATGCACTTTACGATGCAGCAGCTGTGGCCAAGCCTAAAAGAGGAGCATCAGAGAACACGAGACCCAAAGGAAGAAAAGGTGATCTTGGACGGATGAAGGCACCAGGGAAGAAGGCCCAGACACAGCCTTTCACCCAACTCTGATGGGCCAGAGGGATGTCCACCAGCCTTCCCTGCCAAGAAGTCACCCTGAGCCCGGTTTGCTAGGCAGTGATCAGGAGATGAATCTGGAAGAGTAAACCGAAGCTGGTACACAGAGAGTTGTGAACGTCGGCATAGGGAGTCAGGATTGTCTCCTAGAGTCAAAGCCTTCAGAGCCAAATTCCTCCCATGCGTGTGCTTCCTGTGGCCCACAGTGTTTTTCAGTTTCATTTTTGAATCAGATGCCAACATTTTAAAATTGAGAGTGATTATGTCACTACTGGGATTCTAAGCTTTTTGCGACAGTGGGAGGATGAGGCAATGCTGGGCCTGATACCATCGGCTGGGGTGGGGCGGACAGGCGTCCTCACTTGTTCACTTTACCTACCCAGCCTCCATATGCAGCAAGAGTTTGAGACCCCTGCACAGGACTTTGGGGACTCTTTGAGGACCTTGGTCAGGAGAAGGGTAGAATTAGTTCTGTGCTTTGGAAGGTCCTCTGATGACAATTGATACTAGTGATGATGGTGCCGATGATAAGAAAGAGGAAAAGGAGGAAGAAGCAGAGAATAGTTCATATTTACTAAGCTTTCATGATGGGGGCTCTGCCCCAGTGTTTATTCCTAGTAGCCCATTTAGTTCTCCCCACAACCTGATGAGGTGCGTATGCTGTCATCCTCCTTTTTCAGACAAAGCACAGAGCGGTGAGGTCTCTTGCCTAAGGTCATATAGTTGGTAAGTAGCAGAGCCAGGTAGTCTGGGTCCAGGACCCACAGCACTGGTGATGGGGGAGGGGAAATGGTGAGGGGGGTCTGGGAGATGTGAGTCTTCCCTCAGCCTTTCACCGTAGGAGATTGTCTGGTTTTAAAAGAGAAGATGTGTCCACATCTAACCCCGATCTGAGCACTAATGCAATGTCTTTCTCCACTGTTCTCAGAAAGGCTGGTTTCTCTTAATAAACTTGTCAGGCAGGGAAGGAGGGCAGAGGCACTCAAGGGCCAGGTCAGATGGCTTGGCTGCATGCCCTGGCTCCAGACTCCACTGCCATGTTCCTGTTCCCTGCTTGGCCAGCATAAAGCTGACCCCACTGTGAGGACCAGCAGACCTCACAAGAATGACCCCATCCACGCCTACTGGGGCTCCACCTGCCCATGACTCACCACACCCAAGCCTCTGAGCCCAGTGGATTTGCAAAAGAGAAAATAAAGCACACACATAAAGAATAACCAACCCCAAGCATTTCCTGGCATCGGGTGACTGTTTGGTTAAGAGCTTCCTCCTTCTTTGTATGCCCACTGGATACTCCTAACATCCCCTAGCTGCTGACCACAGAGCTGGCTCAGGTGGCTGATCACAAGCTCAGCCCCTGGGCGGGCCCCCCACCCCAGCCACCAGGGAAGCATCGAAGGAGGCCAGCCGCTGGGATCTGCCAGCTCTGGGCCCCAGCGGCCACCCTCTGCAGCTCAAAGTCACCTTTGCTCCTCTCCTCTCCTCGGCTGGCCAGCCAGAACCAGCCCAGAACTCCCTCCCCTCTGCTCAGCAGGACCCAGGAACTGGTCCCTACTGGGCAATTATTAATCAGATTCTTGACATTCCTCAGCCCCAGGTTGGCTGGAGAAGCATGTTCCCCAGAGGAGCAGAGGCCCAGGACTGGCATTTGGATATGCAGCTGACCGGCAAGGTGGTGCTGTCAGCCGCTGCCCTGCTCCTGGTGACTGTGGCCTACAGGCTGTACAAGTCGAGGCCTGCCCCAGCCCAGCGGTGGGGTGGGAATGGCCAGGCAGAAGCCAAGGAGGAAGCAGAGGGCTCAGGGCAGCCTGCTGTACAGGAGGCTTCTCCTGGGGTGCTCCTGAGGGGGCCAAGACGCCGGAGCAGCAGCAAGCGGGCTGAAGCACAACAGGGCTGCAGCTGTGAGAATCCAGGAGGCCCCTGTGTCCTGGTCACGGGGGCCACTTCCACAGACAGGAAGCCCCAGAGAAAAGGCTCAGGTGAGGAGCGGGGAGGGCAGGGCTCGGACTCTGAGCAGGTGCCTCCTTGCTGCCGCAGCCAGGAAACCAGAACAGCTGTTGGCAGTAACCCTGACCCTCCCCATTTCCCCAGCTTGGGCAGCGAACCGAAGAGCTCCCCAGCTGGACTCATTGCAGCAGCCGACGGCAGCTGTGCCGGTGGTGAGCCTTCTCCATGGCAGGACAGCAAACCCCCTGAGCATCCAGGGCTGGGGCAACTAGAACCTCCCCACTGTCACTACGTGGCTCCCTTGCAAGGCAGCAGTGACATGAACCAGAGCTGGGTCTTCACCCGTGTGATAGGGGTCAGCAGAGAAGAGGCTGGGGCTCTCGAGGCTGCCTCCGATGTTGACCTGACCCTGCATCAGCAGGAGGGCGCCCCCAACTCCTCCTATACCTTCTCATCCATAGCCCGCGTCCGAATGGAGGAGAATTTCATACAGAAGGTGGAGGGGGTTGAGCCCCGGCTCAAGGGCAAGGTGTACGACTACTATGTGGAATCTACCTCTCAGGCCATCTTCCAGGGCAGGCTGGCTCCCAGGACAGCAGCCCTGACTGAGGTTCCATCCCCTAGGCCACCGCCAGGGTCCCTGGGAACAGGGGCAGCCTCGGGAGGCCAAGCCGGTGACACAAAGGGTGCAGCCGAAAGAGCCGCCTCCCCGCAGCCAGGGCCGTGGCCCTCCACCCGAGGCTTCAGCCGGAAGGAGAGCCTTCTGCAGATAGCGGAGAACCCAGAGCTGCAGCTGCAGCCAGATGGCTTCCGGCTCCCCGCTCCACCCTGCCCAGACCCGGGCGCCCTGCCTGGCTCAGGCAGAAGCAGCCGGGAGCCCCATGTGCAGCTGGTGGCCGGGACCAATTTCTTCCATATCCCGCTCACCCCTGCTTCAGCCCCACAGGTCCGCCTGGATCTGGGCAATTGCTATGAGGTGCTGACCTTGGCCAAGAGGCAGAACCTGGAGGCCCTGAAGGAGGCGGCCTACAAGGTGATGAGCGAAAACTACCTCCAGGTGCTGCGCAGCCCGGACATCTACGGGTGCCTGAGCGGGGCAGAGCGCGAGCTGATCCTGCAGCGCCGGCTCCAGGGCCGCCAGTACCTGGTGGTGGCTGACATGTGCCCCAAGGAAGACTCCGGCGGCCTCTGTTGCTATGACGATGAGCAAGATGTCTGGCGCCCGCTGGCTCGCCTGCCCCCCGAGGCCGTGTCCCGGGGCTGTGCCATCTGCAGTCTCTTCAATTATCTCTTCGTGGTGTCCGGCTGCCAGGGGCCCGGGCACCAGCCCTCCAGCCGCGTCTTCTGCTACAACCCGCTCACGGGGATCTGGAGCGAGGTGTGCCCGCTGAACCAGGCCCGGCCGCACTGCCGGCTGGTGGCCCTGGACGGGCACCTGTATGCCATCGGCGGAGAGTGTCTGAACTCGGTGGAGCGTTACGACCCCCGCCTGGACCGCTGGGACTTTGCCCCGCCGCTCCCCAATGACACGTTCGCCCTGGCGCACACGGCCACGACGTGTGCCAAGGAAATCTTCGTCACCGGCGGCTCGCTGCGCTTCCTGCTGTTCCGCTTCTCTGCGCAGGAGCAGCGCTGGTGGGCCGGCCCCACCGGGGGCAGCAAGGACCGCACGGCCGAGATGGTGGCGGTCAACGGCTTTCTCTACCGCTTTGACCTCAACCGCAGCCTGGGCATTGCCGTGTACCGCTGCAGCGCCAGCACCCGGCTCTGGTACGAGTGCGCCACGTACCGGACGCCTTACCCGGATGCCTTCCAGTGCGCCGTGGTGGACAACCTCATCTACTGCGTGGGACGCCGGAGCACCCTCTGCTTCCTAGCAGACTCTGTCTCACCCAGGTTTGTGCCCAAGGAGCTGCGGAGTTTCCCGGCCCCGCAGGGCACCCTCCTGCCCACCGTCCTGACCTTGCCCACCCCCGATTTGCCTCAGACCAGGGTCTAGCAGTCCCTCAACTGAGCTCCTCATGCAAAGCTGGGGGCCACAGGGCTCCACTGCCAGCCGTCCCTCTGTGGGCCATTTCTAGGCAATCAGGCAACCCAGGAATGTGGCCGTCAAGAGGTGAATTCCGGTCCTTTCTCCTCCCCTAGCTGGGGAGAGAGGGATCTTAGATGAGTCTTACCCTTCATGGGCTGCAGAGGCCCCACTGCAGAAAAGAGGACCAGGAGCTGGTGTTCCAAGGCAGAAGGCATTCATGTCTTCAGGGATGACCGCCCTTGCTTCAACTCTGAATTCTTGGGGGGATACACCGGGACCCCACCAAAGCTTAGGGGGCATAGTCTTTTTGCAATCACAATTCTAGGAGCCAGTTGACCCCAGCAGCCCCTCGCTAGTTGCTCTGGAGAGGGGTTGGCTCTCTGAGCCATCAGTGCCCCTTCCTAAACATCAGCCACTGGGCCCCACCTCCACAGTTCCCAGAAGCACCGGGACACACAGGTGGGAAAGATGGAGGCAGGTGACTTGGGCAGGACCAGGAAGGAGCCGAGGGAGCCCCAGGGACCCTGGCCAGAGGGAGTGGTGGTTTGAAAAGTAGAACAGCTGAAGCTGGGGCCAGCCTAGGAGACTCTTGCTTGCGAGAAACTGTACCAAAGCCCGCATTACTTTTCTCCTTATTGGAAGAAAGAGAAGCAGCCTTTGTACCAAGCTATCTTCTGGTGGAGGTCTGCTAAGGATACACGGAGGTCTCAGCAAAGGGAAGAAACTATGTGATCCAAGGGCCACCCTGCTCCTCGGCCCTGCCCATGTTAACTGACCATTGCACTCATTCTCAGATCTGTAGCCGTCTTCCTGTCTGGAAGCTGGGGCAGCCACCACCAGTCAGCACTTCAGGGTGACAGCATAATTTGCCCTCCTTGTGCCAGGTACGGTCACCTGGTTTGCCGCATTCACATTTTCAGGTGGATGACCAAGCGGAGGAACTAGAAGAGTCTAGTGAGGCATCCAGAGACTGGATCTCCTTTCACATCGGGTTTGATAAACTCCGAATGAAGGAGACCCCCAGCCTCAGGAAAGCACCTGTCCTTCCAGGAGGGACGGGAGAGAGCCTGACCCAGTGTATTACCACAGCCCTTGTTCCACCTCTGAGGGAGACAGTGACAGATGGGAAGGCAGTGATGCTCTTGGTTCCAGCCAGAAGCCAGGGGAGATGGGAGGTACACCAGAGCAGGGCCTGACAAGGAAGAAAATAAGGATGCTTTGGACCTCAGTGTCCTTGTCTTGAAAATGGGAAGGACAATTCATGTCCCTGTCTGCCCTGGGGATAAATGAGAGGATAAAAGAGAAAGTTCTTCCCAGTTTCCCAGGTGGTCCCAGCTAGATCCCGTGTCCACGGAAGCTGCTGGTGCCCAGGCTGTGGGTCTTGTTGGAAGAAGCAGGACTGGAACAAAGGATGAAAAGGAGGTTGGCATGGACATAAGAGGAGAGCTTGCACTGGACCACCGAAGACCACCATCCCTGGTCTGGGCTCTGGCACCAGGCCAATGGTGGCTCAGAGGCCACAGGGTGACATTGGCCACACCCCCACCCCACTTCCCTGGCCTGGGCCTCGAAAGATGAAGCAACTGAATTTATTCCTAAATCAGAGACCAGGAAGGGAAAGTCAGCTGGGGCCATGGCTACCTTCTTGGGAGAGTGACCCCTGAACCCAGCCAAGGCCACGTTCAAGCTCAGTGTCAACACTAGGCATGAACCTCCAAGGGACCTGTGGGCTGGGTCAGAATGGCTTCAGTGACAAGACTCAAAGGAGGCACTAGCATTGTGCTGCTGGACTGGGGGAAGGACTTGCTTGGGAGGAGAACCCTACATAGGAGCTGGGGGCAGGTGGACCTAGATCCAACCTTCAACCCCTAGTGAGGGGCCAGGCAGAGGACAAGGCAACAACTAAGCTAGGTAAAGTTCTGGAAAGTTTCTAAGCCCAGGAGGAACAAGGACCACTCTGGAAAAACATTCCAAAGCCCATTGCATACCTGTGGTAGAGACTAGGGGAGTGATTCCAGGGATAAGAGGGACAAATGTGTTCCAGGCCCCAACTGATGGTGGGTGTGGTCTTCATAATGAGAGGTGGAGCTGAGATTTGGGCCTGGGCTGGGAAGAGGAGTACACAGTCCATCTGATCCACCTCTCTTATGGTTCCATTGGCAAAATCATTCATCAGTCGTCCTATCTTTTCCTGGCGAGCCCTCACAATGCTTCATAAGTGTTTCAACACAGTGTCCCAGGCAGTCACTACCTATAGATTAGAGCTGATGTGCTGGCCTGGGGCTCTAGAGCTGGGCTTCAGGAAGACTGTGGTCAGGGCCATCAGGGTGGAACAAGGTAGCTCAAGACCTTGGAAAGACACCCTGAGGGCACAATGGTCCTTGCAGTTTAAGATGACACTTTAAAAATAAATTCTCTCCTAATGATGGCTTGAGTCCTGCCACTCAATGGGAGCATCAGCGGAACCTGTAGCATCTTATTTGGAATTGACATTCTCTATTGTAATTTTGTTCCTGTTTATTTTTAAGTTTTCTTTTTGTTTCACTGGAAAGGAAAGATGATGCTCTGTTTTAAACATTAAAAGTATACAAGTTGCTTTGTTACAATAAAACTAAATATGTACACACACCAAAAAAAAAAAAAATGATCAGGATGCATTCATTCACTCCTGAAATAAACATTTACAGAATATTTGGGCTGGGCAGTGTTCTAGGTGCTGGAGATGCAGCAGATCCCTGCCTTAATGGAGCTCACATTCTAGCAAAGGAAAATGGACACTTTTAAAAGGAAATACATAGAACCTAGTACCTAGGCTGCATATACACTAAGGAGAAAGCTGAGGCAGGGACATGGGATCCTGAGTGCCGGAGGAAAGGGGTTGCTCTTTTAAATCATGTGATCAGGCCTCCCTGATAGGATGACATTTGAACAGGGACCTGAATGGAAATCTGGGAGATGCACAGACCAGGACTGGTCCAGGGAACCGGAAGGGTGGCCTTGCAGCCAGAAGGACTTTGCTCCCTGTGCCCACCAGGGAGAGCAGGGCTGCTTCCGAGGAGCGCCATCTTGGGGTAGGAAGAAGGACAGGGGCCCAGCTATTCTGTTTAGCCTTTGTTGTAAGGGAAAAAAACTCAATGACACCTACATTTACAACATATAGGAGTGAGAGCCAGTGTCGTTACCAGAATGTTGCAGACCCTATACTCAGGTGTGTAGCTGAGATGACTTCATGGGGCCAGAGTCTCAGATTTCTACTTGACTTTACTTAATAGCCTGGGGTCTGTTGGCCTCCTGCCCTTAGCCTCAGAGTGACATCTGTGTCACTTGGCTTCTTGCTTTTCCAATAGGAATTCTTTCTTCTTCAGAAAAACAAAAAAAAAAATTAAATTTGGGTCGCTTTCCACTTTAAACCAACCATGCCCATTATAGAAAAAAAATAGAGAAAGGTATTAAAAATCTCCCCAATTTTGCCACTCAACGACACCCCCTACTGTGGTGTGTGTCCCTCTGGTCTTTTTCTTCTGTGCAAAGTTTTTGTTTGGCTTGATTTTTGCTTAGGTGTGATTATGCTAAATATACAATTCAGTTTCTTCCTTTTTTCACTTAGCATTTTGTAATAAGCATTTTCCCGTGTTATTACAAATCCTAGGTAAACATCATTTCAATAGTTGCACAATATTCCATGGAGTGAATGTATCAAGGTTTATTTAAACATCTCCCCTCCTGTTGGGCCTGCCTGTAGATTTTTGTTTTCTGTTGGGTTCTCTTTCTATCATAAATAAAACGTCCTTTGTTTTCTTACTCCTCCCTATCTGGGGCCTTCATCAATATTTACAAGAGAATGCCAGTCTAGGTCCCGTCTGCAATAGTAGAGTTGTTGAAACAACCACAGAAGCCACAGCATTTGCCTAGGGCTGGGGCCTGGCCCTTCTGTGACTGTAGGACAGAGCTGTCCTTGGAAGCCTACGGCGAGAGAGGCAAGGCTGGCTGGAGGGGCCATCCAGGGGCACCACATTCACTGGGCCCCTGCTCTCCTCTGCGTGCTTTTATATGCATCTCCTCACTGATCCTCACAACAACCCTATTTTACGGGTGAGAAAGCTGAGGCTCAGAGAGTTTAATGAAATTTGCCTTCATGGCAAAATCCAAAGACCTTTTCTGTTTTCATTAAATTGCTTGAATCCAAGGCCAGCCAGAGTGGCTTATGCCTGTAATCTGAACACTTTGGGAGGCCCAGGTGGGAGCATCACTTGAGGTCAGGAGTTCAAGACCAGCCTGACCAATATGGTGAAACCTCGTCTCTACTAAAAATACAAAAATTAGTTGGGCATGTTGGTGCACGCCTGTAATCCCAGCTACTCAGGAGGCTAAGGCAAGAGAATCGCTTGAACCCAGGATGCAGAGGTTGTAGTGAGCCAAGGTTGAGCCACTGCACTCCAGCTTGGGCGACAAAGTGAGACTCTATTTAAAAAAAAAAAAAAAAGTGCTTGAATCCAGCCTTACTGCCTTGCATGCAATACTCTCTCCACTCCTCTATGCTGAGGCAGTGGAGGCCAGGACCCAGCATCAGCCTTGCCTCCGACCCTGTCTCCACCCACACCAATCAATTGTGCTCCATCTTTGAACTTTGAACTCAAAGGACATATTCTTAAATTCTCTGATCCTCAATACCTGCATCTGTAAAATGGGTTTGCCACTGCCAGCCTCAAGAAGATATTGTGAGAACTAACAAAATAATAGAGGGAAAGCTCCCGGCCCAGGAACTGCTACTACTACATCTTGTACTACTTGCAGTCATGCCTGTAATCCCAGCACTTTAGGAGGCCAAGGTAGGAGGATTGCTTGAGCCCAGGAGTTCAAGACCAGCCCGGGCAATGTGGCAAAATCCCATCTCTACAAAATACACAAAAATTAGCCAGGCGTGATGGTGTGTGCCTGTGGTCCCAACTACTTGGGAGGCTGAAGAGGGAGGATCACTTGAGCCTGGGAAGCAGAGGTTGCCTTGAGCTGAGATCATGCCACTGCACTCGAGCCTAGGTGGCAGAGTGAGACCCTGTCTCAAAAACTAAAAATAAATAAAAGTAAAATAAACATAAAAATTTGTTAAAGTAGGTCTTGGAAGAACAGTTGTCGCCTGCAGCGGGGCTGCCCTAAGCCAGTTCAGAGGAGGAGGTTTTCTTTTACCACCCCCACCACCTCCTGCTCTCTTTCATCCTGGCCCTGGAGGAGGAAGGTTGAGAATTAGGCTGCAGCGGCCTCTTCTTGTCTCAGAAGGTCTGGGGCAGGGGATGCTCAACGTAAAAGTTACTCATATTTTAGACCATCCAGGTTTTGAGACTGTGAGACTCTACTCTGCTCTTCCAGAGTAGTTCAGGATTGACTGACTGGCTGATTTGAGTTTCCTCAGGCTGAAAGCATTAAGCAATTTCCAGGGGGTGTCAGTCGGAGCTGAGGAGCTTCAGAAGCTGCTCAGAGGCCCCTGGGAACCCTGAGAAAATGTGAGATGGAGGGGGCTCCCTTCTTTCACAGATTGGGAGAAATCGCCACTTGGGGGAACTGGGAGTATGCTGGGCTGTGTCTGAGCTGCAAATATTAAAGGCCACAGACAGAGGCAGCCAGCACTTCCCATCTTTGTAATCCTTACTGGAAAGGGCCTTGTGGCCCTAGGGTGCCCCTCGGATCCTCCTGAAGCTGTGGCTTCAGCCAGGAGCAGCCCCTAGGCTGGGGCAGAAGACAGAGCATGAAACACAAAGGGAGGAGGTACCTTCAGGGAGCGAGAAGAAAGGACAGCCTGGAGGAAAGTCTCCACAAACAGCTCTGACCCTGGGGTTTTTTGAAATGTGAGATGTGAAAACAAAAATGAAAAAGCGATCAAGTTTGCATTGCTTTTTTGTGTGCAGGGAGGAGACGCAAATTTTATACCATAATAAATAGAGTTCCTCTCACCAGGCTCTGTGCAAATACTTTACTGTTCTTCCCTCACACTTCCCTCACTACATCACTGTCTGACAGAGCAATTATCTTCATGATATAGAAGAGGAAATGGAGACAGGACCCTGCACAAAAATTACCTATTGATTTAATGATTATTAGTAATTATAACACCTACTTTTTATTGCTAAAAAACTGGAATAAGGCATGTAATCATTGTCAATACATTTATAAAACACAAGACTAATAAGAGCTTTACTTATATTGTCTCTGGCCAAATTCTCCCTTTCCCATCAATTTTTCCATGTCTTGAATCTGGTCATGTGACTTGCTTTGGCCACTGTGGGGCAGTAACAAATTTGACATAAGCAGAGGCTTGAAAATTGCTAGGGCATTGGATGTGCTCTCTCGTGGCTCTTAGAAATCACGAGACTGCCGCCGTGTGAACAAGCCCAGCCTAGGCTGTGGGATGATGAGAGACCCATAGACCAGTTACCCCAGTCAACAGCCAGTTACCAGTTACCCCAGTCAACAGCCAGCCAAACCCCCAACCTGTGAGTGAGGCCACTGACCACCAGCTGACCAACCACAGATACCTGAAAGAACCCAACCAAGACTGGCAGAACCTAACCAAGACTGGCAGAAGAACCACCTAGCT
Source organism: Pan paniscus (assembly GCF_029289425.2). Taxonomy (NCBI): domain Eukaryota; kingdom Metazoa; phylum Chordata; class Mammalia; order Primates; family Hominidae; genus Pan; species Pan paniscus. The sequence continues at coordinate 208,625,271 of NC_073249.2, read as the reverse complement.
GAACCCAGCCCCAGTTGCCAATCCACAGGCTCATGAGAGAAATAGATAGTTGTGGTTTTAAGCCAGTCAATTTTGGAATGGTTTGCAACACCACAATAGGTAAGTGACACAACAATCCTGTGATATATCATCACTTTGCAGTTGAGGAAACTAGAGTTCAAGAAAGTGAAATCTCATTCCCAGGGTCACATGCCTATAAGATGGAAGAGGTGGGAGACCCACCCCACACCTCCACCGCCCAGGTCTGCCTGACTCCAAATCCTGGGTTCTTCCTTATTCAGCCATAGGGCCCTGGCTCTGGTCTAGCCAGACTAGGGCACTGGGGACCCTCTGGGTGCCTGCCTGGCCAAGGGGCTTGGTGCTAGCCCTCAGCTGGGTCTTTTCCCTGACCCAGGAACCAATGTCTACAGGGGGAAAACTCTGAGCCACCTCAGAGGAGGATCTTTACAAAAAGCTCAAGAGATTAGCTCCTTGAAAAGCAATCACTGACATCTATTGAGCACAGCCACTCTATCGGCCAACTATCTTGGGATAGAGCACCTGCACTCTGCCCCCAAGAGCCTCCCCGCTGCTGAAAGGTGTTCTGTTGCCATTACCTGGGGACTGTTGCTACCTAGAGGATCCCCGAACCAATGACAGGCAGGAGTTGGTGTGTAAATACCCCAGCTCCCTCAACCCTGGGGTGAGATAACTCCTAGGTTCATGTTCTGCACTGGCTCCCAGATTTCCTGGTAGGACTGAGCCCCAGTTTCCACCAGCAGTACCTACCTTGATAACATCCCTTTAATAATATCACTCCAGTCTTCCAGGCTGGTGCTCCTACCTACTCCTCCTCCCTTTGTGAGACCATAGAGGAGCTGCACCCTTCTTTCCCCTCAAACCTGCCCCCCTCTACCTTCTTGAGGGCTTCACACCACAGACAGCCCTACACTGGCACCGACAATCCTCCACTAGCTCCTGGACGATTCCAAGCGGCATTCAGATGGGCTCTGGGATCTTTTATCTTAAAAGAAAAGCCACTTCCACATGACTTGCTTGGTAGTACAATAAATAAAAACCATGAATATACTTTAGAAGGTTAAAAACACTACACAGATATAATGTATCTTACTTGCAATGAGTGTCAAAGTGATGTGGTTTCTTTGTGTTCTTGAAAACAGTTTATCCTCTAAAGATTTTTGATTCTTTCTCCTGCAATCATGTTTATATGATCACATTCAGCAATCTTCACTTTGTAGATAAAATGAGGGTCAGCTTTAACCTGGCCTCAATTTGAATCAGAATACGTTCTGAATGAATTCTTTTAAAAACAAAACAAAAACTCCTGTTATAGAATCAGATTTGAGGGAGCCAGTATCAGGCACCACCCACACCCTGGGGTTAAGTGTTTAGCTTCCTCAGTTGTACCCAGAAACATTTAAACCCCTATCCAGTACCTTTTGACCACTTGCTTTCAGTTCCTAAATTTGGTCTCTCTCCTCTGGATGATGCAGTGGGGTGGATGGTGGAAGATGGTGACAAATTAGGACAATATCAACCTCAAAAAGCCCAGGCAAGTAATGTCTTTCGTACAGATTGTCTTTTTAAAAAAACACTATTGTGGCATAATACATATAACACAAAACATACCATTGTAACCACTTTTAAAGCATGCCATTCAGTGGCATTAAGTGCATTCACAACAGTGCATCTATTTGTGTTGTATGTGATTACAAAAGACACACAAACATTTATTGTAGAATATGCAATTGGAAAAATCCAGAGAAGCCCAAGAAGACAGTAAAAATCATTTCCTCCCAGAAATAATTTGTTATTGTTTTGACTTCTTTATTTCCAGTTTCTTATTACCCATAATTTTAAAAATAAAAAATGGGATCTTATACATAAGATAAAATTTACCACTTTTGCTATTTTTAAGTGTACACACTTCAGTGGCAATAAGGACTTTCACATGGTCATGCAACCACCGTCATTATCCATCTCCTTTTTCATCATCCCAGGCTGAAACTCTGCACGCATTAAAGGATACCCCTCTGTCTCCTGCTCCCTCCATAAGTAAAAGTTGTCTTTAACTTTGCAAAGCATCCTTCACGAGGATGAGGAAGTTCTTTGCTCAGTCAGCACAGAAAATTGGAAATGTGCCTTAAGCACAAAGACATACTGGTTTTCATTCATTCTGGAAAGTTCCACAAACAACGTGGCACCCAGCTCAGTGGGATGCTCCAGGGCAAGAGAATCTGCCCTCTCCAGAGGACATGATGAATAGCTTTCTTCTCTAAGTCACCAGCGCTCCCTCCTTATTGCCATGGGGAAAGACAAAAGGAAAATCACCCTCTCTGTTCTCCAGGTACTCCCTCCATCCTCTCGCTACATGAATTACTTTTGGTGTTGTAACAAAAATACAGGTTGGAAATGATAGAGGTATAAAATATGGGGATGATTTTGTTCCATTGTGCGTCCTAATTATGCAATGACAGGCACTTCTGGGTACGTGGAACTAAGTAACTGCGATCATGGAGTAAGAATCGCTTCAAGGTTGTTTGACACCCAGGACAGGGACTGTATTTAAGAAGCATCAAGTTGCTTTAACCACAGGGATGAATGGGAGTATGGAGGATTGGAAGACCAAGGCTTGGGTGCAAAGTGGGCATCAGGGAAGGTTTCCAGAGGCAGCAAGGTCCACAAAGGGAGTGACAAGGCTAGCACATCTGCCTGTCAGATTGACAGGCATGGGTTCCACCCTTCATCCATCAGATGTTCATTAAACCAGTACTACTTGCAAGGTGCCAGGGGAACTGTTGTGAATGGCTGAGCCCATTGTGCTAGGGATGCTGAGAAATAAACAGGTGAACAATTACAGAAAATGATGGGAGATTGGCACAGATTCAGTGCAGGAATCAAATGTAATGCTGGGGTGGAGAGTGACAGTGGGGGTACACTTAAGATAGTTCTCAAGGTGGCTTCCCCAAACAGGTGGCATTTAAGCTGAGATGTGAACAATAAGGAGGACTTGGCCAAGAGGGAGGAAGTGTGGGGTGAGGGAAAGGGAGGGAGGGAAGATGAGAGAGAGAGAGAGAGGCACAAGAGGAAGAGCACTCTAGGGGAGGGAACACCAAGAGCAAAGGCCCTGTGTCCTAGCCCAAGTGAAGGCCAATGTGGCCAGAGAGGGGATAGGAGACCAGGTTACACAGGTGTTGTCAGCCAAGATAAGAAGGGTGAATTTTATTCCTAGTCCACTGAGAAGCCTTCAGCAGATTTTGTTTACTTAATTTTTACAATAAATATCTTATTTTACAATAGTTTTAAATGTACAGGAAAGTTTCAAGGATAATACATCGCACATACCCCACACCCAGTTTCCCCTGTTGCAAGGGTCCTCAACCCCTGTTGGGGTTCTGGTACTGGTTCATGGCCTGTTAGGAACCAGACCGCATAGCAAGAGGTGAGCGATGGGCGAGTGAGCATGACTGCCTGAGCTCTGCCTCTTGTCAGATCAGCAGCAACACTGGATTCTCATAGGAGAACAAACCCTATTGTGAACTGTGCATTCAAGGGATCTGAGTTGCATGCTCCTTATGGGAATCTAATGCCTGGCAATCTGAGGTGAAACAGTTTCATCCTGAAACCATCCCCTGCCACCCCAGTTCATGGAAAAATTGTCTTCCACGAAACCGAAACCGGTCCCTGGTGCCAAAAGGGTTGGGGACCACTGCCCTATTGCTAACATGTTGCATTAGTATGGTTCACTTGTCACAACTAAGGAGCCAGCATTGATACATTATGATTAACTAAGGTCCATACTTGATTCAGATTTCCCTTTTATCTGATGTCCTTTGTACTCCAGTGTTCCATCCAAGACACTGCATTACTTCTAGTTGTCATGTCTTCTTAGGCTTTTCTTGGTAGTGATGGTTTTGATACAGGGCAGGCAAACCTCCAAGCTGGGGCTTATCCTGGGAGGGTTCTTCACCCAGGAAAGAATTCAAGGGTGAACCAATGGTGATAAACAGCAACTTTTATTGACGCAGCAGTGCACAGCAGCAGCAGCAGCGGGAATGCTCTCTGCAGAGCAGGGCTACCCCATAGGTAGTGCACCCAGAGTAGCAGCTCAGAGGCAGCTCTGTGCTCATATGTATACCCACTTTTAATTACATGCAAATTATGGAGTGGTTTGGCAGGGCCCAGTGGCTCATGCCTGTAATCCCAGCTGAGGTAAGTGGATTACCTGAGGTCAGGAGTTCCAGACCAGCCTGGGCAACATGGCAAAACCCCATCTCTACTAAAAATACAAAAAGTAGCTGGGCATGCCTGTAATCTCAGCTACTGGGAGGCTGAGGTGGGAGGATAGTTTGAACCCGGGAGGCAGAGGTTGCAGTGAGCCAAGGTCATGCCATTGCACTCCAGCCTGGGTGATAGAACAAGACTCCACCTCAAAAAAGAAAATGGGGTGGTTTATGCAAAAATTTCTAGGAAAAAGGGTGGCAACTTCCAGGTTGTTGGGTTGTTGCCATGGAAATGGGTAGTAACTTCCAGGTGGCTATGGTAAACTGACAAGGCACACTGATGGGCGGGTCTTACAGAAAGCTGCTTCCACCCTGACCTGTTTTAGCTAGTCCTCAATTTGGTCTAGTGTCCGAGCCCCACCTCTAGAGCTAAACCTCATTTCCTACCTCAGTTTTCCAGAGCTTCCTTGTTTTTGGTGTTCTTGACAGTTTTGAGGACTGCTGGTCAAGTGTTTTGTAGACTGTCTTTTCAACATGGTTTTAGCTGATGTTTTTCTCATGGAGTTATGGGTTTCTTGACTGGGATTACAGGTTTTAGGAGGAAGACCACAGAGGTAAAGTGCCCTTCTCCTCATATGATATTAAGAGTGCATGCTACTAACACAACTTATTACTGTTGATGTGGACCTCGATCACCTGGCTGAGGTGGTGTTTGCCACATTTCTCTGCTGTGAACCTATTCTTTTTTCCCCTTTCCATACTCTACCCTAGAGAAGGAAGTCACTGTTTGCAGCTTATAGGGTGGAGGGTCATGTTCTGCCTCCTTGATGCAGGGAGTATCTACAAAAATTATTTGGAACTCGTCTGTGTGGCAGATTCATCTATTCTTCCTTATTTATTTACTTATTCAATCATCTATTTATATCAGTACAGACTCATAGATATTACAGATACAGATATCATAGATATTTCCTTTACACTTTGAGTTATACTGCAATACTACATTGTTTAATTCCTTAATCAGATTATCTAGTTTGGGCCATGAGGAGCTCTTTCAGTTGGTACCTCTGTCCTTTTGGCACACCCTCACTGATTTCTTTTTAGCATTTTCTTACTCTCTGACGCAGACTCATCTTCTGTATTTCCAGCCCAGTCTTAGGACCAGACATTTCTCCAGGTAGCAGTGGTTTATTTTTTTAGAGAAGAATATTGAAAACCAAACTCTGGACACTGGGTCTTCAGAGGTTTTGGCACACACTGGTGGTCTAGGGAAGAAACCACAATTTTTTTTCTTTCTCTTCTTAGGCCCATAGTTGAGATACTCTCCTGAAAACAAAAGTCAGATTCACAGAAGAAAAACAAACTGAAGTTTATTAACACATGCTATACCCATCATGTGGGTGAGGCTTCAGTTCAAAAGTATTTCTCTCTTAAGGCAGTGGCTTAGGAGTTTTGCCTGAATAGTATTTTAACAAAGACCCATAAATCCTATGTTGGAGAGAAATATTTTGGTTTCCTTCAGTGGCATTGCTAGTTTCAGTTTTAAATGTGTCCTCTGGTTGCCATGGAGAGAATGTATTGTGGGGTGGCCAGAGGGGAAGTCAGGATACCAGCGAGAAGAATACAGAGGTCATCCGGGCAAGAGGCAATGGCCTTGATGCCACAAGGACACAGGGGCAGGCAGAGGTGAGTCTGAGTAGTGGCAGCGTACCTACCAGATGGCTCCTGCTGCCCGGCCTGCCTCTGCCCCTAACCTCTCCAATACATCTGTTTTGTATCAATTATCCTGAATTTATTTCTGTTGCTTACAACCAGGGGCTCTACCCAACAGAGTTTAGCAACTCTCACCTTTGACTTCTACAGTGGGCTCCTAGAAGATAGGGTCTGGGTGTGGTTTATTCCCCAACTCTTGCACAGAGCCCAGCACAGGGGCTGTGTTCAGGAGATGCTTGATGAGCTAGATTTGTGCTCTTCAATGAACAAAACAGTTGGCTGTGCAATGGAGCCGCCTACACAGGGCTACAGGGGGCACCATGGTAACCCACTTAAGGAAATAAACTGTTTGCAAGATCTTTCCCCACATTCATTTGCATGGAAACAATTAGTGTGCTAATTAAAATGGAGTCTTATCTGTTCATTAAAGTAGGCCCAGCAGGACATCCAGTTGGCAAGACTTCGTTGGCAAAAAGTTTGAGTTTCTCCAGGTGGTAGAAAAGAAGCCATTTTCATCTCTCAACAAATGCTTAATAATTCAGGTGAGGCTGAATCTGGCTGGCCCTCTGTTCCATGGGTTCCCATTAGTGAGTTTGGCAAGCACTTGTCAACACCTCCCTGTCTCATCTCAAATGAGTGACAATTTGTAATCCTTCTCCCAGCCTGGCCTGGCTGGAGTTTGTCTTGCTCCATAAAAGAGTTTGGGCCAGGCACGGTGGCTCACGCCTGTAATCCCAGCACTTTGAGGGGGCTGAGGTGGGTGGATCACCTGAGGTCAGGAGTTCAAGACCAGCCTGGCCAGCATAGTGAAACCCTGTCTGTACTAAAAATAAAAAATTAGCTGGGTGTGGTGGCACATGCCTGTAGTCGCTACTGGGGAGCCTGAGGCAGGAGAATCGCTTGAATCCGGGAGGCGGAGGTTGCAGTGAGCCAAGTTCACGCCACTGCACTCCAGCCTGGGCAGCAGAATGAGACTCTGTCTCAAAAAAAGAAAGAAAAAAAGAAGAGTTTGTTGCTCGAATTAATAGTATAAACAAGATTTCAGAAGGGAATGTTTAACCTACTTAAGAGAACACACTGTTTTCAAGCTATTAGTACCATTTGCACACAATGAATGAGCTAATTGCAGATAAGCCTTATTTCTCCAGTTAAGGGGGATCCAGCAGGACCAGTGCTTGGCAACACTTTGCCAACAGTTAGTTTGTATCACCACATGTTCTTGAAAGGAATAATGTAGCAATTCACCGAAAGCAGTCCCCTATATTCAGATATTTAGGTAATTTTCATTAATTCTCACTAGGCCTTAATTTTGGCATCTACAAAGTAGGGGTAATGCCTATCTCATAGAGTTACGTGAAGAGTTAATGAGTAAGTTTATGTCTGTAAATGGGAGGTAGATTCATTCTGGCCTTCCCCCAAATTTGATCGAATGAGGAGATAGACTCTAGGCTCAGCTGCAGCTTGGGAGGACCAGGCATCCTGCTGACTGATTCAGCCAACACTGTATTTGTGGAATGAGAACAGCATCACCTTGAACCTGGTGTATTAGTCGGTTTTCATGCTGCTGATAAAGACATACCCAAGACTGGGAAGAAAAAGAAGTTTAATTGGACTTACAGTTCCTCATGGCTGGGGAGGCCTCAGATTCACAGCGGGTGGTAAAAGGCACTTCTTACATGGCAGCGGCAAGAGAAAATGAGGAGGAAGGAAAAGCAGAAACCCCTGATAAACCCATCAGATCTCATGAGAGTTATTCACTATCACAAGAATAGCATGGGAAAGACCCGCCCCCACGATTCAGTTACCTCCGCCTAGGTCCCTCCCACGACAAGTGAGAATTCTGGGAGACACAATTCAAGTTGAGATTTGGGTGGGGACACAGCTAAACCATATCACCTGGGCTCTGCTACCAACTAGCTGGGCAACAGGGGGCCAAACTTGTCTAATCTCAAGTGTCTTCTGACAAGCTGGGTGCATTTGCTTTGCGGTTTTAAGCTTTAAAAAAATTTTTTTTTCTTTGCTTGTTTATATTCTGCTGGAGAGGAAAAACTTTTCCTCTACTCTCTTTGGTTCAGTGATTGGAAGTCTGCAAATTAAAGTAACAAAAAAGATAGATTCACAAGAGGAATGATACCATTTTTATTAATATTCATGTACCCAGGAGTTCGCAGAGAATTGAAACTCAAAGAAGTGGTTAGACTTGGGGACTTATATACTCTTTTAAGAGAGGAAAAAAGGTTGGGGTTCAAGGGATAAGAAGTTATGGGAAGTAACTAGAAAATATATGGGGAAAATAACGGAAGATAAAGACTATTTGAGTGAAATCTGTTTATGACAAACTCATCTTGGTGTCAACTCCCAGTCTTTGATGATAAGAGTCCTCCTCTCTCCTGGAACAGGAGTGTGAGGGAACCCATTACTCAAAGAGAAATTTATGTCCTGCTTTTAGGCAGATAAGGGGAGGCCAGAGAACGCTTCCTTCATCTGTTGAGTCTAAGTTTTCTTCATGTTTTGGAGTGGCTTTTTTTTTTTTTTTTTTTGGTAGACATGCGGTCTCACTCTGTTGCCCAGGCTTCAATGCAATCATGGCTCACTGCAGCTTCCAACTCCTGGGCTCAAGTGATCCTCCTGCCTCAGCCTCCCAAGTAACTGGGACTACAGGTGTGTACTGCCATGTCTGGCTAATTTTAATTTTTGTAGAGACAGGGTCTTGCTGTGTTGCCCAGGCTGGTCTCAAACTCTTGGCCTCAAGCAATTCTACCTCAGCCTCCCAAAATGCTGGGATTATAGGCATGAGCCACCATGCCCAGCCTTGGAGTGGCATATTCTGATCTCCTTCAATTTCAAGTGGAACTACAACCTATATAGCCCAGAGTTTTACTGGGTTGAGGGGGTCTGGCCCAGAGACAGAGTCCCCCAGCTGAGCTTCTCCCTTGACTAGGGGGTGGGACCTTGAAGCAATGCCACGGACCTCTGGGAATCCAGATGGAAAAACACTCTTCTCTCATTCATTTCACTAATACTCACTGAGCACCCACCCAGCTTCAGATCCTGTTTCAAGCACAGAACAAATAAAGAAAGAAAGAAGACCATTTTGGATAGTCAGAAATGCTATGAAGACAATAAATAGGTGACACAACAGAGAGAGTCTTCAATTGGGGTTCCCAAGAACAGACTCTGAGAAAGGGTTTGAGTGCAAAATAGTTCATGAAGGAGGTGATTCTGATATAGGCAGGAGGCAAGGAAATACTGGGTAAAAGAGGGCAGTTCCCCAGCAAAGGCCCCAACCTCAGGCCTGAAAACCCACAGCCCTAAATGAGAACAGGAATTTAGTGCCCAAATGTTACCTTTTGGCCTGCCATGCCCGCCTACCCTGTACCCATATAATTCCCAAACCCCAGGCTCCACAAGCAGACAAGCAGATGAACAGAAGAGCAAAGGAAGAGAAGAGTGGCACAGAAGAGAAGGAGAAAAGAGAAGGGACATCTGAACATTGAGAGAAGTTTGACTGGGGACAGCCTGAGAGGAAATTGACCATAGAATGGCCAAACTCCAGGGGAATATCTTCCCACTCCTTCCCCTTTCCAGGTCCCCATCCATCCTGCTGAGAGCCACCTCCATCACCCAATAAAATCCCCACATTCACCATCCTTCAAGTCCACACATGACCTGATTCTTCCTGGACACCGGACAAGAACCCGGATAGCAAGAGGGCACTGAGCTGGTTAACACTTAAGCCATCTTTGGATGGCAGAGCTAACAGACCACTGTAGACTACCCACTGGGGCTTTGAAATTAACAGGCATCCACCCCTAGATGCTACCCTGGGGCCGGAGCCCAAAAACACTCGCCTTGGTTCCTGCACCTGCCTGTTTGCGTGCTCCCCCTCCCATAAGGGGTTTGCACATGTGCTTGAACAGACAAGACACACCCCTGCCGCACATCCTGCGAGGTGGGTCGGGGAACTCTCCCATTTCAATTCCAAGAAACATGGATAGTGGAGTGTGGAGTAAAACAAGGAATGGAAAAAAATCACTAAAGAGTGTGTGCGAGACTCAATCCTGTTGGGGAAGTCAGGGAGCCAGTGCAAAGCATACCTGAGTTATCCCACCAGAGAAGAGAGGGGATTGGGGTATTTAATCACTGGCTCCCATCAGTCAGTGTTTGAGAGCTGTTCTTGGGCAAGAGGGGAGGAACTGGAATTTCCTGACGCTTCTTCCTGCTGCATGTGGGCACCCAGAGAAAGCCCTCAGGCAGAGTCAAAGGTATTAAGACCGAGGGGCTGTACACAGCGTGGGGTCCCTGCAGAAAGTGTAGGGAAGAGAGGTACCAGCTTCAGTGGTGTACAACTGCTAATGTTTCTCTCCACTGGAATTCTTTTTCTCGGGGGTGAAGCAGAAGGAATGGACCATGAGATAATGGCTGTTTTCTTTTCTCTTTTTCTTTTGAAGTAATTTCAAGTTAACTGGAGAGTGGCAAGAATAGTCCCAAAACCTTTTCTTCTGAACTTTTTTCTCTATGAGCAGATTGGTGACAGGATGCTTCAACACTCTCAAATTCTTTAGTATTTATTTATTCCCTGCAAATAAGGACATCCTCCCACATAACCACAATACAACCATCAAAATCTAGAAATTAATATTGATATGTTACAACCACGCAACCTGCCAACCCCAACTATCTCAATAATGTCCTTTGTAGCAAACTAATCCAATCAGGGTCCTACATTACATGCATCACCAGAGGTCATTTCATTCTCCTTCAATCTGCAGCAACTCCACTGACTTTCATGACCTTGACACTTTCAATGATTTCCAGCCAGATATTTTGCAGAACATCCCTCCATTAGGGTTTGCCTAATGTTCCTCCATAATTAGATTCAAGTTATGCATTTTGGCAGGACTTATCACAAAAGTGCTGCTGTGTTCTTCTCATTGCATCCTGTCAGGTGACATGCAATTTTGATGTGTCCCATTACTGGCAGCATTGATCACTTGATTGAGGTAGCATCTGCCAGCTTTCTGCATGTAAAGTTACTCTTTTCCCTATATAAGTAACAAGTATTTTGTGGTGAGGTATTTTGAGACTCTGTAAGTAACCTGTGCCTCATCAAACTTTCACCCACTGGTTTTAGTAGCCATTGATATTTCTTGGCAGAAATTAGTTATTACTATGATGGTTGCCAAATGGTGATTTCCTAATTTTATCATTCCTTCTACAGTTATTAGTTGGCCTTCTACAGTAATACCTTTCTCTTCTCCCCATTATCTATTTATTTATGCATATCCATGCGGACTCATGGACTTCTCTTTTATTCAAGGATTATAATCTCCTTTAACATAGTTTATGTTGAGGTTCAAATTGCTTCAGATCTGGCCAGTGTGCACCCCTTTAAGCTAGCTTCTGTATAGCTTTGTTCTGTAGGGGAAAAAAGAGCCACATAGGAACATGGTTAAAGATGAAGTCTAGGCCGAGTGCGGTGGCTCACGCCTGTAATCCCAGCACTTTGGGAGGCCAAGGCGGCCAGATCACTAGGTCAGGAGATCAAGACCATGCTGGCTAACACGGTGAAACCCTGTCTCTACTAAAACTACAAAAATATTAGCCAGGCATGGTGGTGGGTGCCTGTAGTCCCGGCTACTCGGGAGGCTGAGGCAGGAGAATGGCGTGAACCCGGAAGGCGGAGCTTGCAGTGAGCTGAGATCCCACCACTGCACTCTAGCCTGGGTGACAGAGCGAGACTCCATCTCAAAAAAAAAAAAAAAAAAAAAAAAGATGAAGTCTAGCTTCCGCCTGATTCCACAGAGAGTTCTGGTGCACACTGCCTGACCCCAGCCATTTACAGGAGGGATGGCTTCAATCATTCCAGGTCATTCCTCCTGAGAAGGCAGCAATTTGCACAGGACCTGGGGGATGGGCAATCTACTATAAAAAGGAAGCCAGGGATCTGGGTGTGGCACCAACAGCGCCTGCTACATGTCCATTTTCTCTAAGTTTGAATAGAACAAATACTTATATTTCGTTCAACTAAGTTTTTCTCTAAAGGACCAGATAGTCAACATTCTAGGCTTTGAAGGCCATATGGTCTCTCTCACAATTGCTTAACTCTGTCCTTCTAGCACTCAGGCAAGCATGGACAATATGTAAGTGAACGGGTGTTGTGTTTCTATAAAACTTTATTGACAAAGCAGGCAGAGGGCCAGATTTGGCCCATGGGCTATATTTCGCAGGTCCTTGCAGCCTCTTCTGCCAGGTTATAAGTCCAAACAAATTTAGGCACTTTACCATGATCAACTTATGGACATTCCCTCTAAAACACCAAGTTTCACCTGTGCCAGCCCCTCCCATTGTTTTTCAAGCCCTAAGTAAAGCCACCAAACAGAGCGGATGAGATCAGTTTTCTCCCAGTTTAGGACCTGGAACTGGATTAAGGAGCAAATTTGTCAGTCAAGGGTTCACACCCTCTAAGGACCCTGAACACATTACTGGAATCTTAAGGAGATGGAGAAAATTGAACAGAGAAGCTTAAAAAGATGACAACATCACATGCAGAAGAATGAATTTGGATTCCTGCCTCACATTATATATAAACATTCACTCAAAATGGATCAAAAACTTAAACGTAAGCCTAAAACTATACAATTCTATAAAAAAAAAAAAAAGGCGTGAATCTTTCCTACCTTGGATTAAGAAATGGTTTCTTGGCCGGGTGCGGTGGCTCACGCCCGTAATCCCAGCATTTTTGGGAGGCTGAGGCGGGCAGGCCACGAGGTCGGGAGAGGGAGACCATCCTGGCTAACATGGTGAAACCCCATCTCTACTAAAAATACAAAAAATTAGCCAGGCGAGGTGGTAGGCGCCTGTAATCCCAGCTACTCGGGAGGCTGAGGCAGGAGAATGGCGTGAACCTGGGAGGCAGAGCTTGCAGTGAGCAGAGATCGCGCCACTGCACTCCAGCCTGGACGACAAAGCGAGAATCCATCTCAAAAAGAAAGAAAGAAAGAAATGGTTTCTTAAATATGGCACCTAAAACACAAGCAACCAAAGAAAAAATAGATAAACTCAACTTCATCAGAATTGAAAACTTCTATGCATGAAGCAACACTGTGTTGGTTAATTCTATGTGTCAACATGGCAAGCCTACCATATTCCATTACTTATGCAAAACACTAGTCTAGATGCTGTTGTGAAGGTATTTTGTAGATGTGGTTAACATCTACAATCAGTTGACTTTACGTAAAGGAGATTAAACCTCCATAACATGGGTGAGCCTCGTCCAATCATTTGAATGCCTTAAGAACAAAACCTGAGGAATGTGGAAGAAAAAAGAAATTCTGCCTTAAGATTACATCATTAATTCTGTCTGTGTTTCCAGCCTGCTGGCTTGCCCTAGGAATCTCAGACTTGCCAGTTCCCACAATTCCTTAAAAGAAATATTTTTCTGTTACTTCTATTGTTTCTGTTTCTCTGGAAAACCCTGACTGGTTCAGACACTACCAAGAAAGTAGGCTGGGCACAGTGGCTCATGCCTGTAAACCCAGCACTCTGAGAGGCCAAGATAGGCAGATCCCCTGAGGTCAGGAGATTGAGACCGTCCTGGCCAACATGGTGAAACCCCATCTCTACTAAAAATACAAAAATTAGCTGGGCAGGGTGGCATGCACCTATAGTCCCAGCTACTCGGGAGGCTGAGGCAGGAGAATAACTTGAACCTGGGAGCCAGAGGTTGCAGTGGGCCAAGATCGTGCCACTGCACTCCAGCCTGGTGACAGAGTGAGACTCTGTCAAAAAAATGAAAGAAAGAAGGAAAGAAAGAGAGAGAGAGAGAGAAACGAAGGAGGGAGGGAAGGAGGGAGGGAGGGAAGGAAACAAGGAGGGAAGGAAGGAAGGGAGGGAAGGAGAAAGAACCAAGAAAGTAAAAAGATAATCCACACAATAATAAGAGAAAATATTTACAAATCATATATCTGATAAGGGTCTACTATCCAGAATATATAACAAATTCCTATAACTCAATAGTAAAAAAAATTGAAAAGTGGGCCAACATTTTTAATAGACATATCTGCACAGAAAATATACAAATGGCCAACAAGCACACAAAAAGATGCTCAACATCATTAGTCATCAGGGAAATGCAAATTGAAACCACAAGATACTACTTCACATCCCCTAGGATGGCTACACTTTCAAAATAAAAAATAACACGTGTAGGCAAGGATGTCAAAAAATCAGAACTCATAAATTCCTGGTGGGGGGGTAAAATGCAGTAGCCACTGTGGAAAATAGTTTGAAAGTTCATCAGAGAGTTAAATAGAGTTGCCATATGATCCAGCAATTCCACTCCCAGGTATATACCCAAGAGAATGGAGAACATATGTTCACACAAAAACTTGTGCACGAGTGTTCATAGCAGCATTATTCATAATAGCCAAAAAGTGGAAACAGCCCAGATGTCTATGAAGTGATAAATGGATAAACAAAATGTGGCATAGCCATAAAAAGTAACAAAGTACTGATATACACTACAAACATGGATAAACCTTGAAAATATTATGCAAAATTTAAGGAGCTACACAAAAAGACCACATATTGCAAGATTCCATTTATACAAAATGTCCAGAACAGGAAAAATGCAGATACACAGAACATATGAGTGGTTGCCAAGGGCTAGAAAGAAGGGGAAATGAAAGGTGACTGCTAATGTGTACAGAGTTTCTTTCTGGGGTGATAAAAATATTCTAGAATTAAAAGGTGATGATAGTTGCACAACTCTGTGAATATACACAAAAAGAATTGCTGAGTCGTACACTTTAAAATAGTAAATTTGATGGTGTGTTTGTGCATTTTCACACTGCTGTAAAGATACTACCTGAGACTGGATAATTTATAAACAAATGAGGTTTAATTGACTCAGTTCTGCATGGCTGGGAAGACCTCAGGAAACTTACAATAATGATGGAAGGTGAAGGGGAAGCAGGCACGTCTTGTATGGTGGCAGGTGAGAGAGAGAGAGAGAAGGAGGAAGTGCCACTTTTAAAACCATCAGATCCCATGAGAACTCACTCACTATCATGAGAACGGCATGAGGGAAACCACCCCCATGATCCAATCACTTCCTACCAGGCCCCTCCCTCAACATGTGGGGATTACAATTCGGATTACAATTCAAGATGAGATTTGGGTGGGGACACAGAGTCAAACCATATCAGATGGTATGTGAATATCTTAACTTTTTAAAAAGACATGATAGAGGCTTATTTTAGCTGACAAGCATTATTAATTACTCACCCCAGCAGCTCGTGCTGGCCCCAGCAGTAGTAGAATCCTCAATTTTTATCTGAATGTATGGCCATCTGGGATAAAGAGCTCCTTTCCCATAGCCTGTAGCTAGATGTGGCCAAATTCTGGCCTAGAAAAATTGCTGGCCTTCCCTCCCTAAGCAGGGAGGAAACCTGCCTTTTTCCACCCTTTCCCTTTCATATTGCCCAGAACATGCCATGATACTTGGTACTCAAGCAACTGTCCTGGACCATGAATTGACAACCAAACATGGTGTTAGCAAGACAGAAGTAACGTAGGTCCCAGATATTGATGAACTGCCATGTTCAGTCCACTGCCTACTTTAGACTTCTTTTACAGTAGAGAGAAATACACATCTTTCCTATTGAAAGAAGAAAGAAAAGATGACAGTGTGTATTTCACTCATGCATCTGCAATTTGCTCATGCAGCAGCTCATATCTGCACTAGTCAGCATCAGCTGGACTGGCTTGAAGCCTGGGAGCTAGAATCACCTGTGAGTGAACAAGACTGGAGGGTGATGGTGACTGTTGGCTGGGATCTTAGCTGGGGCTGTCAGAGAGAACACTTAAACACACCCTGTCTGTGTGACCTGGACTTCCTCACAACATGGTGACTGAGGTTCTTTTGTGGTTGTTTTTTGTTTGTTTTTGAGACAAGATCTGTTGCCCAGGCTGGAGTGCAGTGGTGCAATCACAGCTCACTGCAGCCTCAACCTCCCTGGGCTCAAGCAGTCCTTTCATCTCTGCTTCCCAAGTAGTTGAGACTATGGGTACCCACCACCACACTGACTATTTTTGGGTTTTTTGTTAGCTTTTTTGTTTTTGTTGTTGTTTTTTTTGGTAGGGACAGGGTCTCACTATGTGACCCAGACTGTCTCAAACTCCTGAGCTCAAGTGATTCTCCCACTTTGGCCTCCAAAGTTGCTGGAATTACAGGCTTGAGCCACTGCACCTGTCAAAGTGACTGAGTTTTTAAAGGGAGAAACAGAAAGATCCCTGGGCAGAAATTGTATCACCTTTTATGACCTGGCTCCAGAAGTCATGCATTTTCACTGCATTCTATTCTTTAGATATGAATCCCTAGGTCTTGGTCATTAGTGTTGTTCAAATAATCCATATCTTTACTGATTTTTTGTCAATTTATTTTATCAATTACTGATACAGGAGTAATATGAGCTTTCTATTGCTGCTATAACAAACTGCCACAAAACGTGCAGCTTAAAACAACATAAATGTATCATCATGCAATTCTGTAGGTCAGAACAGTTTGAGATGCGTCTTAGTGGGCTAACATCAAGGTGTTGGCAGGACTGCTTTCTTTTCTGGTGGCTCTGGGAAATTACCTGTTGTCTTGCCTCTTCCAGCTTCCAGAAGCTGCCTTCATTCCTTGGTTTGTGGTCCCTTCCACCATCTTTGAAGCCAACAATGGCAGATTGAGTCTATCTCACATTGCATCACTTGACCTCCTCTTCTTCCTCCCTCTTCCTCATTCCACTTTTGAGGATCCCTGGGATTACATTAGGCCAATTCAACCTAGGATAATTTCCCTATGTTGATGTCAGCTATTAGGTTGGTGAAAATAATGGCAAAAACCACAATTACTTTTGCACCAACCTAGTAATTATCAACCTTAATTCTAGCTGCAACTTTAATTCTCATTCACCGTGTAAGGCAACAGATTCATGGGTTCCAGGGAGTAAGACATGATCAGCCTTGGAGGACCATTATTCTGCTTACCACAGGAATGCTGAAATCTTTGACCATAATTACATAGTTGTATTTCTTCTTGCAGTTCTATTAGTGTTTGCTTCATGAATTTTAAGTCCTATTATCAGTTGCAAAAAGATTTAGGATTATCGTATCTTCTTGATGAATTGATCCCTTTTTCATGATGACATATTTCTCTCATATTTCTTGTCCTGAAATCTCCTTTGACTGATATTAATACAGCCACTTTGACTTTCTTTTGATTAATGTTAGCATGGTATATCTTTTTCATCCTTCTACTTTTTACTTTTGTCTTTATATTTAAAATAGGCTTTGGCTGGGCATGGTGGCTCATGCCAAAACCAATCACTAATACTAACCTATATTAGCACTTTGGGAAGCCGAGGCAGGAGGATCACTTGAGCTCAGGAGTTTGAAACAACCTGGGCAACATAGTGAGACCTCATCTCTACTAAAAATAAAAAATAGGCTTCTTCACAAGAGATGCCAGCTCATACCAGTCAGAATGTCTATTATTAAAAAATCAAAAAATAACAGGTATTGGTAAGCCTGTATAGAAAAGGGAACACTTATACACTGTTGGCATGAAAGTAAATTAGTTCAGCCCCTGTGGAAAGCAGTTTAGAGATTTCTCAAAGAATTAAAAATAAAACTACCATATTCAACCCAGCACTCCCACTACTGGGAACCTACTCAGAGGAAAAGAAATCATTCTACCAAAAGGCATCAGCACTCCTATGTTTATTGCAGCACTATTCACAATAGCAAAGTCATGGAATCAACCTAGGTGCTCATCAATGGTGGACTGGATAAAGAAAATATGGCACATATACAGAATCCTATGCAGCCATAAAAAAGAATAAAATTGTGTCCTTTGCAGCAACCTGGATGTAGCTAGAGGCCATTATCCTAAGTGGATTAATGCAAGAACAGAAAATCGAATACCACATGTTCTCACTTGTAAGGGGGAGCTAAACGGTAGGTACATCCAGGCACAAAGATGGAAATAACAGACACTGGCAACTTCAAAAGAAAGGACAGTGACAAGGATTGTAAAACTACCAACTGGGTACTATGTTCACTATTTGGGTGATGGGTTCAATAGAAGCCCAAGCCCCATAGTTACTCAGGCACCCACTGAATCTAAAATAAAATAAGTTTCTTAAAGACAGCATTTGATTAGGCCTTGCACCCTTTTTTATTTAAACTGAAAGTCTGTGACTTTTAATTAGTATCATTAGACCATTTATATTTAAAGTAATTAACAATATGGTTGGGTTTGAATATTCCATCTTGCTATTTGTCTTCCACTGATTTCATCTGTTATTTTTTCCTTATTTCCTCTTTTCCCACCTTCTTTTGCATTCATGTTTTATTATTTCCTTTTATTTCCATTCTTGGCTTATTAACTATATTTCCTTTTTGGTATTGTTTTGTTTTTCAGAGGTTGCTCTTGAGTTTACAATATACATTTTTAACTTGCTGCCATTAAAAAATATTACTTCACACATGGGGTAAAAATCATAAACAGTGTTCTTTTATCCCACGCTCCCATCTTTTGTGCTGGTGTTATCATACATTTTATTTCTGTAGATGTTACAAACTCCAAAATACATTGTTATTTTTACTTTAGCCAGTAATCTTTTAAAGAGATTTAAAAATTATAAAAATATGTATTTTATACTTATCCACATATTTACCATTTCTGGCACTTTTTATTCCTTTGCATAGACCCAATTTCTATCTGGTGCCATTTTTCTTCTGCCTGAAGAAACTACTTTTACATATCTTATAGTTCAAGTCTACTGGTGATTAATTCTCTAAGATTTTGTTTGTCTGGAAAAAAACTATCTTGCCTTCATTTAAAAAAATTGTAGGTATGATTACAAATGGACAGATTGTTTTTATTTCATTATTTTTTAAATGTCACCTTAATAGTCTTCCAGATTACATAGTTTCTTATGAGAAGACTGCTTTCATTCTGATCTTTCTTATTTGATATGTAATGTGTCCTCTTTCCCTGGTTGCTTTTAGTATTTTCTCTTCATCACTGATTTTTAGTGATTGTATTATCATGTGACATAGCTTGGGTTTTCTTTATATTTATGCTTTTGGAGGCAGTTCATTGAGCTTTGGATCTGTGGATTTAGTTTTCATCAAATTTGAAAGGTGGTTCACACCTGTAATCTCAGCAGTTTGTGAGGCCCAAGTGGGCGGATCACTTGAGCCCAAGAGTTCAAGATTAGCCTGGGCAACATGGTGAAACCCCATCTGTACAAAAAATAAAAAAATGATCTGAGTGTGGTGGCATGCCCCTGTGGTCCCAGCTACTTGGGAGGCTGAGGCAGGAGGATCGCTTGAGCCTGGGAGGCAGAGGTTGCACTGAGCCAAGATTGTGCCACTGCACCCCAGCCTGGGTGACAGAATGAGACTGTCTCAAAGAAACAAAAGCAAACCCAAATCGTGGCTTCCCCTGTCTTGGAGAATCTTCCCCCAATCTTGGCTTCCGGACTTACCAGCTTCATGACTTCAGATGCATTATCTCTGTTTCCGAGCCTTAGAGATTAGCCTCAGACATAATAATAGCCCACTTCATAAGGCTGCTGTGAGACAAAATGAGGCAGTACGTGCAAAGAACTTTGCACAATGCCTGGCACATCAACGACCTTGATGAATATTAGCTGCCGTAGAAAGAGGAATGGACGGTCCATACTGGCCACCAGGCTGCAAGTCTTATTGCTGATGTGCAGAAGAGAGTCGACTGCAGGTTGGCTCTCCACTGGGCCTTCTCCCTTCAGCCTATCTCAGCACAGTTTATATAACCAGATCAGCAAATTCAGGTTCCTCATCAGCACCTAGCACATGAATTTGCTTCTACATGGATTCCCGACATAAAACACTGTCTGACTGAATAAAGGAAGGAAAGCTCATCTGGCTGATTCGTTTGTTGACTGTTTTTATACAAGTAACTCTTGCAAACAAGGGGAGGCAGGAATCTCTATTTGAACTGACTTCCGTGTACTGTGGCCAGCTGGGATGCTGGCCAAATTTTCTAGGCTGGAAATGAAAAAGAAATATTATTTTCTTGTCCGTAGGAACCAATCTACCTTCAGGCCTGTGTATTTCATAAGGGTCACTGCTAGATTCCATATTTTGTTGATTTGAGGGAGTCTGGGGCAACATTCCAAACCTTTTTCTAAATGTTGTTAGCATTATTGTCCATGTAAATGAAGGTTTGTTTCATGGTTTCTGCTAAGATGACCATTTCAGATGGCAACCATCCCTCGTCATGGGCTGGTCCCCTTTTCATCACTAAAAGGCTGATAAGCCAGCGGAAGGCAGATGGTGCTGGGTACTGGTGGGCTCACAATTCCTGGCAAAAACAAAAAAAACAAAAAAAGCAGAATGTTGCAGTCAGTCTCCCCTGGTGGTCTTGGTCACACTAAGACTAAGAAAGAGTTTTGTTTTTGTTTTTTTTTTGAGACAGAGTCTCGCTCTGTCGCCCAGGCTTGAGTGCAGTGGTGCGATCTCAGCTCACTGCAAGCTCCGCCTCCTGGGTTCACGCCATTCTCCTGCCTCAGCCTCCCGAGTAGCTGGGACTACAGGCACCCGCCACCATGCCCGGCTAATTTTTTGTATTTTTAGTAGAGGCAGGGCTTCACTGTGTTAGCCAGGATGGTCTCGATCTCCCGACCTCGTGGTCCGCCCGCCTCGGCCTCCCAAAGTGCTAAGAAAGAGTTTTGAAAATTGAAGACAGAAGAATGAAAAAGCAATTATTGTTAACCCTCCCATTAACTGGGCCATGTTACAATGGAGGAGGAAGGGATCGCTTTGCATATAAGACACCTCTGCCCTTTCTTTGGTCGGCTGCTCACCTGGCCACTTTGGGGCTGGTACTAGAAACATCTTGTGACCAAGGCATGGCAAAAGGAAAAGGGCCACCTGCTCAGAGGAAGTGTATCAGGTCGTCTAGGAAACAATGGCACACTCATTTCTGTATATGCTGTGCCATGTTTTTGTCTCTTAAAAGGCCACATACCTCCCCACTTTGTAGAGAATTTAGCAAGCAAGATCCTCCTCAAATTCATAGTTGCCGATGACATTTAGCCTGACTCCTGGGCCCAGAGCTCAGCTTGAGTGTTGGGTTTAAGAACACAGAAACAGTTTGTTCTCTTAAGCAGATCAACTACCATTCCCCTGCCTTTGGTGCATGCCATTGGTGCATAAATGATGCTAATTTAATCCCACATACATTGCCTAAGACTTAGCCTCCAACTGCTAGGGCTGGGTGGGCAGTGTGTGTGTGTGTGTGTGTGTGTGTGTGTGTGTGTTGGGAGGTGTGTGTGTGTGTGGTGTGTGTGTGTGTTTGGAGGTGAGGTACAGGGATTAAAAAAATAAAACACAGTGAATTCCTTTAAAATAAAACACAGTGACTGCCCTTAAAAACTCACCCCTGGAGACCATCCAGCAGATGCTTTTAGGATGCTCAAGGCTGAGACAGCCAACAAATTGACCCCAGATTCTCCCTGTCACCCCCAGAGATTCATACTGCTGGGTTCCCTAGAGCGCCTACTGCCATCTTGTGGGAGCACAGGAAGCATGGAGGAAAAAGGACACATAGTTTGGGGGACAGTTGGAGATGTCCACACCCTCTGCCTCCCCCTACCACTTTCCTGTGTCACCAGGGTAACCAACACATCACCCACAGTCCCCGCAGGTACAGAAAGCCAGGCAGCCGGAAGGTCAACGCTAATGAAAGATGCTATCTGGAAAACTAGTGCCAAGCCAAGCTGACATAATTAGCTGTATTTGTGGTCCTTGAGGTTTGGCAAGTGAGGATGGGGTGGGAGGAGAATTGGGGAGGGGTATCTTCTTCCAAAGCCTCGGAATAAAGAGAGCAATTTGGATGGCTTCCAGTTAGTGATAGCAACTTTCTGAGTGGCTATCTAATTAGTGCCTGCCCAGCTTCTGAAAGACGGCTGCACACGCAAATAAAACAGGGACGCTTGGCTTCCCCTTAGCTCCAGCCCATGGACTTTCAGGATGTCGACAGCTTCAGATTCAGCATTCGTTGCCACTATTCCAGTGCGTGGGGCCGTTTTTCCAAAAAAAAAACAAAAGTGTCATTCGCATCATTGGTGTTTGGAGTGCAGCTTGATAATGTTGTTGACATCCCAAATACCCCAGAGCCATGTCAGAGGAGATGTTAGTTCTCTGAGGTTGATGGGGAAAGGAGGAAGATGGATGCAACAACAAACATCCCTTTAATTGGTTTTAAATTTTCCAATGAGCCAAAGTTTCTTCTGTATGATCTTGAGCAAGTGGATTACCCTAGATTATTCTCAGTTTCCTCATCTGTAAAAGAGGGTTGATAATCAGCACAACCTGAAAGATTGCTGTGCGAGTCTATGACAAGGGTATAGTTTGGTAGATGTTCAGGAAATGGTCCGTGATGATGCTGACAATAACAACAATAATGGTGATGATGACAATTATCATGATGGGATGGTGACGATGATGGGGAAGGTGAAAATGACAGTGACAATACCTGCTTCCCCTCAGTGATCTTGTTTCCTAGAGTGAGGAGGTTATAAAAGACGGACCATTGGTAGATGAGCTCATGCACTGCTCCTCATTGTACAATGAGGCAAAATAAGGGCAGTTGCCATATGGAGAGAGTACTTGGCCATTTTTGAAGTGCTTCCACATATGCTATCTCATTTGCACCATTCCACTGTTCTGTGAGGAAGTTACTATGACCACCCTTAGTTTACAGATGAAAAAAAACCATGAGACTCAGAAGATTAAGGCCCTTGCCCAAGGTTCTACCAGTGATAAGTAAAATAGCCAGGTCTTAAACTTGAGCCTTGAGGCTTCAAACCTGATGTTCTTCCTGTGGCACAAATAGTGCCTCCCATTAGATGTGCCACAGCTTCAGTAGCAACAGCAGCTCCAGCCCCGCCTGAGCAATGCTAGCACCTCCCCCAGGAGACTGTTGCCGTCGGCCAGCCCCCTTCTCCACGGTAACCATGTGCCACCGAGAGACCATGATCAAAAATGCAGACATGTCGGAAGAGATGCAACAGGACTCGGTGGAGTGCGCTATTCAGGCACTGGAGAAATATAACATACAGAAGGATATTGCAGCTCATTTTAAGACGGAATTTGACAAGAAGAACAATCCCACCTGGCATTGTATCGTGAGGAGGAACTTCGGTAGTTACATGACACGTGAAATCAAACACTTCATCTACTTCTACCTGGGCCAAGTGGCCATTCTTCTGTTCAAATCTGGTTAAAAGCATGGCCGGGTGTAGTGGCTCATGCCTGTAACTCCAGCTGTCAACATCCTGAAAGTCCATGGGCTCGAGGCGGGTGGATCATGAGGTCAGGAGATCGAGACCATCCTGGCCAACATGATGAAACCCCATTTCTACTAAAAATACAAAAAGCTGGGTGTGGTGGCACGTACCTATAATCCCAGCTACTAGGGAGGCTGAGACATGAGAATCATTTGAACCCAGGAGGCAGAGGTTGCAGTAAGCCGAGATCGTGCCACTGGACTCCAGCCTGGCAACAGAGTGAGACTCTGTCTCAAAAAAATAATAATAATAATTGCTCTCCTGCAGGCCAGGGCTTTGAGTATGCCCAGACTGCACCAAGGCAGGTGATGTCTGATGGGCACGTGGAACTCTGAATCCCCCTGCCCAGCCACCAGAATCTGGCCCATCTGTGGCTTTTCTTGGAAGTATCTGGGCAATGGTATGTATGTTGTATAAGAACCTACCTTCTCCTTTCGTCAGAACAAACCCAGATCTCCCAATTTGAGTTCTTGCGAGGGAAACCTCAGATTTGAGCAAGGGCAGTGGATAACAAAACAGGCCAACTCTGTGGGCTGTAACATCCAAGCTGACCTCTTCGCTAACATATCTTGCACCCTGTACCCCTCCATATGATCTCTCTCTCTCCAGGAGGATAGTTGGATTTCTTACATGGCTACTTAGGGCTCGCAAGAGCACAAAAGCAGAAGCTTCCTGGACTTTACTTCTTCTGCATTTCTAGCTAAAGCAAGTCAGTAGGCCAGCCCTGATCCAACATGGGATTAAATTACACAAGGAAATAAATACAAGGAGGTGTGGGTCATGGCAGCCAACCAAGCAAATAGTAAGAACTCCCAGCTGCTCAAGCTTGCACATTGAATCCAGATTCTGTGGAAAATCCCCCCAAAGAATAAATCAAAGATTAATTCAGAAATGTTATGTTAAATTATGTTTTTCTATTCCTGGTCTAACACCTTCTGAGTCTATGCCCACCTATCTCCCCATTTTCTGCTAACAAGAATTTCCAAAAAAAATCACTCTTTAGGTGCATACAATGCTTGGGTCTAACTTTAAGCACAGCTCTAGAGATAGACTAGATGCAGTGGAGGTGGTCAGGAAGAAACATGGCTTCCTCTTACAAAGTGGTCATCCCAGAATTTTGAAACAAGGCAAGATTCGCTGACATAGGAGGCTCTGTGAACTGGGGATTGCTTCAGCCACTAAAAGCCTCTCCAAAAGTCTACATTTTAGAGCTGAGTCCCACTCTTTTAATGCATGTGCTTGCTGTCACTCGAGAGACCCATAAGGCTATGAATTCAACTTATATTGTAGTTCAGCAGCCTGTGGTTCAAGCAATGCAACTAATTTTCAACTATGCTAGATCTATGTCTAACAGAGATGAGAAATTACATTTAAAGCAGCCATAGAAGTTTTCTGGTTCTCTTAAGTGGCCTGGAGTCATGAATACAGAATGCTGAGTTTATTGTTTTCTTCCTTTAAACTCTACAGTATAGTTAGAAGTAGTTAACATACCCCACTGTGCTTATATTAGGAGCACTTCAAAAAGTCCCATCCCCAGAGAAGTGTCACAATTTTACCTAACTGGCAGCTCCCTGAAAAAGCCATATTTGCAAATATTCTCATTATTTAACCCGAGACAGAATTTGATAACTGGAAAAAGTCATATCCCAGAGAATTTGTTAAAAAAAAAAGGTGGAAATTATTGAACATCACCGACCAGTTGGAAGAAATAAGAAGCTGATCAAAAACTTAATGTTTGGGAAATGAGATGTTCATAGGGAACTTTGAAAACCTCCAACATATCCCTGGGAATCTGGAATGCCATGAACAGGTGCATGGCTGTGCATGTGCCCAGAAGACACCAAGTAAGGTCTTAATCTCTCACCTCTGGATGACCTGAGACCCTACACAAGCAGGAAGTGAGAGTAAAGCAGAGTTGTAAACTGACAGAACATTGAAGATGCACACAGAGCTCCTTGACAAAGGGCAGAAGTCCTATTTGTTCAAGATATTTAAGGGACTCTGTCTAATCATTAGCTTGACACTAGGCTAAACAGGCAGCCACACATGACAAGTAATTTAGACTTTATACAGTTAGTCCAGAAATGTCACTAAACAAACATATAGGGGGAAAGAAACATCAACAGCCACAAACCCTGGGGAAGTAATCCAATTTCTAGAGTAGCCACATTATATTATTAAAAATGTACCGTTTTCAACAAAAAAAAATAAGACACACAAAGAAACAGCAAAGAATGGCTCATACACAGAGAAATAGGCAACCAAACTGTCTTTAAAGAACTAAATGTTGAACTTACTAGGAATAGCCTTTAAATCTACATTATAAATTAAATATATTCAAAGAAATAAATAAAATTATGTTTAAAGAATTTAAGGAAAGTGTGAGAACAATGTCTTATGAAATAGAAAATACAAAAAAAAAGAGATAGAAATTATAAGATGAACCAAATAGAAATTCTGAAGTTGAAAATTAAAACAGAAAGGAAGAATTTACTAGAAGAGCCCAGTAGCAGATTTGGATTATCCTTTCGTGGAACAGAAAGTAAAATGAACAATGATAAATAAACAGAGTCTCAGAGACCTATGAGACATAATCAACCATACCAACATATGAATAGTGAGAGTCTCAGCAAGAGAGGAAAAAATAAAGAGCAGAAAAAAAAATTTGAAGAAATAATGGCAAAAATGTCCCAAATATAATTTTTTTAACCATGGTAATCTGTGCATTTGGAAGCTCAGTGAACCCAAGGAGGATAAATCCAAAGAGATCCACACCTAGACAAATGTAGTCAAAAGAGATAGACAAGGCCAGGCGCAGTTGCTCATGCCTATAATCCCAGCACTTTGGGAGGCTGAAGCAGATAGGTCACGAGGTCAGGAGATTGAGACCATCCTGGCCAACATGGTGAAACCCCGTCTCTACTAAAAATACAAAAATTAGCCAGATGTGGTGGCGTGCGCCTATAGTCCCAGCTACTCAGGAGGCTGAGGCAGAAGAATTACTTGAGCCTGGGAAGTGGAGGTTGCAGTGAGCCAAGATCATGCCAGTGGACTACAGCCTGGGCAACAAAGCAAGACTCCATCTCAAAAAATAAATAAATAAATAAATAAAAAGAGAGAGAGACAAAGAGAGAATCTTGAAAGTAGCAAGAGAGAAGTAACTCATCACATACAAGGGATTATCAATAAGATTAACAGCTGATTTCTCATCAAAAACCATGGATGCCAGAAGGCAGTGGGATGGCATATTGAAAATAATGACCAAAAAAACTGACAACCAATAATTCTATATCCAGCAAAATTATCCTTTAAAAATGAAGAAGAAATTAAGCCATTTTGAGATAAAACAGAATTTGCTGCTAGAAGACCAAAAAAATATTAAATGAAGTCCTTCAGGCTGAAATGAGAGGATGCTAGACAGGTAATTCAAATCCACAGAAAGAAACAAGGATAACTGTAAAAGTAACTGCATAAGTAAATATGCAAGATACTATAAATGTATTTCTTATAAATTTCTACTTCTATCTGATTTAAAAGTTAACTATATGTAGCAATATTTTTAAAAACTATGTTAAAGATATTATAATATATAAGGATGTAATTCATATGAGAACAATAGCACAAAAGAGAAGTGAGGTAGTATTGGTTGGTGCAAAAGTAATTACCATTTTTGCCATTACCTTTAATGAGAAAAAACTCCATTAGTTTTGCATCAACCTACATAGAACTATATTGGGGCAATGATTTGTATTCAGTTATGCATCGCTTAACAATGGGGAACTTTTTGAGAAATATGTCTTTAGGTGATTTCATCATTGTGCAAATATCATAGAGTGTACTTACACAAACCTACAGAGTGTAGCCTGCTACAACCTAGGCTGTATGATGTAGCCTATTACTCCTAGGCTACAAGCCTGTATAGCATGTTACTACATTGAATACTGTAGACAGTTGTAACACAATGGTAAGTATTTGTGTATCCAAATATAGAAAAGATTCAGTAAAAATATAATCCAACAGATTTTTTTTAAAGGTACACCTGTAGAAGGCACTTATCATGAATGGGAGTTTGCAAGACTGAAAGTTTCTCTGGGTGAGTTAATGAATGAGTGGTGAATGAATGTGAAGGCCAAGAACATAACCATATACTACTGTAGACTTTATAAACTATACATTTCAGCTACACTAAATTTATTTTTTAAATTTCTTTCTTCAATAATAAACTAAACTTAGCTCACTGTAACTTTTTTATTTTATAAATTTTAAATGTTTTTAGCTTTTTGACTCTTTTGTAAACCAAATGCAAACACATTGTACAGATGCATAAAAATATTTTTTATATCCTTATTCTATAAACTTATTTCTGTTTTTTACATTTTTATTTTATTTTTTTTTTTACTTTTTACACTTTTTTTGTTAAAAATAAAGACAAATACATTCTTAGCCTAAGCCTACAAGGGGTCAGAATCATCAGTATCACTGTCTTCCACCTCTACATCTTGTCTCACTGGAAGGTCTTCAGTAACGTACACGAAACTGTCATCTCTTATGATAACAATGTCTTCTTCCGGAATATCTCCTGAATGATCTGCCTGGGGCTGTTTTACAGTTAACTTTTTTTTTTAGTAAATAGAAGGAGTACACTCTAAAATAACCATAAAATATATAGTATAGTAATATATAAACTAGTAATATAGTCATTTATTATCATTATCAAGCATTACATGCTACACGTAATTGTATGTGATATACTTGTATATGACTGGCAGCACAGTCATATAACTGCATCACCACAAACACGTAAGTAATGCATTATGATATGATCTTACAATGACTATGACATCACTAGGCAATAGAAATTTTTCAGCCCTATTATAATCTTATGGGACCACATCATATATGAGGTCCATCATTGACCAAAATGTTATGCAGTGCATGACTGTATTGTCTAAGTTAAGTTGGTATTAACCTGAACTAGATTGTTTTAATTTAAGGTGGTAACTGTAACATCCAGAGCAACTAATGAGAAAATAACTAAAAATAAAGTGAAAGGAATGAAAACGGTGTGCTAGAAAACATTTGCTTAATACAAAAGAAGGCATTAATGGAGAAATAGAGAAACAAAAAGACGTAAGACATATATAAAACAAATAGCAAGACGGGAGATGTAAATCCTATCTTATCGTTAGTTACATTAAGCACAGATAGGTTAAACACTCCAATCAAAAGGCAGATATTGCCCAAATGACTTTCTAAAAATGATTCAACTCTATGCTGTCTGCAAGAAACTCATTTTAGATTCAAAGACACAAACGAAATTACAAAAACAATTCCATTTGCAATAACACCAGAAAGAATAAAATGCTTAGAAATAAATTAAACAAAAGAACTGCAAGACTTGTACATTGAAAGCTATGAACCATTGTTGAAATGAATTAAAGACCTAAATCAATGGCAAAACATCTCATGTTCATGGACTGAAATACTTAATATTGTTAAATTGGCAATACTTTCCAAACTGATCTACAGAATCAAAACAATTCCTATTCCAATCCCAGCTGCCTTTTTTGCAGAAATTGACAAGCTGGTCCTACAATCCATATGAAAATACCAGAGATCCCAAATAGCCAAAACAACCTTGATAAAGAAGAACAAAGTTGAGGGACTCAACTTTCCCAATTTCAATGCTTACTACAAAGCTACAGTAATCAAGACAGACTTATAAAAACAGACACATCAATCAATGGAACAGAATTCAGAGTTCAGAAATAAACATCTATAGTCAATTGAGTTTTGAAAAGGATGCCAAGATAATTCAATGGAGAATATTAGTCTTTTCAACATATGGTGCTTAATATTCACATGTAAAAAAAATGAATTTGGATTTCACCATATAAAAAATTAACTCAAAAGTGGTCAAAGGCCTAAATGTAAAATCTAAAACTATGAAACACTTAGAAAAAAATAAGTGTAAAACTTTTATGACCTTGGATTAGGCAATGGTTTACTTATATGCATATCACATCTAAAGCATAGAAAAAAATACATAAACTCAACTTCATAAAAATTAAAACTTTTGTGCATCAAAGGACAGCATCAAAAAAATGTAAAGACAATCTGCAGAATAGGAGACTATATTTGCAAATCATACAGCTGATAAGGAACTTATGTACAGACATATAAAGAACTCTTACTACTCAACAGTAAAAAGACAAATGACCAGATTTTTTAATGAAAAAAGATTTGCATAGATGTTTCTCTAAAGGAGATATACAAGTGGCCAATAAGCACATGAAAAGATGCTCAACATCGTAGTCATAAGGGAAATGCAAATCAAAATCAAAAAATACCATGTCACGCCCCAAACAGGCTGGATATAATTTTTAAAAAGACAATAACAAGGATTGGCACGAATGTGGAGAAGTTAGAAAGCTTATACACTGGTGATGGGAATGTGAAATGGTGCAGTCACTTTGGAAAACAGTTTAGCATTTCTTAAAAAGTTAACATGGAGTGGCCATATAACTCAGATTTCCACTCGAGGTGTATACCTAAGAGAACTGAAAAGATCTGTCCACACAAAAACTTATACACAAACGCTCACAGCTACAATACTTACAGTAGTTAAGTGGGAACATCTCCAAATGTCCCTCAACATGGATAAGGAAAATGTGATCTATCCATATGATGGAATATTATTTGTCCATAAAAAGGAATGAAATACTGATACACACTACAATATAAATGAAACTTGAGCACATCGTAAGTGAAAGAAGCCAGTCACAAGAGACCACATATATTGTATAATTTCATTTATATGAAATATCCAGAATAAGTAAGTCCATAGAGAGAGAAAGTAGATTAGTGGTTACCAGGGGTTGGAGAGGGGGAATGTTGGGGGTCTCTTTTTAGGGTAATAAAAAATGTCCTAAGATTAGATAGTGGTGATGGTTGCACAACTCTGTGAACATACTAAAATCCACTGAATTATACACTTTAAAATAGTGGATTTTGTGGTATGTGAGTTTTATCTCAATAAGCTGTTATTTAAAAAAAAAAAGTAAACTAAAATAGAGGAAACTTCCTTAACTCATAGTGTATTTGCCAAAGACCTAAAATAAACATTATATGCAGTGGTACAACTGTAAACATATAATTAAAGTCAGAAATAAAATAAGTGTTCCTGCTACACCTTTTTTTTATTCTTTTTTTTTAATTTTATTTTACTTTAAGTTCTGGAATACATGTGCAGAACATGCAGGTTTGTTACATAGGCATACATGTGCCATGGTGGTTTGCTGCTACACCTTTTTATGCAGCATTGTACTAGAGACCCCAGTTAGCAACATAAAGCAAGAAAATGTCATGTAATGAATTTTTTAAAAAAGAAATCGTTGGTTTATCATAAGATTGTTTGTATGGAAAATCCCAGATATTCTATAGACAATTACAACTAGAAAGATAAGATAGTCAGCTTCATTTCTGGATACGAGCTCAATCGTGTTCCTATATGCCCACAATAATCAATTACAATATGTAACTGAGAGAAAGTTCCCAATCATAAAAGCAAGAAAAACTGTAAGTTACTTGGAAATAAATCCAATGAAAGATGTGAGAGACCTTTATGGAGAAAATTATGAAAAGTTACTGAAGGATGTAGAAGACCTGAAAAAAATGGAGAAATAGAACACATTCATGCATGGGAAGACTCAATATTATATAGATGTCAGTTCTCCTCCAAATTAACCTATAAATTCATTGCAATTCCAATCCAAATCCCAATGGAGCTTTTCATAGAGCTTGACAAACTGATTCTAACATTAATCTGAAGTAGTTGAGAACAAAGAAGAGTCAAGACAAAAGAATAAGGAGAAAGAACTTTCCCAGCTAGACATAAAGATGAACTATAAAGCCATGTGAAATTAAAATAACGAAAGAGGTATGCAGGATAGACAAATCTATCAGCAGAACAGACTAGAGAACTCTGTGTATTTATGAGGACTTGGTGTATGTTGGAGGTGGCTTTATGTATCATCAAGAAAAGAACCGATTATTCAATAAATAGTGTCGGACAATTAGCTACCTCTATGAAGGACATTTTTTTATTTCAATCTTTTTTGGGTACAGCTGGGGTTTTGGTTACATGGATAAGTTCTTTAGTGGCAATTTCTGAGGTTTTGATGCCCCCATCACCAAAGCAGTGTACCCAATATGTAGTCTTTTATCCCTCACCCCGCTCCCATCCTTCCCCCTCGAAGCTCCAAAGCTCATTATATCACTCTTATGCCTTTGCATCCTCATAGCTTAGCTCCCACTTATAAGTGAGAACATATGATGTTTGGTTTTCCACTCCTGAGTTACATCACTTAGAATAATGGCCTCCAGCTTCATCCAAGTTGTTGTAAAAGACATTGTTTCATTCCTTTTTATGGCTGAGTAGTATTCCATGGCATATATACACCACATTTTCTTTATCCACTCATTGGCTAACGTGCACTTGGTTGGTTCCAAATCTTTGCAATTGCAAATTGTGCTCCTATAAACATGGGTGTGCATTTGTCTTTTTTCATATAATGACTTCTTTTCCTTTGAGTAGATACCCAGTAGGGGATTGCTGGATCAAACAGTAGTTCTACTTTTAGTTCTTTATGGAATCTCTATGAGGGACATTTTTAACTGGATCCCTACCTCATACCACACACAAAGATAAATTCCAGATAGATCAAACAAAACTTTAAAACTATTATAAGGAAATGTAGTTGAGTATCTTTATGATATGGAGTTAGGCAAAGATTTCCTAAACAAATAGCAAGATACTAATTATAATGGAAAACCCTGTCCATTTGACTACATCAAATACTAAAATTTCTGTATGCTAAAACCATCATAAAACAAAGTAAAAGTACAAAATACATTTGAAAAAGATAGTTGCAACAGCATAGAAATAGTACTCAGAATACACAGTACAGTACTCCTATAACTCAAAAAGAAAACGACAAATGGCCGGGTGCAATGGCTCACGCCTGTAATCCCAGCAGTTTGGGAAGCCAAGGCAGGTAGAACACCTGAGGTCAGGAGTTCGAGACTAGCCTGGCCAACATGGTGAAACCTCATCTCTACTAAAAATACCAAAATTAGCCAGGCATGGTGTCAGGAGCCTGTAATCCCAGCTACTTAGGAGGCTGAGGCAGGAGAATCACTTGAACCTGGGAGTTGGAGGTTGCAGTGAGGCAGGATCGTGCCAATGGACTCCAGCCTGGGTGACAGAGTGAGACTCTGTCTGAAAGAAAGAAAGAAAAAGAAAGAAAGAAAGAAAGACCCAATTTTTTAAACTGAGTAAAAGAAAACACAAAAGATGTATAAAAGAAAACCCAAATGATTGACAAATATATGTTAAAAATGAAACTTCAATACTAAGCTGGGAAATAACATTTTTTAATTGAATTATTTTTCATACAGATCACATTGGCCAAAAAAAAAAAAATCATTCCCACCATCCTTGTCCAGTCAGGATCACACACACTGTTGGGGCTGTAATTGGGAAAACCACCCTGGAAAATAGTTTTGTAGTAACTATTGAAGTCAGGCATGCAATTATTCTATGATCTAGCATGTCTACTGTTAGGTCTATATATAGACCTAGAAAATTCCATGTGTAGCAGTGACTATAACTGAAAAGAAAAGGCAGTGACCTAAATGTTCTTCCACATGAAAATAGTTTTTAATGTGTTATATTCACATAATGGAATATTATACAGCTATTAAAATGAATGAACTAGATCTGTGAGTATCAGCATAGATCAAACTCACAGAGTATTGGGAGAATAAGGCAAATTGCAGATGGCTAAACACAGTGAATCATTTATGTAACATGTTCAATCACACAAAAACCACTACATATTGTCTGTAAGTACAAATACATATGGCAAAAATGTGAAAACATGAACAGAAAGGATGAAAACAAATTCATGATTATAATTGTCTTTGAGGGATGAAGAAGGAGAATTGAGACTAGAAAGGGGACTAAAGAACTTCAGCTTCATTACTAATTTTTAAATTTTCTTATTTTTTAAAAGGATGTGGGACACATGCTAACATTCATGAATTCAGAATAGTAGGTAAAGGTGAGTCTCTTCCCTCCCTCCCTCCCTCCCTTCCTTCCTTTCTTCTTCTCTCCCTCCCTCCCTTCCTTCTTTCCTTCCTTCCTTTCTTCCATCTTGTCTTTCTAATAAGAAATAAATAATAATGGCCTCTCCTCCCTGGAAGTGGGGAAGGAGAATGAAAAGCTAAAACGAATCCATTTTTTCTTAACTCGTACTCATATATATCTTGGAATAAAGATGATAAGAATCCAGGAGGCCTTCAGTGAGGAGGTGATACTTTAATGGCATTTTGAAGGATGAATAGAAGTTCTCCTCTGTACAGGATCAAGGAGAAAGATGGAAGAAAGACATTCTAGACGAGAAGACAAGCATGTGCAAAACCTCAGAGACCTAAAACAGCATGCATATTCAGGAATTATAAGTAAATGGGCAAGGAGGGGTGCAGGGAGCCAGAGAAATAGCCAAGGCCAGATCATGGAGGCACTGGGGAGACAGGCTAAGGATCTCAAACTTCATCCTGTGAGCACTGGGGACTCAGGGCTAGGAGGATCCTGCAAGGTAGAGCCCTTCTGGCCTCTGCCTGCTGTGCACCAGAGTTTAGAACAATTCCATACCACTTTGAATAGGTAAAGGTGGGTCTGCCATTCCAGTGGAGAGATCCTCCCTCTTGCCACTTTAGAAAGTGCCATTTTGAGAGCAACTTTATCCATGGGGGATACAACGGACCTCTTGGCACAGAGTGACTGGATACAAGGGACTAGCATCCTGCAGGAGTTTCCAGGGAATACCAGCTGTCCAGTACTTGGAGACTTCAGTGCTCAGGAGATATTGTAGCCTCTTTACCAAGAAGAGAAAGTATTCAGTCCTATGGGGAGCTGAGCTTCAGTGCAGCTCCTTCACTGGAAAGAGTGGGATGGAGAGAACTCAGTCTTCCCTTGTTTACTGTCCAGCCAGCCCAGAGTCTGCTGCTGTGGTCAGTTCAGGCCATTCTTCTCATCATACTACAAGCAGCAAAGGTCATGGTTAGGCTTGTATTTTTAAAGACTAGCATCTAGTAAAAGATGAATTGGAAGAAGGGGGCAGGGCCACGTTATGACTTCATGGGCCTTTTGGCACTTGTGTATTCATGGGTTCCTTCCTCCATAAAAATATTAGAAATTATATTTTACCATGTGTTGGTATAAAGGTAAATCTATTTTTTACAGTACTACACTATTTATTGAAAATTTTTATGCATATATACAAAATATGCTATGTTACATGTATTAATAGAGATAGAAAAATCATTTTAAATCTGTGATTTAAATCTGTTGTAAAGGTGAAAATATTAATATCATATGTTAAAACATTTTTATTGACCTAAAAGTTTGGTTTTTCTTCTGATTTTAAAATATCTTCATGGGTTCCCCTAAAAGTATCATGGGCCATAGGTACTGTGCCTACTGTGCCCATTGGATAAGTCAGCAGCCCTGGGGACAAGACACAGGGAGACCATGCAGGAGGCATCACAACAGTCACTGGGGTCCATGCTGATGCAGTCGCCATAACGATGGAGAGGCTGGTGAGAAAGGTATTTGATGAGCTATAGTGAAGTGAACACAGATATTCTTCATGGAAAGATAAGGATGGAGGGTGGAGGGGAAGAAGCAGAGGCCCAGCAAACAGAGAAGTACCACTGCCTCCCACATCTCATACACTATAAATGAAGATAGACAGAAGGAAGCTAATTGGAGCCATTTGCAGCCTAAATGGAACTGCTTCCTCATCCCTCCAATGGGACAGACCCACCTGGGAAACCAAGCATCCAGAGCAGCCAGTATTTAAGAGCTTGCTCGTTCAAGCACATCACTGCTAAATGAGCCTCTCATGCCATAGCGGAGACACTGGCATTCTGGAGTTCCAGAACAGGGTCAGGGACCTGGCCCTCAGCTTAGATGCTCCTTCAGCTTCATCCTTCAGTGAGCAAGCTGCTCAGCTGGCATGGATGCCCCATGCAGAGCCCACACCACAACAAGAGCAGGCCACAACGTTGCCCAGACTTCTAGCTGTGGTCAGCGTGTTGCTTCTCCATGAGCTGAGCCAGCAGCTTGGGAGAAAGAGAAATGGGTCCCAATTAAGGGCTGCCTCAAGCTGTGGCAGGATGTCAGCAGGTCCCTCCAGCTACCTCCACACACACACACACACACACACACACACACACACACACACATACGTTTCTCCTATTCTTTCTTACAAAGCTGGGTCAGCATTCACTGCCTCAAATTCTGTCACAAAACCTAAGGCTCAGCTCCCTGTAAAGCAAAAAGAAAGCAGGAATGTGATGCTTTCTGTGCCCTCATTCTACAAATGAACTTATTAATACCTTCCACAAATGTCTTGATATAGATCCCTGAAATCTCTTCCTTGCATTTCCCCAGCAGAAGTCAGGCACTTTGCCAAGGGGACTCTTGGGTACCTACCTATGGTTCCCAGGCCAAGTTTGAACAATCCCAGTTGTTCCCAAACTTTAGTGTGCATCAGAATCACCCGGAAAGCCTGTTAAAATGCTGACTGCTGGGCCCCAGCCTCAGGGTTTCTGGTCCAGCAGGTCTGGGTGTCCCAAGGACCTGCATTCCTAGCATGTTCCCAGTTGATGCTGATACAGCACCTTGGGGACCACACTTTGAGAACCACTGCCTTTACCCATTTCCAACCTTTTACTTTTCTGCTTTTGACCTTCCTGCCTGTCCTCCAAATCCTTACTTTTCCACTGTTTCTTTTTTTCAATCTGTTTTTTTTTATTTTATTATTATTACACTTTAAGTTTTAGGGTACATGTGCACAATGTGCAGGTTAGTTACATATGTATACATGTGCCATGCTGGTGTGCTGCACCCATTAACTCGTCATTTAGCATTAGCCACTGTTTCTTACATGTCTCCTAACTTGACTTTCTGCCCAAGCCCTTGGCTCCTCCGAGCTCCAGTGCAGCCATGCTACCTGTGGCCTTCATGACTAGACTCCCCCACCCAGCTCTGCCCCAGGAGGAAGGCACCAGCTGTGGCTCTCATGGGGCCTTTTACTTTTTAAGAACCCCTCTACATGATTCACCTTACATGTTGGAGAGGATTCTCTGTCCACACTAAGTGCTTATCAGAGAATAATCAAAGAGACTTTTCTTGTGTTGAGCAAGGGGATCCTGGGGTTAGAAATGCCCCCTACATCTCACTTCAGCCACAGAGGAAGCCCTATCTCACATACCAGGAAACTGAGCTGCACATCAGTTAGTGACTAGTCCAGAAAGGGTCCTGCTGGTTCCACGACAGAGATGAGTGTCCCAGCCAGGTCTTCTGATGCTAGGTTCCTTGCTCTTCCCACTTGCAATCAGCTTCTGTATCTGTTGGGAATGCTTTCAGCTGCAACTAACATAATCCCCAGCTAACAGTGGCCAAAACCCACCAAGGTGCATTTTTCTCATTCATGGTCATGTATTTTCTTAGAAGTCTGGAGGTGAGATGTTTTAGGACTAGGTCAGTGGTTCACTGATTATCAGGGCACAGGCGGCCTTTGCAATTCTCTGACCTTTATCTCAGGATCACAAGATTGCAGTCACAGTTCAGGGATAGTATTCTCCCTATGGCCATGTTAAAGCCAGCACATAGGGGCTTACAAGATGCAGATTTTCCCCTGACTTGTTTCTCTCTTATGAAGGAGGAAGCTCCCTCTCCCAGCTGATTTCCCCTTACACCCATTAGCCAGAACTAGACAGGCAGGGAAGTTCTGCTATCAAAGAGAAAAGATGGTGATAGCTTTGGGGCAAGCAACCAAGACGGTGTACCACAGCATCCTCCTGAAATAAGTGTCCCACAGGATTCTGGGAGCTTCTGGATGGCCAAGCCATCCAGTCCAACAGGCCAAGCCTATTGGACTGTAAAACCGCTGATCTGTGTCCTAGTCTTCTTTCTATTCTCAGTGTCTGACACACTAAATCTGTGCATTCAACACACATGAATTCATTCCCATGTGCCTGCTACGTATCAAACACTGCAGCAGGCATTGGACCAGGATGGCATAGTAGAAAGGGCATGAGCTTTAGAATCAGACCGGATTATCTTCAAATCTCACCATTTTCAAGCTGTGTGACCTCAGGCAAGCCGCTTCACCTCTCTGTGCCTCACTTTTGTCATTGCAGAGTGGTCATGAAGACTTAACACACATCAGGCACGGGACACATAGTCATTCAATGGATGAGAGCTGATGATAATGACCTAAGAAGGGGTGGCACATGGCACACTGGCCACACCCTCAATTAACACACTGCCAAGTCTCAGGACTCACAACCCAGCAAGAGAGATAGACAACAAAACACAAAATCACAGCATAATGGGACAGGAGTGGAGATGGCACTAAAACAACACAGAGAAGGGGGTGGCCAATGCATCTATGCACTTACAACAGCTTTCCCACACAGCACCTTAGCAAGCAGGTCTGATCTATCTCACCACTGGGGGGGCGGGGGGGGGGCGGTGGCGGGGGCGAAGGGATGAGTCACCATCATGCAGAGCTTCAGTTCCTTTGGAAAGCCACCATGAAAAACATGGAATGAGGCCAGGTGTGGTGGCTCATGCCTGTAATCCCAGGACTTTGGGAGGCGTGGGCGGGAGGATTGCTTGAGGCCAGGAATTTCAGACCAATGTGGGCAACATTGTGAGACCTCGTCTTTATAAAAAATAAAATAAAATAAACTGGGCATGGTGGTGTGGACCTGTAGTCCCAGCTACTTGGGAGG
This sequence comes from Pan paniscus, assembly GCF_029289425.2. NCBI lineage: Eukaryota > Metazoa > Chordata > Mammalia > Primates > Hominidae > Pan > Pan paniscus. The sequence goes on along the minus strand of NC_073249.2, from coordinate 208,587,074 downwards.
TTGAGGCAGGAGGATCACTTGGGTCTGGGACGTTGAGGACGCAGTGAGCATGATCATGCCACTGCATGCCATCGTGAGTGACAGACCAAGACCCTGCCTCAAAAATAAAAAATCTAGGAGATAGGCATGATGATTAACTCCATTATCAGTTGAAGAAACAGAGGCACAGGGAGGTAATACATTTGAACCCCAGGCCCCAGCTCTGGAGCCTGTGTTCTCACCATTACGTTACACTGCCTCCCTGAGATGGGTTACAAGGCATCTTCCCTGCTCAAGGACTCTGTTTGGCAGATGCCATTTGCTTACCTGGGGGATATCCAGGTGAGGCTGGATTTGAATATATTCCCACCATGAAGAGCGGCTGGCAAGGCCTCGTCACACCTCCACTCCCTGCCTAGTCCAGATAGGAGGGGGATTCTGTACTCCATTCTGTACTTCCAAGGGGATGTGGGCAGAATGGCACAGGCCCAAGTGATGCCAGTGGTACCTCAGCTCTTGGCAGTATTTCTTCTTCATTGTCGTTGAAGTCCTGCATTCCCAGGCCATGCTGCAGGATCCTCCATCCCTTTCCTGGCCCCTCATCTACACCAGCTTCTAGGCTGGGCACCAGATACAGGCAGAGATGTTGTACCAGATTCAACCTCAGCCCCTGAAGGGCTCAAGATCTAGGAAAGAACACAAAAGACCAATGTTTGCAAGGCTGCCTGCAGAAGCATAGAGGAAGACATCTCACCCAGCCTTGGAGAAATGATGGTTAGGGGAGTCTACAGTGAGATACTGCAAGGTACTGCACACTGGCTCATGAACAGAGCCCAGCCAGGTGAAGCATTTGGGAGAGGTGATAATAATAACAGCAAACACTTACTGTGGCAGGCGCCTGTCTAAACACTTCACTGAAGTTAATTCACCAGGATTCAGAAACAACCCAGTAAGGTAGGTGATATGATTTGGCTGTGTCCCCACCCAAATCTCGTCTTGAATTGTAGCTCCCATAATTCCCACAGGCTGGGGGAGAAACCCAGTGGGAGACAATTGAATCATGGGGGCAGTTCCCCCATACTGTTCTCATGGCAGTGACTAACTCTCACAAGATCTGACAGTTTTGTAAGGGGAAGCCCCTTTCACTTGTCTCTCATTCTCTCTCTTGCCTGCTGCCATGTAAGACATGTCTTTCTCCTTCCACCATGATTGTGAGGCCTCCCCAGCCACACGGAACTGTAAGTCCGTTAAACTTCTTTTTCTTTATAAATTACCAAGTCTTGGGTATGTCTTTATCAGCAGTGTGAAAATGGACTAATATAGTAGGTATGCCTATCATCTCCATTTTACAGATAGGAAACTGAGGCACAGAAAGGTTAAAGAGCTTGTCCAATATCATTGAAATAGTAGACAGTGAAGCCAGCATCTGATTCTGGCCTCTGGGCTCTCAACCTCCACACCATGCTGGATAGTGTTCCCTGCTGAACAGCAGCTCCTGCAAAGGCCTGGGCACCTGGCAGCAGGGTCCACCCAGGGCAGCCAACAGTGGTGAGGCTGGAGAGACCAGCAGTCAGCTTTTGTTCACTGACACAGCTATGGAGCGGGCTGACAGCAGTCCAACCATGCACCATGCGGGAAAGCCGGTCAGTTCTCTCCACTCCCCTGGCTGATTGACAGCGGACCCATAGACTCAATCCCCAAAGACCTAACCCTGATTCCAGCCCCAGCCTTAACCCAGCCTCGGTTTCTGCAAAACCTTCCCCAGTTAATTAGATACATGGAGATCATCCAACCCACCAGGCAGTTTTCCACACTCCCTCCTCACTGTCTGCTCTCACCCCTGCCTGGTCTGGTATCCATAATGCATTTTCACAACTTATGTATGCCCTTGATGGGATCTTTTAATATCTCTCCTCAAACCACACCTGGCTAATTTGCTAAGCACTGAACCAAAATCCAGAACCACCCAGCAGATAAATTAAGGAACAACTGTTTCCCTTTCAGGAAGATGGACCAAAAAAGTCACCAAACAGCAAACTCTTTTTCAATGCCAGTGCATTATAGAAGGATTCTATTTTTAAATCAATCCACAAATGTTTGTCCTATTGATTTTGTTGATTTGTTTATATACACCCTGTCTCATTCCACTAAAAAAAAGGCTTGTTCAAGTTTCAAAATACATGTAACAATTACAATAAACAGATGTAGAGTCAGGACAAAGAAAAGCAAAGGTAGGAAATAAAATAATGCAAGGAGTTTTATTCAGCTTCAAAATATCCTGTACAGTTTGCTTTGGTTGGGTAGCTTGCTGAGTTTGAGCTTCCTGGTGGCCAAGGCAAGGACAAGTGTATTCATTAAACAGATTCCTAGGGCTCCACCATCAGTGGGGGGCCTGCCATTCACCCACCCCTGATGGCACAGTTGCTTATCTTTGAACACAGATGGGCAATGGTCCCCAAGGCCCAGACAAGCCACCTTCTCGACCAGCGATGTCCCTTCCCCTGGGCTCCTAGAAGTTCTTACTCTTAAGATAAGAAGGGGTGGGCTATCCTCTTTTGAAGCCTCCTAGGTTCCAGGCATTGTGCCAAGTACTCTATGTGTCTTAACTTACCTAATCCCACATCTATGAGGTTCAAATTTCCAGCTCCAACATCTACTTGGAACCCAGGTTCTTCCAGAAATTATTGGTTACTTAGATGTCTCAAAGTCACACCGAACTCACTGTGTCTAAGTTGACCCCTCATAATCTCCCCATCCACTCATCCAGTCTCTTTCCTGTGCTTTGGGGCTCAGCGAATGTCACCACCATCCGGTGGCTCAGGCCAGACCTGATGAGTCATCCTTATCTCTGTCATGCCCATAAAACACCTACTATCAAGTGCTGCCAGCCTTACCTCCTAAACAGTTCCTGAAGCCCTCACTTCTCTTTACTGCGTCTGCACCTCCCTCCCTTGACTGGCCACCTCCTCTTGTGTGAGCCCCTCCAAGAACTTCTCACCCTGGTTCCTCACATCAACTCTGGTTCCTCTAACACACCCTTCACTCTGCAGCCAGAATAATCTTGTCAAGACGTAAAACACATCTGACTTCAGCAATCCTGATTAAAACCCCTCACTGGCTTCCCCTTATTCTTAAGATGGAGACCACAGCCCTCAGAGTGGAGAACAAATTGGCCCCTGTCCACCTCTCCGATTGCACTGCAAATCACAGCCCTATTGGCTCTTCTCCAGCCTCACTGGCCACCTCCTCCTTCACCGTGCCTAGGACGCTCCTTCATGTCATTCTGCTCATCCATCAGCTCTTCCTAGCCATCACCTCCTCTGGGGAGCCTTCTCTGACCCCCATCACTAGTCAATCCTGCTTAAGCTTTCCTAGTGCCCCACACCTCCCCTTTGAGGCCCTCATCCCAGCTGGGAGGATGGGAGCCCCTCAGGCTGGCCTCACTGTCTGCACTTACACCCTTTCCATAATAAGCAGTTGATTAGCCCTTGATAATATTTGTTGAATGTTGTTGAATGAATAGATTAGAGGCTTGTCATAGACCAAATGATGGCTGCTAAAGATATCCGGTCCTAATCCCTGGAACCTGTAAATATTACCGTATTTGGAAAAGGGTCTTAGCAGACCTGATTAGATGAAGGATCTTGAGATGGGCAGATTATCCTGGATTATTCGGTGGACCTTAAAAGCCATCAAATGTATCCTTATAAGAGGGAGGCAGAGGGAGACTTGAGATACAGAGGAGAAGGTGATGTGAAGACAGGGCAGAGAGAGATTGGAAGACACTGGCCTTGCAGATTGGAGTGACAAAGCCACAAGACAAGAAGTGCCACAGTCACCTGAAGCCAGAAGATGCAAGAAGCAGATTCTCCCCTCAAGCTTCTGGAAGGAGCACAGCCCTGCACACACCTTGATTTCAGCCCATTGGTAGCCAATTTGGACTTCTGGCCTCCAGAACTTTGGAAGAATAAATGTGCGTTGTTTTAAGTCACTAAGTTTGCAGTAATGTGTTACAGCAGCCAAAAAGACCTAAGGTGAGGCTCACAGATGATGAAACCCAAGCTCAGAGAAGCTAAGTTATTTGCCCAAAGTCACATGGCTAGTCCAGCCCTGCCCTCCCCTCAATCTTCTCCAGGAAGCTATTTAGAGAAAGTTGACTTTTCCAAAATGAAAACCCAAGTGGGGCTGAGGTTACTGGGGAGCAATGAGAGCTCACAGCCCCCAGACCAGGTGAGGGGAAACGGGCCCCTCTCAGCACACACGGAGCCAGCTCAGGTCCTGGCCTCTTCTCCGTCTCTTGTTCTGAGGATCCAGATCCCAGCTAAACCCCTCACCTTGAACTCCAGGAGAGGACCCTTCTCAGGACTTGATTATTCCCAGCAGAGTCCCTCAAGAAACTGGGCAATGACAGCCAGGAATTATCCAAAAGCTCTGGCTTGATCACTCCTGAGCCACGAAGCCTGCTTGCTAATGTCTCCCTTCAGAAAGTTCCAGGCCCCTGCCTCTTTGTTTCCTCCTTCCCTTGCTCCTTTCCTTCTTGCCACTCCTGGCATCATGCAGAGAGTGAAGCCAGTATGGATATCACCTTGACAGCCGTCTTGCTAGGGGAAGCTAAGACAAGAACAGTGCTACGATGAACTGAGCACAACACGCCCCAGGCACATGCTAGGTACTCTCACATGGCACACCTCAACAGGCTGAACAGCTGGGCAAGATAAGTGGTACCCATCTTGCTGTTGGGGAAACTGTGGCTTAAAAAGACCAAGAGCTCAAAGTTACCCAGCTAGGAAGTGGCCAAGTTGGGATTCAACCAGGTTTGCCTGACTGCAGATCTAGTGCTTTTCCCACCCACCCCATGATCTCCAGTCCCAGCCCAGGAGAAACTGCTTCTCCCTTGATAGAGAAGACACCCAGGGGTCCCGCTTTCTCAGCCTGTCTCCACCAAGTCTTCTGCCCTGAGTTTCCATTTATCCATCCAAAAAATGAAGCAACCACCCAACCTAGCCCAAGCCCACTCAAGGCAAACTCATGCAAATCAAATGCAATGATAGATGAGGGGCTGTTTTGAAAGTAAAAGTTTCGTGCCTGGGATTATTATTGTAAATACTGTATACTCAACTCTTGATTTCCCACACTAATGGGAGGGAGCAGTGGCGCAGATAATTAAAAATGCGTTTATATTTGGCTCTGGAATGTGTTTTTGTTGTCATATTTGGAGATGGGTGGGTCTGATCTTCTGGGAATTCAGTGTGACTTCATAATCCTTCTGAAAAAAAAAAGAAAAAAAGAATAACAAATGCTTGTCTTGAGAGCAACCAGAAAGTCACTCCTTGCTGAGTCTCAGCTGGTATCCCTGTCTCTGCTAAGAATGGCAAGTGTCACCTCCAAGGTAGATGCAAACGCACCCAGCCTGGCAGAGCTTTGAAATAAACGACTACTGTTGCTTTAAACCACTGGATTTTCAGATGGTTTGTTATGCAGCAGTAGTTAACTAATACACCCCCAATTCCACATTCCTAGGAGGTCTGTGTCCTCTCCAAGATTTCTATGAATTCCTGGTCACGTTGGAGTCCAACTTCTTTTAATCCTTCCATCTGTCCCCCCGCCCCTCCTTTCCTCCCACATTGTTCCTTTCCCAGACCCTAAACCCATCTCTTACCCCTGATATTTCCCAAATAACTTACAAGGTTTTGGTGAGTGTAACAGACTACTGAGAATCTGGAGGCGATGGAGGAGTTTTCCTATCACAGAATCTCAGACGACTTACAGCTGGATGCTAAAAATCTCTGTTATTAAAAAATATTTGGCCGGGCACGGTGGCTCACGCCTGTAATCCCAGCACTTTGGGAGGCCGAGGCGGGTGGATCACGAGGTCAGGAGATCGAGACCATCCTGGCTAACACGGTGAAACCCTGTGTCTACTAAAAATACAAAAAATTAGCCAGGCATGGTGGCAGGCGCCTGTAGTCCCAGCTACTCGTGAGGCTGAGGCAGGAGAATGACGTGAACCCAGGAGGTGGAGCTGGCAGTGAGCCAAGATCGCACCACTGCACTCTAGCCTGGGCGACAGAGTGAGACTCTGCCTCAAAAAAAAAAAAAGATATATAGATATATAGATATATATTTGGTCCCCTCCCCCACCAACTTTCTTCCTTAGCTTTGGTCTCCTGCCAGTTTGCCTCCTCTCTCCCTCTATTTGTTTCTCTTCTTTTCTCTGTTCTTCCACACCTCCAATTTCCCATGCATATCATCGGCTAGCAGTTTAGCTATCCGCCATTTCCAGACACTTCATGCTCTCTGAGTCTTATCTTCCACTCCCAGAAGATTGTCAAAGTATTTTCCAAAACAAAGATAGTTTCCCCTAAGGGGATTCTGATGCCAGATATTCAACTAATAGTTGCACTTTTTAATCCTGCTGCATAAGTGAGGGAGGATACTTCCAGTTGTCCATTGAATATTCATTCTTTTCTTCCTTCTTATCTTCGGTTTGCTCCTTTTATTCAGGGGAGTTAATTTTCCCGCCTCCTTTGCAGACCAGAGTGGACATGAGACACGGTTACGGTCCTTGAGGTGTAAAGAGAAGTCTGCTGGGGATTGATGAGAATGTTCAACTTTTCCTGAGACAGGTGCCACCCCGTCCTCTTGCTTCTTTCTGACTAGGACACAGACCCAATGTCTGGCAGTGCAGCAGCCATCTTGCCACCATGAAGACAAAAGCCACATGCCCAGAACAGCAGAGCAGAAAGACAGACGGGTCTGTACTCTTGACTTCCTTCAGCTGCACCTGGACTGCTTAATTCTGGACTCCACGTTCAGGGCAAAAATAAACTCCAGTTTGTTGGGATTTCATCTCTTGCATCTGAATGCAATCCTGTGCAATCCTCCCTGATTCAATGAGTGATTATATTTTGATTTCAAAAACCCTTTCACTGCTGCTGCTTCAGGTAAATGGATCTTGCTGTCAACCACTGACTATACGTTAAACAAAGTTGCTAATGATGTCAATTAACAGTGTTCAAGTAATATCACCTGCAACGATTGAGTGTTGTCTCTAAGTGGAAAAGAACAGCTGGGAAGCCCACGCTCATCTCAGAATAGCGCTAGCCTGAGCCCTCCTGAGGGCAGAGACGGTGCCCTTGTTTGTTCAGTCTCCCTGTGACATGCCAGGCACCGAGGGGACTCAGAGCTCATGAGTGGAAGGGGAGTGAGCCACAGAGTGGACTCGGAGCTTCCTGAGCATCTTTTTGGTTTGGGGTGGCCGTGAGGAGGTGGATTTCTTTGGATGCTTGGTAGACAGGCAAAACCCATGGGAAGCAGCTTGGCAGGACTTTAGACCTCACGCCTGGCTATTATCCCAGCTTAGCAATCTGAGTAGGAAAATAACCTTGGGTGGGGACAATATTTACTCTACAAGCCTCAGCCTTCTCGACTGAAACTGACGACATTAATCACACCGTCTTACACAGTCATGAGCATTACCTGAGATGACCCGTGCAGAGCGTTTACTACCTGCTCACAGTAAGTGCTCAGTAAATGCCCGCGTTACTACCATTACCTGCAAGGAGGTCATTTCAGTGCTGGATTCAGTAAGGAGACATAGACTAAATGGGTGACAGTCACTCAGCAGAGGAGGCCCCATCTGGGCTCTGCAGGGAAGTCAGCAAGCAGCAGGCGTAGGGCTGGGTGGCTCCCTACTTGCAGCAAGAGCAACTTATTGGCTCTCAGGTGCTCCTGTCCCCTGCTCAGACCCTCCTCATCACCCCAATGTGCCAGGATTCATCTATCTGTCCACCTTTCTCACCAGCCTGGGAGTCACTCTCTGTACCTGCAGGGTCCAGCACATAGTAGGTGACAATGAATGTTTATTGAAGGAGGAAGGGACAGCCAGCCAGAGGTGCTGGATCTGGAAGTGACTTGGGCCAATCTGAGCTGCCTTCAGGCTCCCTAAAAAGAGGACCTAATTCTAGGGGACTCTGCAAGCTGCTGAGGTCTTCTGCGAGAGTGGAAAGGGATCATAGCCGTGGGGGACAGAGGCAGAGAGACTCAGGATGGGGACAGCAACCAGCCCTAGCCATGTAACTGGGTTCTCAGCCAGAGAAGACTGAGATCAACAGCAGGACAGGCTCCGAACAGGAAAGTGAGCATCTGATTCTCCCCAGGGGTGGGGAGAGAGCATGAGATTTGGTGCCTGGAAACTGGTCCTGCCTCTGGCATCCCCTTGCTGTGGAGTTGGGGCAGCACAGCCCCTCTCCAGGCCTCAGTTTCTCTGTCTATAGAATGAACAATTAAGTGGGGTGACCTATGAAGTGGTCATCCAGCTCTGACCACCTGGGATCTAGGAATGGGCTGCTCTTCAGGGGCTGAACAGAGGCTCTTGCCAGAGTTCTTAGCCCCAGGCCCATCACATGCTGCACCGAGGGCCCCTGAGGGCCACTCTGACCTTATTAGGCACCTGCTCACCAACCCCCCCAGGACTCCATCCCAAGAAGATATCAGAAATGAAGGGAGAAAACACTAATAAACACAGTACCTGGAACTTCCTGCCCTGAGAAACTATGGATCTAGAGGGGCCTTCACTCCCTCCCTCATTCATTCAGTCAGTCAGACAGGCAATAACTCATCAGACCTCAAGTGGGTCCTGTTGGTTCCAGGCCCTATGCTGGGCACTGGAGATGGTGCCACGAGGAAGATCCTGCAGAAGCCCACAGTCTAAAGTGAAAACAGACTGCGGGACCGACAATTGGGATCTGGAGCGGTAGGGGTTGCAATTGGCGGCAGGAGGCAGGGTCTAGTGACACGGAATGAGAGGAGATGCACCGGCCAAGCCAGAGCCTTCAGCTCAAAAGCATCCTGGGAAGCCCCTCAGTCCCACGTAAACAGGGACAGCTGATCACCCTCTTTGGAGGGGGTGCTCCACACCTCCAAGCTTGTAATGGAGGAGATGATGGGGCAGAGGAGGACCCTTTGAGAGAGGGAAACTCACAAGGGGCGGTGGAGAGAAGGCAGATGGAGTCATTTCTTCCCTCCACCTCCTGGGCTCTGCCTCTAGGTGAGGTCTCCCTGTGCCCTGACCAGGTCTGTGAGCTCCACCTTCTGCATCTTGAGGGCAAGCAGAGGGCCCTATAGCGGGCAGCGAGTGATAGCAGAGTTTTCCAGCATCTTTCCCCATCCACTGAAAGCCCAGTGGGCACAGAGTGCGTGCTGGCTCCCCCATCCACTGCTGCCTTTCTTGGCATCAGTCCCCAGGGCCAGCCGTGGTCTCTGGACCCAGAATCCCACTGGTCACTGCCCAGGCTGGGAACAGCAGCCCTGCTGGGGGCTGCTCCTCACTGGTGCCAAGCCCTGCTTCACAACCCCAGATCCTTTGCCTTGGGGGAAAGCAATCTACATTGGCCCCCACTCCAGCCGGGCTCCTGCTGCACTTTGATATATTGGCCTAATATTCCCGGAATTATTTTTTGCTCGGTGTTCTTTTTTTAAAACAGCCCCTGGGAGGCCCCATGACTTTGCTCTGAGCATGTGGTGCTACTGTCATCAAGTCACCCCTGAAGAATCCCACACAGCCACGATGACACCCGAGCCAGGGCCCAGGAGGATGCAGAGACAGGCACCCAGCAGCTGAGAAGGTGCTGGGCTGGCGACCTTGGAAGTTTCACCCATCCAGGGAGCTGGGAGCGCATTAGCACATTCATCTGCACCCTGTTCCCAGAGTGGCCACAGCTTTCACACCTGGCTCAGCTGAGGAGGCAGCGGGAGACCTCCCTGCTGAGGGGCCCAGCTGTACTCACCCTCCTCTTGACTTGATTTCCCTCTTCCTGTTTCCAGGGACTCTGGTTTTTGAAATTCTCCATATGTCCTTTTTACCCCTCTCCCTTCTCTGCTCCAGAGAGCTCAGGGAAGCACTGGACCCAGAATTAGTGGGAATGGGGTCCATGCCAGGCCTTGTACTCAGTGCCCTGCAGCTGTGAGCAGGTCCCCAGGCTTTCAGCATTTCACTTTGTTCTTCTTTAAAATGAGGTTGCAATTTTCTGCCTTGCTCATTTCTTAGGCATTAAATATTTAATGAGCAGCTACTATGTGCTAGGCACTGTGCCATGCTCCCTTGCCATAATGCTATTGTAAAAGTTAAATAATAATAGCAGCAACAACAACAATTGTGCCAGACCCCTTGCTAAACAAGCATTTCCCCTCCTTCTCTTTCTCTTTCACCTTCCTTGTCACCTTCCTCATCACCATTCTCATCACCAACCTAGCCCACATGTACCAGGTGTGTGCCATGTACACTGCTCTAAGTTAATTATGGATATTAACCCTTTTAATCCATGTAACAATGCTGTGAAGGATATACTGCCAGGATCCTTATATTGCCGATGAGAAAGCTCATTCTCAAAGAGGTAATATGAGCCACCCAAGGTCACACGGTTTCTTAGTAGCGAGGCAGGAATTTGAATCCAGGTCTGTCTGACTCCCAAATCCATGCTCTTAACCACTACATTCAACTGCTTCCAACATAAAATAATGTATGTGAAGGTGCATGGAGCATTATGCTAAGGTGAATGTCACAATTCCCAGTCAAGGCAGCAGCAATGCCAGGAGACTGGGACATACCTCTGCCTCCCTCACAGCACTCAGAGTGGTGTCTTGAGGTCATTCAGACCCAGATTCAACCCTGACTCTGATGCTAATCTGCTGCATTGGCTGGGAAAGTTCCTTCACCTCCTGGAGCCTCAATTTTCCCACCTGAAAAATGGGGTTAATGATACCGACTTCTCCATGTTGCTGTAAAGGTGGCATGAAGTAGAGATCTGTTTATGAGCCTAGCACACTGGCTGGTGCACAGACTCTCAATGACAGGGGCTCCTTTCCCATCCTTTTCACAATCCAGGTCCCTTTGCCTCAAGGTAGGACCACTGTGTGGTGTCATTTACACCCCAGCATTCCCTGTGGGATCAGGCTGAGGCTGGGTTTTACCTGAAACCACAAGCTTGCTGGCATCTTGCCCTGCCTGTGCTGCTTTCTTTGCTCCCTTACGGTAAGAGCCCTCCTTCAGTAAGTCACATGCCCCAAAGCCCTGTATCCAGAACCCTGACCTAAGACAAGCTGCACAAGAAGAAGGCATTTCAGGCCGCAGCAGGAAGGGGAAAGATGCAGGGGGTGGGCAAAAGAGCTTGGCAGCTTCTTGGCCTGGCCTCCACTGAAAAGACTTGAGGAGGCTGGGCACAGTGGCTCATGCCTGCAATCCCAGCACTTTCAGAGGCCAAGGCAGGCAGATCAGCTGAGGTAAGGAGTTCGAGACCAGCCTGGCCAACATGGCAAAACCCCGTTCCTACTAAAAATACAAAAATTAGCTGGGCGTAGTGGCACATGTCTGTAATCTCAGCTACTTGGGAGGCTGAGGCAGGAGAATCGCTTGAACCCAGGAGGCAGAGATTGCAGTGAGCTGATATCACACCACTGCATTCCAGCCTGGGTGGCAAGATGGAAACTCAAAAGAAGGAAGGAAGGAAAGAAAGAAAGAAAGAAAGAAAGAAAGAAAGGGAAGGAAGGAAGGAAGGAAGGAAGGAGGGAGGGAGGGAGGGAGGGAAGGAAGGAAGGAAGGAAGGAAGGAAGGAAGGAAGGAGGGAAGGGGAAGGAAGGAAGGAAGAAGGGAGGAAGGGAGGGAGGGAGGGAAGGAAGGAAGGAAAGAAGGAAGGAAGGAAGGAAGGAAGGAAGGAAGGAAAGGCTTGAGGAGCCCAGACCAGGACTCTGGGATGGGAGGCAGGAAAACTACAAGAGACTGTGGGTAGTCAGCCTGTCAGTTCCCCTGTGGGACACCTGCCAATTCCCATCCCTGGGCTGCCAAGGGGTGGGCAGACATGCTGGCTCAGCTGACCCCACCCACTAGCGGAGAAAATGATCACACTGTGGAGCATCCCTGCAGGAGATGCCTCGGCCCTCGGGGCCTGGCAGGAGGCCCCAAGCTGGTGAGAGAGGCCTCCTCCAAAAGAAAGGGTGGACAAGTAGTGAAGATGGCATCCCATGTGTGACAGCTGGGTTGAGGCCACCCAACACTTCCCTACCTGGTCACACTCCATGCTGCAATGTTGGTTAAGGTACCTGACCCTTCTCCACTCCCTGCCACAGAGCTCGGGGGAGCACTGGAACCAGAGCCAGTGGGAGTGGGGTCCACACCAGGCCCTGTATTCTGTGCCATGCAGAGGCACAGCCTTTCAACATCTGGAGTTGCTCCTCTTCCCTCTCTTTATTTGTTCATTGAACAATATTTTTCCAGCACCGACCATGTGCCAGGCTCTGTACTAAGTCTTCACACCCAGATGCAGGAAGCAAGTAACAGTAATGACAGTGATGATGAGAGCCAGCCTCCTCCACATGACAGCATGAATGGTGGTCAAGATCCAGGCCTGCGTGTGAGTCCCCCTGCTACTTCCCCAACTGTGTGATCTTTGGCACATTGCTTCACCTCCCTGTGCCTCAATTTCCTCCTTGTAAAATGGAACAGATAGATTGTATCTGATGGAGAAGAAACGGGATCACCCAGCCCAGGCTTTCAGCACAGCGCCTGGTCCATGGGGGGCTCTCAGTACATGGAGGCCATTGCTCTTACAGTTCCACAAAGCAGGGTCTTCAGACAGAGCTCGAAGAAGGAAGAAGGGATCTGGAGTGACTCCCCCTCTTGCTCTTTTCCATCCTCCCTGTTGTGGCCCTAACTCAGGCCTCATCATCCCTTACAAGGAATTTCCCCCCAGCCTCCCTGCCTCTGGCTTCATCCCATCCAATTTGTCTGCAACACGGCCACCAGGTTGATCAACCCCAAATTGCAGGTTGCCTTGGGATCACATCACTCCCTGGGCCTCCTCCTACATGCATGATAAAGGCCACACTGCTCAGTGGGACCTCAAGATCCTCAAGGGCTGAGGCCATCGGTGCTACCTCCTGCTGCCTCTCACCTCCCACCAGCCTTTCCCACGCCTGCCACCTAAGGTCTACTTCATTGCCTAGGGCCTCTGGAAAGAAGACACCCAGTGGTTATCTGAGCGGGCTACAGGCCAGCTCACATGGGCATGGAGGCCCATTCCTTGGGTTTCTGAGACCTGGAGAAATTGGGGTTACAGCAGGATAAGGGGCTTCATACGGAAAGGGGCAGCTCTGGAGGCTCCAGGGGAGAATCCTTCCTGGCCTCTTCCAGCTTCTGGTGGTGGCCGGCAGCCTTGTCATTGCTTGGCTTGTAGCTGCATCACTCCAATCCCTACCTCTGTCATCACCCAGCCTTCCCTGTGTCTCTGTGCCTGCGTCTTCAGTTGGCGTTCTCATAAAGACACGAGTCATTGGATTTATGACCCCCCCCCAATCCAGCATGATTCAGTATTAACTTGATAACATCTGCAAAGACACTATTTCCAAATAAGGTCACATTTGAAGTTCCAGGTTCACAAGGATTTGGGGGAGACACTATTCAGCCACATACAATGGTGTTATTCCCCCATTTTCTAGAAGAGGAAACTGAGACACAGAAAATGACTTGCTCGAGATCATGTGGCTTCGTAAGTGGCAGGTCCAGGATCCATGCTCCTGTCTGCCTGACATCAAGACCTGCCCGACCCACCCCACCACCCTAGAACTCCGAGGACCTCAGTCATCACTGTCACTTATTGATGTGCCATTTGACATCCATTCTTCCATTTAACCCTCAAAACAGTCTTCTGGGACTGGAGACATGATGCTTGTTTCATAGACAGCAGCTTAGAAAGGCTAAGTGGCTTGCCCAAGACCATACAGCAAATTAGGGAAAGAGCCAGGATTAGAACTGAAGTCAACCTGACTTCAGAATCAAGGGCTTACCCACTACGACCTTGAAACACTTCCATTTATCTCTTTGCTTTGTGACCATTTAAATCTGGAGGAATCACATATTGCCATCCCTGCAATTCAAAGGCTGTTTTCCAGAGTCAGAGATCCTCCCCACCTAATCCATGTTGAAGGGGCTCTCCCATCCCTAGGGGCCTGGGAGGGGGACAGGGAGTGGAGAAGCCACCTCCCCCATCCACATTTACACACACACTCACACACTCACACTCCTCTGCCAACCAGCCATCTCCCAGAGCCAATTAACAAGGCTGGGTGGTCTCAAGGGAGCCCCACGGGGTGATAGACTTATTGATCCACTAGAGTTGCGGAGTGTCAGGCCGGAGAGAGGAGTCATTTAGGCAGTGTTCTCTCTTTCTGAGTGCAGCAGGGACTCCGGGGGTGGAGAGTAAGTTGTATTTACTGTGACGGTAATTGAAAGGCAGCAGCAGCCACCCCACATTGTCCCCGGCAATACCTAATTGGTGGACCAAAAACTGCAGGAGAGCTGAGGCTGGGGCTGGGGGTGGGGAGAGGGAGAAAGAAAGTTAATATAGCCCAGAATCAATAGCAAAAGCTTTCACAGTGTCAGGCACAATTAATGGAGCTGAACGACTGGAAGCTGCAGAAAATTAGCCTTGAGGCTGACTTGGTTTGAAAGCTAAAAGCTGGTAAATGCAGAGACAGACGGGAGTTCCCGGCCACCCCTTCTGTTGTCATGTTTTCTGGTGGCAACTGGAGGCCTGGTGCCAGCTCAGGGTGCACAGGCCTGGGGGAGGATGCATCAGACGGACTCTAATTTGGCCACCTGGTAAAGGACGCAAGACATGGAAAGGCTGTGGTCACCCATGACCTTGGCCCAATCGTGTCAGCTCACAGAGCTTTAGTTTGCTCATCTGCAGAGTGTGCACCTAGTATGGGAGTGCAGTGTCGTATGGTGGAAAGAACATGAAAAGACCAGGGTTTGAACCCCAGGTGTGCCATGTCCTCATGGTGGGACACTGAATAGGTGACTTAACCCCACTAGAAAAGAAGAATTGTGATACCTGGCTGTGGTAGGCTGAGAATGGACCCCTAAAAGATATTCACGTCTCAATGCCTGGAACTTGTGAGTGCTACCTTATAGGGCAAAATAAAAATGATTCTTTGCAGATGTGACTCAGTTAAGGATATTGAGATGGGCAGATTATCCTGGAGCATCTGGGAGGACCTTAAATGCAATCACCACTGTCCCTTATAAGAGAGTGGCAGAGAGATATTTTACAAAGACACACAGAGGAGGAGGTGACATGAAGATGGAGCAGAGGGTGATCTGAAGATGCTGTCCTTGAAGACTGGAGTGATGCAGCCACAAGCCAAGGAATACTGGCAGCCTCCAACACTGGAAGAGATTCTCCCCTAGAGCCCCTGGAGGAAGAACAGCCCAGCTGACACCTTGCTTTCTGCCCAGTGATCCTGATTTTGAACTTCCGGCCTCGGTAACTGTGAGAGAATAAATGCCTATTGTTAAAGATGCCACTTTGTGGTCACTTGTTATAGCAGCCTCAGGAAACTAATGCACCAGCTTTGCAGAGCTGGGAAGATGAGAAACGTGTATTAAAACAGCTGGCACATGGCAAAATTCAAAGCCGAGAAGTCACAACTCTCAAGCAATCAGCAGCTGTCAAGCTAGAGCCCAGGGCCCCGTTTTAAGGCCAGGTCTTCAGTTCCTACATGAAGCATCTGAAATTTCTCCAACAAGATTAATTGAGAAAATTATTATAATCTTTTGAGACAATAATAATTGGTCTCACTCTGTCACCCAGAGCTCGCTGCAGCCTTGTCCTCATGGGCTAAAGTGATTCTCCCACATTAGCCTCACGAGTAGCTGGGACTACAGGTGCACACCACCACACTCAGCTAATTTTTTTATTTTTTTTTTGTTTGTGAAAACAAGGTCTCACTATGTTGCCCAGGCTGGTCTCGAACTCCTGGCTTCAAGCGATCCTCTCACCTTGGCTTCCCAAAGTGTTGGGATCACAGGTGTGAGTCACTGCATCTGACTGAGAAAATTACATATTGTCTGTTTTCCTTTGCTAGAATGCAAGCCCCAAGAGGACATGTTTCTTTATTTTGTTCACCCATATACTCAAATGCCTAGGACAGTGCCTGGCACTTAGCAAATGTTCAATAAACACTTGCTGAATGATAATAATAGAACAGCAACCAGAAAAATACTCACCTAATACAAAACAGATGTTCACAGGATGGCAGCTGTAGTGATATTAACAAAAGGCTTTGTCTTTCCTCTCTGGGCCTCAGTTTCCTGATTTGGGGAATGATGTTGCTTAGAATAGCATAGCTCTGGAGGATTGGCCATGTGGGGAACACCCAGTGAGGGAAAGAAGAGTGCTTTGAAAATTATAAAATGCTGTCCAGAGTCCTTACTCAGCCTTCCTGCCCTCTCATGAGACTCCAAGCACTTACAGCCCACTAAATCCCCTGAGACCTTGACAGTGTCCTTTGATTGCCTTTGGGAGTCAAGAATTCCCTATAATTATGTACAAAATTTTCTGTAAATATACACTCCTGCACTTCCCTTGTTAAATGTTCAATTTTTAGATTCTCAAAGAGGGCCTGTGACCTTTAAAAAATCTGTAACCCCTGGAACAATCTATCTCCTCCATCTCCAGCTATGGGGAGCCCCAGAGGCCAGCTAGGAGAGCAGCCTCCAGATTCACATTATCACTGGCTGTGCCCCAAGGCAAGACCCTCTGGGGGACGTGGCAGAAATATCTTGCCTCTGTGAGCAGAGGGCGAGAGGCCAAGAAAACGAAGCAGTGAGGCTTGGGGAAGCAGTGAGGAATGAGGGGCACCAGAGGTTAAGGGAGAAGCCTCAGGCATGCTGCAGATGACCTACACCTCCTCCCAAATGAGCGCTGACGGTGTACATCTCACCTCAATTCTGCAGTAGCTTGAAGGTAGCCATAGTGGGAATATTTACACCACGGAAATTGGCAAAGGCTACAAATCAGTTTACCTTCTTTATTTTTCCTGAAAAACTGGCTGTTAAACATTTTACCATCACACCACTGGAAAAACACCCCTTGGAGACAAGCTACCTATTCCAGAGCTTTGTAAGGAACTTCCCCACCACACCAGCATCCCCATGCAGGAAGCCTTTGTCCAACATGCATTCATGAATGTTTATTTACCAGAACTCAGCTGAGACAGCTCCAACACCTGCTGGACCTAGAACAGGGAGGATGGCCCATCTCACCCCATCTCATCTTTCCTGAGGGGCCTCAGTCCCAGCCCCACTGGCAGCAAAGGATTAGTGGGGCCATTTGGGCACCAGGGAACTCAGTTGGGACTGATCTATCCAGCATGCAGAGACGGCTCCACCACAGACAGGTCAGCCTTGGGGTCCAGCCTCTCTCCATCCCTCTCCTGAGCCAGCACTCACTTTGCTTGGCTCCCTCAAGCAAGAATCCTAAGCTGGCAAGTCAGGCAGCCTGGGGGCCAGGAGGTCTTGCACTTTCCAGGTGGCAGGATCACACTTTCCATCCCCCAGCCTCCCTCTCCTCCTCTGTACCCTGGCAATGAAGGGCAAGGACTGTGAGAATTAAACATGACAAAGTCAGAGGAAGCCCCAAGCCAAAACTCCCATTCGAGGTGCATCTCCCACACACCAGGAACTTGACAGATGGCATCATAATTCACCCTCCTGAAAATACCTCTGTTGTCCCTCCTTTCCAGTTGAGGGAACTGAGGCTCATAACGAGTAAATTCCATGTTCAAACCACACTAGGAGCTTGAGGTGACTTGGAAATTAGACGGGTTCCAAGG
Organism: Pan paniscus; assembly: GCF_029289425.2. Taxonomy (NCBI): domain Eukaryota; kingdom Metazoa; phylum Chordata; class Mammalia; order Primates; family Hominidae; genus Pan; species Pan paniscus. Next base: position 208,569,425 of record NC_073249.2, on the reverse strand, counting down.
CCTTTGCCTTCACTGGCTCCCAGCAGTGCACATGGCACATCACCGTGAGATTCCAGCATTGCACCCTCCTCCCACTTGCCATAGAGACCACACACCTGTCCCCCCAGTTCAGCAGCTCCAGCTGTGTCCTTCCTTCTCCAGCAAATGCCACAGGTCCCGGGTTAATTGCTGGCTTGAGAGCAGGGGAGGGAGGCCAAAGTGCGCAGCAGTGCAGACGGTCCAGGCAGGAGCAGTAAACTCTGCAGGTGCATTGCTGCAAGCTCCACGTCTGCCCTCTGCCTCACTAATTGGCACTTCCTTGTTAGAGCCATTTCATTGAGATGGAAAAATACATACATGTGTGGATGTGGTAGGAATCTGCTAGGAAGGCAGAAATATCAAAGTAAGGTGGCCAACTCCTTTGGAGAGCTGCAAAAATGGGAGACTGGGACAGACAGGGCAGGGGTGAGAAGGGATGCAGCCAGAGAATTTGGTGTGGTTCAGTACTTCCCCTCCAGTGGCAGACAGATCTGAATGAGAAACTCTCCAGGAATTCACGGGAATCGCTTGAAGCCGGGAGGTGGAGGTTGCAAATGAGCTGAGATCGCACTACTGTACTCCAGCCTGGGCAACAGAGTGAGACCTTGTCTCAAAAAAAAAAAAAAAAAAGGAGATATTTGTTATGAAGCAGGAGCCTGCAGAATCCACAGGTCCTCAGCTGGAGGAGATGCAAGCCAGCCATACAAAAAATGTGTCTTTCTCACATCCTCTCTCATGCCCCACACACACTGTCCTTCAGGGGCTTCTAGGGGCCAGCATCAGCCCCTGACTGCTCCTGACCATAAACACCCAGTGGCAGGTTCTGTCTATCATCTTGGAGAGCAGAAACAATTTGGCTCTGGTCACCAAAGCAACTCAGCATCCAGACCCCAAGAGGGAGAAGAAGAGGTAGTGGGCATCTTCCATTCATCCACTCACCCACCCACGCACCCACCCATCCAACTCAATAAGCACTGAGCGATTCTCTCCTTGGGCTTTTGCACATGCTGTTCCCACTTGCTGAAATGCTTTTCCCTTTGGGTGCCCATATGGAAGATTCTTCTTATCATTCAGGTCCTAACTCAAATGCTGCCTCTTCAAAGAGACCTTTCCTGACCATCTATTTAGAGCACTTCTTCTCCAGCCCTGGGTTTAACAGCTTTCTTGGCACTTGCTTCTCTCAAAATGATCTTGTGCCTTCGTTTTAGTCCTTGATTACTGCTGAATCCTCCCTCTCCCAATAGAAAGCAAGCATCACCCTTACTGCTGCGTTCCCAGTGCCTAGGGTGCTGCGGGGCGCAGGCATGGGTGAGTGAGTGGGTGGACCAGTGATTGTCACTTGCTGTGCACCTGCCATCTGCTGGGCCCTGTGCTAGGGACCCCCAGAGGAATAAGAGTGGTTCAGTCCCTGTCCGCCACCTCCCCAGCAGCTCACAGGCCTGCTGCCACAGGGCAGGTGGCCTCCTTGTTTTAAGTGTGGTCACAAAGGCACCAGGAAAGCCTGTGATTTCAGAGAAGGCTTTCCATAGCCAGAGGCATTTAAGCTGAGCATTGAAGGAAGAATAAGAATTCCTCAGGCAGCCATGGGTCAAAGGGGATTCCAGAAAGAGGAATTTGCATGGCCCAGGCCCTGATGGAGAATGGGGAAACTACAAGTTGCTTGGTGGATCTTGAACTCAGGAGAGAGTGACGCATCCAGGTTGTCTGTTAAGATCTCTCGGGCAGCAGTGGTGTAAATGGATGGGAAGGAGGGATTCCGTGTGACACAAGGTGAGAGGAGAAAGAGGACGCTGTTGCAGGAGGCAGATGGAAACAGGAAAGGAGGAGAGGACAGATATGGGAGATATCAGAGTGTGGAAAGGAAAGGATTTGGGTGGGGTAAATGGAGAAGCACAGGATGGCATCCAGGGTTCTCTGCTGGGCCACGGGAAGGATTCCTGGGGTCCCCACTGAGCGAGGAAGCCAGAAGCAGGAGCCAGTGGGGGGAGGAATTCTGTTCTGGGTCTACTGAATTTGAAATGCCAGAGGGTCCTCCTCCTCTCTCCAGCCCACCCTGTCCTTCCAGTACAGCCCACCTACAGCAACAACAGAATCTGCTGGCTTAGGGGGAGCGTGGCAGGGTTGAGGCAGGGGTGAGGCAGGGGTGAGGCAGGGGCGAGGCAGGGGGCAAGACAGGGGCAAGGCAGGGGCGAGGTAGGGGTGTGGCAGAGGCGAGGCAGGGGCAAGGCAGGGGCAAAGCAGGGGCAAGGTAGGGGTGTGGCAGGGGTGAGGCAGGGGCTCCTGTGTGGGTGTGGACAGCAGCCCCTTGATTCCTCCCCTGGAGGTTGAAATGGAGGGAACCCAGAGACAACCTGGCCATTGGTCCAGCCTCTCATCTTCCAGGTCAGGAAACAGGTCTAGAGAGAGGAAGTAATTTTCTCACCAGTCGGGAAAAGCTATGTTTGCTGCACTCACAAACAGTCCCAAATTATCAGCAAATGGATTCAAGCCACAGTACTTACTTCTCATTTATTTAACATGACCAGGATAGATCCTCTGGGGTCTGTTCTGTGTCCTCCTCCAGGACCCATACTGCCCCAGTCATTGGGGCAAAGGGGAACAAAGCCCCTGGCGAGTCTCCCACAGGCAAGCATGATGCCCGGGTCACTTCCCAACTCATCGGCTGGAAGCAGTCCGTGGCTCCACTCGACCCCAAGGGAGGCAGACAAGCTGTCTTCCATATACCCAGAAGGAGGGGGACTGGGAATGTTTGGGGACTGCACTGACGAGCCTGCAGCCCAGGTCACTAACAGAGCTGACTCAGTGCTGGGCAGCATGCTGTGTGTTTCACAGACACCATCCATGTGATCCTCACCACAACCCTGCAGACACAGCACCATGACTGCCCCCATCTGCCAGTCCAGGGCCTCATGGCTCACAGCAGGGATGTCTTGGCCAAGATCAAGAGGTGGAACTGGGGTTCAAACCCAGGGCTTCCACTTTTGGAGGACCAGAAAGAGAGTCTGGATGACCCAGAGGAGGAATCCAAGACTCAGCCTTACTCCACAACCCTAACATGCTGCCAGTCTCCTCTGAGATCCGCTGTATTTTTCCTGAACACTGCAGCCAGCTCCACCCTCAAATCTCCAGGGAGTGATGGTGAGAGTGAATTTGATCTTAAAATCTGTCAAGTCGCGCGTGTAGTGAGGAGAAAAGTCCCGTACACTTTCCAGGTGTTTTTATGGGAAAAGAACCATGCAAAGTCCAAAGTCAAGCTGCCTTCATAAGTGGGATGAGGCCAGTTGGCTGGAAAAATGACAGCTCCACACCAGCCCTCCGTGTTAATTGCATCACAGCCACTACCCCCAGCTGGAGAAACACAGATGCAATTAGCATGCAGCCCATGACTCTCTGGGGCCTATTCCATCAACACATTTGTCCGATGGCATTAACACCACCTAGCTGCCATCATTCTCACACAGCTGGGCCCTCATGCTCTTAAAAAGAAAAACTCGGGATACTTTCTGTGCATAACCCTGGTTACCTGCCCAGATGTCTGCACTTCTCTTTTGCTCACCTTGTATCCCCAGCAGCATGCCAGGCATGTAGTAAATGCTCAATTAATATCTGCAGATGAATGAATGATGTTCCAAGTCTTCTAGTTTTATGATTCACCTGCTCTTTAATATTCAAATGAAGTGGCTCCGGGCACCGGCAGATGACTTCTTTTGCTCTGGCCCCTCATCTGGGAAAGGCTTAGTTTCGACCACCTCCTCTCACATGGACTTTCTCTCCTCCCTTCCTCTGTTATCCCAAATGTGGGACATAGTGGCCCCCTTGCCTTGGTTCCTCCCAGCTTCCACAAGGACAAGGCACATGTGTGTGTCCAAAATTTGCTGAAGGTTTGGGTAGTGCTAATGAAGAAAAATGACATTGCCTGGAAATGGAAAAGCAGACATCTCTGCTATGAAATTCCTTCTTCCAAGTCCCATGGATGGAAGGAACTTTGTCCTTATGAGCTCCCCAACCCCAGCCCTCTAGCCTCCCACCAGCTCCTCAGCCTCCCCCTCCTCCCCTCTCTTGCTCCTGGCCTCCAACCCCCAGCAGCCATCTGCTCCTGTTTCTCACAAAGGCAGCTGGCTTTCACCCCGCTCCCAGAGCTCCGCCAGGCCTGCTGTGACACCCCAAACCTCACATCAGGCTCTGCCAAACAATCCGGTCTTCACCCTTACCAACCCAGAGCCCTGGGAGAAGCTCAGAAATTGCCTGGACAGGGAATTCCTGGGCTCGGCTCTTGGCCTATATGTGGGCTCTGTAGGTGGAGGCCTCAGTGCAAAGATGTATTCTCCCCTAGACACCAGTTGTGCCACCTCTGCCTCCTTGGGAAGCAGGAGTGGTTACATTCTGGTTCGAGGAGTGTAAATGGCAATGCATTTAATCCTCACAATCACCATTTTAGGTGATGTCATGATTCTTGCCATTTTCCAGATGAGGAGTCTGAGGCCCAGAGAAGCAGGTGACTTCTCTGAGATCATCAAGTTAGCAGGTGGCGGCACCGGGATTCAAAGGCAGCTCTGTGTGAGTCTGAGGTCCATGTGGCGCCTGCCCATCACACGGCCCACACCGTGCCATGTCATCCCATCCAAAATCCACATCCGCTTAATAACAAGGAACACGCAGAGGGCAGAGAGGCCTTCTCACCCAGGACTGAAGGGGCAGGGAGGCCTTTGGGCTCTGAATGGGAGAGAGGGGCAAAGCCAGAGGAAGGACCACCTTTGTGGGACACCTGCGGTGTGCCAGGCACCAGCTGGGCACGCTGCGCACAGTGTCCCATTCATCCTTGTGACAACCTTTTACAACCATGTTACAGATAGGGAACTGAGGTCCACAGAAGGTCATGCAGCTTGTAAATGGCCAAGCTGGGACTGAAACAAAAGTCTGTCGGCCTCCAAGGCCCACACTGCACCCCTCCATCTCAGCATGGTCTTCCAGGGCAACCGTCTCAAGGTCAGGCTGGGTGGGGAGGGGAGTCCACTCCCTGTTGTGGCAAATTCAGCTGGTGGACTCTCATGACAGCCCGGTTCTCACACAGTGCTCTGTGCAGACAGGTGGGGCCCAGACACTGCCAAGCAACTGGTCCACCCCACCTGCGTTCACTGCTTCCTGCAGCCAACAATGTGGAATTATTGCCCACCTGGCAAATCCACCCTTTACGCCATTTCCGATCACTCTGTCCCAAGACAAAGCCCCAGCATCCAGCTCCATGGGCTGCCACATCTGGTTGAGAAGTAAAATGCTTTCTTTCATCTACATGGCATAGGCTTTGCAGTCAGACCAAGGTCAAGTCCTGATTCCACAATAACAACCCAAGATAGCTGATGAGTGACTGCTAAATAGAGAACCAAGAGGCAAGGTTATGGATGCTAATGAAATCATAGAAATAGCTGGGCACAGTGACTCACGTCTGTAATCCCAGCACTTTGGGAGGCTGAGCAGGTGGATCACCTGAGGTCAGGAGTTTGAGACCAGCCTGGTTAACATGTCGAAACTCTGTCTCTACTAAAAATACAAATATTAGCTAGGCGCATTGGTGTGCACCTGTAATCCCAGCTACTTGGGAGACTGAGGCAGGAGAATCGCTTGAACCCAGGAGGCAGAGGTTGCAGTGAGTCAAAATTGTGCCACTGCACTCCAGCCTGGGTGACAGAGTGAGGTTCTGAAAAAAAAAAAAAGAAAAGAAAAGAAGAGAAAAAAAGAAAGAAGGAAAGAAAGAAAGGAAAGGAAAGGAAGAAAGGAAGAAAAGAAGTTGGGGAGTATGTACACACAGACACACACAACGAGAGAGAGAAAGAGAGAGAGAAATGCCATCTGGTGCAGGCTTCTCTCTCCACTCTGGTAATATCCCCATTTTACAGACAAGGCAACCGAGGCACAGAGCTTTGCCTAACACATGGCAAAGAGGGGGCTAGAACTTGGCTCCTCCATCAGTGGAATTCACACTGGGTCCCAGGGAGCCTCAGACTTCACAGAGATGCCACAGGGAGGGGAGGCGAAGCCAGTCGGGCAGAGGCTCCATCGCCAGAACAGCTTTGCTTTGGTCTGCACCTGTTGGGGCTCCGTGTCAAGTTTTATTTGAAGAAATGGTTTGCTGCTTAAGGAAAAATCTGACAGCCAAGGCACTGCTGCTCCAGGGAGAGGCTGTGGCGGCCTTTGAGGAATGAGAAGGTCAGGATGACAGTGGTTAAGCCTCAGGAAATCAACTACCCAAAAAGCGTGCACCTTATTTCATCTACAGAGTGCCTTCGCCTCCCCAAGGACCTTGTGCCTATTTTCTCTCCTCTGTCTTCGACGCAACCCTCCCTCCCCACTGGTTCTCTGCTGCAGGCCTTGCCCCTTCAGACTTAGAGAATAGAGAAGCCATCAGATGCAAACCCACCATCAAGTCTTCCTCCTGCCCCACTGCAGTTGCCCCCTCCTCTTATAGGGAGAAAGTCCCCCCAACTCACTGAAAGCCAGTCTCTCCACCTGGACCCTGGGTCCCACTAGGAACCCCCTCCATGCCATATTTCACTTACCTCCCACATCTTCAGTCTGTCCCCTTCCCGGACCCTTCCCATTAGCTTTCAGAAATGTTCTGCCCTCTCTCTTTTGTCAGGACACCTTCCCTTGAGCCCTCATGGCTCCCACACCTGCCTCTCTGTCTCCTCCCATCAGCTGCTTAGCCCCAACCCCAAAGGCCCGCACCCACCAACCTCACGTTGCCGAATCCAACAGGCGCCTGTCAGCCTACCCATCGGGAGCTCCCAGCAGCATTTGGCCGGTGGAGGTTCCCCTCTTCTTGTGATGTGCTTTCCTGGCATCTGCACCTCCCCTCCCTGGTCTCTCCTTCTCGGTCTCCCCAGCTGTCCCTGCCCCTCCACACAACTCCTAAGGAGTGGCCTTCGGGACTGGGCCTAAACCATTTTCTCCCGGAGTTGATTTCCTCCATGTGCACGGCCTGAAATGCCACCTGCTCACTGATGACTCCGAAATTTCACCTGTGCATGAGGCACTGATAAAATCACAAGCTTGGTGTCTTTAATCTGTTTCCTGACCCCACCTGGATGTCCCAGGGGCACCTCAAACTGGCTGTAACTGGAACTTCTGATCTTGTCCCAGGATCTTCTTGGCCACCCCTCAGACTCCCCACCTCTAGCTTCTCCCACCCCAGCACTCTGTCCAGAAACCCACACCCTCTGCAGGCTGCCTGACCCCTCCGCTGGCCCTGCCAACCCTGTCTCCAAAAGCATCCTGGAACCATCCACTGAATTGCTGCCACCCCCACATAGCCTGAGCCACCATCATCTATGGCTCAGAACTGCACAGGCCCCAGCTGTGCCCTCTGCTTCCTCTCCAGCTCTCCCTCCAGTCCCTCTCCACAGGGTAGTCAGAGGGGCACTATGAAAACAAAATCTAGTTCGTGGGGCTGCTTCTCCCCACTTCAGCAGCTCCCTGACCCCGTAGTGTGGCTCTGAGGCTCTGCTGATCAGCTCTGCATCCATGTCCCTGGGCTCACCTCTCGCTCTTGCCGTCAACACATGGTACCCCCTTCAGCCAGGCATCCTCTTGCCGCAGGGCCTTTGCACGTGCGAATCCCCCTTCCTGCCCCAGCTCCAGTGCCACTGGCTCACTGTCCCTTATTCTCAGGGGTAGGAAAGTCTCAGCTCTAGATGAAGTCAAATGACCCCATCTTTCAACTTCTCCAAGGCCTTCCTCCCTTTAAACCAATCCAAGCAATGTCTCCTTCCTCCCTGGACCGAGTGCATCATGATGAGGTCGAGAGCTCCATCCATCTCCTCGACATGATACCCGGCACTTAGCACTGTGCCCAGCACCGAGCCCATAATGGGTACCCAATAAATCCTCGCTGGGTGAATAAGTGACTTAGAACAACCCTCAGAGCTCTCTAGGGGCTGCCTCGGGACACAGTCAAGTGAGGAAGCTGGGCAGGAATTCTCTCCATTCTACAGATGGGAATACTGGGGCTCAGAGAGGAGTGGCAACTTGCCCTCAGAAACAGTTAGGATATGGTGGGCCATGACACCGAGCCAGGTCCAATCAGCAAGCCCTGGGGCTCAATCTATATAGATCCTGGTGACCTCCCTCCCACCTGACTTTGACAACCAGCTCCAATTAGAGTAGCATCATAAGCGGTGATAGATCCACAATTGGTTATAGATTTAACTAAGCAAACCATGTCCCAAACCGTCTATTGTGTAATTGGGCGCATAAGACACATTTTTCTTTGCTGTTCAGTTACAACTTAATTTGCCAGGTCAGCAGTTCTGCCTAAAGTCACGGGCAGCAGCCTGGTTATGAATATCGACTGATTCTCCCAGCACTGCTCAATGAAATGGAATTCATCAGCACTTACCCAGGGATGAGTGTGACAGAGGAGGAAACTGAGGCACGGAGAGGGGAAGTGACTCACTCCAGGCCACACAATCAGTAAGTGCTGGAGCCAGAACTGGAATTCAGCTCATGTCTCTCTGGCCTCACACCCGACACCTCCCCTACTGCCCCACACTACACATGACTGCTTCGTTTGGTTTTGATTTTTTTTTTTTTTTTTAATATAAGGCTTCTCTGAAACGAACTGCTTCCCTACATCTCAGGTCCAGAAAATAAGCATCACTTTATATCCAACTAGATTGTAGCACTTAGTTACCATGTTTTTGGAGTTGTTTATACCCATCCCCTTTCTCTATCCTGCATTCCTAGCCTGTGACCGGGAGCTCCTGGTGGGGGCAGGGACTGTATTTATCTTGGCATCGAAGGTGCCCTGCACAAGTTTAACCTGAGGAAGCCAATCCCCACGGGTGCTTCCTGGATGGAGTTGTTACTTTCAGAGCAGTCACTTTGTATATTATTAATAGTGATGGCGATGAAATATTTATGAATGAATGATGGGATGTTTGAAATTTGCTTTAACTTAATAAGGGACAAGAGGAGAGGATGGGGGCATGGAGGGGACAGAACTGAAGAGGGGTTAGTGGCGAGTGGGGCTGGGGACTAGGTACATGGTGGTCCTTAGACACCCTGTCCGTTTTCATGGAAGTTCAAAATTCTCCATAGTCAAAATATTTTTAATTAAATATCCTTCCCAAAATAATACTAATCATGGCAATGGGAGTAGCTAAAAGTGAAGTAAATGTGATCATTTGTTAATCACTGCTCACGTGCCAGGCTCTGTGCTGAGATTCACACGTGTCAGCTGATTCCATCCTCATGTTACCATTATAAATATTTTGTCTGTGTTGCACCCAGGAAGCGGCAGGTCACAGACAGAGATCTAGAGATTCAAACCCAGACCTGTCAGGGACCAATGTCCACAGTCTCTACCCAAAAGCCACACTGCACATGGCCTTGACGCTGTCAGTGATAGAGACATCTTCGCCTATATTTTGGGAAGGGGCCTCTGAGCCAGCACCTTTCCACTGGGGGCCTGTACCTTTATCCTTTAAAGGGAGTGATGCTGATTTTCTGAGTCATCCAGGAATCACTTGGAGCTAAAATCTCATGGGCCAGGAGGGCTGTCAAGCTGGACAAAACTGCCTTGGGCCAAGACAAGCAGCAGTCATGAGCGCCCGGGCCTCCTGGAGCCAGGCTGCCACGGCTCTTTCTCTTTAATAATTCTGAAGTTCCTCCCGCCACAGGTGCCCCTGCTTCCACCCAGGTTCAGGCCTCAGCATTGCTCACCCAGGTCACCCTCCTCCCTGATCCACCTACCTCCCACCTGGCCACAGTCTGTTCTGACCTCCCCATAGTCAACGGAGACTCAGTCTAGAACCCAAAAGTGACGTACCCTATCCCTTCCCAAGCCCTGGGAGATGAAGCCCAAATTCCTTAGCATGGCCCTGGGCAATCTACCTGATCCCTATCCTCTTGCCCCTGACCTTCCAGCCTCATTTATCTTACTTGCCCACCTCTTACCACTCCCTGCCATGCATTCTCTTCCCCACCCCAGCCAGACCGGACAATCTGCAGGCATACAAAAGCCCCACATTCTCGTATCTGGATGGCTTTGCTTATCCTGTTACTCCATGTAGCTGGGACAACACTTCCCTCCTTAGCTGCTACCTCTCCCAACCTGACAAATGTCTAATAATCCTCTAAGACTCAGCTCAGGTGTCACCTTCTCCAGGAAGCCTTCCCTGATGCACCAGGCTGGGGACAGGGGTATGTTCCTACAGCCCACTATGCTTGCCTCCAGCCCTGCACACCAGCCTGGGTTATACATACCTGCTGCTCTGTCTATCACTCCAGCCAGGGCACTTCTCCAAGGCAGGGACCCATCTCTGTGCCCCCAGAGCCTAGCACTAGGCCTATGACACTGTAGCTGCTAAACAGAGCCAGGATGTGCAAGGGTAGCCCGGCCATTTAGTCTTTCTGAGCCTCGGTTTTCTCATCTGCAAAACAGGATTAATGGCACCTACTGCATAAGGATGTTTGTTCACTCAGCAAATATTTATTGAGCTCCTATAATGTGCCAGTCTCTAGGCCCCAGGTTGATAGCTGAGAGCAAAGCTGGACGAATTCTCATGAGCTGACATTCCAGCAGGGGGAGACAGACAAGAAATAAGACAAACAAATACAATGTAGAGCAGCAGTCCCAAATTTTTGGCACCAGAGACCAATTTCATGGAAGACAATTTTTTTCATGGACTAGGAAATGGGTGGGTGGGAAGGGATGGTTTCAGAATGATTTGAGCACCTTACATTTATCGTGCACTTTATTTCTATTATTATTACATTGTAATATATAATAAAATCATTATACAACCCACCATAATGTAGAATCAGTGGCAGCCCTGAGCTTGTTTTCCTGCAACTGGATGGTCCCATCTGGGGGTGATGGGAGACAGTGACAGGTCATCAGGCATTAGATTCTCATAAGGAGCTCACAACCTATATCCCTCACTGACGCAGTTCACAGTAGGGTCCGTGCTCCTATGGGAATCTAACACCACTGCTGATCTGACAGGAGGAGGGGCTCAGGCAGTAATGCTCGCCCGCTGCTCACCTCCCGCTGTGCAGCCCCATTCCTAACAGGCCACGGACCAGTATCAGGAACTGGGGACCTCTGATGTATATAGGATGTCACGTGGTAGTGATGAAAATGAATCAGGAAAAGAGCACTAGAGATTTAGGGGAACCCGGAGGCAAAGTAGCCCTTTTTTTTTTTTTTTTTTTTTTTTGAGATGGAGTTTTGTTCTTGTTGCCCAGGTTGGAGTGCAGTGGCACAATCACAGCTCACCGCAACCTCCGCCTCCCGGGTTCAAGCGATTCACCTACCTCAGCCTCCCGAGTAGCTGGGATTACAGGCACATGCCACCACACCCGGCTAATTTTGTATTTTTAGCAGAGATGGGGTTTCTGCATGCTGGTCAAGCTGGTCTTGAACTCCCGACCTCAGGTGATCAGCCTGCCTCGACCTCCCAAAGTGCTGGGATTACAGGCGTGAGCCACCACGCCCGGCCCAAAGTAGCACTTTTAAGTGCTTTGGTCAGGAGTGGCTTCCCTGTGAAGGTACCACTTAACTGGCGTCCTGGAGCAGGTGCGGGAACGGACTGTGTGGGTGTCCTGGAGAAGTCTAGGCAGCAGGAAGGAAGTGCAAAGGCCCAGAGGTAGAGCCTTGCCAGGGACAGGGTGGGAGGTGGAGAAAGGAGGATGGGGAGGAGAAGCAGGCCGTGGTAACCATGGTGATGAGTCCTGTACTCCGAGTTCAATGGGAACTCATTCTGAGCAGCGAGTGACACAATCCGATGGCTGGGCTGGCAGGGAGTAGGCGTGTGAGCACTCAGCCCGGTGCTGGCACACAGAGGTCGCTGCAGAAGCCTAGCTGTGGCTGTTCTTAGAGCAGCAAGCGGCGTTCTCGCCCTCATCCTGATTACTAAGGCATGAATAGTGCTGCTTCTGATGGCCGTTTCCGGAAACGTTCTGCACACGGGAGCTTCTCTTGAAAGAGCCTCAGCCCTCAGAGGCGGCTTCTTTGAAGGACAGCCATGGTTGTGATGCGTGAACCCTGCTGCGCCTCTTTAGAGCAACACCAAAGTCTCTTTACCTGGTGCAAAGGCTCCGTGAGATGACTGGGGAGCCCTGCCTGGGAGCTATTTACAAGCTGGCTAGGGACAAGAGAGTTGAAAGAATGGCCGTATTGAGCAGAAGACTATACCACCAGGATGAATTAGGGGTAATCGTGAGCCCCAGCGTGTGTAATGCAGGACGGGGGCAGTGGAGCCCAGTGGAGAGGTGCCTACTGGGGCTGAGATCATCAAGGGCGAATGAGGCTTCACCTCTGCCTAGAAGGACTAGGGTGGGGGAGGGACAGCCTGGGCTCGCCAACCCACCTGTGCAGGCAGGCAGTGGAAACTTCTGCCAAGGAGATCACCCCTTGTGCCTGACCCTCTGACCCAGGACAGAGAGCAAGGACCGGGAAGACCTTCTCCTGGAGGAGGATCAGGATGAGGAGAAAAAGGAAGACAGGAAGGAAGAGGGGGAGAATGGAGGGACTGCTTTTAGAGCAAAAGGTATCTGGAGGTGTCTGGCAGTCCGATGGAGGAGACAGCCCTTGTGCTGGGGAGCTCCCAATCTGATGGGGGAGGCATACCACCACCTACCTCTTTGCCCTCTGCCTTCCTTCCTGGATGTATCCCAGAAGACTTACGGGGGCCGGGGGGGCGGGGCGTGAACCATCCAAAATGAAATACCTTCTTTCAGAAATTGAGGCCAAGAAGTGAAGCAAAAGCAGAAGGTAGCGACGGGCTGCTGACTTCTACAGAAGTTTCTCCTAAGGGGATGAGCGGGGTTTGTTTTTAAATTCAAGGAGAACCACAGGAGCAGAAATAAAACGAACCTCAGCTAAACCCAGAGAAAGATTGGCCAGACTGCCGCAGCAGAGCTTTGTCTTCACACGGTTTGGGTATTTTTTCTAATTATAAAGTTAAGATGTGCACTTTCCAGAGTCCAAAAAATGTATAACCAAGAAGACGGGGGAAGAGTCCCGTAACATTTGTTTGTTAGCTTTCTTTCTCCTTTTTATTCTATGCATTTTAATGTGGTTGAATCACGCTGCATACCTCCTTTCATTTATTCATTGAAGAGCAATTTAAGTCTCTCTTACATACCTGGTACTGTTCTGGGGATGGGGGATACTGCAGTGAACAAAACAAGCCCCCTGCCCTCGTGGAGCTGAAAGTCTACTGGGGGAGACAGGCAAGACACAAATAATTCCACACATAGAATATGTTCAGCAAATGAGAACTGCTATAAAGAAAATAAAACAGGAAAACGACGAAAAGTCACCGAAAGGCTTGGGGCAACTTAGTCAAGGTGGTAAGGGAAAGTCTCTTCTAAGAAAAAACTTTTTTGTGTGTGAGATGGAGTTTCGCTCTTGTCGCCCAGGCTGGAGTGCAATGGTGCGATTTTGGCTCACCACAACCTCCGCCTCCCGGGTTCAAGCAATTCTGCTTCAGCCTCCTGAGTAGCTGAGATTACAGGCATCTGCCACCACACCCGGCTAATTTTGTGTTTTTAGTAGAGACGGGGTTTCTCCATGTTGGTCAGGCTGGTCTTGAACTCCCAACCTGAGCCCAACCATGGAAGAACCAGCCGTGAAAAGATCCAGGGGAGAGGCACTCGGGGTAGAGGGCACCGCAGGGGCAAAATCCCAGGGACTGAGATGTGCTTGGCATCTTCAAGGAACAGAAAGAATGCCAGTGTAGCTGGAGGCATGTCCCTGTGCTATTATTAAACACTCAGGAAGAACTTTTTAGACATCTAGGGGCTCTAAGCCTGGATTGGATGATCAGGAGTATCATTCTTGAGAAGACACGAGCATCCCCACAGCCTGCATTTATCCCAGAATTGGAGCATGAGGAGAGGATTTAGAACCCGTCTGCTCTCCAGCTTCTCTTACTGGAGGAAGGAAGAGAAGGTGGGCATTTCCCACTGAAAAAGCCTTCGGCCCTCACAGGGGGCCCATTTCAAGAGCAACCGTTGTTGCAATGCGTGAACCCTGCAGCGCCTCTTTAGAACGACACCAAAGTCTCTTTACCTAGTGCAAAGGCTCTGCGAGATGACTAGGGAGCCCTGCCTAGGAGCTATTTACAGGCTGGCTGGGGACAAGAGAGTTGAAAGAATGACCGTACTGAGCAAGATGAATTCAGGAGAATGATGTTGCTTGAGAGCTGCCAAATGCCAATTCTGCCAGATGCCATTTAGTGCTGTGAAAATCTTAATTCATTTCAACCTCACGGCAGTCCCATGAAGGAGATAATGTTATTCTCCCATTTTTCTCATCAGGAAACAGAGGCTTAGAGCTGTGAAATACCTTGTCCCAGGGCCGGGCACAGTGGCTCACGCCTGTAATCCCAGCACTTTGGGAGGCCGAGGTGGGCAAGTCACTTGAGGTCAGGAGTTCAAGACCAGCCTGGCCAACATGGCAAAACCCCGTCTCTACTAAAAATACAAAAATTAGCCAGGCGTGGTGGCAGGCACCTGCAATCCCAGCTACTCGGAAGGCTAAAGCAGGAGCATTGCTTGAACCCGGGAAGCAGAGGTTGCAGTGAGCCAAGATCATGCCACGTGGATTGTTGTACTCCAGCCTGGGCAACAAGGTAAGACTCCATCCGCTCCCCCACCACAGAAAAAAAAAAAAAAAAAAAAAGGAGAAGGAGCGAGAGAACAAAGACAGCAGACATGTCCCAGTGAAGCCTGTACTGCCTGTTTGAAGGCTCTGATCCTACATCAGGACAAGCCATGGGAGGATAAAATTAACTTCTATTGGCCAAGACCAAGTGGTGTCAGCTCAGCACAACCTCACCAAACCTCACCTCTGAACCTGTAGTTGTAAGGCCAACAGGGGGCCCTGCTCGGAGAGAAACCATGCAGATGCCCTGGATGAAAAAAGTCAGGCACTGCACCCAACCACACCACCAGCCCAGCAGCCCTACCTCGCCTCCACACAGAGCAGGAAACAGTGAAACACCACGGGGAAAAGAATGAGACAGACCTGGAGTTTAGTAAACAAACACACGGAACAGATGGATAGGTGGATGGACGAATGAGTGGATTCCAAGTAGAGAGCTCCACATGATGACAGATGTGATAACTATCAGAGATCTATCAGAAAGAGGGGAGTAAATTATATATATGTATGACTATGCTTATATGTCAGATAGATTGACAGATTTTTGAGATACACAGATTATATGTTTGAGGTAGATGAAAAAATTCAAGGGTGGACTGGAGCCCCCATTCACATCAGCCGGTGAGTCAATCCCGGGCATCTCTTCCCGACTCTGTTCTGTAACATCATATGGGTTGCCTGAAATCAGCCTTGATGGGAACATTTACACCAGAGAAATGGGCAGACGCTACAATCAGGGCTATATTTTTTCCAAGGGCTGATGTAGCAGCACATGCTGATTAGATATGCTGTAACAGATTGGTAATTGGATATATCTCAGATAGATTGTATATACAACGCACATATATGAGACAGATTACATATGCAAGGTACATAAGTTACATTTCTTTAATAAATTGACAAACATAAATATATATATATATACCTAAATATAATTTACATTTGACTGAACCTCATGAAATTACGGTTCTTCTACTGTTTTTAGTCTACCAAAAAAAGGCACTTTCATAGGATTATACCTAGTAGACGAGTTATAAATGTGTGTGTCCCTGTGTGTGTAATCGTTAGAAAGCACCCGGGACTGAGAGTCAAAGAGGAGACAGGGACACCCGGGCTCCAGGAACTACTCCACCACCTAACTAGCTGTGTGGTCCCAAGCAGATGGCTAGCCTTCTCTGAACCTCGGTTCCCTTGCTGGGAATGTGAGGGCATTGACAGCCTCACCTCCAGGGTTGCTGAGGGGACCACAGGAGGGCACAGCCCAGCGCAGAGCCCCCAGCAGTGCTTCCTGGGAGCCTCTCAGGCCTGCACTAGCCCCCACAGCACATTCCCACTGCAGGTCGGCCCTGGGCATCTCTGTGACCTCACTGGATCTCCAGAGGTCTCCGCCTGCAGAAATGGACTCTCCCTAGGGGAAGCTGCTCCTTTCCTGGTACGCACCCCTCCCCATGTCCCCCAGTCAGAGTGAGGATGCGCCAGCTGACAGATTCCCAGCCCTGGGGCCATGCTGAGTCTGGCTGGGGGAGTGACACCCCTCGGCCATCAATCAACGGAGCCATGACCAGCACCAGTCTCTAGGAGAATCCATCATCATTTTCCTGTTCACCCAGCCCCTCCAGTCCATCCAGCAAACTCCCTAAGGGGAGGGGCCAAAGGGAGCTTTTCCAGCAGGACGGAGGCAGAGCCAGGCGCTGGCTGGGGCTCTGGTTCTAAGTGTGCTGGGTGTCCGTGGGCAGGGCCACTTCCTTTCTGGGCCTCAGTTTCTCTTCTGTATATTTAGCCTAAAAACATTTTTTTAAGACAGGTTCTCACTCTATTGCCCCAGCTGGAGTGCAGTGGCACGATCAGGGCCCACTGCAGCCTCAAGCTCCCTGGGTTCAAACAATCATCTCTCCTCAGCCTCCCGAGTAGCTAGGATTACAGGCATGTACCACCCCACCTGGCTAAGATTTTTTGAGTTTTAATGGAGACAACGTCTCACTATGTTGCCCAGGCTGCTCTCAAACTCCTCAGCTCAAGCAATCCTCCTGTCTTGGTCTCCCAAAGTGCTGGGATTACAGGGATATGAGCCACCATGCCTGGTCCTAAAAATATTTTTAAATCAACTGAATAAAAACAAAACAAAAAAAAACCCTTCCAGCTGAAGAAAGCTGCTTGTAGGTGGATCCAGCTCTGGAGAGAAGAGATTACAACCCTGCCCTTCACAGAAATCAGCTCTTGGGGATCTTACCTTAGTAACTGGTGTTAAGGAACAAGTACAGGTTCAAACTCTAGCTCTGTGACCTACCAGCTGTGTGACTTTAGGCAAGTTATTCAACATCTCTGAATCTCAGTCTCTTCATCAGTAAAATGAGGATACTAACACCTGCCTCACAGGGTTCTCATGTGGATTAAAAGACATAACCATTAAAAATGATGACATCAGGCCAGGCGTGGTGGTTCACACCTATAATTCCAGCACTTTGGAAGGCGGAGGTGGGTGGATCACTTGAGTTCAGGAGTTTGAGACCAGCCTGACCAACATGGTAAAACCATGTTGCTGCCTGGGATGCTGCTAAATTTACTAAAAATACAAAAATTAGCTGGATGTGGTGGCATGCACCTGTAGTGCTGGCTACTCAGGAGGCTGAGGCAGGAGACTCACTTGAACCCAGGAGGCGGAGGTTGCAATGAGCTGAGATGGTGCAACTACACTCCAACCTGGAAGACAGAGAGACTCTGTCTCAAAAAATAAATAAATAAATAAATAAATAAATAAATAAATAAAATTCTGCCAATTTTAGAGCACTGGCTACTTGCCAGCTTCTGTGCCATGAACTTTGTGTACCAGCTCATTTCTTACTACAAGGATACTGTGAAGCAGGTCCTATTATTCTGCCCATTTTACAGAGGAGAAAACTGAGGCTCAGGAAGATGAAGTGACTTGCCCAAGGCACACAGCTGGCAAATGGCAAATCGGGATTTGAACCCAGGTAATCTGGCTCACCCAGAGTGGGTGCATGTTCTCACCCACTACACCACAGCAATAACACTTGTAAGATCTCTGATGCATAGGAGGGGCTCTGTCCAAGTCAGTTACTGGGGTAACCATTGTTAAATTTTCATCCTTTATTCACTAGGCTAACAGGACCTTCCGGACTGAGACATTTCCTCCAGGACTCAGCCTTGGGGCTTTTGGACCAAGGCTGTGAAAGGGAAGGAGTCTATCCCAGTCTTTTGAAAGCCTTGATTGGAAATGGTTTTGCTGCTGCTGCCCTCTATCAACAGGCTTGCCCTGAGCCTAGGGCAGCTTAGCATCCCTTCACCGTGTTGGGGACATTTGGGGCTGTGCAGAGATCTGGGGCAGGATGCCAAGGGGAGGCAGAAACAGGTAAGCTTGGTGCGCAGAGCCTCAGCTTGGCCTCCTGAGCATCCACCAGAGAGGAGAGCAAGGGCGGGGGGCTCTCGAGCCCATTTCACCTCAGACCCTACAGGAAACTAGTTTGCAGATGCAGGGAGAAATCAAAAGCATGAGGCTGGGAGCAGTGGTTCACACCTGTAACCCCAGCACTTTGGGAGGCCAAGGTGGGCAGATCACTTCAGCTCAGGAGTTCAAGACCAGCCTGGCCAACACGGTGAAACCGCATCTCTGCTAAAAATATGAAAATTAGCCAGGCATGATGGTGCATGCCTGTAATCCCAGCTATTCGGGAGGCAGAGGCAGGAGAATCACTTGAACCTGGGAGGCAGAGGTTGCGGTGAGCCAAGATAGTGCCACTGCATTCCAGTCTGGGTGACAGAATGAGACTCCATCTCAAAAAAAAAAAAAAAAGTATGAGCTTTGGGCATGAGAGAGATTGGGAATCAAATTCAGGCTGTCCACTGGCCAGGAAGCCAGCTGTGTGACCTCAGACAGGAGAACTCACCTCTCGGAGCCTAACTTCATCCTCAGTAAAGTGGGGATGTTAATGGCAACCTTGCAAAACTGCAACGCACAAAAATGCCTGGCCCATAGCAGATGCTCAAAAAATGGTAGCTGTCACCATTGATTATTTTAGTTTGGCAAACCACTGATTCTGAGCCAATTACAGTCAGCCCACTTGAAACCCAGCAGCTGTTGGCCAAAGTCTGTCTGTCTGGTTTCAATATACCCAGGGGCTTGGGTTCAACCAATGGCTTTTGGGGGAGTTGGTTGAGTTTCGCTGCTGGTTATTTGCAAAGTATCTGGCTGCTGAAACCCAGCCCAGCTGGCCAGTTCCTCAAAGAACCATCTCTGGACTGAACCATGCAGGCTGTGTCGGGAGAGCTGGCTGTTTCTCGCACATCTGCAGAGCAGCCAGCTGTAGAATGGAATTTAAGCCCTTCCTTTTCAAACACAAGAGTCTGGCTTGAAAATAAAGCCCAGCTTAGCCCCAGAGGCAACCAGTGTGGCACTCAACCTGTATTTACAGGGGAAGGGGAGGTGCTAACAGTTCGGGACTCTGCTCCAAGCCTGTCTCTTTTAAAAAGCCACTGAGCAGCTGCCTGGCTGTAGAACATCCCACTTGGGGTGATCTGCCTGGAACGCTGCTAAATTCCAAACCAATATTGAAATCAGCCTTCATAGGTAGGCAGGGCATCCTGGGCTCATGGAAAACAGCCAGAGAAGGGCCAGTTTTTTTGTTCCGAGCAGACCCCAACCCCACTGGATGAGCCCCATTTTCCAGTGACCAGCTGAATGCAAGGATGCTGCAACACAATTTGGAGAGGAGTTGAAGAAGGGAGCCAGTGTGCTGGGACTCTGGCAGAGGGGGCTAGGAGGGACACTGATGTGGCTGAGAGAGGGAAGAAGCAGGAGGCTTGGGAAGCAGTGCGAGTTTTCTTTCCACCTCTGCTGTGTGATCTTGGTTACTCTGCTTGCCCTCTCTGGGCCTCTTCTGCCTAAATGAAATATGACCATGAGCTGTATGAGCACCGTGGCTGGGCATTGTTCAATGCTGTCTCTAAAGCATCTGGCTCAATGCTTAGCACATAGTAGGCCCCCTATAAATAATAACTGAGTGAAAATGCCTCTCCCTCCAGCACTTCTTCATGTAATTTTCCCAAAGGCAAGCCTTTGATTAGAGAATCATTCTGTGTCAGTACAGACTGTTCTCAGTGCAAGAAACAGTGTCAGTATGTATCTGATTTTTAAAAGCATTGATCTCCAGCCCATTCCGATCCTAATGAGGCAGAGAAGAGAAGAGAAGCCTTCATTCTCGCATTCCTCTCTGGAATTGCTCTCCCGCCCCTGCCACCGCAGGCCGACAGCTACTGAAGGCAGACAGTACCTCGGGCCCCAAGGCCAGGACTGCAAGCCCAAATGCCTCCAGGACTGATGAGGTATTGGGAGAGTGTGGGGCCCAGTGAGGTCTGGGGCAAACTGGATTCTATCCACCCCATCCACAGGAGCACCTCCTATCAGCTCCTGCCCATCATTATTGCAGGAAATACAAGCCTGATACAGCCAGCCCTTATAATATTTCTAAGATACAAATATAGAGTTGTATGTTAAATCACTTAATTTTAAGAGTTGACAACTAATTCAACATTGAAAAAGAAAAATTACTGGGTGAGGCAAACACATTTTGCAGGCAGGATTCAGCCCAGCCTCTGAAGTCTTCTGGGTAGTGGATAGGAACCTATTCGAAGAGGGAAGACTCAGCTCTTGCCCTAAGGGACGTGTCAGTCTGATGATGGGGACCCAGCTCTGCCCTTGGGAATCCTTCAGTTGAGACGAGAGAGGCAAAAAGAGACAAGAATTCCAGATACTTCCAGATTGGCCCAAAAAATGTGCGGATGAATCTCACACAGACTAAGGCCACAGCCACTGGGAACCACAGGGTAGAGGACCAGCCTGGACCAGTTTGGGGTGAATCGGGGAAATGCCTCTGACACTTTCCTACAGGGTCTTGAAGAAAAGAAAGGATGTAGATGGTGAAGGTGGGTGGCCCAGGTGAGGTGAACAGGGGAAAGCCAGGCAGAGCAAGGTGCTAGGTGGGTAGCAGGTGCACCTGGCCGCTGAATGGAGAGGCGCAGTCTTAGAATGTCTGGGACAGAAGGGTTGCTGGCATGGCCTGGTCTCATGGTCCCAATACAAGACGGGAAAATAGAGGTTCAAGGAGGGGAGAAACTTGCCCAAGACCAGGCAGGGCACTGATAACATGGACAGGATGGAAACGAAGTCACAGGAGATGAGGCTGGGTGGGAAGGGGCCAGGGAGCCCACCTGAGGGATTGCAGTTTACCGCATGGCAGTTTACACGGGGGAAAAGCTTCTGTCTGATGACCCCACCTGCCCCGCTTCCTGGTCTGTGAACTGGAGCCAGGTGGAAGGCACCAACTCCAGCCCATGGCTGCCCTTTGAATTAACCTTTAGACTGCACAGATGAATGGCTCCATCTATCTTTCACCCAACAGGCTCCAGAAGTCTGACAGAGGGAGCGAGCGTGGCCCAGAAAGGGCAGAGGTCCCGGTAAGAACAGGAAGGATGTCCCAGAGACAGGAGGCCTTGCCTGCCAGGACTTAGGGATCCATGAGGGGTGAAGGGAAAGCTGCATTGAGCGATTTCAGGGGTGGGCCAGGACCTTCATGGTCATGGCATCCCTGACTCCTCTCATCGACCGTGCAAGGCCAGGACTGTCATGACCTATCCCACAGATGAGGAAGCAGAGACTTGCCCACGGTCACCCAGCCAGAAACGGCAGCTCTGGGCTTAGGATGTTTCGAACAGACCAGCCAGGTGACGCCACACCCTGGTGTGGAGCCACTCCATGACCCTTGCCTCTTTCTCCTGCTCCTGACCCTCCACCCTTTCCTCACACAAGGTCTTTGCACTTGGCGCTCACGCCTTCTGGAGCACTCTCCCAGCATCCTTCATACAGCTGGAGACATTCAAGAATCTGCAACAGTCGGGGGAAGGGGAGACAGAACTCAATCCCAAGGGGACACTGGGGGCTGGGTCTCCAGGGCCTCCCTGTGCCAGGCCAAGCATCTTGGACAATTGGGAGCTGGCAGAGGACTTTTACCCTCTGTGCTAATTCAGATACTCTTCATTATAGCCTTTAAAATTTCCTAAATTGAGGTATAAAATGCATCAAGGGTACTGAACTTAAGTGACCAGTTCAACTTCTGACATATCCACATCTGTGTCCTTTCCACCCATATCAAGGCAGAGATCATGTCCTGCACCCCAGAAGATCTCTTTGTGTTCCTTTCTAGTCAAAGCTACCTTCCTCTAAAGGTAACGCGATTCTGACTTCTCTCGCCATCCATTAGGAATGCCTCTTGTTGACTTTCATCTGCATGAAACACAGAGCATGTGGCCTATGGCAGATGGCATTTTCCACAGCTGGCTTCAACAGTATCTCCCATTCCCCATACTCTTTTTGCAATGTGGTGTTGATACTCCTCCCATAGAGAACTGAGTTCTGTGTCCCCTCCCCTTTAATCTGTGTGGACGTTTATCCCCTCATCTAATAGAGCATGGTGGGTGGAATGCTATGTGAGTTGAACAGGTGATAAAAAATGTCACATACTTCACCGTGCTCTCAGGGGACAGTTGCTCTTGGATCTGGCCACCATACTATAAGGAAGCTCAAGCAGCCTGTGGAGAGGCTGATATAAGAGAAATCCATTGCCCTGGCTGAGCCCCCAGCCCACAGCCAGAAACAGCCTGATAGCCATGGGAGTGATCCATCTTGGACGTGGGTTCTGCAGCCCCAGTTGAGCTCCCCACCAACGCCAATTGAGCAGAAACAGGCCATCCCACAACATCCTGCCTAAATTGCCTCTTTTGAGTGAAATAAATTATCATTTTGTTTTATGCCACTAACTCTGAGATGGTTCATAAAAAAGATTTTAAGCAGGAGAGTGATTTTGAGTAAGAGTTTTGCCCTTGTATATAATAAAAGACACAACAGAAATTGGCTTGAGGGAAAAGAAAGGAAAGAAGAAGGAAGAAGGGAGGGAAGGAGGGAAAGAAGGAAGTAAAGAAAGAAGGATGGAAGGAGGAAGGAAGGAAGAAAGAAAGAAAGGAAAGAAGGAAGGAGGGAAGGAAGGGAGGAAAAGAAGGAGAGAAGGAGGGAAGGGAGGAAGGGAGCGAACGAGAGAGGGAGGGATGGAGAGAGGAGGGGATATATTGGTTCTCATAACTAAAAAGTTCAAAGAGGGTTTGTATTGGTTTCCTAGAACTGCTATAACAAACAACTATGGACTGGGGGCATAAAGAACAGATAGTTATTGTCTCACAGTTCTGGAGGGTAGCAGGCCAAGGTCAAGGTGTCAACAGGGTTGGTTCCCTCTGCGGGCTGTGAGGGAGGGATCTGTTCCAGGCCTCTCTCCTTGGCTTGTAGTCAGCCATCATCTGTCTTCACGTCATCTTCCCCCTATGCATGTCTGTGCGTCCGAATGTCCCCTTTTTATAAGGACACATGTCATATTGAATTAGGGGCCCGCCCATTCCAATATGACCTCATCTTAACGAATTACATCTGCAAATGACCCTATATCTAAATAAAGTCACATTCTGAGATTCTGGGGGTTAGGACTTCAACATAGGAAGTTGGAGGGGGTAGGACACAATTTATCTCCTAACAAGGCTAATCCAGTCATGGCTAGGTCCAGCCATCGTCAATGTCACCAGCATCTCTACGCCTCCCGAGCTTTGCTTTCCTGTTTGGGCTCATTCTCAGGCTCCATGTGCTGACAAGATATTCCAGGCCTGCATCCTCCTGGGCTCATGTGCCTGGGAGAAGAGCACTGCCTCTCTCAACAGCCGTTTTGAACACACGGCTCTGGCCAGCTTGGGGCCGGTGCCTGCCAATGAGGGGGACAGGGCAGGAGAGTGGGGATGGCTCCGTGCCAAGCTCTCCAAGCCTGCCACACTCTTGCAGGAATGGATCCACCATCCCCAGGTCACTTGTGTCACGTTCCCATTCCAAGAACAGCATGCTCAACACCCAGCCCTGAGATTAAAAGGAAAAATAATATTTAAAGGCACTTATTAAAGATACTCAGAAGGCCCTTCGAATGTCAAACAGCTGTGAGCAAACCCTAATTTGATGATCTACGTGTTAATGAATCCCAGACATGCAGATTAAATTCTCTTTAAATTGCACGTGGTTTTAAAATGCATTTCTCTCTGGCATGTCTGGTTCAGAACAAGGTTAGTGAAACACCTGTGAGGCAGGTCCGCCGATCTGGGGATGGAGCAGGAGCTGGCGATGTCCCTGGCTCAGGCCTTGGGGAGCCTGTGAGCTATATAAAGAAAAAGACCCGCTGAGAACCGCATCGGCAGCAATGTGGACTGGAGCATGCAGTTGAGGGCAGCTTGCCGCGCACGGGTCTTTCACTTAGCAAATATTTACAGAGCTTCTACCAGGTGCAGGCCCTCTCCTGGGCATTGGGGATGCAGCAGTGAAGACGGAAGCCGCAGCCTTGCCCTTACCTCAAGGTGAAGGGGACAGACAATAATGAGAGAGGTAGATTGCTAATCAAGGGAATTCAGAGTAGAATAAGTGCTATTAAGAAAAGAAACAACGAGATGATGAGGAGCAGGTTGGCACCAGGAAGACTGGGGAAAGGAGGTGGTTCGAGAAAAGGGGTGAACCATCATGAGGCTGGGGGACAGCACAGGCAAGAGCCCCGGCACCGACCAGGCCTGGCCTGGTCAAGGTGCCAAAGCCGGCCTAGAGGGAGTGGGGAGGTGGCATATGGCAGACACAGGGCAAGCCAAGGACTCCACGGCAGGTGATATGTGTCTTCTGAACAGCAACCCAGATATACCTGAAAACATAGTACATGGAGACCAAGGTGAGGAACAGAACAGGAGCCTTAACTCAGCCACGGCTGGGACATTAAACATACATGTTGGCTGGGCGCAGTGGCTCATGCCTGTAATCCCAGCACTTTGGGAGGCCAAGGTAGATGGATTGCTTGAGCTCAGGAGTTCGAGACCAGCCTGGGCAACATGACAAAACCCCGTCTCTACCAAAAAATGCAAAACTTAGCTTGGCATGGTGGCACATGCCTGTAGTCCCAGCTACTGTGTAGGCTGAGGTGGGAGAATTGCTTGAGCCTGGGAGGTTGAGGCTGCAGTGAGCTGTGATTGTGCCACTGCACTCCAGTTGAGAAAGTGAGACCTTGTCTCAAAAAAAAATAAAATAAAAACACACGTAATATACCAGAATGAGGCATGGCCAGGTTACTGGGTGCTGGTCACAAGCTGGGGGCTGAGTCCACTCTGGAAAAAGTCCTCAAGTTGTATTTGGGGGACCTGTACACCTTTCTGTCTGTATGTTATTCTTCAATAAAATGTGTACCAAAACGATTACACAGTGTAATGTTTGAGATACTGGATATGCTAATTACCCTGATCTGTTCACTGTGCATTATAGGTATTGAAACATCACTTTGGACCCCATGAATATGGACCATTATTTTATTTCAACCATTAAAACATAAAATTAAAAAGACAAAAACAAAAAGAAAAAAACAAAAAAAGTATATACATAAGAAATAGCAGCCTGCCTTTGGCAAGAACGTGGACCCACAAAAGGATAAATCTTAGACATTCAAATGGTTGTCTAGGAGGGATGGGAATCAGGGATGAGGAGGAGCAAATTTTCTAAAACTTCCTGGAGCCCCCAGACCCCGTAGCAAGTGACTTTGTATATAACTCACTCACTGGTTTTGCATTCTCAACAACCCCGTGATCCATTCAAATGGAGAGATAGGCACTGATTGGACCCCTGTTTAACAAATGCAGGGGCCGTGGTGGCACATGACTGCAGTCCCAGCTATTCAGGAGACCAAGAGGGAGGATCCCTTGAGTCCAGGAGTTCGAAACCAATCTGGGCAACATAGCGAGACACACCCTACAACACTGTCCCCATGTCATAAATAAATAAATAGCTGATGAGTTCTTTGTGCCACTGATAATGAATGAACGGGTGAGTGAATGCCGGCGAGAGGCCGTGGGTGCCTGGGAGTGGCTGTGAGGCACAGGTGGGGAGGAGCTGACAGACGCTTAAAGGTCAGTGCTGTGTGCTCTCTCATCCCTCCCCTTAAGCCCCGCAGACACCCCCAGCCCACCTCTGGTCACGGTGGGAGCTGGCCCTCCTATCACTTCCACAACCTGCACCTGCTAGGGTGGCAAGATGACGGATGAGGGCTTCTGAGACCCCAGCCACTGGCATGAGGAAGGGAGCAAGAGGAAAACTCCCCCGCCATCCCGTCCTCTATTTTTATTTCTCTCTGAACCTTGAAAGACAAGGGTTCCGGCAAATCGCTCCCGCTGGCTGATAGAGCCTGGAAGTGTCTTGCGTCGCCCATCCACATCCTTGAGTCAAGTCCTGCCCTGCTGCTCAGACTGACCACCCTTACTTCTGGCCCAGGTCTGGAGGGCAGATATCTCAAGACCGCAGAGACAGGGACTGAGCTGTTCATCCCACCTCGATGCCTCTGGCAGGACAGAGTGGACAGGGATCAGCTCCTTGTTGGTTGCCAGGTCAGTGAGCCCAGCCACCTGTTGCCCACCTGCTCTGGGGACAGAGGAATCAGGAGCGTGTGTGGCTGAGGTCAGACTTGCTCACTCATTCAACACGCTCTGCTTCTTTCCTTCCTGCACACCTTGTAAGCTGTGGTTCTTTTACGTAGAAATTAGTCGACTTATTTTTTGTCTTCCCACTGCAGGTAAGCTCCATGAGGGCAGGGCCCAGGGCCTGCCCTGTCACAGTGGGTCCCCAGGTCACTCATCCCCACCTACCTCATGGCAGAAACTCAATCAATATTTGCTGAACAAGAGAGGGCCTCTGTGAAGGAGGCCAGGTTATTCCCATTTATAGGTGAGGGGACCAAAGCTCAAGGGAAGAGCATACGAACCCAGGACCTGGGAACTGCAAGCCTTGTATTATTCTCCATGCAGGCTGCCTCTTGGGAACCCTGCTTTAGAAGGGACAGTGCAGTCTAAACTGGTGCATGCAAACGAAATGCAAATGACAATGCAAATATCACTGGCTGGCTTACACAATGTCCTGGCCTCTGGGAGGATTCTCTGAGTGACACTGTCGGAAGCTCTGCTGCAAACTGGTCCCTCCAGGTGGACTGGGACCTCCAGGTGGGTGGTCCCACTCCAGCTGGAGTGGGAATAGGAGAACACCCAGAAGAGACAGGGGGAGCAGTTACAACACTGGTCCTGACCCCAGCCACTCCATCATCTAAGGTCTTTGGAGGGACGCTCACTGTCCAGTGGGCTCAGGCCCTACCCTCCCCATTCTGCAGAGAAACCAAGGCACACAGTTGAGGACTGGAATGGAATGGAGCTGAAACAAGGACCCCACCATGATGAGGAGGATCGGAGTTCTCAACCCCTGTACCCGGCTTTATGCACATAATCTCATTCAGTCCTGACACACCCTTTGCAAGAGGGATCTGCATGCTTCATTTTGCAGATGAGAAAACTGAGGCTCAGCAAGGTCAGCTAACTCGCCTAAGGCTACAGAGCTGGCAAGTGTGGCTGGCATCAATGCCCATTTAAACCTCTGCACAGTTCCGCCTCGCTCATCCCTGTATTTCCTCGTCCTCCTCACCCACACACACCCATGTTGTTCCAAGGATTGCCTCTCTGCTCCCGCTGTGCTCCAAGACCCCCCCATCCTTCCCGCCTAGAGGAAGCCCTCCTCTTCCAGGGAGCCCTCCCTCATGTCTTCCTCTTTGGGAAGCCCTGCAGCAGGGAGAGACTGTGCCCACAAATGTGTGGTTTCACTTCCTCTGTATTTCTTGCATGAGCCACCGGGCATGGTGGCTCATGTCTGTCACATCTCTCTATTTCTTCAGCCCCCACCCTAGTCAAGCCACCCTTATCTGTCCCCTGGTAGACCCCCACCACGTCTCCTCATTCCATCTCAGCCACACGGGACTCCTTCATCTGTTTCCAACACACCAAGCTATTGCTGCCTCAGGATGTTTGCACCAACCGTTCCCTCTACCTGAAGCCCAAAGCCTCTGGCCTTTGTTCAGCAGTGTCATAATTTGAGGTCTCAGCTCATAGTGCACCCCTAAGAGTAGCCGCCGCCCCAGTGGCTCCTTATCTCATCCCTCTGTTCACGTCTCCTGCAATCCACGATGATCTGTTTGTTTCTTTCTTTGTCTCCCTCCCTTAAGGTGTGAGCCTCAAGGGCAGGGACCTTGTCTCTTTAGTTTGCTGCATATTCCCCCCACAGAGGAGGCACTCAATAAATATTTGTTGAATAAATGAATAAATCAACTAGTCAATTGAACAATCAATCATGAAGGAGGGTTTTAATGTTTCGAAGAGGCTCTGGGTCCAGAGCCACCATGAACAGCCAGCACCAAAATCCCAGAGAGGTGACAGGGCCACTCTGGTCTCACTCAGTCAATCATATGGTCAGTCAACAAACTCTCACTGGGCTTGCTCATCCAGCAGGCACAAAGATGCAGCAAGAAATACGATGGGTGTCCACCCTGCCCCCTGAGCTCGGTGTCCAACAGAGAGGTTGAATGGCAGCTGACAAAACCACTACTTCGACCCAGGTCCCACTTGGGCCAGGACTCTCCACCACCACTGCCCTGAGTCCAGCCTTGGCAAGACTCTGAGACCCGGGTCTAGGGAAGCCATTCATTGACTCAACTTCTGCTCACTGGGAAGCAGTAAAGTGATTAGCAGTGTGGACCTGGGTTCCAATCCTGTCTCTGCCACCTACTAAGAGCATGACTCTCTGCAATGTGTCTAGGCCTCTGGGCCTCAGTTTACCCATCTGCAAATGGGGACAGTAAAGGCATCTCCCCCATGGAGTTTCTCCAAGGAGAAGGGGTCAAGAAGGACCTACCGTGGTGCTGGGCACATACGTGAATGCTAGTCACCATTACTGAGCTGCCCGAAAGGAGCCAAACTGGGGCCCGGGGACACAGAGTGGATTCAGACACTACTGCAGAACACTCCCAGACCACAAGGCCATGTGACAAGTGTAACAGGACAGAGCTGTGGGGAGCCTCAGGGAGCCGCAGGGCCTGGAACCCACCCTGGCAGCCAGAACAAGTTCCCAAGCCTATTAAGCTGGGTCAAATCGCCCTGCCCACAATCCCATCTTGTTTTTGTTACTTAAAAAAAAAAAAAAAAAATTCTGGCCGTGTGCGGTGGTGCACACCTGTAACCTCAGTGCTTTGGAGGGCAGAGGCAGGAGGATCGCTTGAGGCCAAGAGTTGGAGACCAGACTGGGCAACACAGTGAGACCCTGTCTCTACCAAAAATTTTAAAAATTAGCTGAGCGTGGTGGCATATGCCTATAGTCCCAGCTACTCAGGAGGCTAAGGTGTGAGGATCACTTGAGTCCAGGAGTTGGAGGCTGCAGTGAGCCATGATTGTGCCACTGCACTCCAGCCTGGGCAACAGAGCAAGATCCGTCTCTTAAAAAAGAAAAAATTGAAAACCGAAGCCAGGATGAGGGTGTTGTTGGCTCAGCCCCTCCCTGCCCATGTCCCCTCATCGGTTCTGAGGCCTCTCCAGGTGGGCAGCAGCTGAGGCCTAGGATCTCCTCTAGGAGCTGGAGGGGTCTCCTGGGTAGAGGGAAGGAGAGAAGAGAGAAGCCTCTGCTTAAATCCAGGACCTCTCGTCCTACCAGGGGAGCACACAGGTTTTCACAGCCCAGCTGGCTCAGGAGGGGCTCTGTCCTCCAGGGCAGGGCTACCCGGGCCCAGCAGGGGCTGTCAAGGGGGAACCTCATTTTAAGCCACAGCGCCCTTTCTGCTCATGAAAAGGAGCCTGCAGGTCCCACAGACAGAACAGAGGACTAGAAGTCGGGAGGCACCAGGCACTTGCCTCCCCAGAAACTAACCAATCCACCAGCTCCCTGTGCAAATGGGGAAACTGAGCCCCAGGAGGCATGGGAGGGTGACTTACCCAAGGTCACACAGAGACAAGACTGGCACTCAAGTCCCCTCACGCCCACGGACTCACTGTATAAGAGGGTAAAAACAGCACCAAGCTCTGGATGAAGGGGTTGGGAGTGAGTGACATCTGGCCAACCCGACCCCCAGCTCCGTCTTGCCTAGGGCAGCCCCCAGCCCAACCAGGCACCCAGCTCCTTGGGACGGATTCGCCCAGGCCTTGACTCTGCTGCCCCCCAGTGGCCATCTGTGTTGTTCTTCCAGCACCAGGTCCCTGACTGAGCTGACAGCTGGTCCAGGGGCTGAGCCCCGGAGTACCACAAAAATATTCAGGAATGAGGGAGCGGGAAGCCGAGGTGAGGGGCCACAGAAACAAGCTTGGCCTCCTCCCCTAACTCCTCCCCACAAACACAAACCTGAAAGAGACGCTGGGGAGAAAGTGGAAGCCAGTCAGTGTGGGGTCAGGAGAACACCTCTGGGGGTCTTTGGACTCAGACTGAGGCTCCAGTCCCGGCTATGGTGGACGGTAACATGCAAGAAATTATCCTCAGCTGTCCTCCCATACCAAGGTGCCGTCTATTTCCGCCCCCGCCCCCCCTCCCCACCCCCGAAATCTGGCCTACCCTTGGTTTTGTTTGACAAGTAGAATGCAGCAGGAGTGGTGCTGTGTGAGTTTTAAGGCTGGGCCTTAGGAGACCTGCCTCAAGCCCAGGTGTGGTGGCTCACGCCTGTAATCCCAGCATTTGGGAGGCCAAGACAGGCGGATCGCCTGAACCCAGGAGTTTGAGACCCGCCTGGGCAACATAGTGAGACTCTATCTCTATAAAAAAATTTTTTTTTAAATAGCTGGGTATGGTGGTGCACACCTGTAGTCCCAGCTACTCAGGAGGCTGAGGTGGGAGGATCACTTGAGCCCAGGAAGTTGAGGCTGCAAGTGAGCTGTGAACGCCCTGCTGTACTCCAGCCTGGGTGACAGAGCAAGAGCCTATCTCACAAAAAAGAAAAAGATCCACATAATAAGCACACAGTAAACAAACAGGTCATTTTCACCAGGTCATCACTGTCACCACCACTGCCATCATCATCAACACTCTCATCGCCACCATCACCACCATAATCATCATCACCATCATCACCAACATTATGCTTTGTGACCACAGAAAACTAGCTGAGCCTCTCTGGGCCCAGGAAAGTGGTGCCTTCCAAAGCGGGCAGGACCCTCAGCAGTGGAGATGAAATGTAGAAAGCTCTCTTCGCTCTCTCTTCAGCCCTCCCCCACAAGGACCAGCACAGACGAGTGAGTTTCCACTCCGTCTTCACTTCTGGGCAAAACTCCCTGAACATGTGGAAGACAGAGTCAGCTTTTTAGCATCTGGGGCTTCCTTCCCCCACATTTGAGCTCACCAGAGCCCACCGGCCTCAGAAAGGTGTCCCTGATCCATTGCCCCCACTTGTCTTTCTGAGAAGGCCTGGACAAGGACAAAGACACATTTGAACAGCCCACATTCTCCAATTATTGGTCTTTCACAAATATCTCCTGAACCCCCACCCCCTGGGGCCATACACTGTGCTGGTTCCCGCACCTACACAAACAAGATGAGAACAACCTTTGGAATCAGACAGGCCTAGACCCAGGCAGACCCCTTTAATTCCTAGGCACATAAAGGTGGACAAGTCATTTAGCCTTTCTGTGCTCCGAATAACAGACAGATGACTGAACACAGGGAGCCCTTCCAAAGCTCCTCCAAGACCTTCTCTGCACGCTCATCCCAGGGTACCAGTATCCAAGGCAGAGTCTGGTATGGACTGAACAGTGGGGCTGCTCTTAGGCCTTCATGGACGCAGGTGTCCTGCCCTCCAGCTCCATGGCGAGTGGGCTGAGCATGATGTTCTCACCCACAGAGGGGACTCCCCCATTCTCTGGACCTTGCTTTTCTCTCTGTTCCCAGCTCTGAACCACTTCCAGCCTCTGGAGAAGGGATGAGCTGTCAGTCAACAGCCATTGGGATATGGGCCTGGCTAGGGCCCCTGCCGTGGCCTGGCTTTTCTTTATCACTGATGGCTTTGCCAGATGGTCACCTGCACAGGCCATTTGAAATACACAGGAACCTTTCATCACGGACAACTTGAGGCCAGGAGTTTGAGACCAGCCTGGCCAACATGGTGAAACCCCGTCTCTACTAAAAATACAAAAATCAGTAGGGCATGCTGCCACAGGCCTGTCATCCCAGCTACTCAGGAGGTGCGAGAATCACTTGAGCCTGGGAGGCAGAGGCTGCAGTGAGCTCAGATCATGCCACTGCAGTCCGGGCTGGGAGACAGAGTGAGACTCCATCAAAACAAAAACAAAAACAAAAACAGAACCTCTCAGGATTCGTAATGACAGCTGCTACCACATCTCAAATGCCTAGGTGTCCCAGGCAGAACTCTGGGACCTTTCCATATGTGCCGTCAGCAAACATTTATTGAGCACCTACTATATGCCAGGTGTTTTTCTGGGCACTTGGGAGATAGTAGTGACAAACACAAAGCTCCATGACTGTGCAGAGCTGATTTTTCTATCAGGGAAAGAAAGAAAATTAAATCATAATAAATAAGTAAATGATGTAATAGGTGGTAAGGGCAATAGAAAAAGACAAACTGCATGGGGAAAAGGGATTGATCCTGCTGAGAGAATCTCAATTTTCATCAGGTGCTCAGAGTGGACCCCACTGAGAGATGATTTTGAGCAAAGACCTAAAGGAGGTAAGGGGATGAGCCAAGCAGGCATGTGAGGAAGGTTTAGCCTGTGGAAAGACCCTGGGGCAGGAAGAGGCTGTCCCGTTCCAGAACAGCAAGAAGGCCAGAGGGGCTGGAACAAAGTGGAAGTAGCAGGAGACGAGGCCCAGAAAAACTCTGGCTTTACTCTGGGGCTTGCTGCAGAGTGCTGAGCAGAGGGACAACAGGATCTGACTCATATTTTTCAATGCTCTCTCTGAAGCTAGCACAGTGGCTCACGCCTGTAATCCCAGCACTGTGGGAGGCCGAGGTGGGCAAATTGCTAGAGCTCAGGAGTTCAAGACCAACCTGGACAACATAGCGAGACCCTGTCTTTACAAAAAAAATACAAAATTAGCCAGGTGTAGTGGTGCACCTGTGGTCCCAGCTACTCAGGAGGGTGAGGTGGGAGGATCACCTGAGCTCAGGGAGGTCAATCAGCCATGATCACATCACTTTACTCTAGCCTGGGCCGCAGAGTGAGACCCTATCTCCAAAAAAAAATTTAAAAAGGCCGGGCGCAGTGGCTCATGCCTGTAATCCCAGCACTTTGGGAGGCTGAGGCAGGCGGATCACAAAGTCAGGAGATCGCGACCATCCTAGTTAACACGGTGAAACCCCGTCTCTACTAAAAATACAAAAAATTAGCCGGGCGTGGTGGTGGGCGCCTGTAGCCCCAGCTACTCAGGAGGCTGAAGCAGGAGGCATGAACCTGGGAGGTGGAGCTTGCAGTGAGCAGAGATCATGCCACTGCACTCCAGCCTGGGTGACAGAGCGAGACTCCATCTCAAAAAAAAAAAAAATTTAAAAATAACTTCCTCTGGCTGCTGCGTGGAGACTTGTAGGGGGCAGGGATGGGAGCAGTGAGGAGGCTGCCTAGAGTCCAGGTGTGAGAGGATGATAACTCAGAGCAGGGTGGCCCAGTGGAGGCGGGGAGAAGAGATCAGAGCCAGGATGTATTCTGAAGGTAGGGTCTGTATTAGTCCGTTCTCAGGCTGCTACGAAGGACTGCCCGAGACTGGGTAATTTATAAAGGAAAGAAGTTTAATTAACTCACAGTTCCGCAGGGCTGGGGAGGCCTCAGAAAACTTACAATCATGGCAGAAGAAGAAGCAAACACATCCTTCCTTACATGGCAACAGGAAGGAGAAGTGCTGAGTAAAGGGGGAAAGGCCCTTTATAAAACCATCAGATCTCGTGAGAACTCACTCACTACCACGAGAACGGCATGGGGTAACCGCCCCCATGATTCATTTACCTCCTACCAGGCCCTTCCCATGACAAGTGAGGATTATGGGAACTACAATTCAAGATGAGATTTGGGTGGGGACACAGCCAAACCATATCAGGCACCAACCAGGACTCCCTGATGGACTGGATGTGACTTTATTTCAGCTTCCTGGCCCCTCTGAGAGGTGGGCATGATTATTCCCATTGTATTTTATTTTATTTTATTTTTATTTTTATTTTTATTTTTTCTGAGACAGGGTCTCACTCTGTTGCCCAGGCTGGAGTGCAGTGGTGCAGTATCAGCTCACTGAAACCTCCACCTCCTGGGCTCAAGTGATCCTCCCACCTCAGCCTCCCGAGTAGCTGGGGCTACAGGCACATGCCACCACACCTGGCTAAGTTTTGTAATTTTTGTAGAGATGGGGTTTTTCCATGTTGCCCAGGCTGGTCTCAAACTCCTGGGTTCAAGCAATCTGCTCACCTCGGCCTCCCAAAGTGTTGGGATTACAGGTGTGAGCCATCACACCCAGCCTATTCCCATTTTAGAGTTGAGTCAACTGAGGCTGAGAACTTGTCTTTCTCCTCCCACTGGCTCAGGGGCATGGCAGCCAGGCAGAGCTCTGCCATGAGTAGCACCGCTGGCTTCCAAAAGCCACCAGAGACAAGCCTGGGGCCTCGGGCAGGGGCGGTCAGGGGCCAACACCTGCCTGCCCAGCACCCCATAAAACCAGCTGGAGCATGAACTGATGGTCCATTAACAGCCTGGAGCTCAGAGCAGCCGTGTCCTCAGCAGTTTATAAACTCATAAAACGCCATGGTCACGGCCACACATCCCTGCCTCCTTTAGCCGACGATGAATGGGCTTTCCTGGGGGAAGAGGTACTGGGCTGCTGGGGTGTCCCTGAGCTCGGGCATAACAGGACTCCTGTGCCCCTCCCCATCTCCTCACTAGGAGTCTGCCCAGGACCAGGCACCCACTTCCCACGGCTGCCTCATGGCTCTGTCCCCACTGTCCTCACTCTTTAAGGAAGCCCCCTGGGGCAGGGGGTATAGTAAAGGATGAAGGAAGTTTATATCTGACGGGAATGTACTGTGTGCCTGACACAACCTTTAGTCATCACAGCATCCCCACAAGGTCAGTGGCACGGCCCCCATCTTAAAAGTGGACAAACTAAAGCCCACGGGACTGGAAGGACTCACTCAAGGTCACCTGGCTGGTAAGATCAGAGCGCCGGGAGTCTGGCTCCTGAGTTGATCCCCTAAACCCCCACCCTCTGAGGCCACGTGAGTGCCCCAGCCCTCAGTGTGCGGTTCCTGGTTTGCACAGATGGATAAATGGCATCACGTGGGCACCGATATGTGTGTGCCAATGTGTGCCATCCAGATGGGATCCTGCCCTGATCCCTGGCATGACTCTGGCACGTGTATCCCGGGGACACACTGCCATCTGGACAGAACCCAGAGGCACCGCCTGTGCTCCCTCCACCATCTCTCCTTCACCATTCATTCGACAAAATTCACTGCGTATCCTGACATTAGGGAATGCTCTCTGCATCAGGCTCGGTTCCAAGCTCGTATCAATTCACCTGACCCACCCACCGTTTGATGAGATGTGTATTCTTTTTCCTGATGTGCAAGTGAGGGATGTGAGGCACAGGAAAGTTAAGCAACTTGCCCAAGGTCACACAGCTGTTTAATGGCAGAACCAGGCTTCGAACTCACGTGTATCCAACCAGAACCCACTACACCTTCTGGCTTGGTCTAGCTGGCTTTCCCCTGAGGGTCCCCACTCACTGCAGGGCAGGGGGTCTCTGTGTCCAGGCTCCATCTTTCAGCCCCTGTGGAAGAGCGACCATGCATATCTGCTGTGGCTGGAGAAGAGGCTGGGCAGGTGCCCACCTCCACTCCCAAGCTCTGGTAAGGCTTCTGTTCCTGCTCCTGGGCCACCTCCAGCGAAGCGGTGTAGCTCCCTCTCCTCAAGAGCTCACCCCAAGGTCCCTGGAGGGATGTCCTGAGGGGCGCAGGCGTCCAGGGTTCCGGAAGACGCGATCCGGCCCACACCTGCGTCGGGTGGGACGCTGGCGCCACCTCGCGTCCTTCCGCAGCCCTGCAGCCCTCCGCGCAAGAGCTCTTCGGACAGGCCTTGCACCGCAAAAACCTCAGGCCCTCCGGTGCCGCCTTCATTTTGTTGTCACGACAGCACACAAAACCACCTGAACTATTTTTTTTTTTTTGAGACAAAGTCTCACCCTGTCACCCAGGCTGGAGTGCAGTGGCGCGATCTTGTCTCACTGTAACCTCCACCCCCTGGGTTCAAGCAATTCTCTGCCTCACCCTCCCGAGTAACTGGGATTACAGGCTCATGTCACCACGCCTGGCTAATTTTAGTGTTTTTAGTAGAGATGGGGGTTTCACCATGTTGGTCAGGCTGGTCTCAAACTTCTGACCTCAAGTTATCTGCCTGCCTCGGCCTCCCAAACTGCTGGGATTACAGGCACGAGCAACCACACCCGGCCTGAACTATTATTTACCCGGTATATTTTTCTTTAAATCAACTCACTTGTTTTAGCTAGCCTCATCCTGGGCAATAATGTCTGCAAAATCCCAAGTATGATGTGCTGGTCGCATTTTGTCCTGATACCAATAAACACTAAGTATATACCTTCAAAAATTGTATTCATGTGCCACGTAAAATCGCTTCTCCAGTACACTTTAGGCAACAAGCTCATTCATGAGTGTGTTCCCTCTTCCCTGGGTGAGTTTACAGAGGCTGAGAGCCTTCTTTATGGAAAGAGAGAGGCAGACGCCACCCCTGTCCTCACCCAACTTGCAGCCCAGTAGTGGTGCCAGATATTAATCAAAGAATCACAAAAATAAATATACAATGATGACTCATCAATGCTATTGAATTATAAAGCTGATTTCCTATTAGGAAGTAAAGACCACTGGATGAGCCCACGATAAGGGGACTTGACCTGGATGGGGAAGTCAGGGAGGGCTTCCTGAAGGCGGTGGTGCTTGAGCTGAGAGCTGAAGGAAGAGCAAAACATTAACTAGGTGAAGAGGGAAGGAAAGTGTTCTGGGCTGAAGAACCAGCATTTCCGAGAACCCTAGGGCAGAAGGGAGCCCTTCCCATGAGTTCCTGGCCTTCGAACTTGGCTTCCTGCCTGTGGCCAGCGTGGGCATTCTGCCTGTGTGGCCTCCGTCCTTTGCCTTCCTTGCCTCAGCTCCAGCCTAACCTACCCACCCATATCCCCAGCACGACCAGGTTCTTTGGGTCTATTTCCTTTTTACTCTTGTACTTTGCGGTTTTGCCATCAAGAACCCCATTTTTATATCAAGAAAATCGAATTTGGGGGATTTCCAGTTATTTTTCCAAAGTCACACAGCTTGGCAGAGCCAGGATTTGCACCCAGACCCGGTGGCTGTGCTCTCCTGCTACATTCAGCCATCTCTCAGCAGAGTCCCAACTCTCATCTCCATGGACTTAGAACCGGGAGATCTGGGAGCACAGCCTGTCTTAGCACTAGCTTGCTGGGCAACTTTGGGCAGGTCACTGCACCTCTCTGAATCTTGGTCTCCTCGTCTGTAAAATAAGAATGCTGCACAATAATGGTATTAATAGCTAACATGTATTGCTCCTCATATCCACCCTTTAAAGTAGACACTGGAGTTATCCCCACTTCACAGATGTGGAAACAAGCTCTGAGAGGTTTAGCAATTTGTCCAAAGCCACAATGCTGGTAAGTAGCAAAGCAGCCTGGAACTATCTCCAATGTGCTTTCCAGTAACAGTGCTCCCAATCTGACTGTCCCAAGGTTGTCCCTGGAATGTGAATCCACATCTGGCCTCAGTCACGGGATTCCAAGGCTGTCCATTTTAGTCTACTCCCACTGTCTGTGGGTGTGAGACTTTTCTGTCCAAAGAAGTAGGGGCCCAGGCGCTGCCTGCCTGGCACTGCCCAGCCCACAGTGAGCTGAGCTGGGTCCCTGGGGTTCTGGCTAAACCCATCCCTGCAACCCAGGCCACCCACTCAGCTGCCTTTACAGAGATGCATTGACCCATTTAGACACTCTCCGGGGAGCCATTGCTCTTTCAGAGTGACATCATTCTTCTGGCCTCAGGTCAATACACAGATTTGTTCCTGGCATCAGAAAACATTTAATAGCTGGCTCCATGGCCCTCTGTCAAAGCCGCCTCCACTCCCAGCCATGGCCCAGGCTCCTCTGGGAGCCTTGGGAGCCCTGGGCTGACCCACTCTGGCCAAGAGCTGGCCTGCAGAGAGGGGCGGAGCCAGGGTGTGGGTGTGGTTCTGGCCAGGTCTCCCCTGGGGTCCAGGGTGATGGTACAGCACAAGCTCTGCACATGCTGTCAGGAGCAGGGTTTGCAAGCCTCTGGGCCAATCTTTGATGCGATACGCTGGCCTGGCCCCTTCCCTTCAAGAGCCTCCAGTCTGATGGGAGAGACCCAGCCTCTGCCTTCAGGGATCCCCAGGTCAAATGGGGGAAGCCAAGCTTCTGCTTTTGGAGGCCTCAGCCTCAGAAGGAAGAGTGACACCAAGATGAAAACAGCATTAAAACAAAGCCACAAAGAGACAAAGGCAAATCAATGCCCAGAAAATGAAGTCTGGCCCATGTGCAGGAAGGGTTTGACAAGGGTTTGGAGTTTATCATGACTGGCTGCATGGAGGAGGCAAACATTACAGTACATTTAAAGCAAAGAAAATTATGGACAGACTGAAAGTATGAGAGTGAGCAATTTGAGGAAGGAAAGCCCGTGCAAAAGTTCAAAACGGAACAAACTGCAGCTTGTACAAAGGTAGGTAGTTGAGCAGTTGAGAGATAGATCTTAGACTGTCCAAGAAGAGCCGAGGTTTTACTGAGCACATACTATGTGCTGGCTCTGTTCTAAGGGCTCCACCTGTATCATTTCATCAGGTCTTCACAGCAACCCTATGTGCCAGCTGCTACCATGTTATCATCCCCATGTCCAAATGAGGGCACTGAAGCACAGAGAGGTTAAGTAACTTGCCCAAGGTCACACAGCTGGTAAGTGGCAAAGCTGGGAAGGGCCTAAGTCATGGCCCAATCTAATATCTCTGTATTACAAATAGCAGCTAAGGCTCAGAGAGGGGTGACACAACTTGCTCAGCATCACACAGTGAGAGGCAGGGCCAGAATGGGAGCTGAGGTTATAGCGCCCTGGAATGGAAGGCTAGGAGGGATCTTCAGAAGGCACTGAGATCAACCTTCTGTAGATCTGACTGATCCACTGGGGGTAGGGGGTGTGGCAAGAGCAATGTGGAAAGGTTGTTGCCATAGGGAGAGAAATGGCAGCATCAACGCGGAAGGAAGTCTTAGATCCTGCAGCACCATCTGCTGGAACCTAAAAATAGCCTGACATTCCATCTGTAACAGGCAAAAGGTTTAACAGATGCTGCGCCAAAGAGAATATGTGGATGGCAAGTAAGCACGTGAAAAGATGCTCAACCTCATTAGTCATTAGAGAAATGCCAGTCACAAACACAGTGAGATGCCAAGTGTTGGCACGGAAACAGGACTCTTCTTCTGGGAATGAAAAATGGTACAACCACTTCAGAAGAGTGTGGTGAGGCCGGGCGCAGTGGCTCACGCCTGTAATCCCAGCACTTTGGGAGGCCGAGGCGGGCAGGTCACTTGAGGCCAGGTTCGAGACCAGCCTGGCCAACATGGTGAATCCCTCTCTCTATTAAAAATGCAAAAATTAGCTGGGCATCGTGGTGTGTACCTGTAATCCCAGTTACTCGGGAGGCTGAGGCAGGAGAATCACTTGAACCCGGGAGGCGGAGGTTGCGGTGAGCCGAGATCGTGTGACTGCACTTCAGCCTGGGTGACAGAGCGAGACTCCGTCTCAAAAAAAAAGAAAAGAAAAGAAAAACAAAGGCAAAGTTTGGTGATTTCTGAAAAAGTTAAACTTACACCTACCACATAATTCACCCATTCGGTTCCTAGATGTTTACCCAAGAGAAAAGAAAGCACGTGTCCACACAAACACTTGTGCACGTGTGTTCCTCAAAGCTTGATTGGAAGTAACCAAAAACTGGAAATAACCCAAACGTCCATCAGCAGGTGAATGGCCAAACTGTGGTACGTCCACACAGCAGAACACTATTTAGCAACAAAAAGGAAGGAACTAGGAATACACATGGCAACGTGGATGAATTTCAAGATAATTGTGCTGAAGAAAGAAGCCAGACCAAAATGAATCCATACGGTATGATTCCATTTATATAAAACTCTAGAAAATGCAAACTAATCTGTAGTGACAGAAAGCAGGTCAGTGGTTGCAGGGAGTGGGGGTGGGGGGAAGCTGGGAGAAGGCAGGGTTACACAGGTACACAGGGAAGCTTTTGAGGATGATGAATACATTCCTTACCTTGATTTTGGCTATGGTTTTGATAATGTACGCATATATCAAAACTATCACATGGGCCAGGCACAGTGGCTCAAGCCCGTAATCCCAACACTTTGGGAGGCCAAGGTGAGTGGATCACTTGAGGTCAGGAGTTCAAAACCAGCCTGGCCAACATGGTGAAACCCCATCTCTACTAAAAATACAGAAAATTAGCCAGATGCAGTGGTGCGTGCCTGTAGTCCCAGCTACTCGAGAGGCTGAGGCACAAGAATCACTTGAACTCTGGAGGCAGAGGTTGCAGTGAGCCGAGATCGCACCACTGCACTCCAGCCTGAGTGACTGAGCAAGACTCTGTCTCAAAAAAAAAAAAAAACGAGAAAGAAAAAGAAACTGTCACATGGTAGACTTTAAATATCTGCCATTTATTGTGTGTCAATTACATCTTGATAAAGCTGTTTCAAGAAATGGCCAGGTATTAAGCAGCCCAGAGGCCCAGGGAGAATTCCCTGAATTAGAGTGGTTCACCTCTAGCTCAGGTGAAGTCAGCCTGAAGTTCTACTTCAGGTGTCCGAGGGAGGCACCTGGACACCCTCAAAGGCCCTCCAGGCCCTACGTAACCCCACCCTCCCCTTCAAAGCCCAAGATTTCAGAAGGTTTAGATGTTGATTAGTCCAACTCCTATGGTATAAAAGGGGAAACTGAGGCCCTACCCACTACACCACTGCTGTACCTGTACTCAGCCTGGTGGAAAGTGCATCCCACAGAGCATCCTGCCTGGCCAGGTCATAGCCATGGTCATGGGTGGCCTAGAGCCAGGCACGGGCCTGGTTCAGCCCCACTCAACACCGTTTATAGCTTTATGTGCAGAGCTCAACACATTGAGCAGGGAGGGCTCGTGCAGCAGAAAGAAGACTTCAGAGTCAGATAGATCTGGGTTCAAACTCTGGCTCAGCCTCTTCCTGGGTCCGTGACCTTGCACAAATCACACAATCGCTCTCTCCTTGGGTCCCTCATCCATGAATGGGGATAAGAACACCCACCAGATGCTTTCTCAGGATGCTTTCCATTACTAGTAACAGACAACCCGACTCAATCAGACTGAAACCACGAAGAGACTCCACTGGCTCACAGAACCGTGAAGCCCAGCTTTAGGTCCAGTCTGGCAAGGATTGGTCCAGCAGCAGCTCAGCAATGCCAGCAAGAAACGGCTTTCTTTCTGTTTTTGTTCTCTGCCTTTTGAAGTGTGGGCATTTCCCTAAAGCTGGCCACCCACCTGATCCCAAGAATGCAGCCAGCAGTTCCTGGGCTATAGGTGTCCTCATTTATCCCCTGCAGAAATGAGAAGACATCTTTGTCTTTGCATCCCCAGAACAAGTGGTTGAAATGTTAGCAACCTCTAATGGGCCATTACCCAGACAGGTATGGACATGAAGTGCCTGTATCCCATGGGGACTAAAGGGCGGATTCTGAGAATGGGGATGAGGGCAGGGAAAGGAGGTGGAGATGCCCAAGAAATGAAGGAATGAGAGAGGACATCAGAAGCTGGATCTCTGGTTAATTCATGAAGCCTCTTTGGAATGGGTAAGGATTTCCAGCTGGTGGGAAGGAGGCTAACTGAGACAGAAAAAAACCACTCTCAAGGCTTAGCGTTTTAAATGTGTCACAGAGGGTGTGTTCAGGAACAGAGACAAGTATATAAGGCATAACGTACATCCTTGGGCAGTTTTATTTTAAATTTCATTGTGTTGCATTTTAATTTTTGAATAGCTAATGTATTCACATGCTTCAAAAACCAGAAGACATCAAAATATATGAAGTAAAAATCCTCCTTCCACCTCTGTCCCTCATCTGCCCAGTTCTCAGCATTGACCCCACAGGTGACCGCTGTTCATGCTTTCTTCTGTATCTTTCCAGCATTTTTTTCTGCATCTCCATGCAAATAAGAATATAGAGTCTCGGTTGTCCCTCTATTGATACAAAATGTAAAACACTGAACACACTGTCTCTCTCCTTCTAATTTTTTCTCTTAACCATGGTATTCTGTGGTCTAGACAGACCATAATTGAATTAACCAGCCCCTTATTGCAGGGCATGGGCTGTTTTTAGCCATTTGCTAAACATTGTTGTGATGAACAGCCTTGTATACAGTTGTCATTTCACACGTGCAAGTATCTCTATAGGATAAATTCCCACAGGGGAGTCGCTCGGTCAGAGACAACATGCGTTTGAAACTTTGATTGATAGTGCCAAGGTACCCTTAGACATTGTCCCCGCGGTGACATAGGAGAATGTCTACTTCTCCCTCACACTCACCAACAGAAGGCGTCATTTTACATTTGGATGATTGGCAGTTTGATCAGGGAACGTGACATGTGTCTGTAGCTTTAATGGGCGTTGATCTTACTATGGGTGAGCTGAACTTCTTTTCCTATCTTCAAGCACTTTTGGATTTTCTTTTCTCTAAATTATCTCTTCACAGCTTTTGTCCACTTTTATTTTGGGTCGTTTGACTTTCTCATCAATTTCCCTAGGTTCTTCAGGAGGGAGATTAACCCTTTACCTCTGATATGAGTTACAAACATTTTGTCCCAGATTGTCATTTTTTTTTTTGACTTTGCTCATGATGGGATTTTTTTTTTACAAGCAGATTTCTTTTTATTTTTTATCTATTTATTTTTAATTTTTTTATTTTTGAGACGAAGTCTAGCTCTGTCGCCCAGGCTGGAGTGCAGTGGCGCGCCTCAGCTCACTGCAACCTCCACTTCCTGGGTTCAAGCAATTCTCCTGCTTCAGCCTCCCGAGTAGCTGGGACTACAGGCGTGCACCACCATGCCCAGCCACTTTTGTATTTTTAGTAGAGACAGGGTTTCGCCATGTTGGCCAGGCTGGTCTCGAACTCCTGACCTCAGGTGATCCGCCTGCCTCAGGCTCCCAAAGTGCTGGGATTACAGGTGTGAGCCACTGCGTCCAGCCAATTTTTATAGAAGTAAATTGATCAGCCAACCATGGTGGTGCGTACCTGTAGTCCCAGCTACTTGGAAAGCTGAGGTGGGAGGATCGCTTGAGGCCAGGAGTTCAAGACCAGCCTGGGCAACCTAGGACTGCCCCATCTCTACAATAAATGAATAAATGAATAAATAAAAATTAGCCAGGCATGGTGGCATATGCCTGTAGTCCCAGCTACAGGGGAGGCTGAGGCGGGAGGATCGCTTGAGGCCAGGAGTTCAAGACCAATCTTGGCAGCATAATGAAGCCGTGTCTTTAAAGAAAAATAAAAAATAAGTAAATTATCCATTTTTAATAGCTTCTAGATTTCTGAGTCATAATTAGAAAGTCCCCCATTTAAAAGTCATAAAGAAACTCTCTGATGTTTCCTTCTAAAATGTTTAAGCTTCATTTTCACACTTAAATTTTTGATTCCTTCAACATTTATTTTAAATATAAAGTAGAAATCCAGATTTTTTTCCAGGTGTCTATCCAGTTGTCCAACACCGTTTATTAAATAATTCAGCTTTTCTTTGCTGGTTTGGTATGGTAACCTTACTAACTGTCCATTTAATGTAGGCCTATTTCTGAGTTTTCTTTTATTTTATTGTCTGCTTGACTATTCACGGGTCAAAACCACATTGTTTTAATGATTGAGGCTTCATAATATGGGTTGGTCCTTCCCCTGAGCACCCTCCTTTTCCAGAATTTTCCTGGCTATGCCTACTGGTTAATTTTTCATACGAACTTTAGGATAAGCATGCCTCATTCAACAAAAACTGTGGATATTTTTTATCAGAATCAAAGTATATTTATCAATTAGCTGAGAGAGAATTAAAATGTCACGGTGTTGAGCCCCGCCACTCCCCCCCTCCGCCACAATACGATGTATCTTTCCACTTGTTCACATTCTTCTGCCTTTTAGTAATTTTGTTAATTAAAATGCTTATTGAAATAGAACATGTATACAGGAAAGTCACAAATCATAAAGGAACAGCACTGTGAATTTTCACAAAGCAAGCACCCCCGTGAAATAGCTACTCAGATTGAGAACCGGAACGTGACCAGCTCCCCAGAGCCCTCCTCCTTCTCCTCCTGGTGATCATACCTCTCCTCCCAAAAGGAAACACCTTTCCCATTTCTATTAGGTTGGTGCAAAAGTAATCGCGGTTTTTGCCATTAAAAGTAATGTGCCATTAAAAGTAATGTCATTACTTTTAATGGCAAAAACCGCGATTACTTTTGCATCAAACTAATATCCTGTATTGTCTGTTTTTATTTATTTATTTGTTTTTATATAACTTTAAGTTTTAGAGTACATGTGCACAACCTGCAGGTTTGTTACATATGTATACATGTGCCATGTTGGTGTGCTGCACCCATTAACTCGTCATTTACATTAGGTATATCTCCTAATGCTATCCCTCCCCCCTCCCCCCACCCCACGACACGCCCGGGTGTGTGATGTTCCCCTTCCTGTGTCCAAGTGTTCTCATTGTTCAATTCCCACCTATGAGTGAGAACATGCAGCGCTTGGTTTTTTGTCCTTGCGATAGTTTGCTGAGAATGATGGTTTCCAGCTTCATCCATGTCCCT
Organism: Pan paniscus; assembly: GCF_029289425.2. NCBI lineage: Eukaryota > Metazoa > Chordata > Mammalia > Primates > Hominidae > Pan > Pan paniscus. Next base: position 208,524,875 of record NC_073249.2, on the reverse strand, counting down.
ACAAAGGACATGAACTCATCCTTTCTTATGGCTGCATAGTATTCCATGGTGTATATATCCCACATTTTCTTAATCCAGTCTATCGTTGATGGACATTTGGGTTGGTTTCAAGTCTTTGCTATTGTGAATAGTGCTGCAATAAACATACGTGTGCATGTGTCTTTATAGCAGCATGATTTATAATCCTCTGGGTATATACCCAGTAATGGGATGGCTGGGTCAAATGGTATTTCTAGTTCTAGATCCTTGAGGAATCGCCACACTGTCTTCCACAATGGTTGAACTAGTTTACAGTCCCACCAACAGTGTAAAAGTGTTCCTATTTCTCCACATCCTCTCCGGCATCTGTTGTTTCCTGACTTTTTAATGATCGCCATTCTAACTAGTGTGAGATGGTATCTCATTGTGGTTTTGATTTGCATTTCTCTGATGGCCAGTGATGATGAGCATTTTTTCACGTTGTAATGTAAATCAAAACATATGTAAAGACAAATAATGAAAAAAAAAGTTTTAAAAAATACGTGCTCTTTTTTTACAATTTTTTTTTTTTGAAACAGTGTCTTGCTCTGTCACCCAGGCTGGAGGGCAGCAGCACCATCACAGCTCACTGCAGCCTCAACCTCCCAGGCTCAGCCTACCAAGTAGCTGGGACTGCCTCATCCTCCCACCTCAGCCTACCAAGTAGCTGTGGCTACAGGTGTGCACCACCACACCCAACTATTTCGTTTTTCTTCTTCTTCTTCTTCTTCTTCTTCTTCTTCTTCTTCTTCTTCTTCTTCTTCTTCTTCTTCTTCTTCTTCTTCTTTTTTGAGACAGAGTCTCGCTTTGTTGCCCAGGCTGGAGTGCAGTGGTGAGATCTCGGCTCACCGCAACCTCTGCCTCCAGGGTTCAGGTGATTCTCCTGTCTCAGCCTCCCGAGTAGCTGGGATTACAGGCGCATGCCCAGCTAATTTTTTTGTATTTTTAGTAAAGACGGGATTTCACCGTGTTAGCCAGGATGGTCTAGATCTCCTGACCTCGTGATCCGCCCACCTCGGCCTCCCAAAGTGCTGGGATTACAGGCATGAGCCATCGCGCCCAGCCACACCCAGCTAATTTTTGTATTTTTTGCAGAGACGAGGTTTCACCATGTTGCCCAGGCTGGTCTCAAATTTCTGGGCTCAAGCAATCCACCTGCCTCACCCAGCCTCCCAAAGTGCTGGGATTACAGGCATGAACCACTGTACTGGACCCACATGTGCTCTTTGGTGTCTGACTTCTTTCACTCAACACTGTGTAAGATCCATCCTTGCTGTGATGCACAGCAGTACTTTGTCCATCTTAATCACTGTAGAGTTTTTCATAGTCTGATTATATTACAATGTGTTCAAGCATTCTACTGCTGATGGATATTTGGGCTATTAGGAATACTGTTATGGAATTAATAATATTACTAATAATTAGTAATAGGAATTAGGTTGGGCATGGCGTCTCACGTCTATAATCCCAACACTATGGGAGGCCGAAGTGGGAGGATCACTTGAGGCAAGGAGTTTGAGACTAGCTTGGGCAACATAGTGAGACCCCATCTCTACAAAGAAGTTTAAAAATTAGCAGGATGTGGTGGTGCACACCTATAGTCCCAGCTACTTAAAAGGCTGAGGTAGGAGGATGGCTTGAACCCAGAAGTTGGAGGCTGCAGTGAGCTATGATTGCACCATTATACCACAGGCCTGGGCAACAGAGATACACCCTGTCTCTTAAAAAAATAATAATAATAATAAACAGTAGCATTAGGAATAGAACATTCTTGCCTATGTCTTTTGGTACAAATATGTGCTCATGTCTGCTGAGCCCTCCTAGGAGTACCATGGCTGGGCCATACAGTGTGTGTATGTGAACTCTGGCAGACACTGACAAATCATTTTCTAAAGCACTGGTACTCATTTCCACTCCACCAGTTGTCTGCTCAAATTCATTCTTCCTTTCTCATCAGGAACATTGTCAGACTACATTTCCTAGGTTCCCTTGCAGTTAGATAAGGTCACATGATGCTGAGTTCTCACCAACAGATTATGAATGGAAGTCTATGTGTCCCTTTCATACTCCACAGTGGGTGCACCTCCTTCACACTCCCTTCCCCCTTCCCTCCCTCTAGAGCCCACAGTGACCCAGTATCAACCATGCAAACAATGGCAATGCCCTAGGAGAAGACAGAGAAACATGTTGGAAAGGATATGACTTTCTGAAGACCCTTTGGAACAGAGCTGCCCCACCAACTAAGCAGCTCACCTCACAGTGTGAGGAGTTAGACCTCTTTGTCCTCCAAGCCAATGTATGTTGGAGTCTTTTTGTTCCAAGAGTTAGATCTTTCATCCTCAATAATACAGGAATTGGTATCAGAAATGGGGTGTCAATCTGTGACATTGTCTTAACAGCCAGGCAATGGATAAGAGTTATTTATCACCTTATGAAGATTTTCTTTATCCTTTATTTGTCATGCAACGAGGAAAGTTAATTGAAGTGCGTTTCTCCTTGTGTCTCATGTGATTTCTCCTTCAGAAATGCACCTACTAAATTATTTAGAGCATAGATGTTTATAACTCTTATCTTCATTGTGGATACACATTTGTATATTCTAAGATGACTTTCTTTGTCTTATTAAATGCCTTTTAATCTAAACTCCACATTGTGTGATATTAAGATTTTTTATCTGCATTTGCCTAGTATACCTTTGCCCAGCTTTTAGGTTCAACCTTTCTGAATTACTTTGGTTTATGATTGCCTCATTTATAGAACACTGAGTTAGATTTGGTTTTGTGACCAAATCTAATTTCTTTTCTCTCACTGGGCAAATTAAGCTCATTTGCATTTATAACACCTGTGTTCTGTCATATTATTTTATGTAATTTTTTCCTGTTTATGGGTGTTTTAAATGTCTTTTGTTATGTGGTTTGTTCTTTTTTATGTGGTTCTTTTGATATAGAAGGAGTTTTATACTTTTGTTCCTTATTATAACTTTACACAATATTCTTAGTTCTCAATTTCTCAGAAAGTAAGAACACTATAGTTTATTCTTTTTCTTGCCCATCTCCCTGGCTTTCCCCCAACACAGCTAATGAGGCACTGATGGGTTCCTTTCTCAGTGATCTCCTCTGTTCTGCTGCATGTCTTCATACTACTTGTCTTGATTTGCCAGCTTTGAAACATGTTCTTTGTGCTTCCATTGTGTAATGGTTAGCACTCTTGACTCTGAAAGATGTTCTTTGATTCCCACCTACTACAGAAGAGGCACTTTGCAAACACACCCTGTTTCCTGGCTTCTTTCACGTGTCCCCTCCCATTTCTTCTCAGATGCATCATTTCTAACCTCATCACGGATGCCTGCATTCACATTTTTATCTATTCCTCTACTTCCTACATTTGCGTTAGTCTCAGTTCCACACTTCACCACAGTCAATGCACTACCAGCCCTCTGCCAGTCATGGGGCTGAAGTTCATCCTCTAGATGTTTCCTCCAGAGAGACTCCACAGGGACAATATCCACTGAGTTCTGCCATGTTCAGAATTGCTGGTGGGTGGCGCGTATATCTGAAGGACAGCTTGGCTCAATAGAAAATCCTGCCTCACAGCTTCTTTCCTCAATTAGCTCTCATTGGCATTGCTCTACGGTCTTCCAATATCTTACTATTGCCTTATTATTACAAACAAGGGAAGGAGCTAGGTTTTCCTGGCCTATTGTAGGCAATGCCTTCTGCTGTTTGGTGTTTAAGAGATAGAGATGCTGTCTCTTCTGGATGAGCTTCTCACTGACACAAGTGCGCTTTTGCTCATCTTTCTGGACTCTCCGGTGGTGGAGCAATCTTGCCCTTTATAACCTCCCACGTTGTTTCTGCCACCCTTCACCCCATGTGGCTTGTGTGCCAAGGGTGGCTGCATTTGACAGCCATTATGCCTTATGTTCCAGTCTGCTCTTTCTGCATTCGAGTTTGGCTGAAGATGGAGTTTGTGGGGTCTTTAGTCACAACATCCAGGCGGAGAAGATGAAAACTGCTTTTTCATGCTGACACGTTCACATCAGCGTTCTGTGGAGCGACCCTACAGCTGCCCTAGCCTGTATGCGGCACTTCGGGTGCCACAAACAGAGGCCACAGCTCCTGCCTTTGACAAGCAGCCATCAGTCTCCTCACAGAATGGAGAACCAGGAAACCTCTGGAATCAGAGGCTGTCTCTCTTGCCATTGTCCCACATAACCATATGAGTTCACTATACAGTCAGCCTTCTGTATCCACACATCCTCGTCCACAGATTCAACCCATCAGGGATCTCAAAAGTGTGAAAAATAATTAAAAATAATACAACATTGGGAGGCCAAGGCGGGCAGATCATGAGGTTAGGAGATCGAGACCATCCTGGCTAACGCGGTGAAACCCCATCTCTACTAAAAATACAAAAAAATTAGCCAGGCGTGGTGGCGGGTGCCTGTAGTCTCAGCTACTCGGGAGGCTGAGGCAGGAGAATGGTGTGAACCTGGGAGGTGGAGCTTGCAGTGAGCCAAGATCGCGCCACAGCACTCCAGCCTGGGTGATAGAGCGAGACTCCATCTCAAAAAAAAAAAAAACAACAACAATAAATAATGCAAATAATAAATAGAACAACTAAAGAAAATACACATTTTAAAATACAGTATAACAACAACTTATACAGCATTTACACTGTATCAGGTATAAGTAACCTAGAGATGATTTAAAGTACATGAGAGGATAGGCCAGGCACAGAGGCTCTTGCCTGTAATTTCAGCGCTTTGGAAGGCCAAGGTGTGCAGATTACTTGAGGTCAGGAGTTCAAGACCATCCTGACCAACATGGTGAAACCTGTTGACCTACAGAAGGAGAATCAGAATTAGTCTCAGAGTTTAATACTGAATATGCTGCAGGCCCATACGCTCCCTTTTTTGTAGCAGAGTACATGAACATTATTATAATAAATGCCCTAACTACTCCAAATCTTTCTAGGAGCACTATACACTATGCATTTTCCAGAACTCTAAACCACACATTTTATTATCTAAACCCTCCTCTTAACCTCTCTGTCTCTACTTTTTAAAATATATATAGAAATTAGCCAGTCATGGTGGCTCATGCCTGTGATCCCAGCTATTCAGGAGGCTGAGGCATCAGAACTGCTTGAACCCGGGAGGCAGAGGTTGCAGTGAACCGAGATCACGCCACTGCACTCCAGCCTGGGTGATGGAGTGAGACCCTGTCTCAAAAAAAAATTAAAAATAAAAATAAAGTATATGAGAGGATGTGTGAAGTTTATACACAAATACTACAGCATTTTATAGAAGGGACTTGAGCATCCGCAGATTTTAGTATCACCACAGATACCAAGAAACAACCGTATATTGTGAGTCCTGTGAAGAAAGCAAAGTAGGCAAAGGAGAAGAAAAGTGATGGAGGCTGCTAATTTCGTTAAGGCAGACTTTTCTGAGTAAGGGCTATTTAAGCAGAGTGATAAATGACACGAGGGCCCACCTGTGCAGCTACCCAGGGGAAGGTCATTCCAAGCAGAGGGAGCAGCAGTGAGAGTTTAAGACATGACAAGGAGGCTGGAGAGGAGCTGATGAGGGGCAGGTGCGGTCTGAAAGATAAACAGAGCTGGGCACAGTGGCTCAAGCCTGTAATCCCAGCACTTTGGGAGGCCGAGGTGGGAGGATTGCTTGAGTCCCAGAGTTCCAGACCAGCCGGCACAACATGGTGAAACCCTGCCTCTACTGAAGATACAAAAAATTAGCCGGGCATGATGGTACGTGCCTGTAATCCCAGCTACTCAGGAGGCTGAGGCAGGAGAATCGCTTGAACCTGGAGGCGGAGGTTGCACTGAGCTGAGATCGCGCCATTGCACTCCAGCCTGGGTGATAGGGCAAGACTCTGTCTCAAAAAAAAAAAAAGAAAGAAAGAAAGAAACAGAAAAAAAGAACAAAAAAAGAAATGCCAATTAGCTGGGCATGGAGGTGCACACCTGTAGTCCCAGCTACTCAGGAGGCTGAGGTAGGAGGATTGCTTGAGCCCGTCAGGTCAAGGCTGCAGTGAGCCATGATTGCACCACTGCACTCCAGCCTCGGTGATAGAGTGAGACCCTGTCTCAAAAACAAAACAAGGCCAGGTGCAGTGGCTCATGCCTATAATCCCAGCACTTTGCGAGGCCGAGATGGGTGGATCACCTGAGGTCAGGAGCTTGAGACCAGCACCAGTCTAGCCAACATGGAAAAACCCTGTCTCTACTAAAAATACAAAAATTATCTGGGCGTGGTGACATATGCCTGTAATCCCAGCTTCTTGAGAGGCTGAGGCAAGAGAATCGCTTGAACCCGGGAGGCAGAGATTGCAGTGAGCTGAGAGTGCACCACTGCGCTCCAGCCTGAGCAACAGAGCAAGACTCCGTCTCAAAAAAATAAAAAATAAATAAGTGAATAAATAAATATTGAAAACAAAAACTAAAAAGATAAACAAGGGCAGGGAAGGTTACCCACAGGCCCCGATCCTGTTTTGCTGTCTTTGGTTTTACTCTGAGTGGGAATAACTGCAGGGTTTGAGCAGTGGCATGACATCATCTGACTTGCTTTTAAAGGGATCACTCTAGAAGCCAGGTAGAGAATAAACTACAGGAAGACACGAGGTAGAAACAGGGTGAGGCTCACACGAAGGAGCTTCTTGACTTCAACACTGACAGGCACCCTGCAGATGAGGGTCTGGAAACCCAGGCCTCCGGCCCTCGCCTGCTCTGATGGAATATCTGCCAAGCCAAGTCCAATGGCAGGAGGAGCTAGGGGGCCCAAGGACAAGCTGCCCTTCATAAGAGCAGGGACCCTGCCTCCTCAGCCTCTCTTCTCCACTGCAATATTTGCTCTCTCATGACCAGACACGGAAGCCCTGACCACCGGTAGCTTTGCAGGTGTGGAGGGGTACCTGGGGACAGCTCCCAAGGGCAGGTGCTCCGGGTCAGCCCCTGATTCCAAGGAGAAGGGTGCGGAGTGGCCACTAGGTGACAGCATTGCTCCGCTGAGAAGGCGGCCTGCGCTCCACGGAGTTGGGTGTGTTGAAATCCCAGAAAGAAGGGGCTTCATGGGAAGTCTCAAAACCTCCCTCAGCCCCCTCGCTTTCATGGATGAGGATGGCAGTGAGGAATATGGTGGTGAATTCAGGAGTTTCCAAGACAATAAATACTTTTCACATCAATCGCTTCATGTGACCCTTACAGCAAATATTGTGAGCTGGTCCATGGAGACCTGTTAGTCCATTTTGCAGTGAGAACAGAGGCCCAGAGAGAGCACCGTGGCTGCCGAGCCCGGCCTTCTTCCGAGCTGTTCACCCCTTCCAGAACTGGGCCCAGTGGCAGGGCAGACAGTGGAGGTGGGGGGAATGAGAATTCCCTTTACCTGTGTCTGGTATACAGGTCGAGAGCAGCGCACATAGTTTGGAGGTGGGGGGAGTGAGAAGTCCCTTTACCTGTGTCTGGTGTACAGGTCGAGAGCAGCGCACATAGTTTGGGACCCTTTTAGGACCCTCCAGAAGCCGCTCACATCAGTTGATGGAGGGGTATCTAAATTCAACACACATAAAGTCAAAAGTGGCAGCAAAGGAGGAATTATATTTGTCACTGCCTCTCTGTATAAACACGCCACTAATGGTGTCATTATTCATTATCATGCAAAAAAGTGGGGGTGGCTTCCTTTGTGCCTCCCCCAACAGACCTAGTCAACCCCCATATTATAAAGCATCCTATTCCTCTCCTTCAGCACAGAACTAAAGGAAATCTGTTTAACATTCTTTGGTTTTATGTTGTTGTTTTGAGACAGAGTCTTACTGTGTTGCCCAGGCTGAGCACAAACATAGCGTAGCCTTGACCTCCCGGGCTAAATCGATCCTCCCACTTCAGCCTCCCTAGTAGCTGGGACTACAGGCATTTGCCACCATGCCTGGTTAATTTTAATGTTCTTAGAGATGAGGGTCGCAATAGGTTGCCCAGGCTGGTCTCGAACTCCTGGCCTCAAGAGATCCTCCTGCCTAGGCCTCCCAAAATGCTGGGATTACAGACATGAGCCACCGTGCCCCGCCAGCATTCTCTTAAGTAACTATGGGATTAATGTCACTCCCTTCCACCAAACTGTTAGCTTCAAAAGAATAGGAACTGGTCTCTGTGCTCGGCACCACAACCTCAGCTCCCAGGACTGTGTGATGCATAGAAGGTGTTCAGTAACGTGAGTTAATAAATGCGCAAATGTCCTGGCCTAATGTCATGGCCTCCAAGAGGTCTCTCCTGCCGCAAGGTTTTGCAGAGCCCACAGCAAACGGCAATCTGTTGCTGCATCGGGGCCAACTGCCTTCCATGAACCCGGAACTGAAGTCGGTTCCAAGTCAAAAGCTTCCCCGGGTTTGGGCCCGTTCCCCCAGCTGATGGGCAGATAGAGCAGAATGGGAGATGACCCAGCGAGGCTGGCCCCAGCCCCACTCCCGCTCCCCAGCCCATTCACTGGCTGGGAGTCCTGCCCAGGCTGCAGGATGGAGAAGCCGGGAGAGCCTTGCTCGTAAATTACATTTTAGACAGTCTGCTGGGAAGATTAGAATCACACTGGTTTGGAGCCAGGGCTTTCCAGAGTGTCCCTGCAGGAAAAGAGGATCCGGGATAAACAGTGAAAGGGAAAGAGAGACGGGGAGGGGAAGGGGGAGAAGGAGGTGGCCAGGGAGAGGGAAGAGGGAGGGAGAGAAGGAGAGGGAAGGGAGAGAAAAAAAAAAAAAAAAAGACAGACAAAAGACAGGGAGAGAGGGGTGGGGGCGGCATGTACAACCAGGGCAGTGAAGACCAGAAGCCACAGAGAAGGGCCAGGGGAGACAGAGCTGGACAGAAGGAGCCAAGATTCCTACACAGGCAGGTGGGCTGGCACCACTCCCTCTGCCTCTTGCAGTTTTCCCAATCCTGGGTGCTGAGGGGAGCATGTCCCCAGCATCTTTCTCTGGCAGAGAAGACTGATGGCCTCACTGGTCCTCAATAACAAGGGAGAAGGATTCTTCCCAACCACGGCCCAGACTGGGGAAGACGTTTCCCCGAGGTCACACAGCAAACCTGGTGGTGGATCCGAGGACTTCAGGTGCTAGGCTGCCACTAAATGCTGTTCTTGGGGTCCCCTTGTTGGAGCAGGACAGGCTTCGAGGACAGACGTGTGGAGGACGCACATTCTCGCACTTCCTGGGTTTCCACTGCAGCAGCATCTACCTGTTTCTCACCGCAAGACTCCTCCCCACCACACTGCAACACCTCTGACGGAATGAACTTTGGCCTCAAAATTAAAAAAAAAAAAAATGAGCTCTAGCCTCCAGAAAGAAACAATTTTTTAACTAAACTTTAAGCCCTGAGATCACAGAGGGGCACACCTCTCGGACTGGGATTCAGCAAACCTAGCTTCGGATCCCAGCTCAGCTATAAACTCACTGTGTGGTCTTGGGGTACCCACGTGATGTCTCTGGGCCATATTTTCCTAGAGAAGCAGAAGAGTGGAGTAGTGGTCCCCAAAGGGATCTTTCAATTTTTTAACAATCCTTACCTCCCTCTTGGAAGAAATCCCAAGTAGGGTGCGCTGAGTGAGCACTGGATTGGAAGTCTGGGGCGCCCTAGGTCCCAGGAGACGCAGCTCGCAGCTCTCCCCTCACCTTGGCAAGCCCTTTCAGAGCCAGCAGCACTGGTTAAAATGCAAGCATGGCTGGGCGTGGTGGCTCACGCCTGTAATCCCAGCACCTTGGGAGGCTGAGGCGGGCAGATCACCTGAGGTCAGGAGTTCGAGAACAGCCTAGCCAACATGGTGAAACCCAAACTCTACTAAAAATACAAAACTAGCCGGGCGTGGTGGCGCATGCCTGTAATCCCAGCTACTTGGGAGGCTGAGGCATGAGAATTGCTTGAACCTGGGAGGCAGAAGTTGCAGTGAGCCGAGATCATGCCACTGCACTCCAACCTGGGCAACAAGAACAAAACCCAGTCTCACAAAAGAAAAAAAAAAAAAAAAGCAAGCATGTCTCTTACCTGCTACTGTGTTTGAGCTTTCCTGCAACCCTGTGGGCTAGGCCTTTCAACTATGCCCATTATACCGATGAGAAAAATGAGACTTGGGCAGAAGTGATTTGCTGATGGTAACTCAGCTCAGAAGCAGCAGACGAGGCAGGAGTCAGATGGATGGAAGCCTGTCTGAGCCCACAGCCCCAGCACATCCCTGCTCTACCCAATGGCTGAACTGAGATGGGAAGAAATTTGGGGTGGATAAACGGAAGACAACAGCCGCCTCCCACAAGGAACCTCTGGATCATCTCCCCAAACCTCTTGCCCCAAATCTCTATTGTATAAAAAGATTCTTTTGTACCGACAAGAAAAACTGAGACCCAGAGAAGGTTTTGTAGCTCTGGGCATCCTTTCTGCTCCACTCACATGACGAGACTTACCAGAAAAAAATACAGGACAATAATTGAGACATATACTAAAAATATATTCCTAGTTTATCTGAAATTCACATTTAACTGAGCAGTTTTATTTGCTAAATCTGGTGCCTTCAGTGAGACACACCCCACTCCCCAGTTTCCATCACCCTTTAGGACTGGGATAGATGGGGATGATCCAAATCTAGAGCCTGTGTCTCTTTCTTCCCAACCAGTGCTATCCTCACCTGGAATCCTGGGCCTTGGAGTGAACAAATATTGGAACAGAAACTTGGGATACAATTATTTTGTTCAACAAAGCGTTGAAGTCCAGCCATCTCTAATGCACATCCCAACTCTCTGGGGTTGTCCAAGGAGGCCTCTGTGTTGGGGCAGCCAGCGGCCCTTGGAATCCATTGAGCCCTGACCATGTGACCTCAAGCCAGTTCCATCACCCCTCTGGGCCTCAGTTTCCACATCTGTGAAATGAGAGCCCATTCCTCCTTTCCCTGCAGCCCTGGTCCAGGAGACCACAGCTGTGGAAGCATCTCCATGCCCTGTGCCCAGCGCTCTCGGGACCCAGGCTTTGGGCTCTGTGAAGGCTTCATGTCCCTCCTCCTCCAAGGTCAGGGTGGAGGGTAAGGGGTGGGAGGGCAGCCTGGTCCTGCCACTGGGAGATGCTACTTCTGCCTTGTGACCAAGTATCACACATGCCCCAGATCTATGTGTCTCCTGCCCCCAGGTCCCAGTGTAGTGCCCAGCTAGTCAAAATCCATGCTGATGCAAATGAAACACAGCCTCACACGAGGTGCCCCGTGTGGATGATCCACTGCAATCCCCACCACCATCTCAAACCCCCTGAGACTCCCATCACCTGGCAATGCTACAGTTACTATGTGTGTGGTCTGCCTCCCCCAGGTCACTGGGCCCCCGTGGGCAGTGATCCTGTCTGTTCCATTTACTGCTGCGTGCCCAGGGCCAAGAACAGTGCCTGGCATGTGGTAGGTGCTCAGGATCTTGTTGTGAAATACACAAGTGGACAACACGGTAAGGTGACTGCTTTACTATCCCCTTTCACAAACGAAGAAACTGAGAGGTAGAGATGAAGCCAGTTGCCCAAGGCCACACAGTGAGTGTATCTGAACCCAGGCAGCCTGACTCCCGAGCCTACCCTGTTAACTACCACCCTACACAGGAGCACACGAAAAATAAATGCATGAGTGAATGAATAAATGCAAGAGTGAATGAATAAATGCATGAGTGAATGAATGCATGCATAGTGAATGAATGCATGAGTGAATGAATGAATGCATAGTGAATGAATGCATGCATTAGTGAATGAATGAATGAATGCATGAGTGAATGAATGAATGAATGCATTCATAGTGAATGAATGAATGCATGAGTGAATGAATGAATGCAAGCATGAGTGAATGAATGAATGTGTGAGTGAATGAATGCATGCATGCCTGCATAAGCCACCCTTCATCTTTCACCCATCTCCTTCAGGGGCCTGTATTTCTCCCACAATGTGGGGCAAAGCAGTCCCTACAAATGGTGGTAAGCAGTCAACCTGAGGCCTTAACCATCAGGTGCTCATGGAGACCCACTCAGAGATGGACAGCACTGGCCCCGAGTCACACTGCATGTTGGTAGGGGGCAGAGCATCCTGTCCCAAGGCCCCTGGCCCTCAAGCCTAGCCCTGCCCCACTCTGAGACCCTCGTGTGTTTGGTGGCACAGCCATGGCTGGGGGTAAACTCCAGGCTTGCTGTGACTACCTGGGTAACCTTAGGTGAGTCCTGCACCTCTCTGAGTCTCTCCTGTTGTAAAATGGGAACACTGCTACCCAACTCGCAGGGCTGTTCTGAAAATGATGAGGTGACATCATGGACAACAAGCTGACTTGGAGAACAGGCTCCGCTCAGCAGATATCACCAGTCCCCTCCCAGGCTCTACCCCACCAGCACTAACTGGGGCCCGCCAAACCCCAGAGCCAACCTGACAATTCTATGATGGCTGAATCACTGGGAAATAATTGAGGTTAATTCCTCAGTCTCCTGCACATACCACCCACCTCTCCTCCCAGCAGGCCAGGGAGGATTTATGAGTTAATGGTGGCATTGTCATGTAAAGGGCTTTGAGATCCTCGGAGAGAGAGCCCTGGGAACGTATAGAGTATGAAATGGGAGGCATAATGGTATTAGCACCCAATTACTCCAGGATGATCACTCGCCCGCAGCTAAAACTAAGAGCTCTCTCCCCTAGTGACCCTTCCGCATGCCCCTGAAAGGACTAGGCAGGCAGATGCATTTGGCTCAGGCCTGAGTCCTTCCAGCTTGCTGTGTGGCCTTAGGAAGCTCACAGGCCCTCTCTGGGTATCTTGCCACATTAGCTCTCCTGAGGGTCCCTGCAAATCAACAATCATACACCTAGGCTGCCCCTCCGCCCCCAAGTGGTGGCCCTACCAGGGATGGTGGGAACCTCACATGGGTGTCAACTCAGAGAAGAAGCCAGGGATCTCAGCTCCTGGCCCAAGCTCCTTCCCCACCCCTCACTGAGGCCCCGACACGTGGACAAACAGCTCTTCGAATCTGTCATATGAAGAGCTCGCACGCTGCAGCTCAGAGAAATTTCCAGAGGAATGCACTTAATCCTGGCCACAGCTCTCTAAAGAAGCTACGATTATGATTCCCAATCTTTGGGTGAGAAAACTGAGGCCACAGGGCAGGTTATTGCCCACAGACCCAAAGCTGTGAAGCAAGTGACCAGGGTTCAAATCCAGAAAGCCTGACTCCAGACCTGCCTCATACATGCTCAGTATGGAGGAAAAGCCCCAACCTCCTTCCGGAGCTCTCACCCTCAGAGCTTTGTGCTGGAGCACCTGCCTGGTCCCCACTTCCCCTTGCTAATAGTAGAGCTGGAGCACAGCTTCAGTTGGCAGTGACCACACTCCAGGCCCTGTGCTGAGCGCCACTGACCCAAAGCCCAGGAAATGCATATCCGCATCCTCATTCTACAGGTGAGGAATTAAGGCCCAGAGAGGAGTACTTGGCCCAAAATCTCATAGCTAAGATGTGGCCGCTCCATCATTTATGCCACCTCCCAATGTCATTCTTTTTTTTCTTTCTTTCTTTGAGATAGAGTCTTACTCTGTCATCCAGGCTGGAGTGAATGGCATGATTACAGCTCACTGCAGCCTCGACCTCCTGGTCTCAAGGGATCCTCCCACCTCAGCCTCCTGAGTAGCTGGGACTACAGGTGCATGCCACCATGCCTAGCTAATTTATTTTATTTTTTTAAGTAGAAATGGACTTTTGTTATGTTGCCCAGGCTAGTCAAATGACCTTCCTGCCCTGGCCTCCTGAAGTACTGGGATTGCAGGCGTGAGCCACCATTCCCCGCCTGAGCCACCACGCCCGGCCTGAGCCACCATTCCCCGCCTGAGCCACCATTCCCCGCCTGAGCCACCATTCCCCATCTGAGCCACCACGCCCGGCCTGAGCCGCCACTCCCGACCTGAGCCACCGTTCCCCGCCTGAGCCACCATTCCCCACCTGAGCCACCACGCCCGGCCTGAGCCACCACTCCTGGCCTGAGCCACCATTCCCCACCTGAGCCACCACACCTGGCCTGAGCCACCATTCCCCGCCTGCGCCACCATTCCCCGCCTGAGCCACCATTCCCCATCTGAACCACCACGCCCGGCCTGAGCCGCCACTCCCGACCTGAGCCACCATTCCCCGCCTGAGCCACCATTCCCCACCTGAGCCACCACGCCCGGCCTGAGCCACCATTCCCCGCCTGAGCCACCACACCTGGCCTGAGCCACCATTCCCCGCCTGAGCCACCACGCCTGGCCTGAGCCACCATTCCCCACCTGTGCCACCATTCCCCGCCTGAGCCACCATTCCCCGCCTGAGCCACCACGCCCGGCCTGATTTCATTTTCCTTAGAGCGTATCCTGCTCCCTCCATCTCTTTCTTGCATCTGTGCACAGGGGAGTGTCTGCCCAGGCCTCACCTTTCCCCTTCACTGCCGGGTTTCTAGTGCCTGGGGCAGGGCCGGGCACAGAGTAGGTGCTCAACAGACGTTTATAAATAATGCTTGGAAGGAAATGTTTCGTAGGCTACGGGGCTGAGGAGTCTTCCTCATGGGGTAAGAATAAGAACCTTCCACTTAAGCAGCCTGAGCAAGGCGAGGGATTGAGGCCGGGACGGGTATGGAGGCCGCTCAGAGAGAGAATCAGCAAAGGCATTGGCCATGGCTCTGTTGCACCCACAGTCCCTCAATGTCTTGGGCTTGACGTGCAGTCCAGGCCATCTGGCACAACTGACCCCCAAAGGAAGCATTCAGATCCTTCATCCCCTCAGGCAGCTGGGGGTCTCTAGGGCCCTCCTGGGTCCCAAAGCTCTCTCTGCGGGCCACAGCAGTTGTGGGCCCACCTGCCTTTCCCAGTGGGAGCAATACAGCCTTTCTGAAAGTCTCTCTAAGGTCTCTGCCTCCTTCCTCGGAGACTGCCGGCGTCCTTGTCTTGGCCCAGGTCCTCACCTTCCTCCTTCGGCTCCCTTACCCCTCCCCACCTGCCCACCCCCACACTGCCCCCTTCACCCATCAGAAGTTAATTCCTCAGAAACTTTCCTTGGGAGCAATTTCCACTTCTTATTATGCCCGCTGCGCCGGCCCAGCTCGGTGCTATCTGGCTCTGTACAGCAGGGAGGACGGTCTGACACTTGCCTGGAATAGCAGAGGTGATGGAGAGGGGGGCGGCTCCTGGGATTACGATAAGGGCTCACAGGCCGCTTGGTATGCCAGCCCAGGCCGCACGCTTTACCTTCCATATTGGGGTGATAAAGATGATTTTCCATGCTGGTCCCTATCGCCTATCAAGACCAAACATTCAAATCCAGCCCTACGTTTTAAACTCTGCAGCACCCTGCAAGACACCGCCTCCTCCAAAGGAAATGGAACCTTGCGATTTGAAAGGTAAAAAAAAAAATTAATTGAAGTAGCCAGGTCAATCCCTCCCTATCAACTCCTGGATTTAATGAAAAAATGGAGACCCATTTTGAAGGCAGGTGTGCTTATGGGGGGCAGAAAGAGAGAGACGGGGACTGGGAGGTATTTGGCCAGCTTCGAGAAAGCCCCATGCATGCCTTCAGGAGGGTTCCAGACAAGGGCACCCTGTCCCAACCCACTTGTAGGTGCCCTGGCCTCAAAGTTGTAAAATCCCAGCCAAGGAGGAAGACCTTGACCCAAAAGAGAGGTGCCAGGTTGGAAGAAGCAGGTGGGGTGGGGGTGGAGGAGAGAGCGTGACTTCACTTCCCATCGTAATAAAATTTTACCAAAGAAGAAAGAGGCTTCAGGAAGGTTTGGCTTCTGTTTATATTATTATTATTATTTGAGGATTTCAGAATTGTTTCCTGGGTTCGGAGTCTGTCAGCAGAATATTTATTGTACTTTATGGTACATTAGTAACAAGATTGTCTTCCCTTTCCACCGCCAACTTCAAACCCCCTGTCATTCTGGAGGGAGAGGGTATTAAGGAGGAGGATTTCTTTTTTGCCAAAGTCAGCAGCTATGGCAGAGATGCCCCCAACTCCCGGAACTCCAGCTGCCGTGGCATCGCCCACGGGGCCGGGGGAGGAGTAGGGGAAGCGGCTAAGCTTTCAGGCTTAGTACCCTGGCTGGGCCTGGCACCACCATCATCCTTGTTCCTCTTGGTCATCGTGCACCCCGTGCACCTGCACCTGGCACCTCCTGAACTCTTCAGAGGGCTGCTGGGAGCACGGCAGGAAGAGGCCCTGCCCGCTGTGTCTCCCCATCCCCAGAGGGGCACCACACCCCAGCACAGCCTCAGCACCAGCCACAAATTACAGCCTGGACAACCGTGGATTGCTGGCCTGCAGGAAGGGGCCGGAGTGGGGCGCCAGGGATGAGGAGGCGGCGCCATCCCCCCTCCTGCAGGAGCAAAGGGACAAAGGGGCCGGAACAGAGAAGCTGGCTGCCTAGCCAGCTACCCTGCCCACAGCAGCTTCTCCTACAGGTTTTACAAGTCTGCCCTGGAGGCGGGGAGAAACGTGGCCACAAGCCATTGATTACAAATTGGTTCAGGGAGGGAAAGGCTGGAGAAGGGGTTTCCACATCAGCTCCTACCTCAGCTGGGAATTCCTCCTCTTTCTGGAATGGGGCCTGCAGCAAGCTCTGGGCTGGCAGAGGGGTCCCAGCACCTGCCCCGCTAGGTGTTTGCCTGTCGCGCCTCTGTGGGCCTCATTTTTCCCCACCTGTCAACCAAGGGATTGGATGAGATCAGCTCTAGAGATATTCCTAATTCTGGTAATAACAACAATGGTAAGAGCTGCCACAGGCATTACCTCATTGAATCCTCCAACAACACTGTGAGCTGGGTCCTATGACTATCTTCACAGTGCAGGTGAGGGAGCAGGAGGAGCAGCGAGTGTGGTGGCCTCGGAGGAGGCAGAGTCAGCCTTGTCGTTAGGTAGGTAGTGGCAGTTGGTGCCTGGAGTCCTGCCTGACTCCAGAGCCCCCCTCGTGACGCTCAGCATAATGGCCTCTGACAATTCTGCAGGTCTAGGATTATACATTTATCTTCCAACTTTTCCTCATCAACTAAAAATAAAGAAAGAAATGTGTCTAGAATCTTAAAAACTTCAGGATGAGTTCCCGGGCAGCAGCAGGACTCTCCGCGCCCATGCAGACATCAGCAGCAGTGTGGGAAAATCCAGGCCTGGGCCTCTCGTCTAGGAGGTGGAGAGGCTGTGGAGAAGGCAGCCAAGCCCAGTTAGTACCCCAGGGGCACCATGGTCCACCACCTTCCCTCCTCTTCCAGAATCCCGCATCCTGCCAGGCCCAAATCTCCTCGCTCTGGACCACTCTCAAGAGAGGTGGGATGTTGCAGGGTACAATTCCATGTTGGGGGCAGCCTTAGCCTTACCAGCTAGATGCCAGGGGCACCCCCAACCGCAGTTGTGACAACATTCCCAGGTATTCCCAATTGTCCACTGGGGGGGGGGGTGTGGGGAGGGGGGCAAAATCATCGCCCAGTTGAAAAGCATTGCTCTAGTAGTTAAAAGTATGGGGCCAAGTTACCTCAGTTCAAAATCCCCTTCTGCCACCTACAGTGTGGCATTTGGCAAGCTGCTCGACCTATCCAAAGCTCAGTCTCCCCATCCGTCAAATGGACGTCATAATGATTACAAGGACGAGGACTTGACAAGAGAAAGCCAACTCTGAGGACTTGACAAGAGAAAGCCTGTGCTGTGCACACAAGGCCCTTAGCCTAAAGCCTGGAAATGGCCTTAACCAAAGGAGATGGTCATAGGATGGGAGAAGCAACAGCGTCACCCAGAGAAGAGGAGCTTCACTGATAGAAATCACCAGACTTGGGTCTGGTGTCATCATACGTTGGGCACAGCACAGCCTGAAAATTTGTCTGCAGACTTTGAGACCCTGGCTCTGAAGGCCCTGAAGGCCCTGGTAGTCACCTTGCCTGGTCCTTTAACCAAAGACCCCACATCAAGATTTGCCTCATTTCATTAGATCATAAGTTATCCACCAGGGGCAGTATTCACTCACAGAGGACATTTGGCAATGTCTGGAGACATTTTTTATTGTCACAACCAGAAAGAGGAGTAAGTGGGAGTGCTATTGGCACCTAATAGGTAGAGACCAGGGATGTTTCTAAACATCCTACAATTCACAGAACAGCCATCAGAGCAAAGAATTGTCCAGGCCAACATGTCAGCGGTGTCCATATTGAGATACTCTACATCAGACTGATTCTACTCACTTTCTTTCCCTTTTTGCCTTGGCCACCAGGAAGCTCAAAGCAAAGTTTTATTCTCAACTGCCATAGCTGTTTTCATTCCTGGTTTCCAATTCGACTATTTATCTCCCCAGCTCTCATCTTTAATTACTCTATATGTTCTTTTATCCTTCTTTCAATAGGCCTATAGGATTTTTGTTTTGATTTAATCATGCTTTACTCTTTTAGGAAGAAGATGGTATACACACCAAAAGCCAAACTAATCTCTGTTGCTTCTTTTTAGGTGATTAAAAATGTTTGATGTGTGGTTTGCACTTTCTTTTGTAAGTTATTTTATCTTCTCAACAGCCAAATAAAGCACATGTGTGAAGAAACTGAGGCTCAGCCAGGTGATTCTGTGAGTAAATAATGAAGCTAGAACTTACAAAACAAGTGAAATGACAGAGACTAAATGAACCATATTAACCTGCTTAGATGGGCAATAGTAATCATTCTTAATGTATTCATGCTAATTAACCAATTAATCCCTACAGCAACCTTTTAAAAACATAACACCATTTCCTTTTTAAAGATGAGAAAACCCAACACCCCCAGCCAACGTGGATGACTAAATTAGACAGTCTCATCCGAAAGCCACTTGATTAATTCTGTCGTCCACACAGACTAAGTTATCCAGATGATTGGCACATGTGAGGCAGTCTGCTCATTTTTCAGCAAGCCGTCATCACGATGTCCCCTCCACTCAGCTGCCTGATGGATCGCCAAACTCAAAGTGGCAGAAACGGGTATATCCAGGCAATGGATAAAGGGAACAAAGCCACGAGAGGAACAAGGTGCTCATACATGCTACAACATGGAAGGGCCTTGCAAACACTATGCTGGCTGAAAGGAGCCAGCCACTAAAGGATACGGCCGGGAGTGGTGGCTCACGCCTGTAATCCCAGCACTTTGGGAGGTCAAGGTGGGAGGATTATCTGAGGTCAGGAGTTCAAGACCAGCCTGGCCAACATGGTGAAACCCCATCTCTACTAAAAATACAAAAATTAGCTGGGTGCGGTGGCAGGCACCTGTAGTCCCAGATACTCAGGAAGCTGAAACACAAGAATCACTTGAACCCAGGAGGCAGAGGTTACAGTGAGCCAAGATCGCACCACTGCACTCCAGCCTGAGTGACAGAATGAGACTCCATCTCAAAAAAATAAAGAATGTATATTGTATGATGCCATTAAATAAAATGTGCAGAATAGGCAAATCTAGAGAGAAAGGAAGTGATTGCCCAGGGCTGGGGGCAGAATGGAGAAGGATTGCTGTGGGGACAGGGCTTATTTCAGGATGGATGAAAATGTTCTAGGGCTAGGCAGCAGTGATGGCTGCACGACATGGTAAATGTACTCAATGCTGCTGAACCGTGCAGTTTAAAATAGTATATTTTATGTTACGTGTATTTTACCACAATAAAAAAATGTAAAATAAGAAAGAAAGAAAAAAGAAAAGGGCCAGGTAAGGTGGCTCACACCTGTAATCCCAACACTTTCGGAGGCCAAGGCAGGAGGATTGCTATAGGCCAGGAGTTTGAGACCAGCCCAGGCAACAGAGTGAGATCCTGTTTCTACAAAATAAAAGGCCGGGCATGATGGCTCACACCTATAATTCCATCACTTTGGGAGGCCGAGGCAGGTGGATCACTTAAGGTCAGAAGTTCAAGACCAGCCTGGTCAATATGGTGAAACCCTGTCTCTACTAAAAATATAAAAATTGGCTGGGTGTGGTGGCGCATACCTGTAGAGGCTGAAGCCATGAGAATTGCTTGAACCCAGGAGGCGGAGGTTGCAGTGCACTATGATCATGCCACTGCACTCCAGCCTGGGTGACAAAGCGAGACTCTGTCTCAAAAATATATATAAATAAATTAAATTTAAAAATAAAACAATTAGCCAGGAGTGGTGGTGTAGTCCTGTGGTCCTAGCTACTGGGGATGCTGAGGCAGGAGGATCACTTGAGCCCGGGAGTTTGAGGCTGCAGTGA
Source organism: Pan paniscus (assembly GCF_029289425.2). Classification (NCBI taxonomy): domain Eukaryota; kingdom Metazoa; phylum Chordata; class Mammalia; order Primates; family Hominidae; genus Pan; species Pan paniscus. The sequence continues at coordinate 208,504,621 of NC_073249.2, read as the reverse complement.
GCTATGATTATGCCACTGCATTCCAGCCTGGGTGACAGAGTAAGACCCCATCTCTTAAAATGATAATAAATAAATAAAAATAAAAAATAAACGAAAGAAATAAAAGGCACAACCAATCTCCCTTTTCTGGACCAGGAGACAATATGTTCATCTTTTTCTTCCTTTTCTTTCTCTCTCTTTAATAGTGAAATATTGTTGGCGCAACAAACCAACTGAAAGAAGGAAGGAAGGAAGGAAAGAGAGAGAGAAAGAAAGAAAGAAAGGAGGGAGGGAGGGAGAAAGGAAGGAAAGAAAGAAGGAGAGAAAGAAAGAAAGAAAAAGAAAGAAAGAAGGAAGGAAGGGAGGGAGGGAGGGAGGGAGGGAGAAAGGAAGGAAAGAAAGGGAGAGAAGGAGGGAGGAAGGAAGAAAGGAAGGGAGGAAGGGAGGGAGGAAGGGAGGGAGGAAGGAAGGGAGGAAGGAAGGAAGGAAGGAAGGAAAGAAAGAAAGAAAGAAAGAAAGAAAGAAAGAAAGAAAGAAAGAAAGAAAGAGAGAAAGAGAGAAAGAAAGAAAGAAAGGCCAAACCACTGGAGTAGCTGAAGTCTCGCTGACATTGTGGAGCGTCAACAGGTCCAAAAGGTGCTCCGATTGGTCTGTCAAAGGGTTATTTTGTCTACACAACACGGCACAGCTGGTTCAAAGTTGGATTTTTGTTTTCATTTTCCCTCACTTTGGCTGGATGCTTTACCTTGGTGAATAAGCAATTTGAGAATGACTGGGGAAAAAAATATATTTTTACTCAAGTCCTGGTTTCCAAATTGCCCAATTAATAGAAGAGGGGGAAGTCCTTTCTTTGAAGGTTCTGGCCTGAGGCATTTGGAGCCAAAGTGAGTTTTGGTCCCACTGCAAACGATGGGAAAATGACTCAACAGGAGGTTTGCCCTGCTTCACTCCTCCCTGGGGCCTAGAGAGAGGGTTTCTTATTTAGCAGGTGTACTGGGGGTTATTCATCCTGCGGGAAGGGAAAAGCAACCTGCAGAAATCCCACTTGAGAATGGCTAATGAAACTGTGTAACTCCATACAAGAGAACATGATGTAGCTATTAAATATGCTGCCTGCAAAAATTAAAAAAAAAAAACTAAAGACACGAAGAAGTATTTTCATATAGACTTGAGTGAAATAGCACTTGAAACCATAGTACAGTTGCAAATGTAGGGACGGGGGAAATACTGAAGCAAACACACAAAAATGCAGGGCAGATTCCCTGGCCAGTCTTTATTTTGCTCTATGTACTTTGCAAAGAGGGAGTGTGTTGCTTTTATAAACCAAAAACATTTTTTTTTCTACAGATATTTTCAGGGAATATCAAGGACCAGCCTTCCCTTTGAAATGGCTTCCAGCTTGCAAATAGCCTAAACTCTTCTTTGCTCTCTGCCTGTAGCTGCAGCCGCGGTGGGGGAGATTTCAGATCACAGGCAGAGAATCGGCTCCGCTGGGTTGCTCCTGGCCACCTCCCAAAGATGCTGCCTCTGCAGAGAGCCGGAGAAAAACCCTACCCTGGAGAGGCTTTGGTTATGGGCTTCTGGAAACACACAGCCTCCCACCAGCACCAGGGCTCCTTTCTCACAGAGAATCCGAGGGTCATTTTAGATCAGAGTTGAGGCAATTCTTCCTGGAGTCTTCTTTCTAATGCCCTCCATTCGTGCCTCTGCCCTCTTACTGGTTGTGTGTCTTTAGGCAAGTCATTTATACCACTTGCCAGCAAAAGGAGCCAGTTGTTGGCTGGGCACGGTGGCTCCCGTCTGTAATCCCAGCACTTTGGGAGGCCAAGGCAGGTGAATCACCTGAGGTCAGGAGTTCGAGACCAGCCTGGCCAACATGGCGAAACCCCATCTCTACTAAAAATACAAAAATTAGCTGGGCATGGTGGCAGGTGCCTGCAATCCCAGTTATTCCGGGGGCTGAGGTAGAAGTATAATTTGAACCCAGGAGGTGGAGATCACACCACTGCACTCCAGCCTGGGCAACACAGTGAGACTCCATCTCAAAAAAATAAATAAAATAGGCCAGGCGTGGTGGCTCACATCAGTAATCCCAGCACTCTGGGATGCCAAGATGGGCAGATCACCTGAGGTCAGGAGTTCGAGACCAGCCTGTCCAACATGGTGAAACCTTGTCTCTACTAAAAATACAAAAAAAAATTATTCAGGTGAGGTGGCAGGCGCCTATAATCCCAGCTACTTGGGAGGCTGAGGCAGGAGAATCACTTGAACCTGGGAGACGGAGGTTGCAGTGAGCCGAGACTGCACCATTGCACTCCAGCCTGGGCAACAAGAATGAAACTCTGTCTCAAAATAAATAAATAAATAAATTGAATTTAAAAAAAGAGCAAGTTGTTCCAGTGAGGTTCAAATAAGCAAGTCCCAGAGCTCCAACCCTGCCTGGAGTGTGAACCCTGCATCCTGGCCAGTCTGTTCTGGTTCTTCACCTCTCTGGATAGTCCTATAAGCCAGATGCTCTCTACCAAAGAGGAAATGGGCTCAAAGAGGTGAAGCCTCCCGCCCAAAGTCACAGAGCTGGAAAACTGCAGAGCCAGGATTTGAACCCAGATGCCTGGCCACAGAGCCCAGGCTCTTTTGAATAATTCCTCATTTTCATGTCCACATTATCCCTCTGACTACACAGCAGCTTAAGGATTGACACCACATTTGGTTCAGTCAACATTTGTGACGAATCTCTAATGAGAATAACACTAAGACATGTATTGTAAGTCCGGGCGTGGTGGCTCACGCCTGTAATCCCAGCACTTTGGGAGGCCGAGGCGGGCGGATCACTGGCCAACATGGCGAAACGCCATCTCTACTAAATATATAAAAATTAGCCAGACATGGTGACGGGTGCCTGTAGTCCCAACTACTCAGGAGGCTGAGGCAGGAGAATTGCTTGAACCCGGCAGGCGGAGGTTACAGTGAGCCAAGATAGCACCACTGCACTCCAGCCTGAGTGACAGAGGGAGACTCCATCTCAAAACAACAACAACAACAACAACAAAATAAATAAAATAAATATTAAAAAACCATGTATTGTGCAGCTACTGCGCTAAGTGCTTTTCATACTTTGCTTTATTTAATCCTTTCATCAGTCCCTGAGAGGTAGCTATTATTATCATGCCCATTTTATAGATAAGCAGATGAAGACACAGAGAAGTAAACTGACTCTCCCTACATCACACAGCTGTGGAGTCAGGAGGATATGAAGCCAAGGGTATCTGATATGGTTAAGATTATCAGCTCCACAGCCTGGTTATTGCAGTTGGTGTCTACATAGGACCAGGGGTTTAAATTCTACACTGACTGTTTGCCCTGGGTACTTTCAGCTGACAGGGCCACTATAAATCTTGATCCCTGCTTACAGCTGGGAGGCCATGCCCTGGGCCAGAGTGGTTGGTACGCTAAGTCTCCCTTACTAGACAGAGACTGTGAGAGCAGTGAGTCTGCCCAGCTGTGGCTAGTGGCCAAGAGCCAGCTATGGATTGGTGGACATCGTGCCCAGCTGTAGATCAGCAGACATTACCCAGCTGCAGGAGACAAGAGAAGATGCTCTTTTCCTTGCAAACCATGGATGTGGCCCACGGAGAAAGTGTAGGTGTTCACTTGCCAGCCTTCCATACATCATGGTGCACCCAGAAACTGATACACTTAGGGACAGACAAGACCACTTGCAGCTGTAGGCAGGCACCTGGCGCAGCCACCTGCTCCCACCAACACATTCCCACCCCAGGTTCAGGGCATCCACATCTTGGCATAAGAAGTGGAAGGCTCGGTTCAGGGGGATCCCTCTCCCTTCCCCACCCTTTAGAATTTACTTTTCACTCCAAGGAAAAATAAAGAAGTTACCTCAGAAAGTCTTTTAAAGGAACTCCCAGTTCATCCCAAGGAAGTACTATTTTAATGTAGATTCCCAGCTTTAATGTAAAGACATTGGTGCCCATGAGTAGAGGAAAAAATGTTTGACTCTGCAATGAGTACATTTGAGTGGCCCATAGTTTGCAATTTGCAGTAATCCAGTATCAGTCAACACTTTTTGTTAATGTATCTTTTAGAGAATAAAGAAAACTGGGAGGCCAGGCATGGTGGCTCATGCCTGTAATCTCAGCACTTTGAGAGGCTGAGGAAGGCAGATCAGTTGAGTTCAAGTCTAGCCTGGGCAACATGGTAAGACCCCGTCTCTGCAAACAAATACAAAAATCAGCTGGGTATGGTGGTGCACACCCGTAGTCCCAGCTACTCAGGAGGCTGAGATGGGAGGATTACTGAGCCCAGGGAGGTGGAGGTTGTAATGAGCCATGATTGTGCCACTGTACTCCAGCATGGATGACAGAGTGAGACCCTGCCTCAAAAAAAAAAGGAAAGAAAACTGAAAGGTACCTTTTCTATGTGCATCAGCCCTTTCTTTCTACGGACTTCAGCCCACGTCAGTCTTTAGGGCACACACATGCACACAAACATACACACTAAAACACATGCATCCTCTCTTTACAACTCCATGAGTCTCTTCCCTAGACTTAATCAATATATAAAACATATCTCCATGAATCTTCTCAATAATGCCCAGCTCTGGAAATTCAGAACAGAATAGGATTTCCAGGTTTCAAATCACGGATGCAAGCTTAGGGACCATCTGACCTCATCATTAAACAGAGGAGCACACTGAGGCCCAGAGGGGAAGTGACTTATCCAAGGTCACAGAGTGAATTTATGCTGGAGCCCAAGTGGGTACCCAGGTGGACCCCCGGCTCTCAGACCAGCACTGCCCAGAGAGGTACAGGCAATAAAAGTCATTGTCTAAATTGCAAGGAGACAAATACAACTTCTCCATCCCCAAGGAGAGCCAATGGACGGAATCTTTGCAGGCACAATTGCCACAGAAAGTTTTCAAAGACTTTCCTAGCCTAATATATGTAAAGAAATCTTTAGAGAGTCATTCCCCATTAATCAGCTGTCAGCAGTGTTCTGAAGGAGGGGAGGGGAGTTGAGGATGGCGAACACTAACTCATTTCCCAGAGCCTGTCTTCAGGATTTCAAAAATGAGTTTAGCAGAGCCAGCCACTTTGGGGGCATCTGAGAAAATGAGAAACGCTTCTAACACCCTCAAATGCTCTCAACCCACATAACGGTGCCTGTGATTTAGTGACTCTCACACTTTAGCATGCATACGAATCTTCTGGAAGGTTTGTTAAAACAGATTGCTGGTCGGGTGCGGTGGCTCATGCCTGTGATCTCAGCACTTTGGAAGGCCTAGGTAGGTGGATCACTTGAGCCCAGGAGTTTGAGACTAGCCTGGGCAACATTGACAGACCTTATCTTTACAAAAAATACAAAAATTAGCCGGGCGTGGTGGCTTGCACTTGTAGTCCCAGCTGCTTGGGAGGCTGAGGTGGGAGGATCGCTTGAGCCTAGGAGGCAGAGGCTGCAGTCAGCCGAGATTGTGCCACTGCACCACAGCCTGGGCGACACAGCCAGACCCTGTCTCAAAAAAACAAAAACAAATCATAGATTGCTGCCCACCACCCCTCTCCATGCACCCAGAGTTTCTGATTCAGTAGGCATGGCATGGGGCCTGAGAAGTTGCATTTCTATCAAGTTCCCAAGTGAGGCTGATGCTGCTGGTCCATGGCCCACACTTTGAGAATCACTGTTTTGTGCTCTTGATGCTGTTTGGATGATTCAGGCAAAAGAGTGAAACACAATTATATTAACCTGGGAGCAGAATCCCATGGCAGTTGGGCACAGAACTCAAAGTCAAGCAGACGTGTCTGGGACTGGAAGTCTGCTGTAGACTGCAGGAGTCCAGCCTGGTCGCTGCTGTTCCCTGGTGCTTGGCTCCGGGGCTGGCACACTGTGAGTGTCCAATAAATGTGTGTTTCTGGGTGCTGTCTTAGCTTTTAGGTGGAGGTAAATTACACCACTGCCTCCCACTCCCTAAAAGGAAGGGAATGGAGAGATGGCACAACAGTCTGCAGAAGCATCAAGAGTGGCCATTGGCTCTCTTGGTTTTTCACCTTGACCTTGGGTTAGGAGCAATTAGGTGCTGAAGCCTGAACATGGGTCCAAAGTCCGTTTCTTTTCATTGTAATAATTTTCACATGGGTGTTCTTATTTTTAAAAGTTGTGACCCTCATTATAGAAAATTTACAAAATGTTTGGAGGCAAAAAGAAGAAAATAGCTATCACCCATAACCTCACCCCTGAGGATTACTCACTCATCATTTAGGAATATATTCTTTGGGTGTTATTTTTCCACACATAAGTATTTTTTTTTTCTTAAGTAGAATCATGCTGTTTGGGAAGTTGCCTTTTTTTCATTCAATGTTTCATAAATATTTTTGCAGGTCATGAAATTTTTCCAGGTACAAATTTCAAGGGATAGGATAGTTCCATTAAGAAAGTAGACTCATGGCCAGGCGCGGAGGCTCACGCCTGTAATCCCAGCACTTTGGGAGGCCGAGGAGGGCAGATCACCTGAGGTCAGGAGTTCGACACCAGCCTGACCAACATGGAGAAACCCCATCTCTACTAAAAATACAAAATTAGCTGGGCGTGGTGGCACGTGCCTGTAATCCCAGCTACTCAGGAGGCTGAGACAGGAGAATCACTTTAATCTAGGAGGCAGAGGTTGTGGTGAGCCGAGATCGTGCCATTGCACTCCACTCCAGCCTGGGCAATGAGAGCGAAACTCTGTCTCAAAAAAAAAAAAAAAAAAAAAAAGAACATAGAATCAGCCAGGTGCAGTGGCTGACACCTGTAATCCCAACACTTTGGGAGACTGAGGCAGGCGGATCGCTTGAGCCCAGGAATTCAAGACCAGCCTGGGCAACATAGTGAAACCACAACTTCTACAAAAAATGCAAAATTTAGCTGGGCATGGTGAGGCACACCTGTAGTCCCAGCTATTCGGGAGGCTGAGGTTGGGGGATCACTTGAGCACAGGTAGGTGGAGGCTGCACTGTGCTGTGATTGCACCACTGCACTCCAGCCTGGGTGACAGAGTGAGACCCAGTATCAAAAAAATAAAAATAAAAATAAAGAACATGTATGTAGCCGGGCGCAGTGGCTCATGCCTATAATCCCAGCACTTTGGGAGGCCGAGGCGAGTGGATCACGAGGTCAGGAGATCAAGACCATCCTGGCTAACATGGTGAAACCCTGACTCTACTAAAAAATACAAGAAAAATTAGCCGGGCATGGTGGTGTGCGCCTGTAGTCCCAGCTACTCGGAAGGCTGAGGCAGGAGAATGGCGTGAATCTGGGAGGCGGAGCTTGCAGTGAGCCAAGATCGCACCACTGCACTCCAGCCTGGGCGGAAGAGCGAGACTCCATCTCAAAAAAAAAAAAAAGAACATGTATGTAGACTCTGAAGCCAAACTACCTGAATTCACACTGGCATCTGCCACTTACTAGATAAGGGAAGTTGGACAAGTTACTTAACTTCTGAGTGTCTCCGTTTCTTCACCAGTATAATTGGGATGATAGTATTTGTACCTATCACAAACAGTTGTTAGGAGAATTAGATGAGCTAATCTATGTAAGGCATTTAGGATGGTTGCTAGCATGAAGCTAAATTTTTGGTGGAATATGGGTTATAGCCTAGAAACATTACACATTGTTGCCTCTTATTATGTGTCCTTGTAATGGCCTGGAGTATTCCATTATAGGGATGTTTCATAATATATCTGTCAATATCCTATTGTTAGGAATGTTTACTTTTTTCCAGTTTTCCCTATTAGAAAAAAAAATTGTGATGTACTTATATCTTTACACATATGCGTGGTAAATTCCTAGGCATACAAAGTGATGTACTAAGGATGGTTCTAAACATTTCTGGAGCTTTTGACACATACTTGCTAAATTGCCCTTCAGAAAGCATAGTAATTTACTCTGCCACACAGTATACAAGTCACACGTTCCAGACCTCTCAGTCATCCTGATAGTACCATTCTCCCCTTCACAACTGCCACTTAGATGGGCGGGGCATGGTATATCATTGTTTTAATTTGCTTTTCTTTGAGGTTTCTGGTAAGACGGACCATTTTTCATATACTACCAGCCCTCGAGTATGTCTTTCATAAATTGCCTGTCTATGTCCTTTGCCCAGAGATTGTTCATCATCCATATTGATTTGCAAGTGCTCTTTATATAGCAAAGATATTAACCCTTTTCAGCAGAGGCATTGAAAGCGTTTAATCTAGTTTGCCATTTGCTGTCAATTTTATTTTCAGTGTTTTATCTTCCCCACCGTGTGTCACTTTGTTTGCCTCAGATCCCAGCCAGGGGAGCCATAGTCTCCTCCCCCTCAGCATCTTCCCTGCCCAGCTCCACCAGCCTTGGGCCCTTTTAAGTCTGCAGCCTGGGGCAGTCTCTTTGATTTACTGTCCCCTACGTAATGAAAAACCCCAGATTGGAAAGTGGTGTATCAGGTCTTTTCAGAAGTCTAAGACAACCCCCAAATCCACTGGGTTCCTACCCCTGCTGGCTGCCTCATAAGGTCACAGGTCATAGGTCATCACGCCCCAATGACCCCCAAAAAGGGATAACTCAAGCCCCCTGGTGATAACAGTTGATGCCAGCCAACTGGTTTGGCTGCTTGCTTCTCTAAATTTCCCTGATAATTTTTGGTGGAATGTAGATTATAGCCTAGGACTGCAAGAGGAAAAATAATATTCAATTGAGGATAAAAGATAAGAGATGCCCCTTACTGAGCCCTGCTAAGTGCCAGCTGCTCTACATGCATTATCTCTGCAGCAATCTCCACAAGCTAAGTATCACTGTGCTCATTTCTTAAAAGTGGAAATGGAAGTTCAGAGAGGTTAAGTAACTTGCCCCAAGAAACCCAGCTCCTGAGGATTGAAGCCAAGATTAAAATTTAGCTTGTCAGATTTCAAAACCTGTGTCCTCTTCCTGAGCCCCACTCACCAGGTTTAACCCCGGCTTTGCCACATGCTTGTTTTATGACACCAGAAAACCCCTTCACCACACTAGTCCCCAGTTTTCTTTCATCTGGGGATAATAACAGCTTGCCTCCATACCATGCAGTATCAAGAAGAGAGCCAAGGTTTTTAAAAAACATGGACATGAAGACTCCATAACTGTAAAATGACAGTTTACCTTTGACAAAGGTACACATGGCACCTTCTTAGATGAATTCTTGGAATATAGCCATTAATTCACTTTCAATCTTACAACCTGTAACAGTCATATATAGTCAGATACTTATATTTACAGGATGGATTGCCAACCCCCCTTCCCATTCCCACAAATTGTTTTCATTTATTCAACAGATATTCACAGTTTTCCAGGTCCTGCGGGAGACAAGACTGTGTCTGTGACCTCGAGGAGCTCACACTGACCCACAGATGCACACACATACACACACATGCATTCTCACCTCCATTCGAGTTTTCCTTTAGAGTGTCTTTTTTTTTTTTTTTTTTTTTTTTTGAGACAGAGTCTCGCTCTGTGGACCAGGCTAGAATGCAGTGGCATGATCATAGCTCACTACAACCTCTGCCTCCCAGGTTCAAGCAATTCTCCTGTCTCAGCCTCCCAAGTATCTGGGACTACAGATGAACGCCACCATGCCCAGCTAATTTTTGTATGTTTAATAGAAGGGTTTCACCATATTGGTCAGTTTGGTCTCGAACTCCTGAACTCAGGTGATCCACCCGCTTCAGACTCCCAAAGTGCTAGGATTAGAGGCGTGAGCCACCGCGCCCGGCTAGCGTATCTCTCTCTTCCATGGCTTGAAACCTCTTGACTCTCCAAGGTCTTAGAGACACAGAATCCCTCGGTTCCCATGAAACTGGGTCCCTAACAAACCCGGCCTTCCTGACACATGGCAAACCTGTGTTCAGCTGAGTCCCCGTACCTGGAGGTGCAGTCAGAGTGGGTGTGGCCCTACCCTTTCAGAACATGGCAGCCAGCGGCCAAGTGCCATGGCTCATGCCTGTAACCCTAGCATTTAGGGAGTCCAAAGCGTGCAGATCACCTGACGTCAGGAGTTCAAGACCAGCCTGGCCAACATGGTGAAACCCCATCTCTCCTAAAAATGCAAAAGTTAGCTGGGTGTGGTGGCAGGCACCTGTAATCCCAGCTACTTGGGAGGCTGAGGCAGGAGAATCACTTGAACCCGGGAGGTGGAAGTTGTAATGAGCCAAGATTGCACCATTGCACTCCAGCCTGGGTGACAGAGTGGGACTCCATCTCAAAACAACAACAACAACAACAAAAAAGAACATGGCAGCCAGAGCGAACCCCGCATTTGCCCTGCAGAGCCCATTCTGCAGACGCAACTCCAATATCCTTCAGAATCCAACTGCATCTGCCCAGCAAGTGAGACTCTTTTTTTCTTTGAAACCAACATTACCTGGGTCAATAACGATAATCTTGAAAACATGATGTTGAGCAAGAGAAGTTTCAGAATGATGCCTAAAGTATACTGTTACATAAACTGTAAAAGCTGTTTATTTTAATATACATATGTAGTAAAAAATATGGGCCAGGAGCAGTCGCTCATGCTTGTAATCCCAGCAATTTGAAGGCCAAAGCAGGAGGATTACTTTAGCCCAAGAGTTCAAAGCCAGCCTGGGCAACATGGCAAGACCCTGTCTCTACAAAAAATTTTAAAAACTAGCCGGGTATGGTAGTGTGTGCCTGTAGTCCCAGCTACTTGAGAGGCTGAGAAGGGAGGATCGCTTGAGCCGGAGAGGTGGTGGCTGCAGTGAGCCGTGTGTGTGCCACTGTACTCCAGCCTGGGCGGCAGAGACCCTGTCTCCAAAAAAAATTATAAAAGCATATATATTAGTTTCCTATGGCTGCTGTAACAAATTCCTAAAAACCTGGTGAGTAAAAATAACAAAAAATTATGCTCTCATGGTCTGGAGGTCAGAAGTCCTCAATTACTATCACGGGGCTGAAATCAAGGTGTCAGGTGAGCAGAACGCGCTCTCTCTGGATGCTGCAGAAGAGAATCCCTCCCTTGCTTCTTCCAGCTTCTAGTGGCTGCTGGCATTCCTAGACTTAAGACCACATCACCCAGTCTCTACCTCCATGGCCACATTACCTTCTCTTCCATCTGTGTCAAAGCTCCCTTTTCTTCCCTCTTATAATGACACTTGTGATTGCATTTAGGGGCCACCAAGAAAATCCAGGATAATCTCCCCATCTCATGATCTGTAACTTAGTCACATCTGCAAAGACCCTTTTTCATTTGAAGGTAACACTTACACGTTCCAGGGATTAAGACCTGATATTTCTAGGGGCCATTATCCAGGCTACTACAAAATGTAGAGAAACGACAGATGCCACCTTAGGGAGTGTGCTTCCTTCCGGGGACAGAAGAAAGGGACTGAGGCAGGGAAGGGGTACTCGATGGTGTTGACTCTGTCCCTAAATAGTTAATGGTAAACATTTATTAAAATAAATAAATAACTTAAAGTTTAAAATTGTAAGGCCTGCTTTCTCCTAGCTATGCAACCCTAGGCAATTTATTTCACATCTCGGGACCTTTATCTCCTCATCTGTCATATAAGGATGCCAATATCTACTTCATGGATTTGTATGAGAATTAAATAATATAATGAATGGAACATGCCTAACACAGTGTCCGGCTCATTGTGAGTACTGAGTTACCATTATGATTATTATTTTTTTAAGACAGAGTCTCACTCTTGTTGCCCAGGCTGGAGTGCAGTGGCATGATCACTGCTCACTGCAGCCTCTGTCTCCCGGGATTCTCTGTCTTCAAGGGATTCTTATGCTTCAGCCTCCCAAGTAGCTGGGATTACAGGTGTGTGACATCACACTTGGCTCATTTTTGTATTTTTACTAGAGGTGGGGTTTTACCATGTTGGCCAAGCTGGTCTAGAACTTCTTTTTTTTTTTTTTTTTTTTGAGACAGGGTCTCACTCTATAGCCCAGGCTGGAGTGCAGTGGCACGATCTCAGCTCACTGCAACCTCCGCCTCCCAGGTTCAAGAGATTCTCCTGCCTCAGCTTCCCGAGTAGCTGGGACTACAGGCGTGCGCCACCATGCCCAGGTGATTTTTTATTTTTAGTAGAGACAGGGTTTCACTATGTTGGCCAGGCTGGTCTAGAACTTCTGACCTCAGGTGATCCACCCACCTCAGCCTCCCAAAGTGCTGGGATTACAGGTGTGAGCCACCGCACCCAGCCCATCATTATTATCGTTGTTGTGGTTGCTACCTTTCTGAAAGTGAGGAGCATTTTCTACAATGCACCTGTGGGTGCCAGCATGTGCATGAGGGCACACACACACACACACACACACATACAAGCGCATGACCCTTTCTGAGTGAGAGAAATAAGTTTTTCTGCTCCAAGCCCTGGTTTCTGAAACTCAGCATTGGTAGGGGGGTGGGTACTCAGGCGAGCTGGAAACTACAATGGTAGAAGCGGGGGGAGGCCTTTGCAAAGGTACTTTTTGATCTGCTCTAACTGCCACTATAGAGAATTAGATGGAATTCATTTTTATGATGAAGGAATTAATGGCTATGGAGAGAATCGGGTTCAGGTGGAAGACTTGAATCCAAAGAAGGGAATAAAGCCTTGAAATTCAAATGAAAAATTATTATATAAGCATAAAGGAAACCTATTTTACACCTGTAAGACTAAATGTATAAATATGAACCAACTGCTCCCTCTGGGAAATGGGGATTGTGCTTTTAATTCACCTAGACAAATACGCAGTGCATTCTCACTTCCATCTATACATTTCAATGAAGACCGGGCACCCGCCAGGGGCTCCTGAGTACCCCTAGACTGGCCACCTCCTTCCCCAGGCTAAGCACCTTCTGGCCCAGCAAAAGCCTCTCTGGCTTCCCCAGAACTCCCAGAAAGCAAGTGAGGCTCTCTAAGCTGCAAAATCCTTGAGCAAGGGCATGTCAAATGCTGCCTCCTGGCAGTAACATTCTCTGATCCTGCAGTCTCACACCCCCACCAGGACTCCCAAGGCAGTATCTAAAATCTCACAGTCATCAGAATGTTTCAGCTGCATTCCATCATTCAATCATTCATTCATTTAATAACACCGCTGAGCACCCACCATGCACCAGTCTCGGTGCTCAGTGTTGAAGATCATCTGGTTTACAAAAGAGAAACTGATGCTGCAAGAGAAGAAACAGAAGCAAAAAAGAGCTTTGAAATCTAGGAGGCCTAAGTGAAAAATATCTTCCCGGCCAGGCGCGGTGGCTCACACCAGTAATTGCAGCTACTTGGGAGGCTGAGGCAGGAGAATCGCTTGAACGGGGGAGGCGGAGGTTGCAGTGAGCCCAGACTACACCATTGGACTTCAGCCTGGGCAACAAGAATGTGACTCCATCTCAAAAAAAAAAAAAAAAGAAGAAGAACAAGAAGAAGAAGAAGAAGAAGAAGAAGAAGAAGAAGAAAGAAAAGAAAAATCTCTTCCATGCTATCTGATAACTCTTTGACCTTGGACTCCTCTCTGAGCCTCCCTGAGTCTATTTCTTCCTCTGTAAAATAGAGATGCTGCTATCTCCTACTTGGGGTAGCTTTGAGATTAAGCAGGCTTACTGTCAATTGTGTGGCACAGAGTGGGCATTCAAAAATTCTAGTTATAAACATGAGTGCCCAAGGTCAAAGAGTAACATAAGCATCCAACTTCAAGATCATTCAGCTCTTTACTGTGCACCATCTGTGTTCTTTCAGACACTGAGCTCCGTCCCAGAATTGCAGAGATAAATACAAAAAAAAAAAATCCCAGTGGCCAACTATCAAGGAAGTGGGAAACAAGGAAGCCAGCTTGCGTTGACTGCCAACCAACTGTAGACCAACCATGACGCTAGGCGTTTTCCCCCAACTCATCCCTGCTCCTCAGGACAGTACAGATCACCATGTTTTGAGTTCTGTTGGAGCACTGTTCACCATGCCTATATGGCCATGCACCCTCGCGGTGCTCCAAGGGACAAGTCTCCAGTTAACCTATGAGGAAACCTTAGCACATAGAGAGCAAGCCAAGGTTCAATGTGCTAGGACAATTCATTCATCCATTCATTCACCCAATGATGTTTATTGAGCATCTACTATGGTATATAGTGTACAGCAATGAATACACAGAACAAGTACCCTTGTCCTTGTGGAGCTTCCATAAGCTCCTACCAAGTCCATCCGTATGCTCCTCCTGCATGTGGGAGAGGAAAGACCCCTCTGCATGGAGTGAACCATGATAGAGGAGGGAGATCCCCAGGGAGAGAAGGAAGCAGGAGACTTGCAAGCAAGGAAACTCAATTCCATCAGCTTCCTCTTCTCAACAAGCCAATCTAAGGTGGAGTACAGGCAGCGTTTGATCTTTTCATCCTATTCCCATCCTGCCTCAGCCCTGAGAAAGCCTGGGGGCCTGGAGGGAAAGTTCGCCTGGGCTTGTGGGCTTCCCTGGAACTTGTGCACAGCCTGGAGCTCCAGGCCGGCCAGTGCTGGGCTCACCACATCCCTTTGATTGTTTAATGAAAGTGCTTTGAAGGTCCCACAGATGCTCCACTGTGATAAGGTAATTGTCCAAGGGCAAAGTCTACAACCCATTAATGCTGGACTTGGTGCAAATTGAACTTGGAGAAGGTGCCTCGGCACCGTCTGACACTTGGTCTTTTGTTCCGGCAACTGGGAGTTTGGGAGGAGACTTTCCTCCCGAGGCTTCCAAAGGGTGCCAAGAGAGAGAAATTCCTGTTACACACGCCCTACCTCACATCTCTGCATGAGCATATGCACTCGTGTGTACACACATGCACACATGCACATAAGTACATATGTAGGCTTACTCATACTCTCTTGTGTACACGCTCTTGTATACTCTTATATAGGTGCACACATGCCCTCAGCCTCACATATTCATATGAACGTATCCCAATATACCTTCATCCCAATCCATTACCTTTAAACCACTGGGACCAGACTGGGGAGGGCTGGCAGGGGAGGAGGGGTATTCTCTTCCTCCTGGGAAGGTTCTTTTTCCACTTGAGAAATGGAAAGGAAAGAGGGATTACCAGGCACGGGCAGAGAGGAAAAGGCTTTTACAGATATCAGGGAACACTCTGTAAAGATGGCTTCAACCGCATCTCTGAAAGCCAGTAGAAAAGCGTTAATAGGAGAGGAAACTGCAGAGAGGAGAAGGAGGAGAAGTGGGAGAAGCACCTTGGCCTGTCTTGGGTCTCTCTCTAAGCTTTAGCCTTGCTTGTCTTTATTCCCAGAACCTTGAGAGGTAAAAGGCTCCCAGGACCAGCCTGAGAAGGAGATGAAGGGAGAAATGGAGGAAAAGAAAGCAGAGAGGAGGAGAAAAGGAGGAAGGAGAAGAGAAGGAGAAAAAGGGGAGACATAAGAAACAGGGAGGAGAAGGAAGAATGGAGGAAGGAGAAAGAGGGAGAGGGAGAAGAGGAGGATGAGGAGGGGAGGAAGGAGAACAGGAGGAAGAGAAGGAAAAGAGGTGAAGAGGGGCCGGGCATGGTGCCCCACGCCTGTAATCCCAGCACTTTGGGAGTCTGAGGTGGGTGGATCACCTGAGGTCAGGAGTTCGAGACCAGCCTGGCCAACAATGGTGAAACCCCATCTCTACTAAAAATCCAAAAATTAGCCAGGTGTGGTGGCGGGTCCCTGTAATCCCAGCTACTCGGGAGGCTGAGGTGGGAAAATTGCTTGAACCCGGAAGGCAGAGGCTGTGCTGAGCCAAGATCACACCACTGCACTTCAACCTGGGTGACAGAGTGAGACCTTGTCTCAAAAAAAAAAAAAAAAAAAAAAAAAAAGAGGTGTAGAGGAGGAGGAGGCGAAGGAAGAGGAAGAGGAAGAAAACAGAGGAGAAAGAGAAAACAGAAAAGGAAGGGAAGGAAGAGGAAGAGAAAGGGCGAAGGAAGAGAGGAAGAGGAGGAGAAGGAGAGGAAGGAAGAAGACCAGGAAGAAAGACGGGAGGAGGCTCACTCCAGAGCCTACTTAGCAGTAGGCCTGAGAGAAACCTGGTTATTATTACTGTTGTTGTATCTTTACTGCTGTTGTTCTTGCCCAGTTCTTGAGAACTGGAATCCAGTGCATACTATTCCATTTTTCTGGGGAAAATGAAAATGTCAAGCAAGCTATCAACTTTCCTTTTTGTTTCTATTCAGGTTTGGGCAGCTTATTTCAAGCTCACCCCTAGAAGAGTGCCACTTCTTAAAAGAAAAGCATAATAATAAAAGGTCAGTGCCTCTTGGAAATGTAGCGCTGAGGAATTCCAGCCTCCGAAACCTGGAAGGAGACTCCTGAGAGTCCTTTGTTCCTGGATGTTCAGTTTCCCTCCCCACCCCCACGCCCACCCCCTCCTCTCTCATTATCAAACATTTGAAGACTGAGTAATTCCATTTGTTGATGTCTTTGGCCTCCTCTAGCAGAGCAGGCCAGAGCCTCTGAAAATGCAAAGGCCCCCAATGAAATTAAAACCCCTGGTTTTCAAGGTGGATTTATTACCCTTTAAAGGAATATTTATTGGGTAATCACTTTCCAAAAATGCTCATGACACAGGGGACTGAAATAAAGAGCGTCCTCTCCCTTGGGCTGAGGGAAGAGGCTGTTGGCCACTTGGATGCAGGGAGGAGGGAGCCCCTTTGTGGCCTATGTCTTGGGAGGGAGCAGCCAGAGACAGGCCAAGTTTCCCCAGCTGAACTCAAGCTGGGGTCTTGCTTCTGTACCTTGGGCCTACTTATTTTTCTCCCATTTCCAAACCCAAATTGGGTTTGGAAGATGCCACTTGGAAACTTGGGAAGAAGAATTCCTATTAGCATTGTTGTTGCCTTTAAGAAAAGGGAAAAGGAGGAATGCAGAGATTTCAGACCAGACGGGGTGAGCTAGAGATAGGAGACAATCATCCAAGCCAGACCACACTGAGATGGGAATGATTCCTGGGGGATTAGTGGGCTGGGCTGGGCCGGGAGATGCACCCCAAGACCAAGCAGAGAAGGAGGATCTCTTCCCCAAGGTCTTTAGCCAACCTCATCTGGACCAAAGGATCTTCCCAGGGATTCAGGTCTGAGTTACAGCCCAGAGAGCAATGGAGGCCCATACATACCTCAGGAAACCATGGAGATGGGGGAGGCGGTGACAAGACAGACAGTCCCAGAGAAAAGCCACTGGGGTGAAGCCAGAAAGGCAAGGAGGAAAAGAGAAAGAGAGACCAAAAGAACAAAACAGATGGAGGAGACCATAAGATAGACTGAGGGGGACAGAGAGACAGGAAAAATATTTGTGTGTGAGAGAGAGACAGAGAGAAAGAGGGTGAAAGAGGGTGAGGAGAGACAGGGACAGAAAGAGGGGGTCAAGGGCTAAAGGAAAACTTTCTGGAACAAGTCTGGCCCAGCCCACACACTCAGAAGCCCTCACACCCTCCCAGCAGCAACTGGAGGTCTTAGGAGTTGATTAAGCCTGCATGGGGGTGACTTTTTCTAGACAAGGGTGTAAGCAAAGGGAAACAAGAGGAGGGGATGCGGCTCTCCCCCATCCCCAGCCACAGTTCCCAGGTGAACCCCCCTTTCCCCTGCTGGATGTGAAATCGCCATTTCACCCCGCCACACTCCTTAATTGTTGCAAAAATCATTTGTGAAATTGGTCTCCAACAGGCAAGAATGGCCACGCTCATTCCAATAGACAACCCCACCTCAACCCTTCCCTCTGCAGGGGCCCATGGAATCCCGGAGCTGCAGAAACGCTGGGGGCCTGTGTCGCTACTGGACCCGCTACTGTGAGTCTTTTGCAGGGAGGGTGAGGGACCACACTGTGGGCAAGGTGGCCCCAGTGCAGGACTCCTGAGGTTCTGAGGGTCCCTGGCAGCAGAAGTGTCCAGCTATGCACTCGCCCCACTCAGCTCAAGATGCTACATGAGCACTGGCCAGAAGAGAGGGAGCCTCCCACCCTTGGCACACCCTGGAGGTCTTTTCTCACTCGAGAATTGACCTAAACACACACTCACACATTCCTGACGCGCGCTTAGAGCCATACCAAGGCAACCTGGAGGTGACCTCAAAGCAGAAATACAGACATGGGGGGACCCTCACTTAGAAACACACATTTACTCAAACTGACCCCAAACAGACCTACACACAAAACCCACCTGCACCTTGACACACAGACCCGGGCACAGGCCTATATTCACACGCAAGCACACTGGCCCATTGCACAAATACAGGGAAGAAGTGCCTTGAAACCTTCCAGGCAGAGGACAGCTAGTGACGAATGAATGGATGAATATGCAATATACCTAATATATATGTGTGTGTGTTATACGTGTGTATGCGTAAGTGTATATGATACAAATACATGTATATATACACACAGAGAATATATATCCACCTATGGAGGTCAAAGCAGGCCAGGTCCCCAGCAAGGCTGGTGATGTAAGGGGGTTGCTATCTTCCCTGGGCACACATGCTATGGCTTAAAGCTTGATCTCCCAATCTCTCCCGGGGGAGGGCCCCATAACTTGGGCCAGGCAAAGTACCCTGGTGTCCCCCTTCCAATTCGAAAGCTACTTAGCATCTCTCTTCTCAGTTAGAGAGAGTATGAGCTTAACAAGTTTTTCATCAGGGACCCCATTCCCAGAAGGCCCCCCAAAATCTGATGAGCCCCTAGTGCTAGGAGAGTGGGGAGAGGAGGGAGATCTGTCACATGCTGAAAGGGGCAAAGGTCACAGGTGAGGCGAAGGGGAGGGATGGGGACACCCTGGGGCCAGCCAGCGGTGAGCGCCCCAGGCTAAGACAAGGCTGACCCCACTGCCGAGAGAGGGCGGGCAGGGGGCGAGATTGAGGGCTGGGTTCATTTTATTGTATTTTGCCTCCAGCGTGGGGCCGGAGACGCTCTTTCCCCCGGGAGACAAAAGGCCTGCAGTTGTGGCGTCCTGCCCCGCTGGGAGGGCGTTTCGCCCCCAGGACTCGGTGTCCCGAGGTTGAGGCTACTGGTCACCCTGGCTTCAGAAAGTGAAGAATTCAGGAACCTCTGATCACCCCACCCTGACTCCCGATCATTCAACTGGGGCGTCCCCTCAAACCCACCAGCAAGGAGCTCAGAGTTGATGAGCTCAGAGCTGTATCAAGTCTTGACGGGCTCCCTCCCTCCCATTTCCCACCTCTTTGGGCCCCCAGATCCTCACACCAGCACCAACTCCCTGTAAACCCAACTACCTGCTGGAAAGGAGTTATAGGCCCGGCCTGGGGGCCTGAGGAGGACGGCGGCGGCTGGAGACGTCTGCACGGGGCGGAACTGGAAGGGGAGGAAGAAACCTGTCCCTAGCACTTGGCAGACCCACTTTGCCAAGCCTCGGAACCAGATACGGTTACTGGGGGCTTCTCAGAGCGGCAGGAAGGTAGAGTAAGAACCGGACACCGGGGCTCTGACATTACACAGAAAAGGTCAGAATTCCTCCCTTCAAGTCACCCTAGGCCGGTTCCCGGGGAGCCTCACTGGAGGAATTTCAGAGGGTGTAAGACGAGGGAGAAGATGAGAAATAGGGCGGACTCTGGCCCTGGGAGGCCAGAGAAAAGGCGAGACTCCAGAGAGGCGCCGGACCCGAGGCAGACATTCCCATACAGCCGGGACTCCGAGAGCAGCCGTGGGCGACCTGGGGGCCGGGGACTCGGCGGATCCGGCCCATTCATCAAAGGAAGGCACCGGGACAAAGTTGGCCCCCTCCCCTTCTCCCCCAGCCCCCAACTCGCCGGGATCGGCTCCCTCTGTTTTCACGGCGGTTCAAATTCTCCCCCAAAACGAGGTCGAGCCGGGGATTAGAAAAGAGGGAAAAAAATATTCGCTGGCGATTTCTTTTCGTTATTGGTCCTCCGCTCCCTTGCGCCCTGGCCGCCTTCCCTCCTCATGAATAAAAGAAAAGTCCGAACCTATCAGATCGCGTTCACTGCCTCCTCCTCCTCCTCCTCCTCCTCCTCCTCGTACTTCGGTGAATACTTTTGCACAACTTACCCAGCTGATCACTCGCGCCCCCTCGCTTTTCCATTTCTCTTTCCCCAACCCCGTCACCCCCTGTCGCCTCCGTCCAGCCCTGAAACCCGAGGAGGCTCCTTCTTCCGTCTGTCCCCGGGTCTCCTAGGGGACGGGGCTGTGAAAGCTGGTGTGGAGGGAGAAGCGAGTGTGGTCCGGAGAAAGAAGGCGTGGAGAAGAGGGAGGGAGCGAGAGCGAGAGAATAAATATATAAATAAATACGAGAACGAAATCCACTCCGCAGTCTCCGGGCTGGGAAACTTTGGCCCCGAGCGCCAGAGCGCGAGAGCGCGAGAGCGCGGCGCTCGCCACTCTTGAGGCTGGCGGCCTCGATTCCGGCCGCGTTCCCCCGGCCCCCCTCCGCCGCCGGGCCTCGTCTCCGGGTTCTGCCAGGCGCATCAGCCCGCACAACTTCTGGCCGAGGCCAGCCGGCAGAGGCGGACTTGGGGTTGGAGTGTTTGTTTGTTTGAACTTCCTCGTCGTCGCCACCTTCCCTCCCCCCAACCTCCGCCCCACCTCACCCCCCTCCCCAGCTTCTGGACGCGTTTGACTGCAGCCAGGGGTGGGGGGTGGGGGTAGGGAGTGTGTGTGGAGGGGAGGGAGAAGAGGTTAAAAAAAAGAAGACGAAGAAGACGGAAAGAAAGAGCTCGCAGCAGGGGTGAAGGGAGCGGACGGGAAGCGATTTTTGCCGACTTTGGATTCGTCCCCGGCGTGCGCAAGAATGGCGGCCCTTCCCGGCACGGTACCGAGAATGATGCGGCCGGCTCCGGGGCAGAACTACCCCCGCACGGGATTCCCTTTGGAAGGTAAGAACGCCCAGGCTGGCCTCGCCGCGACTCCGCCGCCCGGAACTCGGGGTCCTTGGAGAGGCTGCGGTCTCCAGGGGACGGTGGCGGCGCCGGCGATAGCAGAGGGATCCCGTTCTCTTCTGGGTCCCAGTCCGGGCGCGGAACCCAGGGAGTTTCTGGGACCCATACTTGTCCGCTTCTGCGTGGGTTTCACTGCCCGGCGGCCTTCGTTTCGCAGGTCGCTAGCTGCCGGTCTTTACCCGCAGGGCTGAAATTCTGGTAGATTTGGACTCCTAGTAAATATCAGGTCCTGGTGAATTTCAGCTCTTTCCACTATTTCCAGACACTTCTTCCCTGACAGTTTCTCGGCTCTCCTGGCTCGCTGGCTGCCAGCTTTCTACTCTTGTTTTGAATTATTTTTTCCACCCCCGGGATTGGTCTTCCAGTCCTTTATTTCGAACCACCTACCATGGGTGATACTTTATATGCCTCAACTACCACGACTATCCATTTCTTCCGAAGCCACATTCAAACACTCCTGCTTTTCCGCCTGGAAACAAACTAATTGGAAATAATAATTAGTAATGATTTTCCCCCTAAAACTTTTTACTCGGGCTTCCGCACTCTGGAAATCTCCCGGGAGAGAAGCTCTAAACGGCGAGGTTTAGAGAACCTCTAAACGGCGAGAGGGGCACGGCAATGTCCAAACGAGGAGAAAGAGCTGATTTTGTAAAGCGTCCTTCCTAAACATCCAGCGCCCGCCCGGGGAGACCTGATAGGACGGGCGGCGGCGAACCGGGTCCTGGCTGGAGAAAAGGCTGGGAGCGCACAGCGGAGAGACCCGCTCCTGTGTTTTTGTTCTGTTTTCTTTTTAAACTAATGGAAGGCCTCAACCTGTCACTGAGGGATCATTTGGCTTCTGAGGGTAGGTAGCCTAGGGTGTCACAGAGAAGTCATTAGAAATATGTGCGACTTTTTTTTTTTAATTACTCTTCCTGCGATCGTTTGAGTCCCTGGCGCGTGAGGAAGGGGAGAGGAGGCAGGGAGGGGGTGGGTGGGCTGGCAGCCTGCGATCCGGGAGGAGCTCCCTTGGGCAGCGAGACGGCGCCGGGTCCCTGAATTAGACAGAGGCGAAGAGAGCGGCTCCGTGATCAAGTGCGCGCCGGCAGCCACGCAGGCGGGAGAGCGCGCAAACCCGGGGATTTGCAGTGGCACTCTCCTGTAGCGAATGCAAGTAAAACAGGCGGCTGAGGACGCGCGGCGGATTAGAACAATATTTGCCCAACATGACGCAGAATACTGAGGAGAGCCGAGTGCCGGTCGCTAAAGAGGCTCTTGAATATAAAGTTGGGCGCTCGAGAGCTCTTGAGCGCTAATGGCATATCCCGCCACGGAGACCGAGTGACTCCGACTTTGCGACGCACGATTTCTGATTAAATCCGAGAGTGGCTTCAGACACCGACTTTTACAAAGAGAGGTGGGGGGACCGGGAGAGCGAGGGAGGGGGCGGTAGGAACGGCCCAGCAGCGGAGCCTCTTCTCGCCTCCTCCCTTTCAATTACAGTCAGCTCCCTCCACTCCCGCGGCTGTGAAATCGTTCTAATCTTCCAGATCTCCGCAACCGCTGAGTCCCCAAATTGGGGGGATCGAGGCCGGATTAGTGCGCTGGGTGTCCCCCCAATCTTCTGTGAGGAAATTGTGTAGACTTTGCATTAAGGCAACCAGGCGTTCTCCCCTCCCCAGCACACACCAGGGATGCCTGTCTTCCCGGTTCCCAAAGTCACCCCCACCCAGGGGGACTGTGTCCCATCTGCCTACCAGCCTCGCAGAGCCTGCAGGCACGGTTCATGGATTTGTGAGGCCAAGTCAACTATTTAGTTTAGGAGCTTTGGGGCAGTAGTGTCCTAAAATTGTCCTAAAACGAAATTAGGACTTCGAGGGTGGTTAGAAGCAGGGAGAGTCACCCAAGGGACAACCAGGTGCCCTTGGAGGCAACAGCCAACAGCATATGTCACCCGTCCCTCGGCTGTGCCTCAGCTGTTCCCTGGGTCAGTTCCACAGCTCTAGCCAGAGCTGTAAATGTAGTAATCAGCCAGGCCTTTCTAGCCCCCAACAAACTGGATCATTCATGACTACCAGGAGCGTAGAACTGAGCAGATGAGCCACATCACACCCGTTATTGGCCTCTCCAAGATGCAGGCAGGCCTGCAGCCCAAGCTTCGGCCTGAGGGACAGATAGTCATTGGTCCCAAGATCTCCAAGGCTCTACCAGCCTGGTGGCTCTGTCTGCAGTCTCACCTTCGTCTCTCTCCCTCCCCTTCTTAGCAGCATTCGAATCCCCCAGGTGTGTCCTCATCCCTCGTAGTGTGGCAGGAGTTGGGGGACACAGCATCTGGGGAGACTCTTGCAGCTGTGACTCCTCTATCCATCTCTGCAGGAGATTTCCTAGATTTATGACAGTTGTTTCTCAAACTACCTACCTACCGAAGCCCCAGTGTGAGGACCACCGGGATTGCTGTCTGAGGTCTTGGGGCTCAAACAAACAAAACTGGAGTCAGGGAGTGTACTCAGTGTCTGCTCTCCATCCTCACCCTGCACCTCTCTCCTTCTGCATCTCCCCTCCCTTCTCCAGTGTCCACCCCGCTTGGCCAAGGCCGGGTCAATCAGCTGGGAGGGGTCTTCATCAATGGGCGACCCCTGCCTAACCACATCCGCCACAAGATAGTGGAGATGGCCCACCATGGCATCCGGCCCTGTGTCATCTCCCGACAGCTGCGTGTCTCCCACGGCTGCGTCTCCAAGATTCTTTGCCGCTACCAGGAGACCGGGTCCATCCGGCCTGGGGCCATCGGCGGCAGCAAGCCCAGAGTGAGTGTCTTTGCCACAGAGGCTGGCAGCTGGCTTCCTATAGTCGGGGGCTCCTGGTTGTGGCCCCTCTTACTACCTCGTGGCACCAGGCTGTAGGAAAGTACAGCTGGAGGGTGTCTTCTACTCCCAGATATCCTCCCATTGTTTTCCTATTATTTGAATTTCTCAGAGATGGAGCTAAGTGAGGTCTAGGTTGTGCAAGACCTTGAGGCCAATGAGCCATTCCTGGACTGTCCCCACATTTGCCTCAACCCCTGTCACCTTCCAAGACCAGAAGACATCTTCTCTCAGTCTTTCCTGAGATAATGACGGGGACCCTGGGGGTCCTAATTAGAGTTTTTTATTGCCTATCCATGTCCCACCCCACCCCACCTGGCCAGACCCCCAGCTGCCTTCCTGGGAGCCAGGAACCGGTTTCTTGAAAGGATAAAGCCAATCTCTTGGGGGATGGGGAGACACAAGGTAACCAGAACCACCAGCCTGGTCTGGGGCTCTTAAGAGGTGATATTAAAAGTATTTCCCTCCCCCCATCCCATCTTTCCACTCCTACTCTCCCACCTCCACCTCTGAAGCAGGTGGCGACTCCGGATGTAGAGAAAAAGATTGAGGAGTACAAGAGGGAAAACCCGGGCATGTTCAGCTGGGAGATCCGGGACAGGCTGCTGAAGGATGGGCACTGTGACCGAAGCACTGTGCCCTCAGGTGAGAAGGCAGCTGAGCCGGCAGAGCTGGCCCAGAGTGTGGCCAGGGGTCCAGTGTGGAGGGCTGGAGGTGGGAGAGAGGGGAGGGGAGATGATGGTTGACTGGGAACTTACTGAGAAGTTGGGAGGAAAGGAGTACAGAAAGGCAGAGTTAAGGCATAGGAGTAAATCAAAACAGAATGGAATAAGATGGAAAGAAGGAATAGGGAAAGAAAAAAAGTTAAGAAAGAGGGGAGAGAAATAAGAAAGGGAGGAAGGAGGAAGGAAGGAAGGAAGGAAGGAAGGAAGGAAGGAAGGAAGGAAAGCAGGCAGGCAGGCGGGCAGGCAGGAATGGGCAAAAAGTTAACCTAGAAAGTTGGATGATAAGAGAGCCCCCCTGGAGGCTTTTTCGGAGAAAATGGCCTCAATAGATGGATCTGTCCTAGGAGGGTGGATGCCCATGGGCTTCCCTGGACCACCGTCTCAGAGTTATGATTTCTGCTGTTGCCAACACCAGCCATTTGAGTCCTAAATTTGGAGGTCCCAAACCATACTGCCTGTGAGAGAGAAAGTGATCTGTTGTGTGTGTGTGTGTGTGTATGTGTGTGTGTGTGTGTACATGTGCATTCAGGCACGCAGGGCCAGAATGCACACCTGAGTGTGGGAGTGGCAGCAGGAGCTGGAGAGACTCCAGGGAGGCCCTGGGACCTCTCAGGGGTGTGGGTGGAAGTGCACCTAGGCAGGTGTTAGTGTAAGGCACGAATGCATGCAAGCATCTGCATAGAAATGCACAGTCTAACCACCCTGTGAGTGCCCGGGGTGTGAGTCAGGCTTCTCCAAGTGGATGCTGGTTATGGAGTACGTGTCAATGCCTAAATGCCTGTGTGTGGAAGAGGGATGAATGGATATCTGTAAGGAAGCAGGGGGCTTCCTGACTTTCTCCCAGGGGCCCAGGCCACCGCTCGCTCCTCTGCTCCAACAACTTATACTTGCTCTTTTGCCTTTGAATTTCTGAGGTTTAGTGAGTTCGATTAGCCGCGTGCTCAGAATCAAGTTCGGGAAGAAAGAGGAGGAGGATGAAGCGGACAAGAAGGAGGACGACGGCGAAAAGAAGGCCAAACACAGCATCGACGGCATCCTGGGCGACAAAGGTAGGGAACTTCCCTGGGCTGCGAGGCCCCAGCCCGGGTTTTCCCACGCGCCGGTGTGCGGGCCAGTGGTTCGCTCCCGCCGCCGGAGCAGGCGACCAGAACTCCAGCGGAGAAACTCTCATGCTGCGGGGCAGCTGGGAGCCGCTCAGGCTTTGCCGACAGCGCCCCCTCGGTGCGCACCCCGGATGCCGGCTAGATGCGAAGCCCGCGCCTTCTTTGCGCT
The DNA here is from genome assembly GCF_029289425.2 of Pan paniscus. NCBI lineage: Eukaryota > Metazoa > Chordata > Mammalia > Primates > Hominidae > Pan > Pan paniscus. The sequence goes on along the minus strand of NC_073249.2, from coordinate 208,478,900 downwards.
ATGGAGGCCGGGCGCGGACGGCCTGTGAGTCCCGGGAGAGCCCGGCTGCGGGGCTGCGCGCCTGGTCTACCCCAATACTGCGGGGAGTGCGTCCTCCCGGGCTGGCGTTTTGGCTGCTACTCTCGGCATCGATCAATTATTTATAGGAAACTTGGGCAAGGGGGCGGGGGACGGGAGGGAGGGAGCGAGGAAGGAGGAGCCGGCCCGCGGCTCCCTAAATGAATTTGTTAACCAGACCCGCACACGCTCTCTAAACGGTCCCTTGAAACCCCGCCTGACAGTTGACTGACCGCTGCAATCAATAAAAATTAGCCAGGGCCGCCGCCTGACTCAGCCCCGCGTTGCCAGGGCGGACTGGGGGACAGAGAGTGCCTTCCTCTGTGGCGTGCGCCGGCAGGGCTGGGAGTGGAGGCCAAGTTCCCAGATGCCCAGGGTCGGAGGATCGCAGTGGGGGAGAGACCCAGGCTCCACACACCCTCTCCCCATTCTTAGCACGGCTTCCGCGGGCAGGCTGGAGTCTGAGCCCTGCGCCATGCTTTTTCTCAGGATCAGCTAAGGAGGGCGTTTAGTTTTCAAGCGCCCGCAAGCCGGGGAAAGGGGATTGTGCTTTTGTTTCTTGACGGGAGGAAGTTTCGAGAGAAGGAAGGGAAAGTTTTTCCTCATTACCCCCTCCCCTTCCTCATTGCCCTCATAATTCCCCTCCTAAGTCTCTTTGAGACTTGGTAAGTGCACGTTAAGGGGCGACAGGGAGAGAAACAGAAATGGAAGACCCAGAGTCACAAAGACTGACAGTTAAAAGAAAAGGCCCCAAACACATACGCGGGGAGGCGGCAGGCTGAGGGAATCGGAAAGACAGTGGCCATGGGAACCCGCAGACTGATGGCTTTGGAAAAAGTGGCGAGTGCCCTGGAACCTGAAAGCTTGCAAAAAGCCTGTGTTGTTTCAGTCTCCCTTCAGAGGTTTCTCCCAGCACCCCTCTCCTCACGACCCAAGCACTCCTAGCCCAGGTCTCTCTCCAGTTCTCAGAAGACCCTCCCAACCTTGAAGATGAACTTCACAGACAAAGCCGGCTTACTAAGACAACTCCCATCTACGCCCAGCCCCCACAGGCGTGGTCCGAGGAGGAAGGATGGGTGGCCGGGCAGCCCCGTGTGACAGCGGCCTGGAGCGAAGGGAAGGGGCGGCCATTGACAGACAGGGCCCCTAGTGATGCCGCAGTCCCGCCCGGGACAAAAGGGCGAGGGAAGAAAGGGAGAGAGCTGTGCCGGGCGCCCCGCTGTGCCCGGCCTGCCGAGGGGCCACGGGTCTGCGGCGGGAGGCAGCCCTGCACTGCCAAGCGGTCCTTGGCTAGGCCAGTCGGCCCAGAGCCCTGGGACACCTGCCGGGGGACCCAGTCCTTATTTCAGTTCCCATTGGAAGGAGACTAGGTGGACTTTTTGTGGGTTGTGGAGGGGAGGCATAGAACTTGAATAATCTTTCCTGGACAAATAATCTTTCCTGCACAACAAACAACTCTTCTGAGGTTATCCCAGGGAGAAGCAGAGGAGGTTTGGTTTTCCTTGGAGAGACTTTAATTGTGTTTGCACGCAGGGAGTATATCCAGTTCAATCTGCGAGGAAGCACAAATAGGTAAATTTCCTCTGAGAAAAAAGGGAAGGGAAGGAAAGGAAGAGGATGGAAAGATCGTGCGGTTTGGAGGATTCCTCTGATTCCAGGGAATGCGGGGCGTTCCATGCTGGCCTGGGCTCACCACACCAGCTAACAAGCCACTTCGCTGGATAGAGGTTTTCCCTGCAGCAGAACCAGGAAGAACCACGTCTCCAAGGGTTTAAAGTGGAGCCTGTGCCAGATGGGGGAGGCTGAGGACACAGGTGCTAAGTCTAGAGAAGCTGAAGAAATGAAATGATCTTATGCAGTGAGCCTGGTCTCCAGAAAGTCCCGCAGTTTTTGCGTGACGGTGGGTGCGCTGGGTGCGCTGATTGTGCTTTGAATGGCTGTGTAAGCGCAAGCATCTCTTGGTGTGACTGTTTACCCACGGGCCTTCGGATCTGAATGCTGTAGGCCATATATCTGTGCAAATGGGATTCAGCATAGATGTGCAGGGAGTGTGTAGATGGGCGTGAATGGGCAATATGATGGTGCAGATGAGAGAGAGCCATCTATCCATCTGTGAGCAAATTGTATCCGTTTCCTATTTGAGTTCCTGGGCTGGTCGGCAGGCACCCCTGTGAACCCCTCATCTCTCTTCCAGGCCCCAGACATCAGTTTCATGGCCAAGTTAAAGGTGAAAAGACCTTCTAATCTCCATCCGAGTAATCCAGGTAGGGAGAGGCAGAGACGCCCCATGGCCAGAGCAGGGGGAGTTGTGCACACCCACAACTTTGTTTTGGCTTCTTGCTCTTGAAAAATGCTTTCTCTGGGGGAGTTGCCCCTCTCATGGCAGGGAGCCACCAAAGAAGGGGTTTAAGAGCTCTCCTCTTTAAGCACTAAAGAGAGATCCCTCCCTGAGTCCGTTTTTTCCTATCGTCCGCTTGGCATTTAATAATGTTAAGACTTATTAGAGCTGGTAATGAAAACTGGGACTGCTGAATAGGAAACTGTGTTGGAGAGGGGTGTAATAGCTTCCAGGCATGGTAAGAAACTATTTATCCGCAATCAGTTCTCACTCTCAGAGTTTGAAGCACAAACGTTAAGTTGAAGGGTTTTAAAGCAGATTAAATTGAGCTTTTATTTCTGTGCACTTTCATCTCTGAACAGCTCACTCCTGCTCCCCTTGGGCTGATATTCATGAGGCTGTTCATATTTTTTTTTTTTTTGCTCTTATCCTTGTTAAGACTGAGTTATTAGGATTGTTGGTGGTGAGTATTCTCAGACCGTTGCCGATAGGTGCTTGCCCCAGCCAAGCTTGGCTCACCTGGAGAGGGAAGTGGACAGTTCCTTGCCCCCATGCACTTAGACTCCCTCCTCTTCACCCGTTTCTCCGAGGATCAGGGGATAGACAGGCCGGGGACCCAACAGGGAGGGGATTTGAGGAGAGAAGAGAAAGGAAAAGATTTTCATAGAATCTGAGCTCAGAGAGATTCTTGTGGGGAATTTGATAGGGGTTTGCAATGGGTCAAACCGTTCCTCAGTGGGAGCTGAGGGAGTGAGTGTGAAGAAATAAGCAATAGTATAAAAAACAATAACAGCAGTGACAAACAATAAGAACACCAAAGCCGCATGCATCTGACAGTGCACCAGTTTAAGCCAAAACTGACCGGATCAGACCAGGGGCTCCGCTTTGTTCTCTAGGATGGAAAGGCCAATGAGGTTACAATTAGTATGAAATACAGGGAAAAGTTACAAGATTAGAAAAAAGAAGTAGTAGTAGTGGAGGTAGCATTTTTCTCCAGGGGACGGGGCGGGGGGGAAATCCTGGGGGTGTCAAAGTCCAGGTGGAGAATTTGCAGACTTCCTGGGTGTGAAAGACCATCTGAGGTGGGCGGAGGATTGGCGAGGACGGCGAGTGAGGCAGATTTGTTTCTCTTTGTATTTTTCCTTTATTTATTTTTAAGGCAGCAAACTTACAGGTGTGGAGTGGGAAATGACGGGGAAGGATCGGAAAGGAGGGGAGAGCCCGGAGTGTCGGTTTTAGACACTTGTAAAAGGAGGTGGGAAACAATTTAATTTGGCAGCAGCGATAGCTGCTAATGCGGTTTTCGGTCGTTTGCTACACTGGAGGAAGCTGTTTTGATTGTGTGTACAAGGACCTGCCAAATTTAATTAGGCTCCGGGGGAGCGAGTGAATAGGGGAAGGGGGGCACGGCTCCCCTCAGCCCACACCATTTTTTCGGCTTCACACCTGGAAGGGACATTGTTTACGGGATCTTCGAGAACCAGGAAGGGGCGGGGGCGGAGAGGGACAGGAGCCTTGGAAGCGGGGGCGAGGGAGGGGACGAGGATAGTCCATTTATCACCAAACAATCTGCATTGATTTAAACCAACAAGTTTCCTCCTCTGTAAATGTGTGTTTAGAGACAGGTAATTGACACTCCACCAAATCAAAGGATTACCCCGGGTTGGCAATCTAATCAAACAGAGTCCAGGCGGGATTTGAAGCTGTTCAGAGTGGGATCAGCTTCGCATAATGGGGGCTCGGAGGAAGATGGGAGGGTGTCAGGCAATTCCCGGCTTTAGGCAGCGCTCGGCGGTGGATATCCAGTGCGACCAGAGGGAGAGAGGGAGGGGGCGCGGGAGGGGCGCGCCGGGCCGGGGGCTGGGGGGGATGGGGCGAGCGGAGAGGGGCGTGCGGAGCTGGGAACGTCCCGGCGGAGGGGGCTCCCGGCGGAGGGGGCTCCCGGCGAGGGGCCGAGCCCACACTGGGCTGACAAGGCTCCCCTTTTCTTCCCTCCATCCCCCCAACCGAAGAAGAGAGAGGGGGAGGCGGGAGCAGAGACTAACGAGAAACAACAATGAGGAGATAACTATTACAAAGGCAAACACTGGCGCTCGCGCGCTCGCAGCCCCAGAACCCGCGGTAAATAAACAAAGTCTGCAAACTGTTTGCTAGATAAACTCGTGCCTAAATTGAGTGTGACGGGCAAGGAGAGAAGAGACAGAAGGAGATAAGGTTGGAGGGGGATGAATGAGCATAATCTAATAGAAGACATTTAGAAAACAAACTTTAAACAAGGGAGAACAGGCGAGCGGAGGGCAATTATCCGCCCCAGAGAGCGGGGGAAGCCGTCGGAGGTCTGGGAAGGGGTGGAAGGGAGGGGACTGGGAGCTGCGGAAGAGCTGAGTGTTGGGGGGTGCCTTTGGGACTCCGTGGGGAGCCAAGAGGGGCTCCCCAGGGCGCGCAAGAAAAGAGGCTCGGTTCCCGGATTGAGTGAGGCTCCCGTGCTCAGCCGGTCTTGGAACGCAGGCACGTCTAAACCGGCTGGGGTCCCCCGCTGCGGGGGCGTGCGGGTTTTGTGTTCCCCTCGGGGCACGCACCGCCACACTTGGGCTGTTTCAAGGCGTTTGTACCTAAAAGACGAGTGTGCACGGCGCAGCGGTTAAAGGAATTAGATATTTACCAGTTTGAAATAAGCCTGGCTAAGAAGAAGAGAGAAGAGAGACATTGAAAAGATGAGGCTGGGGGAAGACTTCAAACGAATTCATCATTTGGAATGGTGGAGGGGAGATTTACCAGACAGTATTGGGAAGTTATTTAGATATTAATAACACATTTTCCTGAGGCGCGACCACAGCAGCCATCTGCGCTGCTCTCGGAGCTATTTGGCTGGGTAAAATATGGGCGTCTCAAATGTTGGGAAGAGATAACGCAATCAGGCTAACCCTGGTCCTGAGACTGCATCGCAGCGTTAAACCCGGATTAACCTCCCCCCTCTCCAACTCCCGCGGCCCCCTCCCCTTTCACAGCTTTCCAAATTTTCAGTGGAATTTACATGGAAGGATTTAAAAGCACATATAACAGTAGCCTTAAAGCAGTAAGGTGATTATTTGGGCTTTTTTTTTTTTTTAAGAATGTCTTTCTGAAAATGATAGTTGTCACACATTACATTATATATAAATAATATTATATAAAAACACATTTTTATATAGGAAAAGAGGGCTGAGCAAATGAGATTTCATTCCAGGTTACCTCTTTGGAGTTTCTATTTGCCATCATTCTATCACCATCGACAAAGTTGATGAGGCTTCATTCTGTACTGTGGGGCAAGAGCACCTAAGGATATAAACATGTAATGTACAAGGTCCTGGCCGTGGCCCTGGAAGCTCATAGTCTAAGACTAGACAGAACTCACACCCTTGAAAAGACAATGCCTGGTTGAGGGAAGGGTTCCTGCACAGAGGAGAGACCCCCAAAGAAAGGTTCTCTAGAGGCTCTGGGGCCTTGAAGGCCATGACTAAGGGGGGAGGACACATTCCAGAAATTCCAGAAAAATAGCTCTTCTCTCCCTCCCATTGCAGATTAAAGGGGTAATTAGCAAACAGGATGAGGGTAAGAGGCGCTGCGAAGATTAGGATGCCCCCCTCAGTTTTTGCTGTCCGGGGCCTTCCCTCTTCTTTTCCCCTTCCCCCAACTCTGGCTGAAAGAGGAAAAGGTGGAAATGGGGTCAGCGCTTTCTGACCTGCTCTGGAGCGATTGGCCCCGGCTGGGGTCGAGCAGGGGGAGGGAGGGAGGGAACTCGCCTTCCCAAATCGAATCAAGGCAGAACGGTGACCTAAGGGGGAAACTTCGCCATTAGTAGATAGATGTCTCCAAAACTTCAAACGAAGTGGGGTGGGGGAGAGGTGAGGCAGGGAAGGAGTCCAGTGAGAGCGCAGGGGGAACTACCAGCATGCGAAGGGGAGGGGCCTGGAGGAGGAAGAGACGGGGTCGAGGGCAAAGGGGAGGCGGGGGCCAAAGGAAGGGGTGTGGGGAAGGGGATGCGAAGGGAGGGGGTCGGCTGCACTTGGAACTTCAACCCCCTGGGAGAGGAAAAGCGTCTGCGGGTCGCTGCAGCCTCGGGAGGGGTGAAGGGAAGTTGTGTGCGCCCCAAGTCCAGCTCAAAAGAGGCCCCGAGGGCATTCTAGGGCGCCTTGGGCACGCGTGCCAGGCCCCCGGTTTGGCAGCCGAGCTGAGCGAGGGTGGATTGCGAGGGGCACTGGGGCCGCCGCGGGGCTCTGCGTGTCGGCTGCCAGTGAACTGGCCGATTTCCCCAGTCTGAGGGTCAGCGAACGGACCTTTCCATGGCTTGGTCGCCCTGGTCCTGGAGGTGCGCTGGGCCCGAGCTCCGGTGGAGACCAAGGGAGGGGTGGGGAGAGGCAGCGGAGACAGAGAGCCACAGAGGAGGAGAGAGCTAGAAAATTCAGAGTGAGAAAGTCTGAGCGCAGCAGAAGAGAATCTTGCGCACAGTTTGAGTACGCTGGAAAATGCGGAGGGGCCGTGGGAGGCGCCGAGCAGCAGGAAGAAAGACAAAGAGATGCAGAATCACCGAGAGACTGGCCCTGGGACAGGCGGATCAGGAGAGCCAGCGGGACCTAGAGACAGAGCCCGCGGGAGAGCACGGGCCGAGAGGGCGAGTGCTCAAAGCCGGGCAGCGGCTAGGGGAAGACAGGAGGCGGGCGAGCCGCGGCCGCCCTTTTGATCCTTCGTGGCTTCGCCTTATCAGAAGCGCTTTCGGTGACATCGGCACAAAGGCAGTTCATCATATTACAGCACGTCCCGGCGGCTCGCTGCGATCCTGCCGCTTAATTAGAGGCGAGCGAGCTGGGCCGGCGGGGCGGGAGGGAGGCCGACCCCGAGGCGGGAGCCCGGATTCCGCGCTCCAACCCGGGGCGCTGGGCAGGGGCCAGCCCGCGTGCCTGGCGGTGTTGGGACGTGGAGAGAGGGAGAGGCCGGGAACTACATTCAGAGCGTTGCTAAATTAACAGGCCGGCCCGGGCTTCACTGCCCGGAGAGTGAAGCTCGCCGCCTTCCAATTTAGCCGCCGCCCCTTCTAAGTTCTCGGCTTTGGGAAGGGATGGCGCTCCGGCCACTTTCCCCTCTTTCAGGCTGCGAACGCTGCGGACTGGAGGGCGAGTAAGGGGGAGGCAACCCAGGGCGAGCTGAAGGCTCAGTGCAACTCCGGGTCCAGGTCGCACCCACCAGCCCCCCGCGGCTGTGTCCCATCCCCTCCTCCGACCGCCTTGCTCTCCATCCGAACCCAGGTGTGCGAGGCTGGAGCAATCTGAGAGGGGCAAAGTGCATCGTGGTCGAGGTTCTACTGTCCATGCCACCCGCAACTCACTAGCGATATCACTCTAGACAACCCACTCAACTTCTTTGGGCCTCAGTTTCCTTCCATGAAAAAAGAGAATTAGCTAAGACAAATGTTGTTATCCTTTTAGGGGATCCTGGATCCCTTTAAGAATAGGCTAAAACCGAAAAAATAATTCTAAAACCTTGCCATTTACATACTTACATACTTTCATACAGGCAGAATTTTTCATCTAGTATAAAGGGGTCTTTGGGGCTTCTAGAGGCCACACCCCATTCAGAACCTCACATCTACGTGCTTCCTGATGACTCCAGTATTCTCCAGGGAGCTTCTGATTCCAGCATCAGGAAGCTCAAAATGAGGAGATGGGGAGGAGGGGCACTGAGATCCTGCCCTTGGTCTGGTCCTTGCTGCTTCCTCCCCTCTCCAAAACAGAGCGGAGAGCTTCTCCTCCACCCCACTTGGTATTGGAAGGGTCCTTTGGGAAGTGTTTATATGCTGCTATAAGCACGTGTGCTATGCTCCCCCTTTTACCTATACCACCCAAAAGAGAAATTTTCCTCTGGAGTGTATGTGTGTGAATGTCTTCATTCATTCTGCAAGAATTTTTTGAGCACCTACTAGGTGCCAGGCGTTGTGTTAAGTGACCTCAAGAAGGTCCCTGCCCTCATGGGGTTCTGAGCCAGGCGGTGGAGACAGAAAATAAACAAGCCCGCAAATAAACAGATGTGTCTCGTTATGTGTTTGTTGTGTGTTTACCTGGATATCTTTGTGGGCTTCCCTCTTCGCAAGACTGTCTTGTGTCTGGGTGTTTGTGAATGGTGTGTGTATGCGCGCGCGCGCGCGCGTGCGTGCGCACGACAGCAGAATGTGTTTGCGGAGCTGGGGCTGAATTTGGCAGGCAGCCCCCAAGCTGACCTCTGGAGTGGCCCGCGTCGGCGGGCTGGGCCTTGCTTCGCCACGGGTTCGAGGGAGAGGCGGAGGGAGGAGCGGCTGGGCTGCGGAGCCTGTTGCCTTCACTGCACTCTTTGTCTGACACCACGAAAAGACCGAAGATCAAAGAGGCCCCCGAGCGGGACAGAAAAAGGGGTGGGGCGGCGGGCGCGATAAGTAGCTCGGAAAACTCCACCCTAAACTTTTCTGGGTCCTTTCCATGGGACCCAGACCCTACAGAACCTCACCCAAGTGGGCGAGTGGGCGGCCGGCGGTGGGTTCTCTACAGTCCCAAGCCTCCGCGAGGGCGACAGGTGGAGAGGGACAGCTATGGCTGCGGGCTCCAATTCAGGCCGAGGTCTTTCGGTGACTGGAGAAGGTGGAGACAGAGCAACATTCAGAAGTTTTGTGAGGCGTGTGTGTGTTTGTGCGGTGTGTTCTGAACACTTTTGCAGGGAGATTGTGAGTCTGGATCAAGCCTCCTGGTTTCCTGAAAACTTGCCTTAAAGTCTGCTCTGGCTTTACCTGGGCTGCAGACTTGGGAGTTGGAAGGAGTCAGGATGAGTCCTAAGGAAGCTTCTGGAACCTCTTGTTCCCAGTGGAAGCCTGCAGAAGCACCTCCGTCTCCCGCACTTTCCTGTAACCACAGCCCTAACTCAGGAAGCTGGTCTCTAAGCCACCTGGCAAGGCGCTTTCCCCACCCCCCCCCCCGCCTCCCGCGGTCCTCACCCTGCAGCTCTCCTTCCCGCCTGGACTTCTTGAGTTCGAATTCACCCTTCCGAGGGTCTAAAAATATGGTAGAAAAATAAAGTCCAATGTTGGGGGATATACCCCATCCTCCATTCTCCTCCCTCCCGCTGCCTGCAAATGCCAAAATTCAAAATGCCCACCCGTTTTACCTTTTCCATGGGGGAAGATTCTGAATGATTGCAGAATCCCAGCATGTCCGGGATTTGTCGGAGGTCCTTGGAGTGAACCCTAAGAAAAGAGGCCTTGGAACTTTCTTTAATAAATGGGGCTGAACCTCCCTCTCTCTTCAAATTAGGTTCTGGTTGGGACTTTTTCTCTGGTGGCCTGGTGGCCCATACAGGGGACACAGAGAGGTTTGCCCAGAGCTGCCTGTTACAGGCAATTACTGCTGTAAATGGCCCCCTTTGCGTCGACCCTCTTCCCCAAAAACCCGGTCTTTTCCGTCTCGGCGGTACCCGAGCCTCAGTTTCCCTATCTGATTAGTGAGGATAAGAGCCGCTCCTGGCCTCCCCAGGCAGCAGGAAATTAGGGCCGGGAAAGCGGTTTGGAAACTGGTCAGCGGGTGCAGGCGGGCAGAGGGTGGGAGGCGTCAGGAGTTCGTCCTCCTCCCCGGGGCGCCCCCTCCCCGCCGCCCTCTCGGCACAGTCCCCGCTCGCGCCTCAATGGCCACTTTAGAAATACAAACAACTTTAGAAATAAAGTAACCAAACCCCCGAAAGCGGCTTTGAAGAGGCGAATGCCTGGTGGCGCTTTACTATGGTGTGGGCCGAGGCCCCGGCCTAATCCCGCTTTCATTTCCACCGACGGCCGCGGGGGAAGCGCTCCCGGCCTCCCGGCCCCTCAGGAGGCTGATTAGGCCACAAAGAGCCCCCATTATCCAGAGAAGAAAACCGGGGGGCGGCGCGGGGCGGCGCGGCGCGGGGGGAGCGGCCCGCCCGCGCCCGGGCTATTGACTTAGTGGATGAAGTCAAGAGCGGGCACGCTGGGAGCCCGGGGGTGGGGTGGGGGGGAGGACTGGGGCCTTGGGCGGGGATCCCGGAGGTGGGGTGGGGGAAGGGCTGGAGGGGGAGGGGCGACCCGCGCGGGAAGGGGCGGGGGACGGAACAAAACAGAACGCACAAAACCCACAACAAAACCGAGCTCCGGGCGAGGGGAGCCGGGCCCTGGTGCAGGGCCTCGTCTGCTGAGCTTGGCTGGGTCAGCTGCCCGCGCCGGCCAGCGGAGGGGAGGGGGGCAAAGGACCTGGGCTCCGCCGCCACTGCCGCCTGGGCTGGGTTGCTTACTTGGGACGGGGTGGTGGAGGAAAGGAGAAAGTTGCAGCCGTTGGACAGTCTGTCGCTAAGTGCTACATGGCTTGGGCACGCGGCTCTGTGGCTCAGGCTCTCTAGTCCTCTGTGACCCCAGGGAGCTGGGTACAGAGGTCTCCAAAAGTCACCCCCGCTGTGGTGGCCTGCGAATCTGTGGTCACAGCTATAGAGGATGCTGTAGAGGAGATGCCTGAATTGGGGGGGGGGGGAAGGGAGAGGAGAAGGAGGCAGGAGATTGAAGGAGAAAGAGGAGGACCCTGGATTCTGAAAGATCTGGGTAATTTTGAGTGAAGCATTCTGAGAGCCTAGATGTTCTCTTCTGCAAAATGGGTCCATGGACACAACCTCAAAGTAGGCTAGGAAGCGTAAATGCTATAATTACATACAGTACAGGGCAAACTGGGAGGCTGGAGAAATATCACTCCCCCATCCTCTCCTGCCTCCTCATTTCCTCCAAGGCTTCTTTCAGTCACTCCCCTATGACTTGAGAAATAATAGGGGCCTTGGAAGAAACGGGCTGTGAATCCATAAGTGATCACCAAATGTGGGCGCAGGTGGGGTGGGGGCAGATGCTCAGCCAAGTGCAAATAAATAGTATCCCTCCTGATCTACAGTTCTAGACAGAAGAAATAGACCTGCTCTGTGGGCAGCTCCTCATTCAGCAGAAGGTCAAGAGAAGAAGGTAGAAACGCACAGAGCCAGTTCCTGGAGCCCAGTAGACACTGTTCTGTGTGTGGAGGGACTTCCCTCCCCTGATGGCTTCTGTCCCCACAGGCAGAGGCTGGGCAGCCTTGACTGACAGGGTAGGGAGGTGTGGGTGAGTGCTCTGGTTTGAGGAGATGGTGAAAACATCCTCCAGGTATAAAGGAGGTAGGTGAGGGTATGTGACACAGGCTCCTACCTGACTGGCCCCCAGTCACCTCCCCTCCCCAACCAGAGCTGTTTTCCCCACCCCCAGCCATCTCTCAGAAAAGGGGCCCTGACTCCAATGATTTGGAAGTTCTTTGAAGGCAATGTCACTCTTCATCCATTCACTCTACTACTTTATTTTTGTCTTTTTTTTTTTTTTTTTTTTTTTGAGACTGGGTCTTGCTCTGTCACCCAGGCTGGAATGCAGTGGTGTGATCACTGCTCAGTGTAGCCACAACCTCCCAGGCTCAAGCGATTCTCCCACCTCTGCCTCCCAAGTAGCTGGGACTACAGGCACCCACCACCACACCTGGCTAGTTTTTGTGTCTTTTTGTAGAAACAGGATTTTGCCACATTGCCTGGGCTGGTCTGGAACTCTTGGACTCAAGCGATCCTCCCATCTTGGCCTCCCAAAGTGCTGGGATTATAGTGATGAGCCACCATGCCCAGCCATTCCACTACTATTTATCAAGCCCTAGGTTGTGTGGGATGTGCTGGGGAGGATAACCCCCACTGCCAGTCCAGACTCATCAAAGGCTAAGTTAAGGAGTTAGGACTTATTCCAAGGGCAGCGGGGAGCCATGGAGGATATTTCAGTAGGGGATTGATGGATTCACCGAGCCGAGAATGTACCGGAAGATGTGGAGATACCAGCTAGGAGGTCAAGGCTGTGGGAAAGGAGCAGAGAGGTGCAGAGGGGCTGGAGAGCAGAGGATGCAAGGAGACATGGTTAGGAGAGGGCTGCCCCAGCTGGAGGTGGAAGAGGAGGAAAGCAGCCCATTCCCAGACTCCCACCACTGATGCCCAAGGGTACTGAGCCCGTGACTGGCTGCTAGGTTCATTCAAGGGAACTTGGAATTCCTCTGCAGGCTGAGATTACAAAGGGTGGAGTCAGACTCAAACAGGCCTTAGAGGTCATCTGGCCATTTTACAGATGGAAAAGCTGAGGTCCAGAGGGAGTGACATGAGTGAGGCCAAAGGAGGGAAAGGCCACTCTGGTCTGCTGGCAGTTATGTGCGGGTACAGGAGCAAAACGGACTGGTGGAAGCTTTGCTCCCAGGAATTAGGAAGGCATGGGATAAGGACAGCCGCAGGAATGAGGCCTTTCCCCATGCCGGCAGTTCATCGCCCTTCGTGTTTAATGTGACACATGCCTTAAAGTTCTGATTCACAGAGGGGGAGACTGAGGCACAGAGAGTTGATTAGCCCAAGGAAGTAAGGGGAGGAGGGTGCCCTTCTAACAGGCTCTGCAGGACTCTGACACCTTTGCCCTAAGAAGCCTGAAGGGCAGCAAGAATCTCCTCTTCTTACCCCATCTGGACAATTGCAGCCCCCATCCCCCTCCCCCGTTCTTCATAAACCCCAGATTCTCAGGTCCAGGGGAGACTGTGGTTCAAGCCATTGCCACACCCACCCCACCCCGCTACCACCCACACTCCCAGCACCCATAAGCACCTACTGGGATCTCGAGCCCTGCTAGATGCCACAAACTTGGCCTGCTGAAGGGTTAGTCTGTCCACCATCCTGGGAACAGTCCTTTCAACAGCAAGGGAAAATAAAGCCCAGAGGGAAAAGAATCACAGATTGTGGTTAGGGTTGGAAGTCAGATCCTCATGTAAATGGCCCCATGCAGAGGCCCTAGCCTGAGCACTAACTGCTGTGTCATTCTGGAAGAGCCGCTTCATGTCTCTGGCCCCTGGTCCTTTTGTCTGAACAATGGCAAGGCAGGATCCGCCTAGTGGATTTTCAAACTGTGTTCCATGGAGTCCTGGGATTCTCAGCCTCAGGGGCCATCCTTTGAGCTGTAATACTCTGGGCGTGTGTTTAGTGGAGGGGAAGCAGTGAAAAACCAGCCTGTTTCCCCATGGATAGAGGAAACTCCAGGGAGGCAGGGCTTTGTCCTGGGAAGAGCAAGGACCACTTCCCATCCAAGGCTACTCTGGAGGAGGGTGAGGGGAAGAAGCTCTGTATACTCCTGGAATCAGAGCCCTCAGGCTGTGGTTATTGGTCTTCAGAGATAAGGTGATAACTGCTTATCTGGTGACAAATGATTATCCTCCTCTTCTATTCCTCTGATTAGGGAACTTTCTCTCCTGGCTGGGAGGTCTCTTTGGAAAAAGGGCAGGGCTGGTCAAGAGACACTGACATCTGCCTCTTCAGTCCCTGCCCTGCTTGCTGTGTGACCAGAAAGCAGTTACACACTCTGTGCTTCATTTTGGGGCCTGGTGGAGCAGCTGGCTTGCAATGCCATCCTGGGATGGTGCTGGAAGGAGGATTCAATGCAGCCTGTGGGGGATGGAAGGAGCAGGAGGGCAGAGGGCGGAGGACAGAGGGCTGTGCCCCGGAGTCACCCAGGTGCTTTTGCAAGACATACACACCTGGGTACTTTCTTGATTTGGGACATCTGAGTACAGTGGCTTTGGAGCAATCTGTCCCGATCATTCTGATGGCCTCCCCAGCAAGAGCCACTGGTCTCATGCAACACCTTTTTTTATAGATGGAGAAACTGAAGCCCAAAGAAGGGAAGAGAATTATTACCTGTTGCATAGCAAACGGAGAGGAGTCAGAAGAGAGACGCAGTCCCCAAAGTATTATGCCAGGCACCATGAAGGGAACATTCTTCCAAAGTTTCTGGGTCCCTCAGCTTTTGTTACGGTCACCTGTCCCTACTGAGGGTCCCATCTGCCAGGGTACCATGCTGGGAACAATGGGGCTGGCAGGGCAAGACCTCTGCTCTGTCCTACTGTCCCCAACTCCTGCTTGTGCCATGGATGGTCTCCCAGACACTCACTGTCATCTCAGCTCTGGGCTCTGAGCCCTTATATCCACAGGCAGCTTCAGTGCATGGAAGGACCCCTGGACTTGGAATCAGTAAGACCCAGGTTCCTCCCCATTGCTGCCCCCACCATGTCCCCTGAGCTGTGGCTTCCCCTCTCTCAGCCTTAGTTTTCTCATCCAGGCAATGGGAGCAAATGAATTAAAACACAGAAAAGCTATGTGGCACATAGGAAGTACATGCTTAAAATGAGATGAAAGACCTGAAAGTGATTTGTGTGAAATACATGATCCCTAAAAGTCTATATACTGAGAATTTCCCAAGTCAAAAGCGCATTGTCTCATCGGTGGCTCTAAAATGTATATGCATATATTTTTATAGGTTTTTGAAAGATTTATTGCAAAAGTAATATGTACTTGTAAAATTTCACATCGTAAAAAAGTATATAAAATAAAAATTAACAATCCTTCTCTATCCCTAGCAACAGCTTTGTTGAGTTGGGATATAACTGTCTAGATTTATACAGTGATATCTAGATACGTCTCTCTATCTAGATCTACCTAACCATCTATCTGTTCAGATGCAGATATATATTTGAAGGAAAGTGGTGTCACATCAGCTTAACTTGGGGGCAATAGAAGCTTCAAGGGGTGACTGTGAATGCGCAGAATTAATTTATCAGTGGTGGGTATGAGTCTGGAGAGAGATTCCGAGTGTTCCAGAGCTCAGGGTCCCCCAAAGGTTAAGCATCCTGAGTTGGAAGATTTGCAGGTGTTTGTCCTCTCAAAGTTCCATCCCTCCCCCACACCCTCCCTCCAGGCTTCACAGTGCCACCCCTCCCCCTCTCCCCTCCCCGCCCCCCCACCGCCTCCTCATGCACCTGCTGAGGCTTCCGGCCTCTGCTGCTTCAAAGAGGCAGGCTGGGCTTTACCTGCCTGCCTTGGAGAAAAGCAGCCTGGTTTGAAAGGGGAAGTGGCATTTCAGGCACTTAATTAGACCCGGGACAAGAATGGAAGCTGGCTCTCAGGTCAGGCCAGGGGGGATTGTTGGGGGATTAACACTCAGGTAAACCCATCAAGGCTCACCGGCCCCCTGGCAGGAGGCAGCAAGAGAATCCCGGGCAGCAGCGGAAAGGCTGGGCCGGCTGGGCCCACAGCCTGGGAATCACATTCCAGAGTGGGGTAGTGGGGGTGTGCAGAGCCGGTAGAGGGTGGGAGGGGAAGGGTGGGCCACTGGCTGCCTCCACCCTTAACCTCAACTGGCCCCCTTCTCTTCCCCGCCCCCCCATTGCCCCAGGAAGGTAGAGTTAGAACTACCATTTTATTCCTGCAGCAAAATGTATTGAGAACCCACTATGTGCCAGGGGCTATTCCTAGGAGCACAGCCAGCAATAGCGCAAGGTCCCGGCTGCACAGAGCTCACACACTGGGGGAAGAGCAGGTTCACCAATACGGAAAGGCTTTCAGAAGGTAGATAAGGGCTTGACGAATATAAAGCAGAATTGTGATAGAAAGGGACTGACAGAGGAGTGATGTTTATTAATAGTTGGGCTATCAGGGAGGCCTGCCACCAGAAGAGGTGATATTTGACCTGAAACCCGGATGGAAGGAAAGAGGTAACCATTTATGGAAAACATCTACTACTTAGGACAATGGCCAGTTGAGAGCTGACTGCATACGTGTTAAATGATTTACATTAATGAATTCATCAGATCCTCCCAAGAATACCTCAAAGGAGAGACTATTAATTAAGAAGCCCATTAGTAGATACAGAAATTGAGGCATACAGAGAGGTGCCTCAGCAATTTGGGTCCAGATGGGCAGGGCCATCTCACTGGATGCCTGTGCCCTCCCCCTGCCCACCTCTTGCTACGTGCCAGAAACTGAGCCAGATTCTCTATACACCTCCCTTAACTCCCCAGCCATGCCCCGTGGGTATCTGTTTTCCCAGTTTTGTAGATGAAAGCACAGCTCAGAGAGGTTTACTCAGTTGCCTGGAGTCACACAGTCAACAAGTGGAGAGCCAGTCATTGAATCTGGTACCACAAACTCTTCCTGCTGCAACAGCTACGCTTTTGCAGGCACTGACTTTGGAATACCCTCAGCTAATTCACAGGGTCCTTTGTCCCTGGGGAATGGCCTTCCCTGTCTCCTTCAGGGAAAGGGTTTCATCCTTCAGGGAAGATTCATTGAATCAGGATTTGCTGGGTTTTTTTCTTTTTTTTTTTTTCATTTCTTTTTTTTTTACACGAATGGGCTTCCTGGCCCGCATTTTGATTTGCGCTTGGGTTTATGAACTGAGGAATCACAGTCAGCCTTGGGAATTAGTTGCAAGATAAATATTGCAATCCTGGTTAAGGACTTAAGAATTGTCACTTGTGTGTGTATATTGTTGTTGTTGTTGCAACGGTGCTGTGTACGCACAGTTACAGTGGATCAAATTTGGGGAGTTAGGAAGTGGCGTTGGTTTGTGGTTAGACTTGGGGGAGGTGTCGCTTTCGGTTGTTGGTGTGCTGGTGGCTGTGTCCCTGTGATATGGAATGTACTGTATGAGAATATGTTCAGGGGCCTATGGTTATGTGGATATGGGTGTGTAGCTGCTGATGACATGGATGGATGGATGTATCTGGGTGTGTTTCTGCAGAACAAGTGATACCTGTACCATGTGACTTTGTCAGTTCCACCACGTCCAGGCACAGGTCGGGGGGTTTGTCCATGGCTCTGAACATATCTGCCCCCATTTTACAGATAGGAAACCAAGACTTAGAGAGGCCAAGTCATCTGCTTGAAGTCGTCTAGCTGAGAAGCGGCTGAGCCTGAAGGGAAACCAGGGCTGCCTTCAGAGTCCAGCCTCTTTTCCCTGCTCCCCAGGAAAGGTTTTAGTAACAACAAAAGGTTTAAATGCCAGCAAAAGGTTTAAACGCCAGCGTCGGTCACGGGGCCTGGCAGATGTGTGTGCGGTCACATGCATGTCCCCATTCTCGTTCTGGTGTCTCAGCTCCTGCCCATTCTATGGGCCCCCAGCCCAGCCCTGTCGCAGGAGAGCCTTTCTTTCTCGGGACTGCAAATACGCCAAAGATGAACACCGCCCGCAGCTGGCTGGCTGCAGCCCTGAACAATGGCAAGACCTACGAAGTGAAGGAATCGCCCGAGGAGCACAGCAGCCCAGTCCAGAGAGGCAGTTCACAGAGTCTGCCTGCTGGCTCTGGCTCGAATGCAGTGAGCCCTACCCCCACCCGCCAGCTCCACACTCCCGGCTGAAAGGATAAACAGTCTGCAAAGAAATTTTCCCTAGAAAGAACACTTCGCTCAAGTGCAAGTCCACCACCTTAGACCAGTGATTAGGGGAGAGTTAAAGAAGGGGAGGGGTGTCCCCTCTCAGGGGGACATATGCAATAAATAATCACAGGTGGGAGAGCGTGAAGTGGAGGGGCTGGAATCCCAGCTGGATGCTGGACCCAGCTCCAACACCGTTCTCCAGAATGGATGACAAAATGCAACACAGTAAAACAAATCTGGTGCTCATGTGCAATGCCTTCCTCCTTCCTAAATCTCCACTCACCCACTTCTTCCCAGCGAGTGGCAAGGTGGCAGATGCCATCTGAGAACTATCTAGGGTAGCAGAGGAAAAAAACCACAACAGCGGGTGGGCTGCAAGGTAGCTTGTACAAATTTGCCAGGCCGTAATAATTAGAGATGAACCGAGCATGCTCACGTCCAGTTGGGAGGAGCGCTGGAAAGCAAACTTGGAATTCTGGAGGATTTACCATGAGCCACACACAGCTCCTTTAATCAGCACAGCCCTACGAACTTCACAGGTTTTACTAATCCCATTTTACAGATGGGGGAACTGAGGCTCAGTGAGGTAAAGTCACTTGCCTGAGATCACAGGGCTGATGAAAGAGGCAAGAGGAAGCATTTGAATCCAGGCCTCTCAGGCTTTGGGCCTGGGGCCTCCTATCACCCCTGGGGTGGCAAGGGAGGAGCCGATCAAAGGAAGAACTAATCTTGCTTGGCACGTGCCTACAATGCCACCGTGATATTAGTTCCTGGGCCAGAACCATATACGCATTCCTTTAATTTGGGCATCGTTATCATTTAATTTTATCTCGGCTATTTTGTCTGGAGCTAGTCAGGTTTCACAAACTCCTTCCCAATTCATCTCATTACTGCAAAAAATAAAGACTGTTATTTTCAATGAAGACAACGTGACTCCTTTCTAGCGGCCAGAAGCTGGTCTCCCTGGATTCCAGTTTCCACGGTCAGAAACAAGGGCTGCGGCCGGTCCCAGCCCATGACTACAGAGCTTAGAAATGCAGGTGGCACGTCCCCTCCGTAGATGAAGCCACTTAATTACCATGCAATCAATATGCAAACAAGTGCCAAACTGGGTTTGAATCAAATTTCTCATTGGGGACTCAGTGGGGGAGGAGAGTCCAGCCGAAGAGGGCCAACCGGGATGAGCTGGCAGGGAGGGGGCTGCAGGATGAAGAGATGGGCTTCAGCTGGGACCCAGGCACCTGAGGGTTGCTCAGACACCCTCCACAGTCCCCAGTGTCTGGCACGGGGCCTGGCTCCCATTGAGGGGAGCCGGGGCCTGTGGCTCAGGGCTGCAGTCGGCGGGAGGGTTTCCAGGCCTGTCAGCTGAAGTCTGGCGGCCTCCGCTAATTCATTTGACTCGGAAATCTCAACTTGACCAGGTTCCCCCTCCCTTCTTTAAAACAAACTCATTAAACTTGTCAACACTCATTAGGCCTGTAAAACATTGAACTAGAGCCACTGGGGAGACTTGGAGAGGGTGTGTGTGTGTGTGTGTGTGTGTGTGTGTGTGTGTGTCTGGGAGTGTGTGCTCCAAAGCTGAACCAGGCCCTGGGAGACCCATCTCCGAGGCTTTGCAGGGGCAGAAGTCACATTCGTTTGTTCATCTACTTCCTTCCTGCATCTGTGTTTCATCAAAGGCAGAACAGCTTGGGGGTTTGCAGCATCAGACTTGAGCTGGAATCGGCCTTTACCCTCCTGGCACTCCAATGCAGCCCTCTCCTTAGCCTTGCCAGTGTATCAGTTTACCCCATCTGCGATATGGGTATTGTCATAACGGACCCATTTCACTGGGCTGTTGGGAAAATAATGTATCTAAAGTGCTTATAACAATGCCTGGTGCATTTTAAGAGTGCAATGACTGGTAGCTATTATTCTTGTTGCTGTGATTGATGATCTAAAATGTAAGAGGCAAGTCCGGGCACAGTGGCTCACGCCTGTAATCCCAGCACTTTGGGAGGCCGAGGCAGGTGGATCACTTGAGGTCAGGAGTTCGAGACCAGCCTGGACAACATGGTGAAGCCCTGTCTCTATTAAAAATACAAAAAACAAATTAGTCAGGTGAGGTGGTGCACACCTGTAATCCCAGCTACTCGGGAGGCTGAGGCACGAGAATCACTCGAACCTGGGAGGGCAGAGGTTGCAGCGAGCTGAGATACCGCCACTGCACTGCAGCCTGGGTGACAGAGTGACGCTGTCTCAAACAAATAAATAAATAAAATGTAACAGGCGGCTTCATTTAGCACTTTGAAATTTGGATTTGGAAAGATTCAAGTTTGGATTTGGAAAGATTCAAGTTTGAATTTCAGCTTCCTGGTGTGAGACTCTAGATCACGGACCATTTCCCTGAGTTTTAGTTTCCCAAAGTAAAATGAGTAAAATAAAATGCATGCATAAAAAAAAGGGGGGGATAATGAGGCGAGACGTGGTGGCTCATGCCTGTAATCCCAGCACTTTGGGAAGCTGAGGCAGGAGGATTGCGTGAGCCCAGGAGTTAGAGAGCAGCCTGGGTGACACGAACCCTCTCTCTACCAAAAAATAAAAAAATTAGCCGGGCATGGTGGGGCACGCCTGTGGTCACAGCTACTCAGGAGGCTGAGGAGGGAGGATTGCCTGAGCCTGGGAGGTCGAGGTTGCAGTGAGCTGTGATCACACCACTGCACTGCAGCCTTGACAACAGAGCAAAACCCTGTCTCAAAAAATAAATAAAGAAAAAATAGGATCATGTCAAGAAGTGAGTTAACACATATGGAATCAAAACTAGTATGGTGTCTGTTGCTGTAGGAATATCAGGAATTTCCTTTTTTCTTTATTTCCCTCCCTATTCAACCCACGACCCCACCTTACCAGACAGCGCAGAATCAGGGGGACAGGTTGAGATCCCATTGCTTTGGCATGGAGCATGGGGGTGATAAGAGGCTACACCTTCTTATGACCTAATCCAAAAGTGAGGCAGATATGGGCTCCCAGGAGAGGGGCTGGGGATTGAAACTCCACCCCCAGCCTAAGGGTGGAGGTCCCTCTGATCTGAGAAGCAGAAACCTCATGTGGAGAGGAAAAAGTGCTCAGAGGAGGAAAAACTGGCCCCATCGCCTCCACCTTCCATGAAAAAAAAAAGCCTGCAGTTTTTAAAAACTGCCTGATGGCAAAGAGACCAAATGACCCCAGATCTAGAAAGAGAAACCAGAGGAAGGGTTCCTGGCTGCTCTTGCTTTCTGCCACTCTTTCCTCCTAAGAAGCGCCTCTTCTCAGCCCGCACTCTCTGAGCTAGAGACCTGGTCTCCTCTGCCTCCTCCAGGCTGCCAGCAGGACCCAGCTCCGCTAGGCCCAGGGACACTTAAAGGGAAGCAGAATTCAGGGGCCCGATGAATAGCGGTTTTGTCTGGGCTGCCTTTTAGGATCTGCGACTGCAGTGGTGGTGTGTTCTTTTTCCCTTTAAAGCGGGGTGTCTGCTGGCTCTCTCTCTCTCTCTCTCCCCTTCCCCTTCTTATTGAGAATGCCCCCTAAAAAAAAAAAGACGCCAGCCTTCTGCTATTTTTCTTCTCTCTCTGAAAATGAGAACATCAGCTATTGAAGCGGATTGATGAACTCTTCCCAAAAGTTTATTAAGGGAAGGTTAGACAAAGGCCCCAGGGCCCGCAGGCGACTGAGCAGTCAGTATATATACTGGGCCCTTTTGTCCCCCCAGGGCCGACGCATGAATACCTCTCAATGGCCCTCTTTAGAGTGACAAGATCAAGCCAGACAACGGCTTGTTAAAAGGAACTGCGAGCTGTTTCTCTTTTTCCAGCCCAAAGCTCCGTCCATCACTTCTCCTGCATTAATGTACATCTGCAGCGGGAGGAATAATCGGCTGGAATTCTGTCGGTTTTGTGTGGGTTTTTCTTTTTTCTTAAATACACCCTTCTCCTCCTCTTCCCTGCCCCCACCTGCCCCTCCCCGCTCCTGCCCTCCCCCTCCCCCCACAAAGGTCCTGGAGCCATATGTTACTGAGCACATCCTGGCTGTGTCTTCGAGGGACCCCAGGGTGGGTATTTCTGGAAGACAGCAAGAGAAGGGGGTTCTGAAGCTTCTGTTCCTTCCAGTGCATGCTTATAATAATCACCCCGTTTCCGAACACTTACTGTGTAGCAGGGGCTGGACTAAGGACCCAGGTGTACCATCGCCTCTGCAGACTTTTTCATCAAGGTAGGTGTTATTGGCCCCACATGATGGAAGGGAAAGTGAGGCAAGAGAGAAGTAACTTTCTCAGGGAATCATCTGGGATGCAACTCTAGGCCTGGCCCACTCTTGGGGGCTCGCCCTGATTTTCAGCTGCTGCATGCAGGACAGGGGTTAAAGCCAAAAGCAAATCTTAGCCCCAGTTCTATGGCAGGCTTCTGCCCGGCTGACTATGGCTCAGGCAGCTCAGAGAGAATGTGTTCTGCAAGGAAGGTTTGCTGGTAGAAGCCTGACCCCAAGGACACGTGGCTGGGCAAGCTTGTAGGAGAGCTGGCTGGGGTTGACATTTCATAAACATGAAGTTGCCTTGGGAGAAACCTTTCTTCATTATCAATGCTAAGGGAACCCTTGCTCAAACAAGCCAGGGTTATGCAAAACTCCAAAATTTCCTTCATTTGAGCTGGAGAGTGTGTGTGCATATGTGTGTGTGCATGCATGTATATGTGTGTGTGTGTACACATATGTATGTGTGTGTTGTGTGTGCATGCATGTGTAATGTGTGCATGCCTGTATGTATATGTGTGTGCATATGTATTTGTGTGCATGCATGTGACTGTGTGCACATAAGCACGTGTGTGACGTGTGTGTATGTGTGTGTCTGTGTGTGTACTGCAGATTCACTGTCCTAGTGAGTTTTGTTCTGTGTTTTCAGCTCCTGCACCAGATTAGGACCTTCTTTGAGAGCAAGGACCAGTCAACTACATTTTATTCTGCTTTGATCTCACCTATTTAGTGCCAGTGCAATACCATATGCAGAACAGGTGCTCAATAAATGCTCCCTAACTCGAGAACTTCTCTGAGACACCTGAGCAGGAAAGGGGAGGGGGCAGCCAGACCTCTGCTGAGGATTGAAGGCAAGGCTTTCCCTCCCCCTCCTTTCCACTTCTCTTCCTCCCTCTCTCCCAATCCCACATCTGTCTTAATTTGGGTGCTACTGAGGGGGCCTGAAAAGGGAGTGTCCCTAATGATCATGGTGTAGAGAATTCCACCCATGCCATTCACCTTCACCTTCTAAGGAGCTTCCCTGCTAGCAGGGCCAGGGAGGTCATTTGTACTCACCTTCCCTGGTGGTTTTTTCCCCTGGGGAAAGAGACAGTGGAAAGGAAAGGACCTTAGGCAAGTAGCCAGGTGGAGGGAAAACTGCTCTTGCCTGAGAGGTGGGAACCCTGCCTCTGAGTCCTGGTAGCAGGCAACTGTCCCATTTGGCCTGAGACTTTCCTGGTTTTCCCACTGAGGATCCCACATTCCAGAAAAGCCTTCAGTCCCAGGCAGACTGGGATTGTTGCTCACCCTACCCCCTGGGGTGTAAGGATCAATCCCATAGGTCCATGGGGCTCAGGTACCTGTCACAAGGAGCGGCCTCAACCTCCTCCCACCTTTGTTAAGGAATGGGTTGGAAGGGAAGAGTGACTGCAAAAGAATTGGGAAAAGCCCAGCGGGCCATGTGCTCGAGGACCTTACCCTTCGGCATCTGCCCCTTGCGTGGGGTGGTTGAGGGGAAGCACGGATGTAGGTCGGAATTCGTCCACGTTTGTGGGTAGAATTGGAGCCCAGTGGCTGGAGCCTGGGGTGTCCTCCTTATCAACGCTCCCAAATTGGAGCCTCTGTCAGGGGAGGGGCCCCTAGGATAGGGCCAAATGGGCCTCCCATTTGGAGCTTGGCTCTTTGACTTAGACCAACTCAAGTTCGAATCCTGGCTCTGCCACTTGCTGGCTGGGAGGTTTTGGCCAAGTCATCCCCCTACCTGTGGAAGACAGGTGACACCACTCCAACCCAACTCTGCCCAGGACACAGCAGGCCTCTGACACACGCCACATTCTTCTCTTCCTTTCTGCTCTTCTCCTCCCCTAGATACCTTATTTTTTCTGGCTTAAGGACAAAATTAGGAGGGAGGAAAACGGAAAATCCAGATGCCAAGTCCTTCCAGGGAAACCAAAGTGGGGGATGATTGAGGCCTGGGAGGTGGAGGGAGGGTTGTTGTGGAGTCATCATAATTTAAGAAATCTGCCTCCCTTCCATGCCCCAAGATGAGCATTACTATTTCATGAATGATTCAAGTCTAACTTCCCCCTAGGAAGGGCTGTGACCCCTGACCCCTGTAACCTGTATTTACCACGTTCAAAAGCCCCTGCTAGCCCCAGAGAGCTGACCTGAGCTGGGACCAAGGCACCAGGACTGGCAGGGCTATAAACAAGCCTGCCTCCTTGGGCTCAGGAATCCTGAGCGAAAAAACAGAAGGGGGCTCAGAGGTGGGGCCCAGTCCTGGCCTGTGAGCCAGCGGCTAAAGGGAGGGGAGAGAGGACTCACGGGGGTGGGGGACCTGGAGGATGAGTTAGGGGAGAAATGGGCAAATAAGGAGTTATTTCCTCCCCTTGACCCTCGGTTTTCTTGGCTGTAAAATGGAGCAAAAGCTACTTTGCTCGTTAGGGTTTTGTAAGGCTGAAGTGAAATAGTGAGTGTAAGGGCTTCAGAGTGCTAGAGGGGAAAGTAAAAAGCGAACACGCATGCTAGAGCAGGGGACATAGAATAGGGAGGGGGCCAAAGGATGGAGGATTAGACAGTTGACACGTGGTTGTTAGATGATCAGTAAATCTCTGTTGAGAAATAAATACCCAGAGCTTGGCTGAAACAGAACAACGTGGGTCCATCCCTGCCCTCAGAGGCCCCCTTGCTTGGTGGGGTAGACAGGCAAACAGATATCCCTCCCTTCAGTGTAAGGGTTGCCATGAGGAGTAGGGGGCATAGGGGCTGTGGGAGAGTCCCGCTGTGGGGTCCATGAGGTGGAAATGAATTCGTCTTTATTTTTTCAAACTCACATTTCCTGTGCCTCTTTGCAGAAACTTTCTGATCTCTCCTCCCACCCCAAACCTGCCTTTGGTGTGTCCACGTCTCTTGGATTAGACTTTAATCCTCCTCCAGCTCCTTGATGGGCATGCAGAGGCTGAGAGGATCGAACTGGCCTTTCCCAGCACTTGCTCTGGGACTATCTGGAAGCCTGCACACTAACTCAGCCCACTGCCCCGCCCTGTAACTGCAGACAAGAAATGACCTCCATGAGCCTCAGTGTTCTCATCTGTAAAACAGGGCTAACAACACCCACCTCACAGTGTCGGACAAAGCCACGTGTGGTGCCTGGCACACAGTAGGTGCTCAGAGTATGGGCCTGGAGCCCATGCTGGCTTTCTGGCTGCAGCACACAAGAGCCTGGGCTCCCTCGGCCAACTGGGCCTGGCCTTTGAAGCTTAGTGTGGCTCCTTATTATGGCAATTAATTACCCAGGGACAATGGAGCACAGCCCTGCCCTCTGCCCGCGCCTTCCAGTGACAGGGGGTGGGCGGAGGGCGCCTGGAGGGGGAAGTTAAGCGGCTGCCTGTTTGTTTATGGGCACAGGAAGCTTTATTGGTTTTACACTCCAGCCTGTTCTGAAATCAAAGACGATTTCCAGGGAGCGGGTGGGAGTCAGCCACTTGGAGCTCAGAGAGTGGCTTTGTTTATTTTGGGGGCCCTGACTGAGCACAACCTGGTCTCTGCCTGCACCAGTGTCCTAGAGACCTGCTCTGGGGTTGGGCAACAGGAGTTGGTGCTTCGCTGGGGGTAGGGTGGGTGCTGGCGGGTTGAGGGGGGCGAGGAGGCAGCTCCTCCTGCAGGCCTGGGAGGAGAGGGAGCTTTGGTTTCCCAAAGCCTGGGGTGAGTGCTGCTGAAGTTATGTGACCCGGCCTTGGCCAAGCTACTCCTGCTCTCTGAGCTTTGGTGATCTTGCCTTCAAAACGGGCCTAAAGATGACCCCTGCCCCGGCAGTCTTGGAGAATGCGCGGGGTAATGCTCATTGGTGTGGTTCCATGAGGCGACCTTTCTGCAGTCCTGGAATTTGCAGTGCTCCTTTGTTCCTTCTTTAGTTCATTCATTCATTCGTTCATTCACTTATTCTCTCATCCTGTAAGAGAGCCTGTAGATTCACACTTCTACTTGGAATTAGAGAAAAGTAAGCTGGTTTCTCAAATTCAAAAACATTGTATTAGTTCTAGTTTTTTGTTTGTTTGTTTGTTTTGTTTTGTTTTTGTTTTGAGACAGAGTCTCACTCTGTCACCCAGGCTGAAGTGCAGTGGCACAATCTAAGCTCACTGCAGCCTCCGCCTCCTGAGTTCAACCAGTTCTCCTGCCTCAGCCTCCCGAGTAGCTGGGGTTACAGGGACACGCCATCATGCTCAGTTAAATTTTTTTGTACTTTTAGTAGAGATGGGGTTTCACCATGTTGGCCAGGATGGTCTAAATTTCTGACCTCAGGTGATCCTCCTGCCTTGGACTCTCAAAGTCCTGGGATTACAGGCATGAGCCACCACACCTGGCCTGTTAGTTCTTTATATTGAAGGAATCACATATTATTGTGAAGAAAAAAAAAAACCTCAAACACTAAAAGAATATAGAAAGTAAAAAAGCTTGTCAGCCTCTGCTTCCTACTCTCCAGAGTTAAATACAATGAATAACTTGGGAGTCTGATCTTCTAGATGTTTCTCCACAGAGAAACGGCACATCTATACATATGTTTATTTTGACAAAGTGGGATTGTGCAACAGACACTGCTCTGGACTTAATCAGTTAATAATGTGTCCAGGACATCATTTTCCGGAGGCTGGTTCCTTCTCGACATCTCGCCAGTGATGGGTTTTACCCATTGTTTTATCACCTTCAACCTGATGGTAGCTGAGAACTGATGTGTCTAGCCCTGGGCTCATCACTTCCACCTGTTAACTGAGGAGCCATTGCTGTCCCCATTTTACAGATGATAAGACTAAGGGCCAGAGAAGCTGGATGATTTCTTCAGGTCTCCTGCTAGAAAGCAGCTGAACTGGAATTTGTGGGGTTTGTTTTCTTTTGTTCTGTTTTGTTTTTGAGGCAGAGTCTTGCTCTGTTGCCCAGGCTGGAGTGCAGTGGCATGATCTCAGCTCATTGCAACCTCTGCCTCCCATGTTCAAACGATTCTTGTGCCTCAGCCTCTAGAGTAGCTGGGATTACAGCCGTGTGCCACCACGCCCAGCTAATTTTTATATTTTCAATAGAGGTGGGGTTTCGCCACGTTGGCCAGCTGGTCTGAAACTCCTGGCTTCAAGTGATCCACCCGTCTCGGCCTCCCAAAGTGCTGGGCTTACAGGCGTGAGCCACCACAGCCAGCTTGAGCTGGAATTTGAATTTGGGTTTTCTGACTCTCAGTCCTCTAGGATAATTTGGGGTACATGGAGGAACTGGCCCTATCCTAAGTTCAGAAGACAGACTCCAGACAAGAAGTATAACAGCCTGTGGTGAAAGATACGTGGTATTGACATCTTCCCACAGGTCAGGAACAGTTATCACTTTAACATAGCCTTGAAGTTCAGGCCAGCTGCTACCAGCCCATGCCAGATGGCTTCTTAGTGCCACAGTCTTCCCTTTTCCCTCCCAGTGAGAAAGCGCAGAGCTGAAATGGGGGCTTAGAAAGCCCCCACCCCACCCACTGGCCTTAATAAAGTGGGATTCCAGGGCTGCAATTCACTTTCCCAATCCAGGATCTTGAAACTCACAGCTCTCCCAGATCGTTGTACCAAGATTGGGATCTGGAGCTGAAAGAGCTTCTCCAGCAGACACTCCTCAGATGTCAGCTCTGGAAGCATCCAGTCTGACCCTCTCACTTTCACAGATGGATGGGCAGAGGCCCCAGGAAGGTTAAGTGACTTGCCCAAGGTCACACAGCTAATCAGTGGCAGAGCTGGGACAGATTCCCTTTTGTTGGAAAGATGATCTCGTGCCTCTGAGGCGGTAGTGACCTCTCTCCTGGCCCCTGTCAGCCTATGGCCACATCTGAGTTTTTCCTTCCCAACTGTTGAAAGTCTTCCAAACCTCGGGGAGGCCGGGAGGCGTAACAAATGGGGAGCTGGTGACCTGGAAGAGGGAACACCATGCCTGGGGAAGGGGAGGGAGGAGGGCAAGGCAGCCACACGAAAGTCCAGTTACCAGGCTGTCACAGCCCTCTCATTTGGTCAGCACTTTACAGTTTATGAAGCTTGTCCCAAGCTGTGATCCTCACAGCCCTCTATGAACTAGCCTTGTCATCCCTATTTTCCACATGGGGAAATCGAGAGGCTCAGAGGATGACATCCGTTCCTCAGAGTCCCACAGTAAGTGATGGAATGTTAGATCTGGGGTAAGGCAGGGGCAGCTTGGGACCATCTAGTCCTATCCCCCCATTTTACAGATCAGGAAGGTGAGCCCCCGAGAAGGGGAGGCTAGGAGCTCCCTGTTGTAATGCTCATTTCCCTAGATATATGCTGGCCTCCTGGGCATATGATGGTAAACCCCAAATCCTGAAGGGAGACTGGATGATGTGTTCCCTTTCCAGGGAGCGTGCTTCTTGACAGGGCCTAGTGGGAGACATTACCCTTTGGTTCCAGTGATTCTAAACTTGGCAGTGTAGTGTGGTGGCTAATCTTGAGTCAGCTGGACCCAAGCTCCAGTCCTGACTCTGCTGTGTGTCCTTAGGAAGATGACATCTCTCTGTGCCTCAGTCTGCTCACGTGCAATATAGAGCTCCATTACAGGGTGGTTGAGTGGGTCAGATGATGTGATGTGTGCACACAGCTTAGTAGCGAGCCTGGGCACAGTAAGTGCTCAGTAAAGGTTAGCAGCTTATTATTATTTCTTAAATCAGGGTCTAGTGAGAGGGGTGGAGGATGTCCCAGCTCTCAACCTCAATGGCCTTAACAACACACCCATGGCATATGACCTTCACAGGTCTCTAGCCAACCTGTGAAGCTGAGCAATGAGGCGGGCTTGTGCCTGGAACTAGAGAGATATGGCATGAGCGGGCTCGGGTGGCATTGCTTTTTTTTCCTTTTTCTTTCTCTTTTGTTTTTGAGACAGAGTCTCACTCTGTCACCAGGCTGGAATGCAGTGGCACGATCTCGGCTCACTGCAACCTCCACCTCCCTAGTTCAAGCAATTCTCCTGCCTCAGCTTCCCGAGTAGCTGGGACTATAGGCACGTGCCACCACACCCAGCTAATTTTTGTATTTTTAGTAGAGATGGGGCTTACCATGTTGGCCAGGATGGTCTCCATCTCTTGACCTTGTGATCCACCTGCCTCACCCTCCCAAAGTGCTGGGATTACAGGCGTGAGCCACTGCGCCCAGCCTTTTTTTTTTTTTTTTTTTTTGAAACAGAGTCTTGCTTTGTTGCCCAGGCTGGAGTGCATGGCATAATCTTGGTTCACTGCATACTCTGCCTCCCATGTTCAAGAGATTCTCCTGCCTCAGCCTCCCCACTAGCTGGGACTACAGGTGTGCACCACCATGCCTGACTGATTTTTTTGTATTTTAAATAGAGACAAAGTTTCGCCATGTTGTCCAGGCTGGTCTCAAACTCCTGACCTCTGGTGATCCGCCTGCTTCAGCCTCCCAAAGTGCTGGGATTACAGGCATGAGCCACCATGCCCGGCTTGGGTAGCATTTCAGCTGCAGAAATGGTGAAGTTTTCCTGTAGAAAAAAGAAAGAGGCTGGGCATTGTGGCTCCAGCCTGTAATCCTAGCACCTCAGGAGGCTGAGGCAGGAGGATCGCTTGGGCCCCGGAGTTTGAAACCAGTCTGGGCAGCGTAGCTCCGTCTCAATAAAATAAGACCGCATCTCAATAAAAATAAAAGAAAGGTGGTAGTTCATTTGCACCTCCTTTCCCCAGGCTGTGCCCATCTAATTCATTCTGTTTCAAAGTCATCATTTAATTTAGAGGGGAAAAAATAGCTCTTCAGACCAGGGCTGAAGGCCAACTCCAAACCTTGGGTCTGTCCCCTACCCCTTTGCACTTAGTGGCCTGGCTGTGGTCTAGGGGAGGCCCCGAACTTGCTGTGATCTGTGGGGACCTCATAGGCTCTCCAAAGAAGTTGTCAGGGAAGGAGGTGGCATAGTCTCTGCCACAGGCCCCAGAAAGGCTGATGGCACAGATGAACATACCTGCAAATGCCATAGTCTTCCTAATAGCTGCCCAGCAACATTTTCAGGGGTGCTAAGGGCCTGCGGTCAGCTTTGATCCTCTTAGCCCCCAATCTGAGTAAAGGTGATGCCAGCCAGTGATTGTGGGCAAAGGCTTTGGGGTGGGGGAAAGGGTTGATGGGGCCTGGAGGGTGACTGAGGGAGGCATCTAGCCAATCACAGAGCCCTGACACCACCCCATTCCCCGGCAAAGTCCTCGGGGTTCAACCCTTCACCCAGGTGCTGTGTGGCTGCGCTCCACCTGGAGACAGGCTTTGAAAGTGAATTATTTGAAACTGAGGAAGTCAAGGCCTCGGGCCTCCCAGCATTCTCAGAGCAAACAAACTTTTGGCAAGTTCAGAGAAAAGGAAGTGGGATTGAATTTCCTCTTCGACTCACCTAGGGAAAAATTCAGACTGCTTGGTGGTGGGGGCATCAGGGACCTGGCTCCAGGATAGGCTGAGGGAGCGGGGGTCCTCTGGGGTCACTGAGAAAGGTCCCTGAGATGCTCCGTAGCTTCTCCATAGCAGCTGGTTCTAGAGCTAAGGGCTACCAAGTTTGGACAGTTCTTCGTTTGGTCTGATTTCATTCCCTCCTGCTGCAGATCAAAAGACAGCTTCTCCCTTGCTCACCAGCTGAGTTGAGGAGTCAGGTTCAAGTCCTGACCCTAGCTGTGTGTGCTGTCAGATAAGCTGCTTTACCTCTCTGTGCCTTTCCTCATCTATAAAATTGGGGAAAATAATAATTGCCCCCTCAGAAGTTCTGGGCCAAGTGGAAAATTTTACAAGAAGGGAAGAGGTGGGGAGAAGTTTGTACAGTGGTTGGGTTTTGCCCGCATCTTCAGAGAGTGGAAGGAAGGAAGGAAGGAAAAAAGAAGGAGAGAAGGAAGGAAGGAAGGAGGAAGGAAGGAAGGAAGGAAGGAAGGAAGGAAGGAAGGAAGGAAGGAGCGAGCTTTGGTCTGCACACACCCCGGAGCAGCAGCCCGGTAAAAGCGGATCTTTCCCCAAGAAGC
The DNA here is from genome assembly GCF_029289425.2 of Pan paniscus. NCBI lineage: Eukaryota > Metazoa > Chordata > Mammalia > Primates > Hominidae > Pan > Pan paniscus. Next base: position 208,447,956 of record NC_073249.2, on the reverse strand, counting down.
CAGATTCTCATAAAACTACGGAGCGCCAGGAGGACAAATCACAGAAGGTAGATACTGGAGGATGCGGTGGAGGGATTGAGATTAGACATAAGGAAACACAAACCTGTTAGTATCTACAAGTCATGGAATCCTGGGTTTAAGGGGGTGGAAATTTGAGGGCCATTGGAAAGAACTCTACAAATGTGGTAGAGGCAGGGATATGGTGTCAATGACCTTCCCGCTTCACACCCAGGAACTCTGGCCCACCTGCCTACTTACGTGGGATCCCTGTCCCTAAGCTAGCCTAACCAGCACTGGGGGTTGATGAAGGTCCAATCTTTGCTTTCCTCATTCCCCAGCCAAGGCCAGTGGGACACATGCCCTCTCCCCAGCTCCCAATCCTCCCTTTCCTCTGAGGAATTAGCTACATGCCTCCCAGCTGAGCCATCAAAGAATGCTTCCTCTACATCCCAGTCTCCTAACCATGCTGCCTCTGGAACCGAGTAAAATATGGGAAACTTCCGGGCAAAACCCAGGAGCCCAGGAGCAGGGGTTCTCAGCCTTGGCTGCACACGAGATTCATATGAGGGAGCTTTCACAAATCCCAGTGCCCAAGATGCACCACAGCCCCATTAAATCAAAATGGACAGCGGGTGGGGCAGTATTTTTTAAAGCTCTTTGAGTGATTCCAAGGAGCAGCCCAGGCTGAGAAGTTCTGGCCCAGAGTCAGAGCTGTGGATATTCCAGCTACATTAGATGCCTGAGCCACACCCTCTGAATTTCAACGTCCTGGCCCACACAAAGCAGGCACTGTCAGGATCATCTCACAGAGCTGTAAGGCAGGCAAGAAGAGAAAGCAGTGTGAGGCAGCAGTGCCTGGCACCTAGTAGGTGCTCAGTAAATGCTTGTTAAAAATAATAACAATGGCCAGGTGTGGTGGCTCACACCTGTAATCCCAGCACTTTGGGAGGCCAAGGCAGGCAAATTGCTTGAGGTTAGGAGTTAGAGACAATCCCTAGCAACATAGTGAGACCCCATCTTTACAAAAAATTAAAAAAAAATTAGCTGGGCATGGTGGCATGTACTTGTGGTCCCAGCTACTCAGGAGGCTAAGGTGAGAGGATGGCATGAGCCTGGGAGGTCGGGGCTGCAGTGAGCCTTGATCTTGCCACTGCACTGCAGCCTGGGCAACAGAGTGAGACTCTGTTTCAAAATCATAATAATGACATAACAATAATAATAACAGCTCTCATTTTTGCAATGCCTACCTGGTACCAGATACTTTGCATGCATTCACATAAACTTTTCTCTGGACCTGAATGATTCCTGGGATTGGCACCACATTTCCCAAGAGGAGGGCTGCCTTTGTCCTGGTTTGAGGCAGGCGGGTGTGTCTGGAAGCCCTGGAGCAGGACCCTGGCTGATTCTTGTTTGAACACATCTTAGGTAACCTTCAGCAAACAGTGACTCAGCCGCCTTGGCTATAGATGAGTTCTTCCCAGGCCAGGCCTGGCTTCCTCAAGTTTCCTCCTGCAACATGTCAGGGCCCAGGAGGATGTGCTAAGCACCTGTGTTGGTTTTCCTCGGGGGCCCTTGGGAGGGATCGGGGGCCGAGGGACAGGGGTCTCTCCTTTCCTTCTGCTTTCTGAGGTGCTTGTTTTGCTGGAGCATCTTCCTGCCTGCTAGATGCTGGGGCTCAGAGAGGCAGAGTGAGCAGCCCAAGGGCACCAGGATTCAAACCTAGTCCTCAGTCTCTAAAGCTATATTCTGCTGGCAGCCTCTGGTTCCACATAGCAGGGGAGTAGAGGAGGAATCCATAGCCTCTTTAGAGCTCCACAGCTGGTGTCCCGAGTCAGTGGCCTTAGGATTTAGCAAAAACAGTGACCATATGGTGGCACCCTCAGGAGATCTGCTGTTGGCCACCCCTTCACCCCTTACTGATACACCCCCAGAGTGTCTGAGAACCAGTCCCAGCTCCCTCACTGACTGCCGTGTGACCTCTAGCAAGTCACATTCCCTCTCTGGGCTCAGTATTTGCATCTGGAAGACAATGAGTTGGGACTAGGTTATCTCTCAGGTTGCTTCCAGCTTGAACCGACTCTTTTGATGCAGAGAGGATGTCTCAGACATTGGAGACAAAGTCCGTACTGGGGGAAGCTGTCCCAAAAAGGAAGGCTGGTGCCTGCCCCAGACCTGAGTACAATCCCATACTCTGCTGCTTAGAAGCTTTGAGACGTGGACAGTAGCTTGGCCTCTCTGAGTTCTGGCTTCTTTATCTGCAAATGAAATGATAATGGTTGCAACATAGTTGTAATGGATAAAGGAGCTAATCCACAAAAAGCCCTTAATAGGGAGGCCAAGGCGGGTGGATCACGAGGTCAGGAGTTCGAGACCAGTCTGGCCAACATGGTGAAACCCCGTCTCTACTAAAAATACAAAAATTAGCTGGGCGTGGTGGCACGTGCCTGTAGGCCAGCTACTCGGGAGGCTGAAGCAGGAGAATCGTTTGAACCCAGGAGGCAGAGATTGCAGTGAGCCGAGATTGTGCCACTGCACTCCAGTCTGGGTGACAGAGTGAGACTCCATCTCAAAAAAAAAAAAAAAAGAGCCCTTAACAGCTCCTGGTACATAGGAAGCACTTTTTATGAGCTGAAATTATCACTGATGAGGATTTCTCTGCATCTTAGACCCCCTGCCTACAAATAGTACCTACCTTGTGGAGCCACGGCAAGGCTAAAATGAAACAGTAAGTGCCTGTATCTTGGTGTCCAGCAAATGATCCCAACTATTGTAAAATCAATTATTTGCATGGGTGTGGCTGAGTCTCCTGTTTCCAACCCCCATCATGAGAGCAGAAACTAAGGAGTGGAGCATTGCAGGGCAGGATGGAGGTGGCTTTTGTTTGCCCTGCCCAGGGTGCCAAAGACATTCAGTTCCCAAAGTCCTGAGTGCCCAGGCCCAGGGGACCTGTCTGCGCCCCTCCCACCTCCTCGGCTGTGGCACTACCAGCCCTAGCCCAGGCCTTGTTCCCCACTAAGCACCCCTCCACTCTCTTGCTTTCCCTCGGGCCTGAGCTCTCAACCCCTAATTCATGAAACCTGTTGACTCAGGGCCCAGACCTGCAGCCCCAGGCATCCGTCCGTCAGTCTATCTGTCCATCCGTCACACCAGAAGCCTTGCTGGCCTCTCTCCAGGGCCTGGTCAGAGGGTGCCAGCCAGCCAGCAGGGGCTGCAGGCCATGGAGACGACAGCCCGGGCCCGTGCGAGTCCCTCCACCTGGCTCCTTGTCCCATCAGGCACCACTTAAGAGGATGTACCGTTACATGTAGAGGGCAAAGGCAGGGCTGGAGACGCCTTCAGAAATGGAAATGGGACCCATTTGTTTATAATTTACTCTCTGACACTTAACAGGAACCTGATGGGACCAATAAAGGCTCAGAACTCACCCAACTCCTGCCTCAAAAGTGCTGGAGCCGGTCCAGTTCTCTAGAGGCAAACACATCTCAAAGCCTGGCAAACCGCTTGGCTCCCAGCACCCCATACCCGCTCGCTCCCTCCCTTCTCGCTAAACTTTTGAAAGACCCCTCACTGTTCCCTAGCTCAGTGGGCCTGCCAGCCTTTCCAAGCTGTGGGGCAGGAAGGCAGCAGGACTTGCTTTCGAGGTAGAGAGGGGCCTAGAAGGCAATTCGGGAGAGGACTAGAATATTCTGGGCACAAGGTAGGCAAAGAGAGGGGGCCAGTGATGGAGGAGGAATCCAGTTTTCAATTTTCCTCAACAGAAAAATGAGTACATGAGAGACAGAATAATTTTCCAGTGTGCAGGCCCTAAGTGAAACCTCCTTGAGACATTGTGAGTCATTAAAGAGGAGGAAAGAAAAGAAATGGTAAAATCAGTTTGCCTTTAGCAGAACTGTACAATGCACTCTTATTTCCAGGGGAATCTAATTAGAGGGCAGACAGCCGAGCCTGGAAGGGGAAGAAAGCCAGAGGTTGGGGCTGGGAGGCCCCAGTGGGCCAGGTGAGAGGAGGGTGTGATGGTGGAGGTTGGGCCCTGGGAGGATGACCCTGGAGAGACATATTCCCTCCCAGCATCTCGGAGGGCTCAGCAGGCCTGGATTCAAATCCTGAATCTTGGCCCTGCCGTATATCTTTGGGTTGGTGGCATAACCAGTACCTCCACTTTCTTCATTTTAAAATGGGAACAGGCCAGGCCTGATGGTTCATACCTGTAACCCCAGTGCTTTGGGAGACTGAAGCAGGAGGATCACTCGAGGCCAGGAGCTGGCATAGCAAGACCCTAACTCTATTAAAAAAAAAAAAAATTAAAGAATGAGCCAGGCATGGTGGTGCCCACCTGTAGTCCTAGCTGCTTGGGAGGCTGAGGCAGGAGGATCACTTAAGCCCAGGAGTTAGAGGCTGCACTGAGCTATAATTGCATCACTGCACTTCAGCCTGGGTGACAGAACAAGACCCTGTCTCTTAAAAAAAAAACAGTAAATAAATAACTAAATAAAATAGGAATAATAAAGTTCCTGTTGGTGTAGTTGTCAAGATGAAATGAGGGAATGTCTGAGCAGAGCATGGCACATACGGGGCACTCTGTGAGTGTTTGTTTCTGTCCCTCCTCATTCACCAAGGTGATCAGCCTGATGTCCAACCCTAACAGCTTCCTCATCCCACGCACCCTTGATAATACCCTTTACTTTTCAGAATCTCCCTTTGCCATCTCCTGTTCTTTCACCACTGCCCCTCTGAAACTAGCCACCAGGTCCCCTGGCATCCTGGTATTACAGATCTAGCTTAGCCTCTGAGACCACCAAGCCATCCCCTTCCCCCATCTCTTACAGAATACATAAGATTCTTATAATAAAATATCAACTTTTTTTTGTTTAGAAACATGTAACAGGAAATAAATGTCCTCAGGATTGTAAGGGTGCACCATGCACCCACCCAGCAGAACCATGGCTGGCAGGAGGTGTGTGTCCTTCCATGTCAATTTCAGGAAACACGAGGTGCAGCATCTTCCCAGGATATGCATCCCTGTCTCAGATGCAGCATCCCCTCCTGCCAAATGCGGCCCTAGACTGGAGAGCACTGTGTGTTTGTTTGTTTTTTTTGAGACTAAGTCTCGCTCGCTCTGTCGCCCAGGCTGGAGTGCAATGGCGAGATCTGGGCTCACTGCAACCTCCGCCTCCCATGTTTAAGCAATTCTCCTGCCTCAGCCTCCCGAGTAGCTGGGATTATAGGCATGTACTACCACGCCTGGCTAATTTTTGTAGTTTTGGTAGAGGGGGGTTTCATCATGTTGGCCAGGCTAGTCTTGAACTGACCTCAGGTGATCTGCCTGCCTCAGCCTCCGAAAATGCTGGGATGACAGGAGTGAGCCACTGCATCTGGCCAGAGCACTGGTCTTTTATGAAGCCTCTATCGGGGCTATTTAGAGCAAGCACAGCACGGTGCTGATGCGGGCAAGAGGAGGTAAAAGATTATGGATGCAGCAGCACTGGCACATGCAGAGCTGCAATTTCCAAGGCCTCCTCACTGCCCTCCCTTAGTGAAAGGGAGTTGGAGTGGCAAGGGGTCTGTAGCATGGGTTCCGACTCCCGATGGGCCTGGGTTCAAGTCCTGACCCAGCCACATATAGCTGTGTGACCTTGGATAAATCACTGCCCCTCTCAGAGTCTCTTCTTTAGGACTGGTTTAATATTGATGCCTACCATCTCTGAGCGCTTGGAATGATGACAATTATGCATGCAAAGCTTAGTACCTGGCATAAGGCAAGAGCGTCATAGACACCCGTTACCACTGTTTTATCCCCATGGAGAAGACCACGTGCTCTTCAGAACTAAGAAGCCCAATCCCACACGGTCAGCTCCTTAAGTGAACACATTTTTGTCCACCCCAAATATCTAGAAGCATGACTTCGTGCCCTGTCAGACCCAGTGTGTTTTCAGATTATACCACCCCCTGCTAGTTTAATGTAACTAACCTATGGTTGGTCACATTTTTGGAAAATAACATTGTTTATTTGATCAAGATTCAGTAAACTGGGCTCAGAGCAATAATTGCCCCAGGGTGCGAGTAACAGATTTTATTTTTATTGATCAAAAAGAATGTTTTTATCTAAAACACATCAAACTTTTAAAAGGCGTAAACAGCAGGAGCAAATTGGATTTTAACTCCTTTAAAAAGTGGCTCCTTCAGGAACCCATTCCAAAGATGTCCGACCCTTTGCAGTGAGATACTCAAACCCCAGGGTGGATGAGGGATTCCACGGGCAAGGGAGGTTATTTTGGAGCCATGATGAAGACACTGCATTTGCATTTGGGGGCCCTCTGAGCAGCTGAGACATCTGGAAGCAGAAGGGGGAATTCGACGGAATATCTGTGTGTTGGTTTAGAGTGTCAGTCCTCGACCTCTTGGAACTGTTCAGCTGGCTAGCTGGGGCTTCCAGCGTGGGGCCAGGTGTCTGGTGTTGCATAAATACATCTCTAATGAAATTATTGTACAAAACAATCCTAACACACTCACCAACAATCACGTTGGCTTGAAGAGCAAACTATTTGGAACATTGCACCTTATTGCACAGATCTGGCCATATAGGAGGACGCAATTCTTTGACTCCTTCAACAAATGTCTGTTGAGCAATTATCATGGGCCAGGCCCTCTTCTGGGCATTGAGGATAAAGCAATGAATAAAACAGATAAAATCCTTATCTTCTTGGAGCGGAAACAGGTTTCCTCCAAATAATTCAAGAGGGGAGGCTGGAAGACAGCTCATGGAGGAGATAGGTGTCCGGTGTGGTTCCTGACTTCAGTCTTTTCAAGGCCACTCTCCTGATACTATGACAGCTCTTTCTCCTTGCAAATACCAGTGACACACCTGATTGCTGAACACAAAGAGAAAGATGGTGAGGAGAAACAGGACTTAGGGAAAGAGCCAGGGTGGAGAAGAAGGGGTGAAAAGAGGTGAGTTCAGAGCCCGGAGCAGGCAGGGAGGCAGACTTCCAGGCTGTGGTCTGTCAAGAATCTGATGGCACAGCCACCATGGCAAGTTGCAGGAGCAGGCACAGAGAAAGAAGTTCCTCCTCCAAGCTGGCCCCCTTGGCATCGTCTCCACCCTTCCCATGTGAAAAAGATCCAGGGCTTTGGAGCCATGAGGGGCTAGGGCATGGCACCGCTGTCTGTCCCTCTTTTTCCACTGTGATGGTGGGTGAGAGGGGTTGTATGTTTCTCCCCAGGCTCTTGCTCCCTTTCACAGAGCAGCGTGGTCCTGTTTATTTGCTGATGCTAGTTTTCTCTGCATTTCTATAGAACAGTGGTTCTCATATTGTGAACCACCCCCACCAACAGCAGTGGCAGCATCATCTGGGAACTTGCTGGGAATGAGACTTCCTAGGCTCCCTCATGAGGCCCAACAACCTATGTTTCCAGAGGCCCTCTAGGTGATTCTGATGCTGCTAACACTTGACAGCTGGTCTAGAAGATGTCGGGGAGGTGGCTTGCTTTACTTAAAATGCATTCATTGGCTTTGGTGTCTGCCCCACCTGGGTTTGAATGGAGACTTTGCTGCTTAGCATCTGAGCAAGTCTCCACATCTTTTTGAGTGTTTGAAAGAGTCCTCTTCCCATGAGATGATTGTGAGGGTTCTATGAAAGGATGTAGTACACGATGACTTCCTGGGACATAGTGGACCCTCAGTAGCCCCCTTCTTTCCTCTGTGGCTGCCTTACCTGACACACGCCAACCATGAAAAGAAGCCGAAAGTGTCCAATAGGCACGTGCCGATCACCTTGGAAAAATCAACCTCACCAACTCTGACAGCAACAGAACCACAGCATCTTAGAATCGCAGAATCTTAAGATGTTAGAACCAAAAAGGGAATATTTAGCCCCACCCAGCCCACCCAGTTTTTATGGGTGAAGGAACAGAGGCTCAGAGAGACCACCTACCTGGCCAAGGTGACATAGCATGTCAGGGCATCTCTCCTCTCCTCAGCCCAATTGTATGCCGGTGCTGTCCTGGGCTCTGGAGGTGGGGTAACTAATGCATCAGATACAGCCCAGGACCCCTTCTCAGGCTGTCCCCCCAACCCCACCTGCTGTCCTGCTCTCTGAACAGCTTTGCAGAGACTCTTAGCCAGGAAGCCGAAATGAGCCCCCGGCTGCTTTTTGTAAACAGCTTTTGAAGTCTCATTTTCTGTCACAGCTCTCATAACTAGCTCAGAACGGGGCTCATACCTGTGTTCGACCCCGATGTGTTGAGTGAATTCATATCTTGAAGGCATGGCTCTAAGTTCGAGTCTCTCTTTCACTTCTTCTCTTGGTTGTGTCTCGGGGGCCAGGAGTCTGGGCAGCGGGGAGATGCAGCAGGCCCCAGGGTCGCTCCCCTGATCAGGGCAGGTGACAGCCCTCACTTAGCCTCCCATCTGCCCACCAGCATCCCTGCACCAGGAGCTGGCTCCAAGCCGGGGTCCGCTCAGGACCAAGTTTTCCAGGGTTGGGGCATCCGCCTGACATAATACGTAACAGTAATTAAGAAATAAGCCACCTCGTCCAGCTTCACAGCAATCATTTGGCTAAGTAACTACCATGGTCCAGTGCCTCAAAAATCACCATTAGAGTACGCTCCTTATGGCCATAAAATTTCTCGTTTTCTGCCTTTCACCAGCCTCCCCCTGCCATCTTCGCCTTGCTTTATTTATACATTCGTCCTCAAACAATGGCAATAAACTCTTTCCCAGAGTGTTGCAAATCAGAAATTTGTCCACATTTTTCCACCACCTTCCACTGTGGACCTGCTCTGCCTGGGAACGGCCCAGCCAGGCCAGCTGGAGAGGGCTGGGTTGCAGTAGATTGATGGGGGCACGACAGGTTGGGGTTGCTGGGGAGAGAGGGTGGGGAGGGGAGCAGCGGGAGAATGCACCATGAAAGGCCTCTCGCTGCCCAGCGACCAGCCGGAGACACAAGGGGCCCATGAGTGGCTGGGGGAGGGGAGGGGAGGGGAGGGGAAGTTGGGGGAGGAGAGGGGAAGGGAAGGATAAGTCTTCCCCACCCCCTTCTCCTAAGAGGAAAAGAGGGGGATTGGGGGATCCTGGGAGGCAGGGCAGGCCCCAGGCAGAATGGGAGGGTGATGAAATTGGTCCTTCCCCTCCCCCACAGGAAGCAGATGATCTCAGGGTGTCCTGTAGCTCATGCTGCACACGCAACTTAGGATCATAGTCCCTTCTGAAACTCTTCACCACCCCCACCAGTCAATGATCCTTTCTCCAGCAACAGGCATTGTTGAGAGCCAGCCCCACTGTATGCCTGGCACTATCCTGAACCCTGAAGGTGGAGTTTATCCATCAGATACAGCCCAGACTCCTTCTCAGGGGGCTGTTCTTTGAGATCCAGGAAGACCCCTTGGTTTTAGGGGTAGGGAAAATGCAGCTCAGAGAGGGGTTTAGACTCGGCAAAGGTCACACAGCAAGTTGGAGGTGAAGTCAGGGACAAACTTCAGGGTTTCAACCCCAAGCCCCCTCGTCTTTACAGCCAGCCCACGGGCTCCTGGGGGATGCCCCTCTGGGCAAGGTGAAGAGTCCTCTCATCTAAATGGGGCATGCTAGCTGACTGTAGGTGATTTGGGGGACACTTCCGCCCTGACAACTCGTGTTTTAATCTGGCATTCCTGGAGGCAGTAACGGGAAATAACCAAGTTGATGGCTTTGGTGTTGGTGTCTCCAGAGGGTGAAGTCTGTTTCATCGGGTGGGCTTCTCAGGTGGAGATCTTGTTTCTAAGGGGGGCGGCATGGCCTCCATTACAGCAACTGCCCCAGTGGTGGGGGTGTCAGGCTTATGTTTCCAGTGATCCTGCTTGACTTTCTCATCAGCACTCCAGGACCGGCGCACAGCAGACCCATCTTTCGGCGAGTGGGTCTCTTTCATGGTGGCATGATCCTGAGACCCCTAGTTCCCGTTGCAATGAACATTCACTGCTGTAGCTTTTGTTAGTGTGGTTTGTGAGGCACCAGTGGGTGCTTGGTAAACACCTGTGGGGCACATGCTTCTCTGTACACCTTGTTAGGTGCACAGAATGTTAGGTTTCAGAGTTTTCCTGGGAGGCCTATTTGAAGGAAGATAGAAATGTGGGGATAGAAGGGAAGCTGGAAGCATAGAAATAACTCTGGAGGGAAAAGAAACTGGCACAGAGTCCTGGGACAGAAGCTGTGACTCTGGGTAAGCTTAATCAGTTCTCCTTGCTGTGTGTGTAATGATGAGGGTCCGTGGCTTCTTTATTTAACTGATGGCTGCAGTTCCTTTAGACTGTGATTAAAAGCATTCTAGCCAGGCGCAGTGGCTCACGGCTGTAATCTCAGCACTTTGGGAGGCTGAGGTGGGCAGATCACAAAGTCAGGAGTTCAAGACCAGCCTGACCAATATGGTGCAACCCTGTCTCTACTAAGCATACAAAAATTAGCCAGGCGTGGTGGCATTCTCCTGTAGTCTCAGCTACTCCGGAGGCTGAGGCAGGAGAAATGCTTCAACCCGGGAGGTGGAGGTTACACTGAGCCAAGATCGTGCCACTGCACTCCAGCCTGGGTGACAGAGCGAGACTCCGTCTCAAAAAAAAAAAAAAAGAAAGAAAAGAAAAGAAAGAAAGAAAAGAAGCATTTAGCTGGGCGCAGTGGCTCACGCCTGTAATCCCAGCACTTTGGGAGGCCGAAGCGGGTGGAATACCTGAGGTTGGGAATTAGAGACCAGCCTGACCAACATGGAGAAACCCTGTTTCTACTAAAAATACAAAATTAGCTGAGCATGGTGGTGCATGCCTACTCGAGAGGCTGAGGCAGGAGAATTGCTTGAACCCAGGAGGTGGAGGTTGCAATGAGCCGAGATTGTGCCATTGCACTCCAGCTTGGACAACAAGAGCAAAACTCTATCTCAAAAATAAAAAAAAAAAGCGTTCTAGAATGATAGGAACTACAGAGCTGTTCTTAGTTACCCTGCCCTCGGGTAATGCCCAATATAAGAAAAAATAGAGTTTCCATCCTCGAGGAACTCCCAGTCTTATTGTAAAGGCACCATCTCTACCTTGGGCTGTCCTCAGTTTGATGGGGAGATGGACTTTCCACACATATCCACTAAAAGCTAATGATTAGTCTCCAGCAGGAGTTGACACCAAGGGCTGAGAAGATGGCACAGGCAGCAAGTGCCACAGGGATTCAAGCAGAGTTCTCTGGATGTGGCAGTCCTGGAGGGCTTCATGGACTATGTGGCCTTCATGTCTAGATTGGGAGGATGGTGGGGTTAGACAACAGGAACTAATTTGAAGGCATCATCCCAGGGCACAAGTCGGTATGGAGGTTGGAAGTGGCTCTGCAGGGTGGGCATGTTTGAGCCTGTGCAGGAGACCTGGGATGGCACGCTCAGAAGTGCCCATCGCGATGGTTAAGAGGGCTCTGGGACTGGCTGCCTGGCCGTCACTGTCACTCTGCCATTGAGTTACTTAACCCCTTTGAGCCTCAGTTTTCACACCTGTAAAATTGGGCTAATAGAAATACTGATGAGCATTGTAGTGAGGTGTTGTGATTTGCTACAGGAAAGGTGCTTCGCAAGGTCAAAGCACACCAGCAGCGGTTTGAACGCTTCTTCTCTGTGGCCTTCACACCCAGCCCCACTGGGGGATGCTGCATGGGTTCACAGAGCCCCGTCTTCAGGGTAGAGTGAGCCCCAGGTTTAAGTCCTTCTTCATGGCTGAGCCCGGAAGCAGGGAGTTACATGGACAGAGGGACGAGGCCCAAAGCCATTTTCCATCTCCACCTCCAAACAACTTTCCAACTGGACACAGCCCCTGTGTCTCCCAGGGCTCCAGCACTGAGGAGGGGTGAGGGCGTGGGGAGGGGGAGAAGGAGGGTCCTGCAGGCTTGGCCTCTCAGGCATATGGTCCTTTCACAGCCGCTTTGTGGGGCGCGGATGGGTGGTCAGGCTGCCTTTTCCTTTCCATGCCGGGCAGCTTCATCTGGCCACTGGAGCCCCAGCTGCTGCTCTTTCCCCTCTGCTGATTTTGAGACTTCTCCTTAGGCCTCCCCTGCTCCAGCTTCCTGGGCGTCTGTCTTCCTCTGGCCCCTTAGTGCCTCTAGCATTTATGCTACGGCTGAATCACTTACCTGAGACCACCTGGCCCCCTCTTCTCTGTAGGTACATTTTGCATCCAGGACAGATTTCTGGGAAAAGGATGGGATGGGATGGACGTGGGGTCTGTGGGCATGGCTTGGAGTCTGCAAAGCCTCCTCCGTGGAAGAATAAGGAAAGGATGACAAAGGCATGTTCATTCATTCAGTCAATTGTTCATTCATTCAGTCATTTGTTCATTCATTCATCCATGCATTCATTCCTTGCCTTTGTGTTTTGCGCCAGGCAACTGTGCTTGCCTCTGAGGGATACAGAAGTAAAATAGGTCCACACTACATGGAGGGGCCAATAATAACAATAGCAGCAATAATAATAGCTAACATGGATTGGGTGCTTACTGAGTACCTGGAACTGTTCTTGCCTTGCAGTAATTCCTTTCATCTTTGTGCATGACAACTCTGTGGGGTTGGTACTATTCTTGTCCTCATTTTACAGATGAGGAAATTGAGGCCCAGAGGGATGAAGTTACTTTCCTAGGTTAGTGGGGGGCTGGGACAGTTGTATCAAGGGTACCTCTGTCTGTGTATTTCTCAAGGTTCCCACCCCTGGAGCTGCATCAGTACCCTAGGGAATAGGCAGGATGGCAGCTCTTATTCCCAGGGGATGGATAAGCAAATAGAGATTCCAAGAGGACAAGTGACAAGTGACATGCTCAGGGTCACACAGCAGGTCATGGATGAGCCCAGAGTGCCAACTCCCCACCTGCCAGGCTTCTGTTCTGAAGGAGAGGAGAGACTGGGTCTGGGATTGGTGGCTGGCAGGCTGGCCAGCCCAGGAGCGCCTGTCACACACAAGGCTGGGAGC